>NC_054378.1:98289716-99032216 GCF_017654675.1 Xenopus laevis
GGACTGAGCAAAGTTTCAGCTGGAGGTGATATAGTTATGAAAATAAGTGGATTTGGGCTGAAAGGGAGCTTGTATAGACAGACCCCCTTGCCAGTTGTGTGCTAATGCTACGCTGGGCATTTATTATTGCCAACTAGAGCTTACTACTACTACTGCTTCTGCCTTTTAGGATCTGTGAATTTATCATTAGTGATGTACGAATCTGACCTGTTTCGATTAGCCGAGAAATTCGCTAAACTCCGGAAAAATTTGCAAAACATATTGAAGTCGATGGGCGTAAAAATTATTTTGACGCGTGACAATTTGGACACGAGCAATCATTTTTATACGCACAACTCTTTTGTCCAAATTCATTTAAGTCAATTGGCGTCCGAACAATTTTTATGCGTGCGATAATTTTTATACGCTGCTACTTTACACCTTTCTTACTTTACTCCATTAGAGTGTAAGCTTCACTTGGGCAGAGGCCAATGTCTAACTATCTTCAAAGTACTGCAGAATATGTTAGTACTGTCTAAATAAAGGATAATAATGATGGAACACAGCTGACCGTATACAATTCTTTCCAGTCTAATTTGCCAAAAAAGTGATCCCAGGGTTCTGTGATTCTACAGGAACCACTTTTCCCACTTTAGCAGAGATATGTCAGGCACTTACCCACAATATGTCAACAATATTTAGATACCCTGCGAAAAGATAAAAAATGCACACTCCAAAAGCAAGTTTTTTTGATCTCTCAATAAGCAGTCCTCTACTCCAAATTCCTGCACTTGCAGCATCTTGTAAGAATGTGAAAAACATAATGCAGCTTGTTCACTTTTAGGACATGCTTCTTTAAAAAAAAAAAATACATTGAACTGGCTTTGCTTGATAACACTGTAAAATACCAAATATTTTTGTTCAAAGAGCTTGTATCTATGTTCCGTTATGTGCAGTGGTGTAACTAGATGATACTAGGCCCCACAGTAAATTCATTTTAGGGCCCCCAACATATTCAGAGGTTGACCTGTTTACCAATATATGTTGAAATTGCTCATTAATTAGCAAGAATACTTCTTGGGCCCCCTGCAGCCCCAGGATCTGCTTCCTCTGTAGTTACGCCCCTGGTTCTGTGTTAAAACAAACCCCATTAGTTTGGAAAAAGTGGTATAAATAGCAGCATATTTGGCTTTCACAGAAATATAATGCAAGGGTTATGGTTAGGTGGGGGAAAATAATGCCATAAGTTATGGTATGGTAGTAACGTAGTTACATTAGTCCGTGTTGGACTGGGATGCCAGAGGTCCACCAGAAAACCTTTGACCGTGGGTCCACCGGAAAACCTTAGACAGTTTTGAAACTATTATTCCTCCTCTCCTCACTCAACCTCTTTATTCTCGTAGTTTTTTTTTATATCTAATTGATATATTCTTCCATTATTACATATATTTTTTTCCCCATAAAGAAATTGGGAAAGACCATGAATTGGGCTAAATGTTTAGAAGCATGAGGGCCCACTGACACCTGGGCCCACCTGGAGTTTTCCTGGTATACCGGTGGGCCAGTCTGACGTGATGTTAGTGGTATAAAATGAATAACGCACATTTTATATACATTATGCAAAGAATCTTTATCGTTCAACACGTTTTGTCATATTGCATATCATTTTACACACCTATAAAAAAAAAAAAAAAAGTTATTCTACAACGATAGGTCAGTGTGGCAATGCTGTTTCAATTCTCAAAGGATTGTTTATGGAGCTTTATAAACATGACCCTGAGATAATAAGATTGCATGATGCATGTTTTTCATTTTTTTATGATGACTGAGCAATCTTGATTCACGTGCTTTTAATTGAGAGCTTGGCGAGTATATGCTATTGCTAATATCAGGTGTGTTTCTCCGCAATGCCCTGCTGCCCCGTCTCTGAGCTGTGACAGGAAGACATTAACCCTTTAAAGCACTTGTGTGTATTTCTGGGCTGTAATCCGCCCTTTTGTATAGGTAGGGCAGTGACCCCTTCCCTATAATTCCCAGTAATGGCTTTTCCATTTATAAACTTACAAGTTTATAAGAATTTTGGATTTGGCCAAACCAGACTCTATATTGACTGGCCCACCTGACTAGGCTAATTTTTGGGGTATTCGTGTCGGCCTAAATAATAATAACAACAATAATGTCACTGTTGCTGGGTTTCTTCTCCACTGGACGTCTTTCTCCTACTGTACTGCAG
The DNA here is from genome assembly GCF_017654675.1 of Xenopus laevis. NCBI lineage: Eukaryota > Metazoa > Chordata > Amphibia > Anura > Pipidae > Xenopus > Xenopus laevis. The sequence continues at coordinate 98,291,929 of NC_054378.1, forward strand.
CATGTTAATCTTGTAGGATTTCTCTCACCAAGACCGTTCCAGACATCAGAGCCATCTGTCACCCCAGCCAGTGAAAATGTGTTACTTTGCTGGCGTTTGGCTCTGTTTTTATTCTCCCACTTTACTTGTCCTTATGGAATACCAGAAAAAAATGTGTTTACTGTAATGTGCATAAAAGAATTGGCCTTTAGAAGTGTTGAAACTTGTACTGTGTGTCAGGTGCTTTTGTTTGATATTATTGATTAGCCTTTGTGTGGCATTCCTCTCATCTCTATATACATGCTGCCTATTATTTGGTCCGCCATCTGTATTCCAGATCAGGGTTCCTCTACTTGAGGTGTAGTGTTTTGGGATTTTTTGGACCTGCCTTAAATTAAAAATGTTAAGCTCTCTGTAATTGTTATTAAAATAATTGTGTTAAGCAAGTCATACACTGGCCGAGATGTTGTGCCCACTAAGCCCCTCCTGACCGAGTAAGCAACTTGTTGGTCTGTGTATAAGGTACCCAAGACAGCATGCCAAACCAGTATTTGGCACGTTTATAATCCTGTTGGGCAGGGGCCAAATTTTTGCATTACTCCAGCAGTATGTTGGGGCAGTGAATGGATTGCTGTGGGGTCCACCATTCAGTTGGCCAAATTGGGCGCATATTTGCAGGCATATGCATTTTCTGGCTCCAGTAGTATTTGTTTCCCATGGGAGTGGGTAAAGCCAAACTTCCTTGTGTAGTCTAGAGATCAGTTATGATTTGTGCTTAAGGCTATGGGCACACTGGCTGAAGGTGTCTGGTACCCGCTTATTACCCGCAAAAAAGTGGGGAACCTGCGGGTTGCGTGTAGAACTTTTTGACGGCAATTCCTGTTTCTTGATGGTCAGCGGGTCCAATCGGGTAAGAATGTGGGTTCCGCGCAGGACTCTAGCTGAAGGCTATGGCTATTGTCAGCCTGAAGGTTTTTTTCAGGATGAGAGAAGCAGATCTGCTCTGTGCCCCTACTCTATTTATCTGAGTGGCTTCAGCCTGCATGCACACACATGCAGTGGAGGTTGGCCTCTTGTTGCGTATTTGGGTTGATGTCCGCTTCTGCTCAGCTGCATGTGAGCACAAACAGGAGGATATTTAAATCAATGGAGCAGGGACACAGTGGATCTGCTTCTCTTAGCCTGCAAAAAATATGCAGATGTAAAACAGTGGTGTCTTCAGCCCATAGCCCAAGGGGAAATCAACCTTTTTTTGCTGTCTAAGTGCAGGAGTTGAGTCACCAACTGCTTGTCTCCACTAATTGCAGACATTGGCAGTGGGTAGCATAAAAGAGCCGGGGCAGTGCCAGTGCTTAACATGCTTCAGTCACTTCCTCCTTCTTCATTTGCGTAGAATAAATTGTATTTTCAGACAATAATCCATGAGGAACATCACAGAACCCCCCCCCCCCCGTTAAAAACCAACATATTTTGCCAATAGAGACTGTGAATTCTATAATCGTAAAGGCTATAATTGCCCTTGTAGTTATTGTAAGCTAGGACGAATATTCTGATGCACCCTGAATGTTTGCCTGACAGATGCCTTCCCACCCAACACAGAGACACCAAATATAGGTGCTGGACTGTTGGTGTGTAGGGATTAGCTCACCTGCAAATAAACAGCCTTTCCTAAGGGACACCCCATCTGTTGAGACCCAAGAGATCTGATCTGTTTTGACAGTTGTTGCATTAAAATCAGAGAACAGTCTGATGAATATGTATGGGCTGGTGCAGCAGCTCTTGAAATATGGCTAGTACTCTGTGTCAGCTGTTTAGTAAATAGTTTTTAAAGGCTGTAATTTAGGATTTTAAACTGTGATTTTGGAATTCCCCAACACATTTTGTTTTACAAGCGAAGTAAAGTCATAAAACATTTTTAGGCTTGTAATGCTATATTATATAAGTGGTTGTAATTCACTAGAAATTAAGAGTTTTTTTGATTAAGTAGCAACTAATGTAGTACTGTACTCTGAACTCTCTGAATTTCATTAAAGGCAGTTGTTAGAATTGATACAATAGTTGCTAATATTCCACAGATGCTGCTGAGAAATGTAGCAACTAATGTAGCAAATTGTAACAGTTTTAGAATCTGCACGTGGATCACTGAGCTGCAGCACTAGAACACCAGAGGAAGGCACATATCCTACATGCCAGTATAGAGGTACTTTCAAAGTCCCCCCCCCCCATAGGGGAACCCAGGCATGTGCTGGTGTGAAGATAGGGATTACGATCTCAGCCTGGAAATTATAGATCAGTAAATTTGACATCTGTGGTGGGCAAATTATTTGACATCTTGTTAAGGGATCACATTCAAAATTGTGTCCTTGTGAATGGCATTATGAGCAGCAATCCGCATGGCTTTATGAAGGATAGGTCATGTCAGACTAATTTGATTGCTTTTTATGATGAGGTAAGTAAGATGCTGGACAGTGGGGGGGAATAGATGTGATCTATTTGGATTTTGCCAAAGCGTTTGATTCAGTGCCCCACAAACCACTGCTTTCTAAACTAAGGTCTGTTGGGCTTAATGAAGTTGTTTGCACATGGATAGGATACTGGCTATAGGATAGGGTACAGAGGGTGGTTGTTAATGGTCAAAGGTTCTTAGTGGGGTCCCTCAGGGCTCAATATTGGGTCCACTTTTATTTAACTTGTCCATTAATGACTTAGGGGAGGGTATTGTAAGTAATGTATAAGTGTTTGCAGATGACACAAAACTATACAGCCCAATTAATTGTATCCAGGATGTGGCATCCTTGCAACATGATCTTGATAAACTGGCAATCTGGGCAGCTAAGTGGCAAATGAGATTCAATGTTGATAAATTTAAAGTCATGCACCTGGGATGTAAAAATATCCAAGCCACTTATACCCTTAATGGGACTGCACTAGGCAAATCTATTATGGAAAAGGACCTTGGAGTCATTGTAGATGATAAACTTGGCTGTAGCAAGCAATGCCAGTCAGCAGCATCAAGAGTAAATAAGGTCTTGAGTCGTATTAAAAGGCATAAAAGAGGCATAGATTCACGGGAGGAGGGGTCATTCTTCCACTGTATAGAGCACTGGTAAGGCCCCATCTAAAATATGCTGTACAATTTTGGTCTCCATCACTCAAACAGGACATTATTGTATTAGAGAAGGTACAGAGAAGGGCAACTAAGCTGGTAAAAGGTATGGAAAATCTTAGCTATGAGGAAAGACTGGCCAAATTGGGGATTTTCACGCTGGAGAAGAGGCGCTTAAGGGCAGATATAACTGTATAAATATATAAGGGGATCATATAATAATCTCTCTAATGCTTTATTTACCAGTAGGCCTTTCAAGCTGAAAAAAGGTCATCCATTCTGATTAGAAGAAAAGAGGTTCCGCCTAAATATTCGGAAGGGTTTTTTTTTACAGTGAGAACTGTGAAGATGTGGAATTTTCTCCCTGAATCAGTTGTATAGGCTGATATATTAGATAGCTGTAAAAAATGGTTGGATGGCTTTTTAGCAAGTGAGGGAATACAGGGTCTTTGAAGAAAGCTCATAGTACAAGTTGATCCAGGGACTAGTCCATTTTGTAGTCAGGAAGGATTTTCTTCCCCCTCTGAGGCAAATTGGAGAGGCGTCAGATGGGTTTTTTGCCTTCCTCTGGATCAACTGGCAGTTGGGCAGGATAAAATATAGTTCAAAGGTTGAACTTGATGGACATGTGTCTTTTTTTTTAAACCTAACTTACTATCTTACTATGTAACATGAAGGGCTCATCTGTTACCTTAAATTGCAAACTAGACCAAGCTTTTTGCCATCAATTATATAGCACCAGCAAGTTATGCAGCTCTTAATATGATAAACAACATCTGAGAGTCTTAAAACAGGGGATTTCTCTCTTTCCAAAAACATGTCTGTTTCTGGAAAGAGCGAGAAATCCCCGGGTTTTTAAGAGTCATTTTTATGTGTGTGTGTACAACAAACCCCAAATAAACTAGCACTTCATAAATCCAGAAATTCCTTGGATATGCACTTCAAGGTACAGTTCATTGTTTTTACCCTTGGTATGAAGGAAGCATCACAAATTTTTCATAAAATTTGTTGTTTAATATAATTTGATATAATAGGTGACCACTGCTTAGTGGCACGTAAAAGAGAACTAAAGCCTAAAATTAAATATGGATAAAAGTGCTGTCTTTTTTATATGCATAACTTACTGTACCAGCAGAGCAATTCAGCAGCCCTAGAAGAGTACTGATCCATGTCATAAAAGACAAAAAAAACTTGCTGTCTTGGAACTGTGAGGCTGTCTTTTGAGTGTCTGTGACTCTGCACATGCTCAGAAGCTAATTTGAATGGCTGTCCTATCGTCAAGTAAGACATGATGTTCATCTTTCTTTTGGTGCTTTAAGTAAGATGACTGTATTTATTAAGTGAACGTGCAGACAGGGAGCATATGAAGAGAGGATTTTTGGCACAGAAACTCTACCTAAAAGGCTGGGAGGTTTAACATCTACTTACTGTTAATGTGAAACTTAGAGGTTCTCACGCCAGCATCAACAAGTGGAAGTCATTGATGTGTTTTGGCATGAAGTCAGCATTTGATTCCTGTGAAAGATGCATGTTCCAAGGTGTACAGAGGTGACTTGTGACACCAGAAACCTCCTGCAGCTTGGCTTCCCTTGCTGTTAACCCTGCGACAGACATTGTGGCAAATTCTCATTTTCCACATGATGGATATATATAATTGGCTGATGGGAAAAGAAATTTCCCTGAAATTGTGACTGTGCTTTTGTTTTCCTTTATGGACTTGTTTGATGTATAAATAGGGAATGTGTATTCATTTTAGCTTTATTTTCTTAAATATCAATCACTGTATTGCTCGTTCATCGTCTGTTTAGGACTTGCCTAGGCAGCCACTAAACCGACAGAGCATGATTTTCATTATCTGTTCACGTACCCTCTATTGTGTTAGTCACACTGTAAAACACCACAGAGCCATGTGACCTTACAGCAGGCCTGGACTGGGAGTCAAAATAGGCCCTGCCATTCCAAGTACACAGAGGCCCAAACAGCCCCTTACCAGCCCAAAACAGCCTCCTTCCAGCCCACTATATGGTAACTTTCTATGGAACCATACAGCAGCCCCTCTGGCATTTGCCAGAACCCACAGCTTTCCAGTCCGGGCCTGCCTTACAGCACATTCATTCTTAGATATACGCAAGAGCCATGCAGGAATAGAAAGCTTTAATTCTCATGGGACCGGAAGCCAAAGCATATTTGTTGGAATGATAATGATAATTTTACCTCTCCACAACCATCCATGCCCTTTGTTGATTTGTGTTAATCAAATAATTCAAAGGCAAATTTTCCACTCTAGGTAAAAATGCCCATAATATTGATGATTGTTGTCGTCGTTCCACTTTTCATCCTATTGTTCATCCTTTTTGCCTGAGATCAGACTGTATACAGCTGCATGAAGATATATAGATGGTCTTTGTTGGTAATGAGCTCATTAAACTGGTGATTTTTGTATTTACAAATCCATGTGTTTCACAATCTTATTTTCATTTGTATGTTCAGAAAACGGACAGCCGTTATACTTTATATGTGGCACACTAATTTTCATGAGTGAACCAGTTGTAATTGATAATATAAATAGATCTTCTGATCACTTACTGCATGCGTTTATTTTTTTTAGTTCAGTTTAACAAAAATAAATTTGCTAATTGCCTCCCACTCCATTTTCTAATTGCAGTCCTCGGTATGCTCGAAGATTGTTCAGCTCCTAGGGCAGAATGAGGTGGACCACCATCAGAAGCAGGTAGTGATGCTGAGTCAAGACAGTTTCTACCGAATACTGACTCAGGAGCAGAAAAGCAAAGCACTAAAGGGACAATTTAATTTTGATCACCCTGGTAAGCTGCACTAGTGTAACACATATTTTTATAATTGGACTTTCATTTGGATGATCAGTAGTAGTTTAGACGCTCTGTAATCCCATGTCCTAATGTTTTATTGCCCTGATGACTTTTTAAGTAAACTTGCAACTCCTTTTGTATATAAATTCTACGTCACCCATAAATGTTTTTAGTGCATTTTTGTTTCCTTGACATACTGATCCTTTACTTAAACCCTACTAGTTGGGTTTCTGGTAGGGGTTTTGAGCTCGGTTTATGAAAATACATTATCTATAGCTCTACTTAAAACAATAGTGAGATTTTGTTCAGACACAGAAAAGATGGTTAAATGTAATAACGCTGAAAATCCATGTGCTTCATATAGAGGCAGAGCTTTTCAGGAGTTGTTTGCAGCTTACAATTGCTGCAATCTGCTACTATGGTCCAAATGACCAGACCAACCATACATTAATTGTAATAAGAGACTGGAATATGAATAGAAGGGGGTCTGAATAGAAAGATAAATAATAAAAAGTACCAATACATTTCTAGTCTTACAAAGCATTTGTTTTTTTTTTTTTAATTGGGGCGATTGAATTCCAAATGAAAGCTGAAAAGAGACCCAAAGGAGAAGGCAAATAGTTCAAAAAATGAAGAGCAGTTGAAAAGTTACTTAGATTTAGCTATTCTGTAACATATTAAAAGTTAACTTAATAGTGAGCCAACCCTTTAAAGATAGAAATGGATATCATGCCGTATATTCGATGAATAGTTTCCATGTTGGCTGTTAAAGGAGAAGGAAAGGTGTTTTTACTTGGGGTGCAGAAAGTTAGGCACCCCAAGTGATTATCTACTTACCTGAAACCCAGGGCCAGTGCTCCTATCAGGCGAAAACTGCACCGGCCCGGGATTCTTCCAGCAAGCACCGCAGAGCGATCGGCTTCCTGCTTCTTCTTTCTTCAGATTTTCCTGGGCAGACGAATGCACAGTAGATCAAAATAGTCTGCTTTTTCATTAAAGTTCGGCTTTTCGATTTACTCCGCATGCGGAGCCATGAGAAGGGCCATTAAGCCAGAAGAGGATCGCTCTGTGGTGCTCGCTGGAAGAATCCCGGGCCAGTGCAGTTTTCTGCTGATAGGATCACCGGCCCGGGGTGTGTGGTAAGTATATATAATTGCTTGGGGTGCCTAACTTTTGGCACCCCCAAATATAAAATGCATTTCCTTCTACTTTAATGGTCATTTTACTTGGCGTGGATACTGATTGCTGTCTTATACTTACACTCCTAGAGTTTTTGTTTAGTTCAAACATTTTTTTGTATTAATGGGGTTTTAATGGGGTGAAGCAGTGCCTGTTTGGCTTATGGGGTAGCCAGTGCTGACCGTCAAAATGATTATTCTTTCTGTGAATTGAGCTTTCCTCAGGATTTAATGTAAATGTTTTAATGCTAGCAAATTCTTCCCAGGGCATGCATGCCTACGTCCCTCTCCATCTTTGCAAAGCATTCAGCCTTAACTTGCTTTCTGTTCATCATTTCTGTTCAGTACTACACAATGGAGGTAGCCTCAGTCATGAACGCATGCTCTGGTCAGCACTGATCTGGTTGTACAATGAACCACTTTAAATGGGTTGCTTCTGTTGGCAACCAGCCTCCTGTAATACAAGACAGTAAGTCACACTAACATTTATAGTGGTGGTTGCATGAAATGTTCAGAAGTGCTGTGTTTTCATAATTCACAAAATGAGCGGTTGAGGCCTTTTAAAATTGTGTGTTTTTAGAGAAGTATTGAATATGTGTACTCTATTATTTCCCTTTGTAGATGCCTTTGACAATGAACTTATCTTGAAGACCCTCAAGGAGATCATGGAAGGAAAAACTGTACAGATTCCTGTGTATGACTTTGTTTCCCACTCCAGGTAATTAGAAGGAATCCCAAGCAGTGATCCTTTGGTACAAGGATTTATGCAGTGTATACCAGAATTAAAATAACAGGATATTGGTTCCAGGATGTGGGCAGAATAGTAAAAGTTTTAGGAATAACTTTTAAAAAGCTATTCACATGCCCAGTGCTTTTATACAGGCCATAAAACTCCAAGGTGACTTCTAATATCCTTATATTTTATGACTGGGTATAATATTTTATAAAACACACAATTTAGTCTTGTGATACAAATGACAGCACCAATTATAAGGTTATAATTTAAAGGGTATCAAGGGCATGTAGACATGTACAGTATATGTGAATATTTCCGTAATGTGAGCTTGTTTTTTTCACAGCCTTTCAAAATTAAACATTGCTGTGTCATTTTATAAACTGTAATTCAATATGGTACACAAGAATATAATACAAGCCTTTTCAGTCTAAAAGTCATGACTAATGTATGTACAGCTCAGCTGATTTTTAGAAAGATTACTAAACAGTAGGACATGATTTTAATTATTTTTTTTTAATATTCTTTAAATTGCAGGAAGGAGGAGACTGTGGCTGTGTACCCTGCAGATGTGGTTCTGTTTGAAGGTATTCTGGCCTTCTATATGCAGGAGATTAGGGACATGTTCCAGATGAAGCTTTTTGTAGATACTGACGCAGACACAAGACTCTCAAGAAGAGGTGAGGATTTTCACCTTGTACTAATATTCTTAAATTTTGGCATAGGGTAAGGGAAACCTGAGTAGTATCCTCGATAAGCTATGTATATTTTTCTCAATGGATTTTGCTTTGACTTCAACACAACCATGTGCAACTGAACCCTAATAAGGCTAAAGTTTGAGCTTTGCAGGCCAGCAGATAAGGCATAACAGATGCACAATTGAATCCACTCTTTTGGGATTCTGCTGCATCCCATATCCCTCATAAATGATTCGGGCGAATACCGAACCAAAGCCAAACCCTGATTTTGCATATGCAAATCGGCGCAAGGAAGGGTTAAAGTTATGTGATTTTTTTTTTAGGATTAGGATGTGGTTCTGCCAGGCACTTGGATTTTTCCGGATCCTGCTGAAAAAGGCAGAATCCTGGATTGGGTTCATCCCTAAAAATTGGTTAATGGACCATATTCTGGTAATATGTGCAGATTTGCCTCAGTACAGTAATCCTGTACTGGCCCGCCTCTCCACGTACCTGGTGGAAACCATTTTGAGTGGGGGGGGATCTTGGAATTTTTGGCTCTTAAAGTTACCTGGAGTGGCTTTTTTGCTGTCCCTGGTAACTTGAGGACTGCTGCCGTCTGAGGCGAGTTTCTCAACTCTACTCGTGGCAGCAGGAGCCTTGTTGCTAAGTGAGGTAGGTGCCGGTGCGTTTTCTGAGCACAAACTATAATAAAATATAATCCTTTTTCCTTCCTAAAAGAACAAGTCAGTCATATATGAGCTCTTTAAAGGAGAAGGAAAGCTACCAAGACAGTTTATTGCCAATAGATTAGCCAAAACAGTGCGAGCTAGAACACAATTTTTATTCTTTAGAATGCTTTTCCATACCTGAGTAAAAATCTCTAGACACTGTCTGTTTGTTTAGTATAGCAGCTGCCATATTAGCTTACTGTAACATCACTTCCTGCCTGAGTCTCTCCCTGCTTGCGCATAGTTCTGAGCTCAGATTACACTGGGGAAGGGAGGGGGGAGGAGCAAACTGAGCATGCCCAAACCCTGGACGTTTAACCTGAAAACAGGAAGTCTGATACAGAAGCCCATGTATACACAATAAAAGGAAAGAAATGTGGTTTCTTTTGACAGATAACTCTGAGCAGCATTACTTTGAGGGTTTACTAGTGAATTCGTATAGACCTTTTTGATCAAGCTTACTTAGTTTTAACCTTTCTTTCTCCTTTAATACACAGGAATGACAATGAGCAACTATTAAAAGAAACACTTCTATTTTGTTCTTATTGTATCTAGTAGATAAACCATACAACAAAAAAATTGGTTGCGCACAAACTCTATTCCCCCCTTCTGGGAAGTTAATTTAATTGGGCTAATTGTTGTCACCGCTCACCCTATAACTGGGTGGGCCGATGTGCAGCTGTCCCGGACCTTTCACCTTATTCAATTTATGTTCACAGGCATTCAATATTTGCAGGTCACTCACCACTTGAAGTCCCTGGTCCGGGTGTAGCGCCCCGAACCGCAGCTTTGGGAGACACGACACTCCATAGAATCCAATATTGTGCACACTTTCACAGATCAGCAGACAGCGGTGGTTTTAAAAGGCTTTATTGCCTCAACCTAACGCGTTTCGTGTGTCATCACACGTACTCATAGAAATAATTATGTATTTGTATGTTTTAATTATGCCTATGAGTACATGTGGTGACACACGAAACGCGTTAGGTGATCTGTTGAGGAAATAAAGCCTTTTAAAACCACCGATGTCTGCTGATCCGTGAAAGTGCAAGCAATATTGGATTCTATTAACTTATTGTATCTTGCCCTTAGTCCGTGTATGTAGACTTGAATCAAAGCTGGTAATTGTTTGCTATTGTTGCTGTAAACTTGGGAGAACTTTGCTCATCTCTGTCAATTAACTGCTATTATTCTTGCCAGGAATTTCACGCTTCCATAAATAAATAGTGCAGGGACATTGCTTTTGTCTGTGTGAGACCAAGCAGTCTTGGAGGCAGAAGTACAGAAAATGCTAAATGTCAGCCAGCTCTTTTTTTTTTTTTTTTTTTTTAAATTTTTAAACACAAGATGAATTGTAGTTTCCTTCTTATAATCTTGCAGTAGGTAGATACCTGTGGTTTACCCACAACAATCTGGGTATTCCATAAGTTGGGTTAGAAACTGCACGTATGGGGGCATTGTCAGTTGTTTAGCCTCATTTGCTACCTCCCTTTGCCCATAGCTCACGTCGGTTTAATGCTGACCAACCAGTAATGGACCCAACTAATAAAAATGCAGGCCAGGTGCAGTCTACACAATTAAAACTACAACAGTCTTAGCATGAAGAAGAGGCAACAAAGTCTACTTCTCCATTATTGAGACTTAAAAATACACATTTGGATTTTCTTTTGGTTTTCTTGGTTCTTTCCATTCTTGGTCTTGTCTCACCTAGGGCAGAATTTTTATGTTTAGTGTGCCCTTTATAGCCGTTGGTTCAAATAGATTAAACAACACTTTCAGGGGCAAAATGTACAATAGTATTAATCTCTTTTTAAATTTGGTTATCTGTCAAAATAAAAAGGAAAAAAAGACCCATTTTAATTTAGGATTAGGAAATGAATTGTAGAATCACAGACATGAGGCCTAATCCTCTAAGAGAATCTGTGTTTCTAAAATACATCAGTGCAGTATAAAAAGGCCATAACAGGAGTTGAGGTGCATACAATTACCTTTAAAACTGATGCAGGTATAGGATCTATTATCTGGACTGCTTGGGATCTGGGGGGTTTTCGCATAAGGGATCTTTCCCTAATTTTGATTACCATACTTTGGTACTAAAAATCATTGTACAGGTATGGGACCTATAATCCAGAATGCTCGGGACCTGGGATTTTCCAGATAATGGATCATTCTGTAATTTGTATCTTTATACCTTAACTCTTCTAGAAAATCATGTAAACCTTAAATAAACCCAATAGACTGGGTTTGCTTCTAATAAGTATCAATTATGTCTTACTTTGGATCAAGTACAAGGTACTGTTGTATTATTAGATTATTATTATAGTGAAGTCTAGTGAACACGGCTTCTCCGTAATTCGGAGAAGTCTGGACAACAGATTTCCCGATAATGGATCCCATACCTGTACTGGATTTATGAAGTTACATAAATTCAGTACAATTGTTTTGCCACCAATATGTATTCATGCAGCATCGTTATGATCAAGTGCAAGGTATTGTTTTATTACAGCGATAAAAAAATATCTTTTTTGAAAATGAGAATTATTTGCTTAAAATGGAGTCTATGGGAGTTGGCCTTCCCCTAATTCAGATCCTTCTGTATAACTGGTTTCTGGATAAGGCAGGGGCGTAACTACAGAGGAATCCGACCCTGCAGCTGCAGGGGGCCCAGGACGTATAGGGGGTCCCATGAGGCCCAAATAATGAGTGAGTTGGTATTGGTAAAACAGGACACCCTCTGGATATGTTGGGGGCCCTAAAATTAATTTGTTGTGGGGCCCAGTAACACTCCACTGGGATAAGGTACCCCATAACAGCACCCACAACACCCCTCCTTCTTGGCACACTGATGCTTTTAAGAAAAGACGACACCCTATTAGGAAAAATACCCAAACCACCACATCTCATGTGCTGTGATCTCTCTCCCACACAGTGCTTCGAGACATTAATGAGCGCGGGAGGGACCTGGAGCAAGTTCTTACTCAGTACATCACTTTTGTGAAGCCAGCCTTTGATGAATTTTGCCTGCCTGTAAGTAATGGATGTGCTTCCTTATTTCTGGCTTTGTAATTGCCCTTTATAAAGGGGAAGCAAACACAGGAAATGAGCAGGATGCCTGAGAACACTGACTACGTTGCTACAGCAAACTCTGTTGCACTCCTTTGGCATCATGAGAAATCAAATTCAGTTTCTGGTTAGTATTGTTAGTGTTTACATTATGTTCTGTTTCTAAAGCTTCATTGAAGAATATCTTTTGAGCTATAAATACTTATACTTATAATCATTTTCTTCACTATCTTTCCTGCTGGAGGAGGTGGCTGCCATTCTTTTATGAATCTAGCCCGGAAACTGGGAAGTGCTTTATTATTGATGTTGTACAAGATCTTGGTCGTGTTCAGTTAATCATTTACCCTGGGGTTTCAATTGGAATTCTGTTGAATTGCTGCCGCATGTAAATATTTAGCCACAATATTTGTGCTCCGTGTACGTGTTCTCACGTCTTTTGGCCAGTCTGTTAGGGGTGCTTTATTATAAGCACTCCATATGAAACCCTTCTTGGAAAAAATCTGCATGCTCAAATATCCGCATTTATTTTAAAAAGTAGAATATACAACGTGCATAAAAAGGGTGAAAATAAAAGTATTTAGAATCTCTGTGCACTGATGATTTATTTATCTTCCTAACTGTACTTGATACATGTCGGTAGCGGCCATGTTGCTTTTGCTTTGAAAGGATCATTTGTGTATGGCTTTACTGTAGGAGCTATAACTAATGCAGTCTATGGAGAACAGCCTCCCCGAACACTGAAATTTAGAAACTTTAGCCATCTCAGGTATTTGTATACAGAAAGGGGATAGGCTTCTATATTTAGAGCTGTGTGTTTTTAATCTGTTTGATCTCTTGTTTTCTAGACCAAGAAATATGCTGATGTAATCATTCCCAGAGGTGCTGACAATGTGGGTAAGTACAATGTGGGCATCAGAGGGGGGCTGAGCTTTTGCCTAAGGATGTGAAACTTGTGTGCACTAAATCCTACATTGTTAATATAACATTCAGTGGAATAAATCTAGGCCCCATAGTAAAAACACTTCAAAGGCAGTGAAGTCCTCTGTCTCTATTTTTCTGTTTGAGACTAAAATGTAGTAATGATAGTAGTGACACTTTTTACAGTTCAGAACCCATAAAATTATTTGACACCCTTCCCTTCGGCACAGACAACAAAATGTCCAAAAATGATGTAGGGAATGTAGTGTTATCCCTTTTTTTTCAGTTCCTGGCAATAAAAATATTTCTTCGACAACTTTGAGCAGGAGACAATGGCCTGTGAATTCTTAGTAGGGATGCACCAAATCCAGGATTCGGTTCGGGATTCTGCCTTTTTCAGCAGGATTCGGATTCGGGGCGAATCCTTCTGCCCGGCCAAACCGAATCCTAATATGTAAATTAGGGACGGGGAGGGAAATCGTGACTTTTTGTCACAAAACAAGGAAGTAAAAGATGTTTTTCCCCTTCCCACCCCTAATTTGCATATTCATATGCAAATTAGGATTCGGCTTGGTATTCAGCCAATCTTTTGCAAAGGATTCGGGGGTTCGGCAGAATCCAAAAAAGTGGATTTGGTGCATCCCTAATTCTTAGCCTCGATGGCCTGTTATCCATCTTAAAAGGTGTAGTTTTTATTTCTAAATTACACTGTATACATTTCAAATGTTTCACTCTACTGTGTAAAATTTAATTCCTAACCCAACTAGTGTATTTTTTTTTATTTTATTTTTTTAGTTGTAATATTGGTGTGTATGCGCTATCTCAGGTCATTTTGCCTGGTCATGTGCTTTCATAAAGAGCCAGCACTTCAGGATGGAACTGCTTTCTGGCAGGCTGTTGTTTCTCCTACCCAATGTAACTGAATGAGTCTCGGTCGGACATTGATTTTTAGTATTGAGTGCTGTTTGTTTTTTTTTCGGCTAAAACAGCAATTCGGTAGGTAAATGGTCGAAGTAGATTTTTTTTAAAGAGACAGTACATGATAAATTTCGATAATGGAATTTTCAAATTTTTTTCAAATCAAATTTGGTCTATTCCCTAGACAAAGTACACAAAAAACTCAAAGCTCGAGTTCTTTTCATTTGAAAATTCACCTCGACCTTTCATAAATCTGCCCCTAAGTGTTAAAATTTTTTATGGTCCCTATCAAAATCAATTGGTATGAATTACTGTAAACCCTGGGGAGGTAACGAGAAATATTAGGCACATCTGCCTTAAAGGGGTTGTGGGGGGGGGGGAGTTGCCAATTTAACTGTTCTAAATGATAAAATAGTAAATATATTTCTTATATTTGCCATGCTGAGCAGAATCCCTGAGTTTCATTAAAGGCAGCTGTTAGAATTGATACAATAATTGCTAATATTCCACTGATACTGCTGAGAAATGTATCAACTAATGTACCAAATTGTAATAGTTCAGAATCTGCACCTGAATTATTAAACTGCCAGACTGAAACACCAGAGACAGGAACAAGAAATTTTAGCCATCACAGAAAGGGGAATAAGATAATATATTTAGAGCTGTGTGTTTTAATCTGTTTGATCTCTTGTTTTCAATTCTGGAAAAACTAAAAAAAAAATTAAAAATGGAAAGCAACTGAAAGTCTGTATTTCTGCATAACAATGTGAAAACAGTTTTGGAATGTGAACAACCCCTTTTAATACAGTGATAACCTATGGAAACCTATCCGATTTTTATTTCCTCTATTCAGCTTGTGATTGGCTGCTATGGGTTAGTGCACTGGGGCAAACGTGCCCAATGTTAGAATATAACCCCAAATCATCATATGAAATAAATTGGTGCATTTTACATTACCAGCATCTTACATTACCAGCATCTATCTATCTATCTATCTATCTATCTATCTATCTATCTATCTATCTATCTATCTATCTATCTCATCTCTTACACATGTTTTTTTAGAATATTCTAAGCAGCAGGTAGGAAGTAGCTATGCTGCTTACCCACACATTACCCCTTTGGTTGTTTTGGCTCCAATCAACTTGGAGAAGCCTTGTTATGGGGATATGCCGTGGGCATTTTTCCACAGAGCAAAGAAATGTAGGCTGCAGGGACACAATAATGCCTAAGTATCTATCTGCTCATGGCCTGCAAGGTTTACAGCTGAATAGTCAGGCCTTGTCTGTTGCTTCTGACCTTGACAGACCTCAGAGTGTAGCACACAATAACCCTCTGACTGGCCTGGTTGGATAAACAGATTGGTGGGTGAGGGACAGTCTATAGGGTGGCTTCTTCCCAAAGAATGTGCTGAAACCTTAAAAAGGCAGCCCCCCCCCAAGGAATATGCGGTTGCTTTCACTGACTGAGGTGCTTGTATATTGGTGAATGTTAAAACGCCATCATCAACATTGAAATAATTTTTTTTATATATAATTATTCTGGATATATATGATATATATCTTAAGATCTCTTTAAAAGTCACACACACACACACACTCACACTCACTCACTCACTCACACACACTCACTCACTATCTTTCCAAGGTTACATGCACACCGTATTAAAAGTAATTTATTAAACAGCATCTCTTTAAAAGTGACACACACACACACACACTATCTTTCCAAGGTTACATGCACACCGTATTAAAAGTCATTTATTAAACAGCATGTTAATTATGCATCACATCCGCATCGACATTTCGATTCATGGTTAAGAACCTTTCTCAGGACGCTTTACTATTGGTATTGGTAAAGCGTCCTGAGAAAGGTTCTAAACCATGAACCGAAACGTTGATGCTGTTGTGATGCATAATTAACATGCTGTTTAATAAATGATATGACTTTTAATACAGTGTGCATGGAACCTTGGATTTTACAATCTACACACTGCACCCGATCAAGTATCGGTCAACTGTATTTAGTGTATGGTAGTGTATATTTATTCAATAAAACGTGCAGCATAGCATCTCTCATTTCCATGGAATCTGGAACACGGAAAGATGGAATGTTCTGTGTGCTGAATGTAAATGGGGGGGGGAAAACACTATTTTTACTATCGTGAAGTTGCTTGTGTTGAGTTTGCAGGCATCTGCTCACATCGACGTTTCTCTCTCCTGTTGCTAACAGCTGTGCCATGCCCAATGGCTTTACAGTTTGGCAGTTTTAGCTCTTCTCACCTACTGCAGTACCGGGGTCCCACGCTTTTGTGCTTTTGGCTGGCAGCCTTGCTTTTTTTTTTCTTTTCTTTTTTTTTTAATCCTGATCCACTGCTGCTTCACTAAGGTTAACTGCTTCCAAAAAAGTTATGCACCCAGCCTTTCATAAATGCCCCACAGATATTTCACAATCCTCCCCTTTAACCAGCACTTCATCTTTTTTTTTTTTTACCCCCCCCCCCTTCGTTTCTTAATATTTTATGATACGGTAAAACATCCTTTTTACACATCTCTCAGCTCTTCATTTGGCTCGGTTATAATGTTTTGTTTTTTTTCAACTAGACCTACAAAATAGATGAATTGTAGTTTTACTGTGGGTCTACTCTGTTCTCTGGCTGTAAGTACTCTGCAGCCCTTGCTTTCCCTAAAATTCTATTTTATCTACCTGAGGTCTATAATAATATATAACATTCTAAAACTGTATGAAAGCAAATGTTATGTCATATAATGTAATTTTTTTTATTTCTGTACATAAAAGGCCAATAAAACACATATAATAGAACTCTCATTAGACCTTATCCCCCATATGTAATAAAAGGCATTACATTTGCCCAGGAGCAGTAACCTATAGCAACCAATAAGCTGTTTGCTTTTAAACAGGTGACCAGTAAATCCTACCTGCTGATTGATTGCTATGGGTACTGCTCCTGGGTAAACTTAATGTCTTATATTACATAACCCCCATAGTAGACCCTTAGGGGCAGATTCATTAAGGGTCGAATTTCGAAGTTAAAAATACTTCGAAATTCGACCCTCGAATTGAAATCCTTCGACTTCGAATATCGAAGTCGAAGGATTTAGCGCTAATCCTGCGATCGATCGATCTAAGGATTTTTCGTTCGATCGAACGATTAAATCCTTCGAATCGTTCGATTCGAAGGATTTTAATCCAACGATCGAAGGAAAATCCTTCGATCAAAAAATCACAGGCAAGCCTATGGGGACCTTCCCCATAGGCTAACATTGACTTCGGTAGGTTTTACCTGCCGAAGTAGAGGGTCGAAGTTTTTTTTAAAGGGGAAGTACTTTGACTATCGAATGGTCGAATAGTCGAACGATTTTTCGTTCGATTTCGTTCGAATTCGAACGAATTTAACCAATTCGATGGTCGAAGTACCAAAAAAATACTTCGAAATTCAAATTTTTTTCATTCGAATCCTTCACTCGAGCTTAGTGAATCGGCCCCTTAATGTGTGTCTTCATGCTGCTGCAGAACTTTGCTGACCTTTAGAGGGATAGTTCACCTATAAATTAACTTTTGATGTAGTGTTTGATTTTCTTAGACATTTTGCAGTTGGTTTTCATTTTTTATTTTCTGTTTTTGAGTTATTTAGCTTCTTATTCAGCAGCTCTCCAGTTTGCAGTTTCTGCAATCTGGTTGCTAGGGTTCAAATTACTCTGCATTTATTTGAACAAAATACTGCAATATGTATAGTAGAGGGCCTGAATTTAAAGACCAGTAATAAAAAGAAGCAATTACAATAATTTGGTAGCCTTAGAGCAATTGTTTTTTTTAGGTGAGGTCAGTGACCCCCATTTGAAAGCTGGAAAATGTCAGAAGGTAAATAATTAAAAAACGATATATAAAAAAAAATGAAGGCCAGTTGAAGTGTTGCTTAGAATTAGCCATTTTAGGTGAGCCACCCTTTTAATATCCTTGTATTTCCACAGCAGTGGGGGTATATTATGTATTGGGGCATTGGAACCCTTGTGCAATGAATTGAACTGAAAATATGACACTAAACCATTTTTATAACACACGTTTTACTTTTCGTTTGCAGTTGCCATTAACCTCATTGTTCAGCACATTCAGGATATTTTAAACGGAGGTTTAACCAAGAGGCAGACTAACGGTTACACGAACGGTTTCACCAGCCCTAGGACCAGGCATCCTTCTGATTCGAATAGCAGTCGACCTCACTAAAGGGCTACACCATGGACTCTGTACATACTGTTTACCAATACGCTGTATATTCCAAGCTCCTTTTGCTCTGGGAGGCCAAACTTAGCTGGACCTTAACTTGGAGAAATTCAATTTCACATGTAAAGTGTGATTGGTGCCAAGTGCTGTGTAGAAAGAATGTGGGTCACTTTGGTAGTAGCCCATGTACACTCCTGCAGAACTTCACGGGTTACAAAATCCATGAACATCTATGCCAATACCTTCTTGTTCTTTTGTTTTTTTGTTTTGTTTTTTTTGTTTTTTTGTTTTTTTAATACTCCATTCGACTAGATGAGATGGGAGAGCTGGTAATGGTGATGGAGGATCGAATAAACTGCAAAACTTGAACAACCATAGTGACTACTGCAAGACATATATATCCCAAAAACACACCTTGGAATCCACTATATAAATATATATATACAAATGTTATATATAGATACGAGATCTATATTTTTGTCTACATGTACAATTGTAATATTATATGCCACAAAAGTATTTTACACACTTTTGGTATTCTCTAGGTTACCTCTTTGGCAGGGAGACTGAGCACGAGAGAATCAGTACAGTGCACGTAATGGAGAGGAGATTTCACTTGCTAGACCCCTGCACCCTTCTGTCTGCTTCTGTGCTGCAAGGGTGTTGCTAGACTATGTTGTGTCAATGATACTGACACCCGGTGTTGGTGAACTTCTGGTTAATTGTCCTTAAGCTGTTTTATTACTGTTACATAACACTCTGATGGTATTTCCAAAAGTTGTACAATGAGCTTCATCTCGTTTCTGTAACTGAAGGGTTGCTTCACTTTAAAATGAACTTTGCAGTCAATCTTCATTTATTGTATTTTTTATTTATTTTTTGTTCTCTGGCTTGGCATTCATACTAGTTGCTTGTCGTTAATTGGCTTAGTTTAAAAGTCACAGTAGAAGAAGATTAGTAGAGGACCTTTAATGGAAAGCTGAGAAATATTTATTAAAAAAAAAAAAAAGACACCTACTTTTTTTGGTTGCTGACAATGAGAGCGCATTCTCAGCTGCAGGCTGGAAAGAATCTGAATAGGAAGATAATTTATATAAAATAAAGAAAAAAGTAATGTGAAAAATGAAGGCCAACTGCACTTTTTATCTTTAGAAAAGGTCAACATTCCCCTTTTCATATTTCATTAGACAAAATAGGCATAAACTTGACTGATTTACTGATACGATTCAGAACTTTTAGGGAGAAAAATGCCAATATTTGTGCTTCTGGGTGATATATTTGGCATTTCTTTGTTTATTGAAGCCTAATGTTATAATACAAGTCACAATTCCATAGTAAAGCTTGTAACTGTCACAGGTCAAAGGCATCCTAATGAATTAAGGCACTGCTTCTCCCGTCTCTAGGCCAACGTAATGATGACATTTCACCCTCCTACATGCAGGAGTGGGCCAGTGCTAGAGTTGGCAACCGATTCATCCTGGGCTCCCAGGTCAGAAAATATCCCTGGTAATAGTAAATAATAGTATTATTAATATTATTATAATAAATATAATATCATTTTGCATTTTCATCAGTGATGCTCTATGCATGGCCACCCAGGGGACAAATTTCCAAAGTGGCGGATAAAGCCGTCCAGAAATAGTTTCCTGGGCTGCTCTTTATACTTTTGCTACGTAAAATTGCTGTATAATCAAAAAGCATATATAAAGCCATTTGTGCAAAAAATGCTAGTGTGATTGGTTGAATGAGAAGCTGTTGCTTTATTTGGTGTAATCAACAGCAGCATGGCAAACTGTTTATAGCTTTGTTAGTCTAAAGGGTGCTCACCAATGAGCCTTACATTTTTTTTTTTGACTATTATAAAGTATCCTTTTCTTGGCAACTTTCAGTTGGTCTCCATTTTTTGTAGTATCTGCTTCCTCTGCTACCTCTTTGGCTTTCAGGTGGGTGATCACCGACCCCCACAGCTAAAAATCCATTGCTCTGCGAGGCTATAGTTTTGATATTGATGCTTTTTTATTACTTATCCTCCTGCTCAGGTCTTCTCTTATTCACCTCCCAGTCTCATTCATCAACAGTCTGATTGCAAGCATAAATTTGACCCTAGCAACCCAATAGCTGCTAAAATTCTGAGCCGGACAGCTGCTGAACAAAAAGATATGTTGTTAAAAAAAAAAAACTAACCGCAAATTGTTTTAAAATATCAGTCTGCATCATAATAAAAATTAAATGTTAAACTTACGACTATTTGCTTCTAGATACATTATATCAGTGACAGTTATCATTTAAGTGTTATTCCCACCCCTCCCGAAAATTAGGGACCCAGCCTTTCTGTACTCCCTTGGGACCCTCTCTTGCCCAAAGCCGTACAATGCAGTTTTTATATCTGTATTATGGGCATACCGTAACATTTAATCACAAGTTCCTGTCTCCCTTCAGATAGTGATTCTAATCGCTTGCTTGATTATCTCATTGTGATGTGAAAGCCAGTCCAGTTATCCAGCTTAAAGCTGCCAAATATCCATACATGTAGGGAAAAAACCCTAACTTTTTCTTTTTTTATTTATAGGAAGAATCTGTTCTGATTGGTTAGTAAAACTGTCATCATTGTGTGAACCTGGGTAAACTTTTTACATTTGCAAAACTTTTCCCTTCCAGTAATTGGGACAATTGCACACTGACAAATAAGAATGGAATGCTATGGTTAATGCTATTTGTACTGGGCAGACAATGCCCCTCAAAGCTGTCATTGGCCAGGAAAGCTTTGGCCCTAAAGCCTTACTTTGTCTCTTTGTACATAGGAAGCCATTACGTTGCCGTTGTTGGTTTAGGATTTAATAATGTGAAAGTGGGTGTTTTACAATTAATCAAATAAAGTGCATATTTCAGATTTGTCTTTCTTCCTCTCACTTCACTTGGATGGAACTTATAAGGGCCTGTGTCCCCTTTCCAGTTAAACACACATCTGATCTCATTGATCTCCTTGAGTGTAAGTGCAAATCCTGACCTTTTATTACATATGAGCGATGGCTTAGATCAGCAGCTGGGGAAAACCATAAACTGCAGCCATGCTATTAAAGGCCTACTTCATCTTTTTTTACGTTTGCACTATTAACCAGGCAAATATTATTCAGTGGCTGTAAGAGCATTTAAACTTAATTAAAATATACCCATTTATCCAGGCCTTATGGCTGCGGTATACACAGTTTTCAGATTTCCAGTACTCTAAAAAGCAAAGAAATGTTTCCTAACCAGGAAGGTAGAAAATTATCTATGAGAAATAAATAATTTTTGTCCTAGAGCAGGCATGAACAAAGTGCGGCCCAGGGGCCAATTGCGGCCCGTTTTCAAATTTCCCCGGGCCTCGGGCTCCATCATGAAATTAATAATAATGAGGCCCCCAGCACAGTGCGATCAGGAATCCCATAGCAGTAATATTAAGGCACATTAGTGAAATGATCTGCCACTTGGTCTATACTGCTGCCTGTGCGCTGAAGGTGTTCCATTACAGAAGCAGTTAGAGAACTTAGACGTATCCAACGTCCCTGTTGGATATAATTTTATTTTCTGCTGGCATGGTTTGCTTACAGTACAGTTTGTCAGCCAGTACAAAATAAATGGCAGTAACATAGTCAGTCTGCATCCTGTATGTAAAAGCACTATTGTGGCACTAAAATATTTATATATTTCGTTTACAAAATGCACAGCACTGCTTTCTCTAAATGTCTGTAGTTTGGCGCCACCTACTGATTATATTGACTGTTTTATGCATCTACTCAAGCCTACTTTTTTTTTATTACTGACGTATTCCATTGAACTCTCCAGGGATCGCACATAATTTCCTGTCCTAGTAGAGCATATTATCTAAGGTCCCTATCACATATTTAAGTCAATTGAAGAAGACACTAAGCTCCCTTCTTGTCTAAATCTACACAATAATGGGGAGAACAAACAAACTTATTTATAGTGCTCACGCTGGAATCAAACCTTGGGCCACAGTAATGGTTACAATGAGCCACCGTACTGCGCATATACTGACACGCACCTACATCAGTGACTGCCCTTACAAAAAGGAATCCTAATTTCTTTATTCTAATACTGCCTATGTGTGCTTTTTTTTTTCTTTTCAAGTATATCATTTCCATTAGTTCTTTTTGCTGCAACGGCTATGACTTCTCATCTTGCACCTGTGCAAACAAGGACGCATTCGTCTGTGTAATGTTCCACTGCACTCAGTCTAGCCCTGTGTTTCTTCAACTGTGCCTGCAAATCTGGTGATGCCCAGCTGAGATCCTTTCATATTATACAGGGGATTCATATGAATTTGGCCTTCTTTTTGCTATAACAGCCTCTCTTCTGGGAAGGCTTTCCACTATATGTTGGAACATTGTGACTGTGTTTGCTTCCATTTAGAGAGAACGAGAGAGGGGATCAGACCAGGCTCACAGTCATAACTTCCCCCTAAGTATTCAGTTGGTATGAAGTTGGGGCTCTGCAAGTCAGTCTCTCTTCTATTCCCAAAATGCAATAGAAAGCATTCTAGTGTGATACAGTTGGTTCAGAGCAGGGGACTTTAAGGGTTTCAATTTATAGTTGTTTTGGGGAGTTTTGTTACCTTTGCAGGAGATGACAAATTACTGCATCTGCCATTATTCAAATAATAATCACAAATTATTTGGGAGAAAACGTTTGTTACTGCTAAAACCTCTGACCAATATCCTGGGACGACGACCATAGCAACTCTCAGATTTAGTATTGCCATTATCTTACTCACCCAGGAGAACATGAAAGTTAATATTAGTGTGTACCATTGCCACACAGAGCTGTGAGCTACTGAAAGACTAAACTTCAGATGCGGGAGAGTAAGGAGCAGGGGCTGAATCAGAACAACTCTAAGGGTAAACTCACACCTGGAGATTCAGGGAGATTTAGTTGCCCGCTGACTAATCTCCCCAAACGGCTTCCACCTGCTATAATGAAAAAACCGCCTGCAGCATGGCACTCGCGGCACTTCGTTTTCCGAAGTCGCCCAAAGTTTCCACGTGAGGCAACTTCGGAAAAGGAAGGGCCGCGAGTGCCATGCTGCAGGCGTTTTTTCATTATAGCAGCGGAAGGCAGGTCGGGGATATTAGTCGCCCCAAAGAAGAGCCGATTAGTCGCCGGGCGTCTAAATCTCCCAGAATCTCCAGGTGTGACCTTACTCTAACCAGAGCACCTTATCTGCACACACCAATACAATGCCGTTGTCCACATGAAATATTGCACCCCAGTCTGCCACTGCTGGCAGTAGGATCAAAGAAATATAGGAGTGAATGCAGTAATAGCAAACTTGCTTCAGGTTTAGTTGCACATTGCAACCAATTTGCAGCTATTTATGGTCTACTGAAAGCAAACATCTTCTTGGTTGCTAGGGGTTACTAGTCCTAGTGAAAATAATCTCCATAACTCTAATAATGCCCATAATTCTAATAATCATGTACAGTCCATTATGGACCTCTGGAAAGCTGAAACCTATCTTAAAGAGGAACCGTTACTAAAATGAAAATATAAGATTCATCATATTGTTATAAGATTTTTTTTTGAAATATGACCAATTAAAAATTCCAACCCATTTCAAAAATAATTCAATTACTCTTTACGATCCCATTCTCAGCATCTGTCTTTCCATTCTCTCTTCATGTAGGAGTTGGGAGTCTGATTCTTGACAGGTCTAATACAGCCTTTGGAGGGGGGGGGGGTTCTTTCACCTAGAAGATGTTTTAGAACTCAGTATGTTAAAATCACCAGAAATCCTGTTTCTCTACATGCATGATTTGTGCCAATGTCAATTATTTTGGAAGGGATGGTTTAGATCTGTTTATCAAAATCTGAACCTGTTCATAATTTTTAATTGATTATATTTAGAACGTTTATTTCAGTTTGATCCGATGAAGCTGAAATTACATTTTATTTTTGCAATAGTTCCTTTTTAAGCTTGACTGGAATAGATCTGAGCTTTTAACATAGTCTAGGCATTACAATCATGAATTACAATTCATTCTAAATCAGATTAGATTCAATGGGCTAGTTTACCTTTAGGATAACTTGAATTAAGTAATCGACTGGCCTATTTATAGCAACTGTTCAACTGCTCCTCTTTTTATTTTTTTTATGGTTTGCCAACTTCTACCTTTAATCCAAGATCAATTGCTTTGTGAGGCTACCGTTTACTTATGTAATTGCTTTTCTATTCAGGCCCTCTACTATTCATGTTTCAGTCCCTCATTTATACCCTTACCTGGTTCCCAGTCAGTAAAAAACTTAAGGCTGTTATTACAAATTTGCCAGCATTATACTGTAGTTGCCTGTAAATGTAATACCTTTTAGTTGCATCCAGGGCCTGCCCACTTAAGCCCCAATCTGCCCAGTCTAAAGGTGGCCATACACGGGCTGATAAAAGCTGCCGACAGACCGAGTCGGCAGCTTATTGGCACGTGTATGGGGGCCCCCTGATGGGCTTCCCCCATCGAGATCTGGCCGAAAGTCGGCCAGATCTCGATCGGATGGGACTAAAAATCCCGTCGGATCGCGGCCGCACCTGTTAGTTGATGCGGTCAAGCGATCCGACCGTCTGTTCCCGTTCGCTAGGATCCGATTGCTGGGCCCTAGGGCCCACGATCGGATCAACCCGATATTGCCCACCTCAAGGTGGGCATATCGGAGAGAGATCCGCTCATTGGCGACATCGCCAAACGAGCGGATCTCTCTCCGATATGCCCACCTTTACCCTTTTCCTTCATTGATCTGTCCTGAAGCTGCACTTCTTCAACCCAATAACTTTGGACCTAACTCCACCAAATACACTGCCACTAGTAAATGAGCAAATGCCAAGGTGTCCAGGTTGTGCCTGACAGAGGAAACTCTTTTTATATACAGGAATTTTTTTAATGTGTTTGACACATTTTCAGTGCACCCAAATGCATTAGCTAATTGCTTCCATTATATTCTGCCTAGTTGTACTCATGAGCATTCAGAGTACAACACTTGGTTCTGACTTTTTGAACTACGTAGCACAAGTCAGAAGTTTCTCCAGCCAAGTCTGCTAATCAGCCAAGCAGAGAATAGCAAGGGACAGACTGCTTACTATTTTGGTCTCCACTCCAACCAGAAGAGGGAGACTTTTCCTTACTAGCAGAGATTGTAAAGGTCTTCCTTGGTAAATGGCAAGTTATGTTATGATTATTTTATCATTTTTAAGAGTTGTGCTGTTTTATCGCATTCACAAAATCATCATATTTTCAGGAAAAGGGTAAAAAAAAAAAAATCATATATTTTTAAAATGATACTTGTAGGGACAGTGGAGTAGTTAGACAAGCCCCCTCCAGACAACCTTCCCCCCACAGGTTCCCCTAATCTTCCACATGTGCATCAGGGAGCATATCTCATCCTCTTGTGCCTCCTGATTGCTTCCTGAGGCTGGAGTGACTGTATGTCTCACATAATGGCCTAAACACTACTTCCTGCTTTTCTGCTCTATTGGTTTCCACTGACTGGTTACCAGGCAGTAACCAATCAGTGCTTGAATTGGAAGGAAAAAAGTGGAGGGATGCTCTATGTGGTGAGAGTAGTGCACCATAAGCCACACCAATTGTTATAAAAAGCCTCACACACCAATACTTGGCGGGCGGGGGGCGGAGGGGGTCCCTGGGTGCCCTGAGACAGCAGCCCTGTGGGCCCCGGGTCCCCCAATCCAACCCTGTCCAAAATGAAAATTGTGCATTTGACTTTTCTTGGCTGACAATTCAGCTTTCGCAAACACAGCACCTTTTCTGTGTATTTTGTGTCATAACATATCACAACCCCATTATATTCTATATTACTCAAGATTATTTCATGTTTATCATTCTCTCACTATTCCTTAATCTGCTGCTGTTAAATGCGTTGTATTTGCATGCAGAAGTGGAGAGGAGTAAAAGACCGTTCTGGGATTCAAAACTCTTGCATCCCCATTGAGGGGATGTTATTTCACAAAAATGAAGTGAAGGGATGGCATATCTGTGCATCCCTCCACAATTCCAGCACTGGGTCATATCTGTTGCTTCTGAATCTCAGCTGAATGCTGAGGATCAATTGTGGCCCCCGTTCAAGTCGCTGACTAACTCAGAGTTAGAGAACTGAAAAGCCAGAAGTTGGATTCTGGCTATTATGTTAGACAGCTGTTCTGACTCTTTTCGAAAAAAAAATATGTTCTAAAAGGCTACAAAATTGCTACTTTTTATTGTTCATCTTTCTAATCAGTCCCTCTCTTATTCATATACCATTGTCTTGCTCAAATCAGTGCATGTTTGCTAGGGTAACTCGGATCCTAGCAGCCAGATTGCTGAAATTGCAAACTGGGGAGCTGCTGAATTGAAAAAAAATCTAAATAACTCAAAAGCTAAAAATAATAAAAAATGAAAGCCAATTCTAATTTGTCTCAAAATATCAGTCATTATTTTCTACAAAAAGTTGTTTTTAAAGGTGTATTTTTGTTAGGTGCATGTCAGTAGCAGCTAGTGGTGCAAGCTGTCCTTGGAAGCCTGGAGTGTTCATCGACAAACCTAACTGCAATCACTACAGCTGAAATCGACACAAAATTGAGTGCACATTGCTGCCATTCATAAAAGTAACTTGTGCCTATACACGCCTTCATTGTGCAAATACTTGTGTGAAGTGCTAATGCACAGCCTAGTATTTCTAGGGTTCACCTAGCAGATTGCATCAATAGTCACTACTGACTTGTAGCAAGCAAAAAAATTGCACTTTGCACCATGTTTGTAAATGAACCTTGGGAACTACCATTATATCCAAGGTAACTATAACTAAGGGGTTCCCTGGTGTCTCTATTGTCAAAGCAGTCTGGGATGGGTCATTGGTGCTTCCTGCAAGTACTCACAAATGTAAAGAGAGTGTATGGCCACAAATGCTTCTAATGAATGGCTTCGATGCATGCTTAGTTTTGTGTCCATTTTATCGCAATGCAATTGGAATTGCACCTCCCGAGTCCCAACTGTCCTACATTTTTAATGCACAGCCTGCTGTCCTGGATCCCTCCTGAAAAGTCCTTTTAAGGAGGGATAGCCCTTTAAATGCCCTGCTCTTTGGGGAAAGCAAAACTCCTTCTCTCCTTGGAAAGCCAGCAATGAAAAAATGTAATGCTAACCATGCATTCCACTGTGGAACATACCACCATCTTTAATTTGGTGCAGGCATTTTAGGCACTGAGAAGCAGTGTTGGGCAAGCAGCATGGGAGCCGAAAAAGGCAGGTTTCAAGCATTCTGCTTGTGCAAGCCTGAGGAAATGCTTTCAACCTATTCATTTTCTGCAGTGATGCGATATCTGTGGTTCATGGTTTAGTGTCCATTTTCTGCAGTGATTTTACTTACTGCCATGCCTGAGGTTAAGTTGCTAATTTTTCAATTCTGCAGTCATTTTATTGCCATGTTTAGAGTTAAAATGCTCATTGTCCATTTCTGCAGTAATCTTACTGGCATGCCTGGGGTTAATATACTTACTGTCCTCTTCTGCAGTGATTATACTGGTATGTATAGGATGAATGGGCTAATAAACCCAGCGATTTATGTAACTTTGGCCTTAGGGCCTCAATGTCATGTCTTTAAACCCTGGTGTATGTCTGTTGCTGCCATTCCAACCATGGAAAAGGGGGTGTTTTTGTAAAATTGGCCTGGTAATTGGGCATGGCCTAGAATTCTAATTCTAGTATTTCTAATGAAAGGTATATTTTTTTAATAGTATATGCCATTGCACAATCCCATATTAGAACACCGGAATTTAAGTGCTAAAGTCCACCCCTCTGGCTTATATGAGGCACTGTGCTCACACACAACAAGGGCTGCACACATACATGCTAGGTTACATCAGCAAGTGAATGGAAAGAGCTGTGCCTTTTACTCTCACACTACTTCCTTTTACACTTAGAACCTGCATGACTTCCTGTCAGGTGATCAGTGAGTCACAAAATGGTGGCTCATGGTAGAAAATGTAACAGGGCAATATATATTGATTTGTATTTGTCGATTTCATAATATTCTTTGCTAGGTCATTTATATGGATACAAATTATCTGTTGGTTCCTTGTTATTATTATTCCATCAGAATGTATAGTTCACCTTCAAATGTGCCCTCCAAACAGTGAAATAGAATTGCAGTTGTGTCAGTTACAGGTTGAAATGATCTAATGAATGAATTTGTTATCCATCCTTTAATGAACTGCCAGTATATCTCTCTCTTCTTACACAGAAAGATGCCCCCTCCTTCCCTTTTATGTTCTCAATTCTAAAATGTCAGTACCTTCACTTTTTGAACTGGGCTGTTGTCTTTGACATTTAAATCTCGGAACAGTAAATATGTCTGTAGTTCAGTATCAGAGTCTATTGCGGCTGTTGCCTTGGTAACGGCTTCTGCTTTGAAAAACATTACTATAAAATGGCCCTAAATGATTCTTTTTATTATATTCTTCTCCTTTTCTCTTAAGTTTTTGGAACTTTCTTGACATTTGACATTTGCAAACAAAACACATGAACAGCCAACGTATAACATGGAGGCACATTTTGTGCTAAGAGCAACATCACAGGGAATTACAAAACATCACACCTCCTAAAAGTGTCAATGAAACTGAAAAATAAAGCTTAGTCTTGGTAGCATTGCAGCAGCGATGTCGCTAGAAGATACTTGGCCCCAAATCATTTTCAGGCCCCCATAAACCTTGGTAATAAGACATTTTTTAAAATAAACAGACATTGTTAGTGTGTATTAGTCAGCGTTCGCTATATCTCCTGGTTCCCTGCAGTTATGGGGTCTGATTTATGTATAGATTTGCTCCTGTGATGAAGAATGAAGTTTATTACAGTACTTAAGGGCACAAACATACACAGTGTTTCAGGGGAAATTTCACCCATCTACAGTATGGCTCCTTGCTCTTGGGGGGGACCCAAATGCCCCCGTTCCCTTCCCCCGCCACTTGCTCGGGGTGGCAAGGGAGGGGGAATTTTCAAGCTTTGCTGGATTTCAACACAACAATTCTAGATGTTATAAGTAGAGGAGACTACTGCCTGTGTAGGGGCTGAAATCAGCCTGCGTATTTCAACAATGTGCCCTCCAATGTGGTACTAACCATAGAGGAAGCTGTCCGTGGGGCCTGCTTCCTCTGTAGTTACACCACTGCTGCTGATTTACTTTCTTTGTGGCTTAACTTTGGCATTTTCTTTATATTGTGCCTGGTTGGTCCGCCCCCTCCAGTGACATCAATGATTATGATGTCATGGCGGGCTGGTTTGGAGAATTTTTTCGCCATGCCCATTTTATGGGCACACCCCCTAATTACCACGTCTATTTTACAAAATTTGGCAGGTTATGAAAGTTTGAACACATTTCTGGGAGATTTAGTTCCATGTTTTATATATTATAACAGTTTTGCTAATTCAAGTGAATTGCCCTTTAAAGGAAAACTATACCCCCCAAACAATGTAGGAATCTATAAAAAGATATTGTATAAAACAGCTCATATGTAAAACCCTGCTTCATGTAAATAAACCATTTTCATAATAATATACTTTTTTAGTAGTATGTGCCATTGGGTAATTATAAATAGAAAATTGCCATTTTAAAAAATAACGGCCACCCCCTGAGATCCTAGGATTCATGTTGCACACAAACAAACCATACATGTTAGATCACATGAGCCAATTATATTTTGCTCCCACACTGTTACAGTTAGAGCTGTAGTATTTCTGATCAGGTGATCTCTGAGGCAGCACAGACCATCATGAAATGGGGGTTCAAGGCAAAATATGTAAAGGGGCAATATTTACTTATACCAGTTTGGGAAGATTCTTTAATATATCACTTAATATGATATCAACTATCTGTTGCTTAAATATTAATTTTTCACGTTTTCCTTTACGCTGCTAGTATCAGTTCTCCCAAGAGACCTGCTTCAACAATTGTTTCTTTGCTTATCTTAAATTGTAACAAATGTAACAAAGTGCAGCTGCTGGCTATTCTGGGATCTCAAGAGCCAAAAAGACTCTTATTTTAATTAAAGGGGAACTATCATGAACATGAAAATGTAATATAAGCTTCAGCATATTAAAATATTAATACTTTCTAAATACAATTTAGGGCTCTTACACATGAGCGTTTTTACCTGCGCTCCCCTGCGTTCCGTTTTTCGGCGTTCAGCCGCAGGGGAGCGCAGGAATAGACGCATTTAATTATTTCAAATGGGGCTGTACTCACACAGGCGCCGAACGCAGGAAAAATGCAGCATGTTGCGTCTCAACCTGCGTTCGGCGCCTACATGCGCCTGTGTGAGTACAGCCCCATTTGTAATAATTAAATGCGTCTATTCCTGCGCTCCCCTGCGGCTGAACGCCGAAAAACGGAATGCAGGGGAGCGCAGGTAAAAACGCTCATGTGTAAGAGCCCTAATTGAAAATTCTGCATTGTTTCTGAAATAATCAAGTTTATTTTCATCATCCCTCACTCAGCATCTGTTTCTCTTCATTCTGGCTTCATACAGGAGTTGGGTGTCAGATATTCATTGACGGTTAGATCCAATATATCTTATAGGGAGGCTCATTTTCCTAGCAGATTTATTATATTCTAGTACAAACAAAATCTAACAAAATAACTGCCTTTTTCACAAATCCTGCATGTAGAGAACCATGATGTCTGGTGATTTTAATAGAGTGAGCTCTAATACATCTTCTAGGCAAAAGGAGCCCCCTATAAGATATATTGGATCTAACTGTCAATGATTATCTGACACTAAACTGCTGCATGAAGACAGAATAAAGAGAAACAGATGCTGAGAGAGGAGATAAATTAGATTATTTCAGAAATGTTACTGATATTTTAATTAATTTTATTTAGAAAGTTTCTTATTTCAGTATGCTAAGGCTTATATAAAATTTTAATTTTCGCGATATTTCCTCTTTACGTTTCAGAAACGTTGTATCTTTTTCTCGAGAGTGCAGGAGACCAAAGAGAAAGTCATACATTTTAGTAAGAAACGGGTTACATAGGAGGTAAACTGTGCAGAATACAATTGATTTGGTTCTCACACAGAAAGCTAAACCAGTCAAATTACATTCCTGTTGGCCAAGATATAGTATAGTCCATCAACAAGAGCACGCTTGTAATGTTCCAGAAAATGTTTGTACTTTTACGTTGCGTTACAGTTCTCCATGTATATGAATGTGAGTGAGGCTAGACACTCATACACAAACATCTTGAGGTGATCTCTCATGCAGACAGATATGCTTGCCTCCAGACACTCCGCATTCTCTGTTTCATGTTTCTGTTGCTGTCATCTTCCCTCTGCAACGTTTGATCTGGGAACTTGAGCTCTATTAATATGTGCTGTCACCTGTCACAGGCATCTCTGGCTTCTATCTATGTACTGCTCTGTATGCCAAGAAAGCCATACCGTTACCCTACAGTACATCTCTGTACACAACCCCTAATCAGAAGTTAATGCTCCCCAAAGCAAAATCTTATTGGGGTTTCCCATAACCAAACCTTTGGAGTAGGCAGCTTATTATTTAGATTAAAATTGCACATCTGTCCTATTCCTATGCGCTATTCATTTTTTATTTGTGTTTTTTTAGCTATTTAGCTTTTTATTCAGCAGCTCTCCAGTTTGCAATTTCAGCAATCTGATGCTAGGGTCCAAACTACCCTAGCAACCATGCATTTATTTGAAATGAAACTAGAATATGAATAGGAGAGCCCTGAATAGAAAGATGAGTAATAAAAAGTGGCAGTAATAATAAATCTGTAGCATTTGATTTTTAGATGGGGTCAGTGAGCTGAAAACTGACAGCTGGAAAGAGTCTGAAGAAGAAGGCAAATTATGCAAAAACTATAAAAAAAATAAAATAATGAAGACCAATGCAAAAGTTGCTTAGAATTAGCCATTCTATAACATACTAAAACTTAACTTAAAGATGAACCACCCCTTTAAGGATCCAGCCTCATCCTGCACAAAGTGCTTAGATTGGGATGAACCACATGGTTCAGAGCATCTCTAATGATTTGCAGCTATGTAAGGTAACATACCTGGGCTATGGAGCCAAGCATCAGTTTTGAGGATTCACAAATGATACGGTTGAGGTGAATTTTCGAATGAAAAAAATTTGAATTGCGAGCTATTGATTTGTGTACTTTGACTAGGGAATAGTCCAAAGTCGATACAAATTTGAAAAAAATCAAAAATTTTGAATATCGAAATTTATCGTGTATTGTCTCTTTAAAAATTTGACTTCGTCTCCCAGAAGTCACCAGACCAACAGATTGCTAACCTCCTATCTATACCAATCCTTATAGACCCTACCCCCATATCACTCACCGTAACTGAGCTGATTGTTTAAAATGTTATTGTAATGTTTTATATTTGATATCATAATCACTGCAATCTTTGCTTTATGGAAAACTGTACAAATATTTCATGTGATTTTACTTTTTCGCTTATAATAAAAACAAGTTTGAAAAAAAAAAAAATTGACTACGACCATTCGCCATCTAAAACCTGCCAAATTGCTGTTTTAGCCTATGGGGGACCTCCTAGAACCTATTTGGAGTCAATTGGTGGACTTTGAAAAATCAAAGTTTTTTGGGAAAAACTTTGATTCGAAGTTCGAGCGATTGCGCTATTCTTTTGATTCGTTCGATTAGAATATGGCCAAATACAGACCTATTCGATCGAAAACTGACCTATTTGACCAAAAAAAACTTAGACTTAATTTCTGTTGGTCTTTTTTAATTGGAATTTCGAAGTTTTTTCATTTCGAAATTCGACCCTTGATAAATATGCCCCTAAATCCCTGAGCTTCCTCCTATAATGCCAGATCCTCTATGGTCTCCATCTAAATGCAAACCCTTCCACGTCACAGTTCTTCTCCACCTTTCCCCGTCTATAGCCGTTCCATAAACACAAATCTATTCATTTCCCCTGGTCATTTCTTATACATACCACAATGATTTTTCATTTGCAAACACTGCATGTTCCTCATCAGATTGTGATTTGTAAATACAAAAGAAAGTTGAAGAATACAGATGAAATGAGTCATTAATTCAAGAAACAGCAATCTCATCTGTTATAAATTAGAAAGTCCTTTAAAAGTCTTTGCTAAAAAAAAAAAGTCACGCCGTGTGAAGGAGATGTATCAGCAGGAGATGATAGATGTTTGGCTTTGCTGTTTTATCACCTGGTGATAATATTGTAAAACTGTTTTATTTTCTAATAATATCTCCTTTAGGTAGCAAATTTCCCTTCTGGGGTACAGCAAAAATGTCCTTTGGTACAGTGGTCACACAGGAACAAATCTGCCCCAGTCCAGGAAGCCACATCAACCAGATAATGTCGCTTCACCGCTCTGTTTATTGCTGACGGGTTGCTTGTAGAATGGAAAATTACACCCATGCTAATAAATGAGGCCTGGCGATTTTGAATGTTGTATAGCCAAAGCCCTTAGCCAACTTCCTCCTTTTTTTGATTTATAGCAACAGAAAACTGGCACTTTGGAATTGTGTCTGTAGTAATGGTGATGCCACATAGAGTCTGAAGAAAAGTGCTATGCTATAGAAAAGAGAATGTAATATAAATGAAAACACAAGGAGCTACAAAGATTCCTTCATAAAGGGGTGGCTAGTATGTTATAGAATGGCTAAGCATCTTTTCAATTGGCCTTCATTTTTACTTTTTTAAATGTATTGAATCATTTGTCTTTTTTTGACTTTCCAGTTTTCATATGGGTGTCACTGACCCCATCTAAAAAAACACATGCTCTATAAGGCTACAAATGTATTATTATTATTAACAGAGTGACAACATAGTTTGCAGCACTGTTGTTACTGCTCCTTTTTATTACTCATCTTTTGATTCAGGCCCACTCCCCGTCTCTCTTTCAAATCAATGCACGGTTGCTAGGGTAATTTGGACCCTTGCAACCCAACTGCTGTAATTGCAAACTGGAGAGCAGCTGAATAAAAAGCTAAATAACGCAAAAACTACAAATAATAAAAAATGAAAAATAATTATAGATTGTCTCAGAATATCATTCTCTATATCATGGTAAAAGTTAATTTAAAGTTGAACAACTCACTTGTTTGCAAAGCAAGGTTGTAACTTTTGGGATATGCTCCATAGGCAGGTGCCATGTGGTCAGAGTGCGACATTCAGTCCTTATATCCTTGCCTATCACTGTCTTTTGACTTATTACATCTCTCTGATGTCTGTGCGTGGCTCAACCCCTTGCCCCCAGCTGATGTTATATATTTATGAAATGCAAAAAAGGGAGGGGGTTGTGGGAACACTCCAAGGCTAAGTAAAAATATATTTATACAATGGAAGTGCTACTGATCTGGCCAAATTAACTACACACATAGAGAAAAAGAAGGGTGATTGATCAATGCATATTCCCTGGTCCCCTGTTTCATAAGTACAGGGCCGGATTTCAAATTACTGTACCCCTAGGCCACTTTCCTGTTCTCCCCCGATCCGTCTTCCATGATCGGAAACCCCTGCTTGCACACGATCTGACCCGCCACCAGCTCGCACCCAACCTCCTTCCTGCTCGCACCCACCCCTGATGATCACAATTGTCTTACCTCTGATGCTCCTGGCCCAGCGCAATAGCTTCCTTTGGGGACTGGGTGGGTGGTAGATTTAAACCGGTGTTTCAGATTCCCACTCTGTCCTCTGTGGAGATGCGACCAGCGGGCGTGTTAGTGTTTGCCGCCCTAGGCCCGGGCCTATGTGGCCTGCCCACAAATCCGGGCCTGCATAAGTAATCCAATATCTATGCAAATGCATGTACAGTATTTCATATATATATAGTGAATAAAGTACCCCCTATTCTAAAATATAAGGATATTATAGAAGTCACTGAGGAGTTCCATGACCATATAAAAGCATGAGGCTGAAGGCCAAGTGTTTTTATACAGGTCATGGAACTCCAAGGTAACTTCTAATGTCCTCATATTTTGCGACTGGGGGTACTTTATTTATTATAATACATAAGTTTCAATGAGTCATGTGACTGAAATTACATCAGAACTCAATTTCTCTCTATTACTGCTACTAACATCCTCTCTCTCTTCCTTCCTCTCTTTCCAACCTATGCCAATATAGAAGGAAGGTACTGAATCTGGTCTATTATGCCAGATATAAAAACACTGCAAGCTATTTTTATACTCTTTTTATTAGAATTAATGGCAGAGAAGGAGAATATGGAGACCAACAGCATCTCCCATTTGCTGGTTAATTCATTGCAGCTACTATATTCCTGCCTGGGAAGCAGTTAATTACTAAATGACTAGACTGACAGCCAGAATACCAGCTGTGTTTCAATTTGGACATATCTGTTACCCCCTTCTATTGTTTCCCAAAAAGGAAGTATAGATGTTAATTACAGGGTCTCATCTATTATTAATCTTAAGTGATACATTCTTCATTTCAGCTGTTTTATTTTCTGATAAGGCTCAGGAACTTGCAAAACCTACACTCCCGCCCTAAGGGCTCTTACAGACGATCTTTTTTAGCTGCGCTCCCCTGCGTTCTCGTTTCAAGCGTTCAGCCGCAGGGGAGCGCAGGAGTATCCGCACTGAATTCTTTTCAATGGGACTGTACTCACACAGACGCAAGTAAGCAGGACCGCCTTCAGGGGGGGACAGGGGGGACCAGTGTCCCGGGCCTGGGCATGAAGGGAGAGATCGCTGAAGCCGTGCGGCCGTTTTTGAAGTCCCGAACAGCCGAACTCTCGAAGCGGCGAAAAGACCCGAAGCTACGAAAATAGCCGAAGTCCCGAAGTGGGGGGCCCTAGCGCTAATGGTTTTTTAAAAAATATTTTTTGGGACCTCAATTTTTTTAACTTGTAAGGGAGGGCCTTGGCGCCAATGTTTTTTTAAAAAATATTCTTTGGGGCCCCAATTTTTTTTAACTTGTAAAGGGGGCCCTTGCACCAAGGTTTTTTTAAAAATATTTTTTGGGGCCCCATTTTTTTTAACTTGTAAGGGGGGCCCTGGTCGCCAATGTTTTTCTTTTTTAACTTTTTTAACTTTTTATAAATTTCTGTGACAATATATAACATTGAACTTCATTTTCACATCATTAAATACTGTATGAAAAAGCTCCAATACACTGGCTGATAACAAGCATGTAAAACAAAATAAAACAAATAATTGCAATATTGCACCAATCTGTTCACGGGGTAAGTCACAAGTGGCACCTTTGCCCTTGTACTCCAAAATACA
The DNA here is from genome assembly GCF_017654675.1 of Xenopus laevis. Taxonomy (NCBI): domain Eukaryota; kingdom Metazoa; phylum Chordata; class Amphibia; order Anura; family Pipidae; genus Xenopus; species Xenopus laevis. The sequence goes on from NC_054378.1 coordinate 98,328,596, forward strand.
TTATTTTTTTGGCATCCAAGACAAGATTTGCATGTGGCTTTTTTGGCTGTCTATCTTGGAAGGTTCCATTGTTAAGGCAAATGCATAGTTATTCCCTGGCATGACTAGTCACTCACAGAATTGTATTATTCAATACTGTACTTTAGAAGCGTAACTAAAGAATGGTGCCCCAAAGTCATAAATATTTTTTAAGTGTCAGTATTCACTGGAAATCAAGAGGAAAATCCTTCAAATGGCGGAAAATCTGGGACAGCACTTAGTTTTTGACACATTTCATATTATTACTTTATGTGGATGCTTTACTTGTTCCGTCATTGGCTGCCTGCTATCTTCTAATCCAAACCTGGCAAGGAATTGCAATTATTACTGCCACCCTAGAGGAAACCTGTTATCCAGTAAGCCCCGAATTACAGAATGCCTTTCTCCCATAGACTCCATTTTATCCAAATAATCCAAATGTTTGAAAATGATTTCCATTTTCTCTGCAATAATAAAACAGTAGCTTGTACTTGATCCGAACTAATTTATAATGAATCCTTATTAGAGGCAAAACCAGCCTATTGGGTTTAATTCATGTTTAAATGATTGTCTAGTAGACTTAGGGACAGATTTATCAAAGATCATGTTAAATTTTCAAAATGCAAAAAATTCTAGCTTTTTTTGTGTACTTCGACTAGGGAATAGTCCAAATTCGATTCGAATTTGAAAAAAAATCGAAAATCAAAATTTATCATGTACTGTCTCTTTAAAAATTCGACTTCGACTATTTGCCATCTAAAACCTGTCGATAGCTGTTTTAGCCTATGGGAGACCTCCTAGAACATATTTGGAGTTAATTGATTGACTTTGAAAAATAAAAGTTTTTTTTGGGAAAAAATTCGATACGAATTTGATCGAATGCGCTATTCCATCGATTTGTAAGATTCGAATTCAGACCTATTCAATCGAAAAAGGACCTATTTGGGTAAAAAAACTTCAACTTAATTTCGGTTCAAAGTTTTTCAATTCGAAATTCGACCCTTGATAAATATGCCCCTAAAGGTATGAAGATCCAAATTATGGAAAAATCCTTTATACGGGAAAAAACCCAGGTCCCGAGCATTCTGGATAACAGGTCCGATACCTGTACCAATGAAAAAATATTTAGCAGTAACACTGCATATAGGAGGGTGGGTAGCACATGAGCACCCGTGGAACCCGACTAGCTCCTGCATCATTCAGAATGTACAACTTTAATAGTGCAGGGGGGCACATGGTGCTAGAGACCCCTGAATTTACAGCCTACTTATTACAGGTGTTCAGTACCAAGGAATTATGCTTTAATTGGGACAATTGTAACAATCCTTAAGGGACCAGTAACAGTAGATGGTTAATTATTAAAGGGATACTGTCATGGGAAAACATGTTTTTTTCAAAACACATCAGTTAATAGTGCTGCTCCAGCAGAATTCTACACTGAAATCCATTTTTCAAAAGAGCAAACAGATTTTGTTATATTCAATTTTGAAATCTGACATGGGGCTAGACATATTGTCAGTTTCCCAGCTGCTCCCAGTCATTTGACTTGTGCTCTGATAAACTTCAGTCACTCTTTACTGCTGTACTGCAAGTTGGAGTGATATCACCCCCCCCCCCGGCAGCCTAACAGCAGAACAATGGGAAGGTAACGAGATAGCAGCTCCCTAACACAAGATAACAGCTCCCTGGCAGATATAAGAACAGAACTTAATAGTAAAAGCCAAGTCCCACTGAGACTGATTCAGTTACATTAAGTAGGAGAAATAACAGCCTGCCAGAAAGTAAGTCCATCCTAAAGTGCAGGCACAGGTCACATGACTGTGGCTGCTGGGAAACTGACAAAATGTCTATCCCCATGTCAGATTTCAAAATTGAATATAAAAAAATCTGTTTGCTCTTTTGAGAAATGGATTCCAGTGCAGAATTCTGCTGGAGCAGCACTATTAACTGATGTGTTTTGGAAAAAACATGTTTTTCCATGACAGTGTCCCTTTAAGCTATTGACTTAGCCTCTTTATGTTCTCTGTATAACATTTACTTCCAGGTCCAGACTCATTGTCCAGTACTATAAGAACATTCTTTTCTGACATCACTGTGGGGTCCTGCCTGGATGACGCTTATTGCCATGTGTTCTTATCCAGTGTCATTGCAAGTAAATTTGTTGTGGTTTAATGCTGTTCTGTATATTTGCTGCACAGGCTATTATTTCCAATATATATATATGATTCTACATGTTCAGTGATGCTCAGAAATTACTTGCTACTAGGGAGGGGTGTGTGTATGGATGCTGGGTTTTCATTTGCAGGGGTTGAACTTGATGGACTTTGTCTTTTTTCAAACCATTTTAACTATGTAACTATGTAACTATGTAACTATGTAACTATGTAACTATGTAACTATGTAACTAGCTCCTGGACCCTGCCTTTGCAGATTCTTGGTATTTAATTTCTGTTGCCCATATTGAGACTCCCATATTCTGTTTTAATAGTTAAGGAAACATTAAATGTATATGAAAATACTGTTTAACATGTATAGGCAACTTTCTCGAAATCCACCTTGTATTATATTACCAAACTATATTTATGAAGGGTATAGGAAAGAAAAAGGGGCCTAATTGCTATTGAAGTTTGTAGAGCTAAGTAATATTATACACTTGATTATATTATACACTTGATAACATGTATTCCTTCAAAGAAAGAACAGACAACAATTTAATAAAGCCATAAATATACATTTAAAAAACTCACAAAAAATTTAAGGGCACATTGACAATGGCCTACTCTGTATGCAAACTGCAAAAAAGGCAACTATTTTTGATCCAGGACTCCTGTGCTCTGTGTGAGGATTCTCAGGGATTCTAACCCTGGCTTGCTCACTTGTTAAACTATGTACTTTTCTTCTGAGTCATTGGGGGAGGGGGAGTTAGGACTGTCTGGTACTACTAGTTACTGTATCATATATCACTCACTGAACATCTCCCTTCACCTACCTGGCTAACATCATCTGCTGATGATTACACAATTTAGTGCCATTATAATCTGGCTACATGCAGCACACTTGATCATCTGAGCTTCTGAGCCTGATCTAGCCTCTGACCTGTGATTCCTGATTTCTGTGTCCCCTGCCTGGTTCCATTTCTTGTACCTGTTTCCCTTGCACCTGGTTCCTTATTCCTGCTGCTGTGAATTTCCCTGGTTCTAACCTCCGACCTGTAACTCAACCTTGCTTGATTGCTGCCTGCCACTGACCTTGCCCTGCCTTTTCGGACTTTGCTAGTCTTCCTCCAGCCCTGACTATCTCAGCCCGTTACCAGACGTTGCTCTGTCTCAACTCAGGCCTGTATCTGGACTCTGCTTTTTTTCAGTTTACACTTCTTTTTGTTTGATTGCTTTAATTCTTATCATTAAGGGTGGTGGCAGACGTGACACAGATGCTCAGCAACAAATCTCCTTTTCTTCGGGTGACTAATCTCCCCGAAATGCCTACCTGCCGACAAGAATGTGAATCGCCGGCGGGATGGCATTCAGATCGCTTTGTTTTCTGAAGTTGCCCGAAGTTGCCTCTCCCCAAAATGCCTTCCTGCGAGCAAGAATGTGAATCGCTGGTGGGATGGCATTCGGATAGCTTCATTTTCCGAAGTCGCCAGAAGTTGCCTTATATGCCATCCTGCTGGTAATTCACATTGCCCCTGAATCTTCACGTCTGCCCCATCCTAAATCTTCCTTCATTTTACCATGGCTTCTGCTGTTAATGAGTGTTATCTGGGTTATCCAGCATATAGGCTTCTACCTGCTGGACATTCACCAGCATTAAGACCTGACACTATTAGACTGAGCACTAAGGGGCACGCTCTTGACCCCTATAATCTTCTATTCTGTTACATGTAACCCATTCCAAAATAGCCAATATCATCAACAGATTAAAGGCTTTAGCAGGGGTGAAATCTTAGTGAATAATCTTTCAGATGAGTCAAAGCTGAAATGCATTAAAGTGCCTACCCTCTACATAGAACCTGGAGCGCCTTAGTTAATGATGTGTGCGAATAAGCAAACTTCCATTTAATGTAAGTGATCATATCCATTCATTCTGAGATGCTTTCAATTAAATGCTGGGCAAAGATCTTCAGGTGACTTTTTGAATCTTCAGGGGGAATAATTAGAGCAGTGAAATATTATTTTTGAATGGTTCAAAAGATGGACTTTTGCATCAGCACCAAAAATAGCTCTGGTTACCTGGCTCTCTAAACATTCCACTTCTCTGTCATAATAGGCCAAATGTAATTAATTTAGAAAAGCTCATTTGAAATGCATGGACAAATATTGCATTGCATGTGCATTTCTCCTTCAACTGGACCAATATATGGAATGAGACGTAGCTGCCCTAAATATACAGGCATTGGTATAAGATCTGTTATCCAGAAAGCTCTGAAATTTGGGAAGGTCGTCCCCCATGGATTTCATTTTAATCAAATAATTCTAAATTTGACAAACATATTCCCTTTTTCTCTATAATAACAGACCATTACCTTGTACTTGATCCCAACTAGGATGTAATTAATCCGCATTGGGGAGAAAACAATCCTATTGGTTTAATTTAAAGTTTAAATAATTTATTTAATGTTTAAATAATTTAACAGTCAAAATACAAGAAAACTTTTTGCTCTGGACTATATTGTTTAATACCCTGTCGTATCAGTAACATAATGGTAATAGTTCTTTCTATTGGTGTCCAGGAAAGATTATTCCGGCCCATGCATTGCTTTAGCACCAGCTGTAAACCATTTCTCTGTCAATCCTCAAAACATTAGAATGATAGGATGTGGCTGGATGCCATGTTCTCCCTTAATTGGATAGGATTAGTCAGAACCTATTCTGCACAATTTACCGAGATAATGCGCAAGTACAGTAAATCTCCCGAAATAACCTAATAGGATAGGAACACTCAGCAATGCAATTAATCATGCTCCTGTTTGGTGATTTGTATACAGAGAAGTGAAATCAGATACTTCTGAAAATTCTGTATTTGTGTCTTACAGATTACGGTATTAGGGAACAAACGATGGAGTGTGCATGAGAATAATCAGTATGTGTGCTGCATAGAAATGATGAAGAAAATACATCTTGGTTTTAATAACTTAAAACTAACATTCACTGTTTATTTGCTGGCTGTCATTCAAGGAAGGAAACTTTAGGATTATGGTCATAGCATAACTGCAAGTCTCCAGTAATTATACACAAAACAAATATGGTGGGTTGCTGTTATAATGGAAATGGTACTGATATAGGGCTGAATAGTGACCAGGGTCGGACTGGCCTGCCAGAGTACCAGCCAAGGACAAACTGGGGTGTCCAAGGCCCTCCTCCAAGCGTCAAACCCAATGCCGTCAACCTCCCCATGTACCACGTATCTTTAATTCCATGGTTCCACAGGAGTGGGCCTGGGCTGCCACTGGTCCAGTCTGCCACTGGCAAAGGACAATGCCCAACTGCCCTTTTCTATTTGAACCATAGGTCTATATGACACCTGTTACATTTAGAAAAGTCTGCATATCATTTTTGTAAGAGTAGGGCCCTCTATGTCAGATTCTTTGGTGGGATACAGCAGAATGGTTCTATGGCTTTCTCTTCAAATGAAGATGTTACAAAATGTACAGTATAGTTGCACTTACTGCTCTTAAAGGAGAAATAAATACAGTCTTGCAGTTCCCGTAGCTTGTAAGGTCATTAGACAGGATATACTGCACAAAGAGAGGTCAGGAGGTCCTATAAGTATAGACATTTAATGAAGATTTGTGCAACTAAATTGTAACTTCACACTACATTGGGATTTTAAATTTCTCAGCTCTCTGTAGGTTGCTAAACTACTACCAGCATATTATTAAAATCCAGTAGATGCAGGGAAAGTAATTTAAACAGCATGAAAGCAGCAGGTAGAAGATCACTAACCCAGATATAAACAATTGTGCTATGGTGAGTTCTATCACCCAGGCTTTCAAGTGAAAAACTGTTGATATAAAATGTAGAAATAAATGTTTTTTTTTTTTAAGAATAATCTGTCTCACACTCCTGACGTTGAATCTGAAAATGAAAAAGAAATATTCATAATATTACTTATTCATGGCTCATAAATAATTTTTCAGCTTTCAAGCTTGCAGGTCCTTGTTATGTACACATCCAGTATTTCATGTACGTCAAGTAGGGGCTGTGTTGGTCAGAGGAGTGCACTGCTTTAAATACTAGTAGGGATGCACCGAATCCACTGTTTTCATTGAAAAGATTCAGCTGAATACCGGAACCAAATCCGAATCCTAATTTGCATATGCAAATTAGGTGTGGGAAGGGGGAAACAGTTTTTACTTCCTAGTCACATGATTTCCCTCCCTGACCCTAATTTGCATATGCAAATTGGGGTTCAGAGTCGGTTTGGCCGGGCAGAAGGATTTGGCTGAATCCAAATCCTGTTGAAAAAGGCCGAATCCTGGCCGAATCCCAGCGGAATCCTGGATTCGGTGCATCCCTACATATTAGTAACATAAACTCATTCAAGGTGGGTGCTAACTAAATAGTTTGCCAAATACATCTATAAACGAATGTGAGCTTGTTTCAATTAAGTGTGCACTGCAGCCCCTAAACCTTATAAACAAGGCAAGAAGTATAAGGCAGTCCCAATATTATTCAAGTAGTTAGCACTGAAGGGTGAGAAATGCAGGATAAACAGGCATAGAGTAAGGCTTATTTATAAATAGTAGCATGCTTGTTGGATAGGATCTGATACTGTAGCTGCTAAGGACATTATAATCTCCAGTTTGGAATTTAATTAGTTATCTGGTTGCTAAGGTCCAAGTTACCCTAGCAACCAGGCAATGGTTTGACTTGTAAGATTGGAAGATGAGCAGGAGAGACCTGAATAGAAAGATAACAAAGAAAAAGTGACTAATAGTAAAATTCCACTGCTGGGGGTCCCTTTTGAAAACTGGAAAGAGTCAGAAAAATAAGGCAAATAACTCCAAAATGATAACTAAAAAAATGAAGACCTACTGAAAGGTTGCTTCAATGGACAAGATAAGGGTCGACTAGGTGGGATAACAAATTGGTCTCAAATGGGTCTCAAATCAGATTTTATCTACTTTACAAGTCCATGTCTGTAACAGTAACTTGCCTACGTACGACGTAACCACTTTATGGTCATCGCATGATAATTGTAAATCCTATTAGGTTAGAAATTAGGTAACCACTTATTAGGTTAGATGACCATAAAGTGGTTACGTCGGTTTATTGCAAAGAATGTGCAGGCAATTTACTGTTACATGTTGGCTCTTGTCACACAAGACATATTAGGGGTATAACAAGCATTTTAAGATCTTCATTGAAAGTGAAGCCTCTACCAGCTCAAGGCATTTATTTCAATGGAGGCAATGCATCTTTCTTGATGGTTCAGGGCAATGCAATGTGGTGACTGGTGCCACAAAATTGTTATTGTGTATAAAGCTCAAATGGAACTATCTCAGATGACCAAATGGATTTAAAGGAGAATTCAACCCTAACGTTAAAAAAATCCTACCCCCCTACCCTACATAGACCCCCCTGCCTCCTCCCCCCAGCCTAAGTGTTACCCCGGGTAAATGCCCCTAACATTTTACTTACCCCATGGTGCATATTCAGGCATCAAAGTTCACAGGTGCCATCTTCTTCTCTTCTGAAATCTTCAGAATGAGACTGGTGTGGTGGCACATGCACAGTTGAAGCAATTTACTGTTTCGCGACCACCGCGCATGCGTCAAAACGAATGAAAATTGCCGGTCTCATTCCGAAGATTACGGAAGCGGCTAAAGATGGCACCCGTGAACTCCAATGCCTGAATCTGCACCGAGGGGTAAATAAAACGTTAGGGGCATTTGCCCCGGGTAACACTTAGGCTGGGGGGGAGGAGGGAGGGGGGTCTATGTAGGGTAGGGGGTAGGGTTTTTTAACATTAGGGTTGAATTCTCCTTTAATGTCCAAAGGGATATAGGTTGTTTCATAGAAATATGAATATATATAAGTGCTAACAAATGCATTTGTAAATCGGCTGAATGAATGGAATAGAGAACTCTAGTCAATGTCAACAACACTGGGCAAATTTGCCCATGGGCAGTAACCCATGGCAACCAATCAGATTGTTGCATTCATTGTTCTATACCTGAAGCTGGCTGGAAAAAAACACTGCCCACTGGCAAATTTGCCCAGTGCTGATAAATGCGCACCATTTAATTAATAGTTTTAATATAATTTAATTAATAGTTTCACAAAATGGCACATTATAGTTTAAGGGTGAATCGTTGTAAGTGGGCTGCTTTGTAGACAATGTCATTTCCGGTCTCATTTTAAACACTGAATATGTTTGTTTGTTTAATATGCAAATGATTACATAATGTAAGAGTGAAATGTGTGTGAAACTTTTTTAATCACTACTTATGGCTTATCTGATGTGAAAGTCCATCCACGGGGGGTAAATGATCAAATGCCCTGCTGCAAGCTTTAAGGCTAGGGCTAGGGCCACACGGCGCAATTTCGCCGCGATTCTGCGCTGGGCGAGTTGCGAGTTGCGAGTCGCTGCGGTTTTTAAGCCGAAATAGCTTTGTTAACTTTGGCGCTGGCATCAATGCAAATCGCGGCGAAATCGCTGCGCTAATTCACACGCGGCGATTCTTTTTCTACTGTCGCCTGGAAACGCCCAGCGAGGCAACTTCGGGCGACAATAGAAAACGAATCGCCGCGTGTGAATTAGCGCAGCGATTTCGCCGCGATTTGCATTGACGCCAGCGCCAAAGTTAACAAAGCTATTTCGGCTTAAAAACCGCAGCGACTCGCAACTCGCAACTCGCCCAGCGCAGAATCGCGGCAAAATCGCGCCGTGGGGTAGCAAGGGTAGCAGAGTCACACCCCTTTCAGAAGCTGAAATTAAAAATCTCCACTTGTTCATAATAACAAAAAACAAAGACACAGCTCTGAAGCATGGATACATGTAAGGTTCATCAGCAATGCGATATCAAATATCAGAACATCAATATTTGAAGAATATCTGAACTTTGAGATTGAGAGAATTCCCAATTTTACAGATAAACCCATGTTCCGAAGCATTAATAAATTGGAGACAAGGTTACACTGCCAGGTGGCTGACAGAAATCCTCTATTGGAGTTAAACAGCTTTCACCTTAAACATGAAAAGAGCTGTGCTTGTTGCTAGACTGGACAGATTGTGATAAATCGATCCCTGCTGCAGATATTTCTTATATCAAGAGACGCAATAAGACCTCAACCCCACATAGGTAATAAAAACAAGAATCCCGTGCTGTGCTTTTGCCTGAAATTTGTAACAACTTGTCAGAGTAATCTTGTTTGTAATGCTGTTGCACCCCAGCTGAGCTAAACATTGCGCAGTGCAATAAGAGATGCTGCACTTTATCTCAGGCAGTGATTCACCCACCCAACAACAGGGGGCAGATTTATCAAGGGTCGAATTTCGAAGCAGAAAAAGCTTTGAAATTCGATCATCGAATTTGAATGCTTATCGAAGTCTTTTACATCGAATTTGGCTATTTGCGGTCGAAGTAAAATCGTTCGATTGAACAATCAAATCCTTCAATCGAACGAATCGAAGGATTTAATCCATCGATCGAACGATTTTTCTTCGACTTCAAAAAACTTAAAAAACTGCTCCTCTGGAAGGTCAACATAGGCTAACATAGCACTTCGGCAGGTTTAATTTGGTGAAATATTTTTAAAGAGACAGTACTTTGATTATCGAATGGTCGAATATTCAAACTATTTTACTTCAAATCGAATTCGAAGTCGTAGTATCCTATTCGATGGTCAAAGTATCCAGAAAATTCCCTTGAATTCACTTCGACCATTGATTAATCTGCCCCCAGGTGTCTGGCTTAGGACTCTGTAATGTTCTTGAAAAAAAATTCCAGAGGGATGAAATGCAAAATAACTTTTCCTCTATTTTAACATTTACATATTTAAAAAAAAGAATTTTCGGGCTATGTAATAAAAGGCACTAAGTTTGCCCAGAAGCAGTAACCCATAGCAACCAATCAGCAAATAGAATTCAATGGTCACTTGATTAAAAGCAAAAATCTTATTGGTTGCTATAGGTTATGTTACTGGGCAAACTTAGTGCCTTTTACTATATAACCCCAAAAGTGTGTGAAATGTTTAGTCTAATCAACCAAGTTGACCAAAGATTCGCTTTTGTTCCCACAGGTACAAACACATAGGAAGGAATAGGAACAATTACCAAATTTCATAGCATCCAATGATACACACCACTTTAGTAGTGATGGGTGAATTTGCGAAGTACGAAATTTGCAAATCGGAGTGCCGCGTTATTGACGCCGGCATCCATTTTTGATGCCGGTGTCCTTTTTTTTACGCCGAATTTTCGGGCCGCTTTGCGAATTCGCGCCTGGCAAATAAATTCGCCCATCACTACACTTAAGCATTCACACAAGACAATTCATATGCCTTTAGTGCTATTCATCATGGTCCATGTACTGTATATGTACAAGTCTGCTCTTATTGATTCTCTGTGTTTGTGTGTCTGTATTTAGATTTAGTTTAGTGTCACTGACTTGTTCTTTAATCTCCATAAAGTGTTAGATGTGTTTGTCTGAACTAAATTGTGAAAAATAAGAAATGTCCTATTTTGCTTCAAAAGATTCTGTTTTATTAGATACCCTACAAGCAAAACCACAAAGGCTTTGGAATGCGTTTAGGGCATGTGCTGATCAATGTAGATGATGTAATGAGGATATTTATTTTATATACATACAATGAAAAGCTCTATTAGAAACAAAGCCAACCTGTAGGTGAGGATCAGGTAGATGAGGATCAGCAAGTTCATGTCCATGAATATGTAAGTGTTTAAAGCAAAATTGGACATCAAAATTGGACTTATAAACAGGGGTTATATATCTTTGCTCTTTCTTTCTTAAATCTACCCTTGTATTTTTTTTCATATCTACACAAATATATGAGCCAAATGCAATTCAATTGTATAAAAGGACATTGACCTGGTACGACTTTGATGATTAAAGAAGGGGTGACCTCTGAAAATGCCTCAACCTAAAGACCCCATGTGCTAATGATTCTCAGAATGTTTCATTCATTATTAAGTTGACAGGTTGCATTTATAACCCAGCAAGTAAGGTGATTTACCTAGTATGCCTAGGTTTCTCCCCTATAGTAAGATTTTTCTTTTTCAGAAACCAAGATTCAAAAAAGAGACCAGGCTTTTATATTTTCTGTACAATTTTATTTGTATTTAACAATGAAAAACCTCAAAGAATTGAAAAGAATAAATAAACAATAATCCCACATAAATTGAGAGTATTTCAAATATGAACAAAAAACACTGTAAATAATGGTAAAGGGTTTTTTTCCATCCCTTTTCAGAGCTGGAAAAGGGTTGCAGCCTAAGTTGTTGCTGGACTTCTCAGCACATGAACAAGAGGTTAATAAGGCACTCTGCAAAGTGACAATTAGATGCAGTTCCCTGATGTTCTAGACCTGGAGCAGAGACCTTTGATACTAACACAGCCATTCCTTCCTAGGATGCTTGATAACAAATGCCATTCGAAACAATAAATAAAATAAATTACTGTACATGAATACTGAAGAGGGAAAAGGAAAATGGATATTTCTAAAGCTATTAAAACAAAAGCAGAAGGATCGGCCATTCACAATATTCTTGACACCCCACAGCAGTTTATGTGAACGTCTCTATCAGTATTGGTAAATGCAACTCCTTGACTCCTGCAGCGTTGTCTCTAATTTGAACCCAACAAAGCTGAGATAGTGACACTTTAGCTTGGAATCCCAGCACCCCTCGGGTCCTATTTAAAGGGCATGTAAAGACAAAAAAATAAAATCCAATTTTTACTTTCTTTAATGAAAAAGAAACCTATCTCCAATATACTATAAATAAAAAATGTGTACCGTTTTAAAAGAAACCTGACTGTATGCAGTGACATTCCCCCTTCATTTACTGCCGTGGATAGGAATTGTCAGACAGTCCCTAACTGCTGAGCAGGGAAACAATCATACTTATGAACAGCAGGGGGAGCCCCCGCCTTACTTCCCAGCCATGCAGAACTCAAGCAGCTTTGTTTATGACGATCCCTAAGCAGCCCAGACCACACTGAGCATGTGCACAGCCTTAGTCTTGCAAAGATGTTTAATAAAGTTACAAGATGGTGACCCCATGTAGCCAACTTTAAAAGCATAAATTATTTGTTTGTTTAGGCTTGTGGTCCAGTAAGTTCATGTTTATATTTAGTATATAAAATACAGCATTTCTAGCCTTATTCTATTTTAGACTTTACATGCCCTTTAACACCAGCAGAAAGGCCTCAATTTGAACCGGCCTTAATCACTTATTATACTTGATCCTAGATATTTTTCTTGATCTCCATTGCCATAAATGTATCATATAGCACATAAGGTAATGCCGTGTATTCTTATGATTTAGTGGATATGGTACACCATGGACAAGCCTGTGTTAAATTATAACTGGCCAAAGGTTGCAGGTAATTCTTCCTATCCTGGTAGAATAAAACTGAATTCACTTTACCATGCATTGGCTGACATAGCAAGGTTACAACCCACCAGTACTCAAAGAATGCTTTGGTTAAATGGAAACATTTTCATACCAAAGGCAGCTCTAATATTAACATATAGATACAAGAATTACACTGTGATTGGGATTGTGATGGCCTATGCTCAAAGGCACAAAGGACAATGGAATATCCGTTGTTGTTAAACGTGTTGCAAGTGCATTTAGATTTTTTTTCTGGCAGTGGAACCAATGAAATGGTTTAACACATTATAATCCCCTGTCAAATTCTATTTAAGGCTATATGGTGTAGCCACTGTGGAAGGGGAAAGTGATAAACTCATATACTATACTGATACTCTCATAACCTATAATACACTCAATGAAATCTGCTCTCTGTCTTATCGTTAGCCTTGGCATTTATGACTAGCAATAATGAATGCCAATTCTCATACACTCAGAACCAATGCTAATAAGATTTGAGTGCTCGAAGTTAAGCACTCACGGCAATTACTATTTATCTGTAATATTGCATTTGCTATTATCTGAGCACTGGGATAGCATCAATTTAACCAACAGCAGATCGGGGTCATTCTGAATGCAGATACATAGAATTCTTTTACTGACTCCAATTATATCTAGCCCAGTTTGTGTAACTGCTTTTGGCAGAGTATCCCATTATTATAAAGAATTATAGAGAATAGGTTTTTGAGGGGAGGCATAATTCAGTTTTTTAGGTATCATTGCTCTTTCTTACATTAAAATTGAGGTCCATTAATACTTAAAAGGGCAATTAAAGTGCCTAGTTAAGTTTGGTTATTACTGAATATAGAGCTGGCTCCCACTCTTGAATAAATACAGAATACTTATTTTTTAAGGATTATACATTTAAAAATAAAAACTTAATAAAAAAAAGTATATTTAATCTTTAAATATTTGTGTCTACCTTATTAACAGTACAGAGGAAGGGTTTGTATTTCCCTTATGAGCTTTGCCCTGCTCCTTGCCATTGGGTTCCTGAGGTTGCTGGGGCCATTAGTTCAGCAACCACTGGAGTTCTACAGCTACAGACAGAACTTTACAGTACATTGGCTTTGGTGCCCAGAATATTTTGTATTTAGATCTTACATTCATTAGAAAGCATCTGAACGGGGATGATAACTACAAAACAATACTTTTAACTAGCAGTGTTGGTATTATCAAGGAACTATAACAAAAAAATGTACTGAGATACAGTATTTGCAGAATTCCCCCTCCCCCCACCAAATAAAAAATGAGGGAAGAAATAAGCAAGGGTTATTTTAATTATTGCTTCCTTTCTCTATTCGCTCCGGGGCATGTGTGTAAATGAGTGACCCACTGCCTGCTAAAATTGCTCCTTGATGAGGAAATCCTAGAGCTTGTGCTGCTGGTGAGACTCTAGGGAATAGCAAATCTCCCCTGTGTTTCAGGCAGTTTGATTCTTTCATCCATATCCTCACATTAACTTTGCCTTGCAGTTTCTCCTTCTCATTCCACGCTGGCATTCTCTATCCCCAGTAGCCTTTGCATTACAGCTGCTTCCCCTGCCTCTAATGAGCCTTTAGAAATGATTGGCCATTCTCTGTAGCTGTATCCAGATCTGATTACAGCTTTAGTGCCTTAAAACCCTCTGCCCAGGGTAGTCCTCCATCTGCTGCTCCACTAACATCCCCTTTAACCCTATTATAAACACTTTTACATTGATGAACAGCCCACAACAACCCATGATTCACAACAGAATACTTATAATAAGGCAAAGCTTTACCAATAAAAACAAATATTTATGTATATTAACCTGATCTTCCTATTTTACAGTAGGAGAATCATGAGTTAAATGTAGGTAACTAATCATGTGAGGTTCCATAGTGCAATGACTGTAAATAAAGAAGCGGTGATGTACAAATATTTTCAGCACCATAAACAGCTCCATCTGCCTGCGGAGAGGCGGTGCCTCCACGATACTCTGCCCGAGCTGGGGTTTATATACTTTAGTGTGTGATCTACCAAAGCATTCAGCTGTTGTTAAAGGCAAATTAATTTAGGCTTGATTTGCATAATCTAAATGATAATCTATTCTGTGACATTTCATTTTGTAATATTCTGTAATCCCTTTAGTACGAGACTTTTAGATGCTTCTTTTTGTAATGCTATAGGGAGTTTCGGAACAGTTAAGTAAGATAATTTGGTCTCATTTGTCTAGAGCTTATAAAGCAGGGACCCACAACTTTTTCTACCTGTGAGCAACATTCGGATGTAAAAACAGTAGAGGAGCAACACAAGCATGAAAAATGTTCCTGGAGGTACCAAATAAGGGCTGTGATTGACCATTTAGTAGCCTCCATGAAGACTGGCAGTCTACAGGGGCCTCTGTTTGGCAGTAAACCTGGTTTTATGCAACCAAAACTTGCCTCCAAGCCTGAAATTCAAAAATAAGCACCTGCTTTGAGGCCATGGGGAGCAGCATCCAAGGGGTCGGAGAGCAACATGTCACTCACGAGCTACTGGTTGGGGACCACTGTTATAAAGCATGGAGCAATAGTATAGGAGAAAGCTGTCTGGTGATGATGGGTGTTGTAGTCTTACAACAGCTCATTAGCAACATTAAAATGAGGTAGTTTGCTCTTCCAGCTATTTAAGATTTGTAAGTAAGTAAGTAACGGTGTCCAGGGTCAGAGGGAAAGTACAGGGTGACCAGGGAAATTTTAAGGAAAAATACTTAATGTGTCACTTTGTCTTGAGGTGCTGGGAGTTGTAGAGTAGCAACAGCTACAAAATATCAGATTAGACATCCCTGACAGAATAACAAAAGGATTGAATTGTTACCACCCAAACTAATATCATATAAATTGTAGTCTTACCAACAATAAAGACAGTTGTGCTCTACAGTAGTACAAAATGTGCTTTGCTTGGTGCTGCTGGTTTTTTCTAAATAAAAAGTAGATACAGAAATCTGCACCTGTGATTTACTAAATTAAAAAAAACCTTCTATAAATGAACAAAGAGCTGACGCTGAAGTGCAGAAAGATGCTGGCACAACAGCAGCTGAATCAGCACGTGGGTCTCTCCCTGAGTTGCTATTCTGTCACCACTGGGTGTTACCACTATAAAGGAGTTTGATTTGGGAAAATCTATAAGGAAAAGACATGTTGGGAAAATGTGATGGGGACAGGAGTGGGTGGGGATAATACTATGTACACAGATAGAGATTAGGAGGCCATCTCAATAGAAGAAGCCCAAGACTCAAATCCAAGGGCAAAAATAACATGTAAATCAGAGATGTCTAAACGGAACCCATTTTTTTGTAGAACTACAACTCCCAAGACCACCTGGTAGCCTCAAGCAGTTGCATGTTGATTTGGCTGCAATGAAGCAGTTCCTGTATTTCAAATGACTTGGAATACAGGGCTGTTGAGTTTTCTCTGTACCTATTGTTTGTGATCCCCTGATACAGCAGAAGTCAGGAAGTAAATGGGACAAAGGTATAGACAAACCTCTTTCTCATAAGAATAGCAAATATACAAGGAGATATCTTTAAATCTACTGATCTGTGAAAAGACGGGTGATGAGAGGGTCTAGTATCATGCACACTACATCTTGCCTATCGTCTACAACTGTCAGATGCCCACCTCTTAATTAGATGAAAAGCTCTCTGGGGCAAGGTCTCCCTTTTTACCAGGATTCAGCTTGTGCTTCGCTGCATTTATTCAGCGTGAATTATTTATTCTCTTTATTCTATAGAAATAAACTTAACAGCTGCAGTTGTCAGCTAGGAAGGCAGGTGAATACACTGAGACACTGGGCTGCGATAAAGATACTGATATCGAATTATTTTTCTATTATAGCTCAAAATGCAAATTGTTGCTAAGTGCACATTGTCAGCTCTGTCAGCTCTGCTGAACTGCAGTTCGCACGTTGCATCCTTGTCAAGTACTCTACAAGAATCTGACCTGTTATTTTTATATAACAGAACAGCTATGATTATATGACTGCTTATCCTGCCCCAGACTACTGACAAGTTCATTGTTGTCATTTATTTGAAACACATCATGGTGTCTCAATCATCCAAATATTACATCCAACACAGAAATGGATTTTATACTTATGTCTCTGCCACAAGTGCAACAGCACTTGGAGATATAAAATTGCAGCCCTTAGTCCTCATTCTCAAAACCCTTTTAGCAGGAACATAGCTGCTCTTTGCACAGTGTAGTGAGAGCATTACATAGGGCAGGTGGTAACGACATGACTATGTGTTGGGATGTGCCCAAACATCAACTTAGGGGATGTGTAAAGTGCGAGATATTATGGCATTACTCTGTCCACCCCTGCTCAATAAAGTAATTCCTGGAAGACACTCCAAAATAGAGTACAGGGACCTGCCTTGGTAGTTCATGGTAGAAACATAACTACTAATGAGTTAAATCAATATTAAAAACAGCACAAAGGGTTCAAATGCATTGTTTTGTGTACATTTCCCAAATATAACTATTATCAAAGGGCAACTCTCTATCAAGCACCAGGACATGGATTAAACAGCATCTGCTTTGTTTGCCAAACAGCAATTGGCTCAGGTTTTGGACACTGCCGTTTCTGCACAGCTGTCAGATATCGGAAAGAAAGCAATTGAATGCAGTGGCCAGAAAAATAACAATTAATAAGGGCACAGCTGGGTTTTTTTTTTCATTTCACTTCAATAAAGGTTTGTGGAATATTGATGTTTTCAATATCCCATATTCACAGTTGGCCAGCTAGCGACATGATACAGGCAAATGGAAATTTAATGAGAATGTCTCAAGCATGCCCTTTGTGCAGAAGAACAAAATGCCACCATGTGCCCGCAACAGCCAACTCTCTGCACTGCGCCTTAGTGTATCTTACACAAAGCCAAGTTTTCAGACAAACCTCTATATCTCATAATCAAACGCTAAAGGACAAAAAAACATTGTTGTGATTCTCCTTTAATACTCAGATTTTTCTTAGTTTTTCTTTAAATGTTTTCCTTAGTGTAGGCTGAGAACTGCCCATCTCTGTCCTAAGTGCCCACCAAGAGAACACAGAATATGCCCAAAAGAGCACAGATAATCAATAAGACATTAGGTTATTGTAACCAGCGGTACAGAATTTGACATCTCAGTAAATACGCACTGTGGGGAAGAGAAGAGTTAAGGCATGAGAACAATACTGTGGGGGATTTCAGATTTTTTTTTGTTCATGTCCTGCTTTGAGGTCCAATGTATGTTCAGCAGCCCTGCCACTCAGCTTCTAGATATCTGAAAACGGTGTTCTACCAGCGATTTAGACAGATGTTCCAAAAATATTTTATGTTGAAAATAAGTTTTCACTCCCACTCTTACCCTAAGTGCCTTTTTTTAATAGGCTTACAAGAATATTTAACAGAACAAATTGATATCTTCTTCAAAATGGCCATCTGGCTCCCCCCCCTCCTGTACAGTTCTCTTCCCTGGCAGAAGTACAGGTGATTTGAACAAAACAAAAAAATCATGGTTTTGAAACCCTATATATCTGTCAGTACCTTCTGACAAAAATCTAGTACTAGGCCCTGTTTATAAATAAAAAAAAAATATATACCATGTTTATAAGCTATACGTTCATAATTATATAATAATTCTGTACCAGAGATGGCCAAGCTGCTTTTTTATTACCTGGGCACTGTATTGTTTGCGAATTCAATTTTTTTGGGGGGGGGGGGAATTTGGGGGCTATAAATATTATAGATATTAGAAGTCACCAAAGAGTGCCATGACCATATAATAACAGTAGGGTGCAATCATTGCTTTTGTACAGTTCTTGGAGCTTTGTAATATGTTTATAAAACAGTGGGGCTATTTGTTATAATACACAAGAGTCTTGTGACTCAGTTAACACCCTAAAGAACTAACGCTAAGCATATAATTCACAGTTTATTCATGGCTCTTGTGTAATATAATATTGACCACAGGGCCATGGAGCCCAGGGATACAACAAATACCCTTGGCTGAAACCTGTCACACTTTAAATGTTGCTGCTGACCTTGTATTATTAAGGATTGTAAGGTAGTACAAGTATGTTTATAGCAGATTTTTCCTGTTCATGGAACACAAAATGTTATGAAAATATGCATGAAGCCCTACCAGATATTATGTATCAACCGTCAGTAATATCAAGAATGTGGACACCGAAATTCAGAGCTAAATGTGTACTTATCCTTAAAAATACCTTGTGTTTAAGCAGGGCCAGACCAGAGCAATGGGGATTGGCGTACAGGAAATTTTTAAGAAAAATCATATCTCCTGCTCATCCCCAGTGTTTCTGAACCAATGTGGGTGTGGTTGGGCAGCAAGCCGGCCCCTAAAATCCTGCCGTTCGGGCCTTGGTGGCCTCTCCACAAATCCGGGCCTGTGTTTAAGCTGTGCACCACAATGATGACCATTTTTCCAAAATTTACATTTTAAGGATGAATTAGATTAATTTTCTTATGTTAATCTTGGTCAACAATTCTCTAAAACAGCAGTCCTCACATTGTAGGGCTGGCCAGGGGTTTAAAGGCCAGTTAGGCTGAAATTTGAGAATGCTCAGTGGGTGTTGCTGAGAAATATATTAACTAGTGCAATAAAAACAACTAGGGCGCTGACTGCTACTGAGAAAAATTTAAGAGGGTGGAAGATTTTAGAAAAATGATAGGAAAAAATCGGAAGAAAAAGTCATGATTGGTTGTGTACCAAGTATGGAAAGAGTTTACAAAGCTCGCCATATTAGGCTATGTATAATGCTATTTTGGATTCATTTGTGATACATTTATGATACTTATGACTGCTGGATCCCTGAAATCTTGATTAAAAAAAAACATATATAAAATAGCTGCTAATAACAAACAATAATCTTCACAGGAAGTTAATGTGAAATTTCCCCAGCATTAAAAAAAAAAAAATCTATAAATAGGCTCTCGATATTGTCATGAATAACTATTATGCCATTGCAGGTAAACACTTTAGCTTTTTTAGTGTTGTTTGTTCTTTAAATCATCATCTCAGGCTAGTAGTCCAACCCGTGCCTTTCCAGCTGTTACTAAATATTAACTACCACCAGTCACAAGGACACTGAATGCCAGGAGATACAGCAGGTTGCTTGAAAGAAAGAATTTGATTAAAGAGGATAGTATAAAATGCTTTTCCATAAATTTTAGGGAAAGGGATATGTCAATGACATATATCATTTTGTCAGCTCTCTTTTTGCATAATTCTTGCACCCCATCCCTATTTAAGGTTAATCTCTAACTGATATGGAACATAACACTTCACACCAATGTTACCCCACATGGTTTCAGCATTTCAGCCCCCTGTTTCCCTTATATGCACCTAATTGGCTGATGCAAACAGTGGCAATAGCATGTCACTGTACTGAAGATCTTCCTGGAGTTATTATTTATGTTTGGCCACGGGCACTATGAAATGTGAATAACAAATGCCATTTGTCTCAAATAAATAAAATGTATAAAATGTCTGTGTTCCTTCCAAAAGTGCACATGGTAATCACTGTAAAGAGTTCTGTACCTTAAATCCTCCACGTGGTCTTTGCAAGCTATAAAGAATATGTTCCCAAAAGACCCATGCCCTTCATTCCTTTTTGGGTGGGATGACTATCACAGGCTGTCCTCTTTTTGGTCTCCACATAAGGACCTGTGCATCATTGGCATTAGGTTTTACCAGTGCATTAGGTGGGATAGGCTCCATGCGGCTTAAAATCCTAGGCTGCTCCTGTTGAGTCCTCCCCACCAGCCTGGCACGTTTACCCAGCATCTGGTTTGGATCCACCTCAATGTCTACCCTCATCCTCCATTTTATAGTCTGCAGAATGATTTTTTCCTTGGTGGTGGTATTCATAGCTACTAACCAGGTGGTAAAACTTTGGTCTCTCTTGATCCTGGTGAGCAAGGGCACGTTGCATTCACTGATGGGGACTGCCCACGTCACACTGGGGTAGAAGTTGTCATTCATGCTAACGGAGAATCTGGAGATTTTGTTGGTAGGTCCCATCAAGGTCACAGTTTCAGTGGTATTTCCATACCAAGGGTAACTTACGCCGTCCGAATCGCTGATTGCTTTTACTCTCCCTTCCCTCAAATCTGGCAGCTCCCAGCTTGACCTAACAAAAGAAAAATACAGATGGAGCCAAGTTGCCTTGACAAAAAGTTTGACAAAATATAAAAGATCTCATTTGACATCCTCATCTCATGTAGCAAAATAAATTGCATTACAGTATTGTATCATTTATTAGGAACTACCAGCTTACCGGTTCTTGTATATCAGGTAGGTTAAGATGATCAACTGTTCTTTGAGTTTTTTTATACTTTTTCTGGCAGTTGTTTCCAGCAGCAGAGCAAAGCAACTTACTACAGCCCAGTTAGGAGATATTGAGAAAGGACAGACTATCTCAATAGTAAAAAAGAAGCAAAGAAAAGGAGTGCATACCTTTTAGCATTTAAACAGTTTAGAACACACTGTCAGACAGCCTACTCATGTCCTGTATACCCCAACCTGCACTAAACTCCACCCATTTTCTAGTAAAGTGCACCCTCCTTTGGCGTCAGTAATTAGGAACTGTAATGAGGAGCAGGACCATTGGGAAAGTGATCATCCTCAGATGTCTGCATGTGATTCTCTGGAATGGACTATAGGTATGGGAACTCTTATCTGGAAACTGATACCCAGAAAGCTCTAAAATATAGGAAGGGCATTTTCCACAAAATCGATTTTAAGCAAATAATGTATAAATAATAAATTAAATAACTGAATTAATCCTTTTTTCTAAATTTTCTCTCACTTCTTGCTGGATAACAAATAAGACTGGAAAAGAAACATAATATAGGCCTACCTAATAAGGGTTAATGTTGAGGGTTACATGTTAATTCATTGATTGCTTAAATAGCATCTACAACTACTAGATTCTTTACTCCAGAGATGAGCAAAGAAGCTTTGGCACCCAAGGCAAGGATGCCAATCTGCACTCTCCCTCACAGTCCCACCACACCATTACTGCCAGTCTTGCAAAGGGAGAGGTGGATGGAGTTCTGTTGACCCTGGAATGGTGAGAAGAGACAAGGTCAATCTTTTGCAGCTGCTGAGCTACCAGTGTGACAGTTGTGCCCGGCATACTGCCCTTTTTTTTTTTTTTATAAAGATACGTGACACTTTCCTTGGATTTGCATAAAACAGCAATATTCATTTTCTGGAATCGTGCCCCCCCCCATTTAATTTCAGAATTGCTGAACCCTCCCAACATTTTGGAAACAGAAAGAGGGACAAAAACATTTGCCACACTTTTTTGTGGCCACATCCCCGAATTACCATGTTCATTTTACCAAATTTGGCAGGTTATGAAAGTTTGAACACATTTCTGTGTTTTTTTATGTGCTATTACAGTTTTGCTAATGAAGGTGAACTGCCCTTTAAGCTGCACGTCACAGATTCCCCAAGAGACCAGCTTATATTAAATAGTTACAATTGTTTCTTTGCTTAAATTGTTACAAATGTAGCCAAGTGCACCTGCCAAATATTCTGGGCCAAAAGTCAATTAAGTTTTAGAATTTTTTAACCTTATTTATGCTGTTCAGTGCATGAGATCCTAAAGAAGGTCGGAACATTTCAGAAACAATCCGGGACAGTTGGGAGGTATGCCCTAGGGGCAGTTGGCTATGTTGCACACGTCACAATGTAATTTAATGGTTACCTTCCTAGCATTACAATGGGTGCATATGAGGTATTATAATGTGTAGGCAGAATACACTGATTATAAATCACATGCAGGGAAAAGATGAGCATAAATTACTTGACAAGAGATTGATTAAACAGCTAACTAACTGATAGGCAAAAAGTCTGAGACGGCAGGAACACCGAGAGCTGTTTAAGCTGGAAGTTCGCATCTCTGGTTATATAATAGCTTATTGCTCAGAAATGTATTATTAATGTATTACTGATTTTGTAATGTTCAAAAATAAGGAAAATACAATATCAAGAGCATTTTCTAAAATAAAACTGTGTGTTGTTTGATAAATAACTGCTATTAAATGTTAATTGATTGGCTGATATGGACAATAACAAACAAGGGAAAGTTGTGCTCACCACAAATTTTTAAAACCATTAGGCGGGGGTGCAATGAGGCTGTGACCACAAAATAAATATAGACAAATACAAGAGTCCTCTGCACTCAACCCATTATCAATATATTTAAGCTGGCCAACTACGTCAAAGTCATCCCATAGATGAAAATTGAGCATAGGACTGGCCAGATATGGGATAACTTTGACGTAGTTGTTGTGTTGTTTAAAGGGTAAGGCATTTTTTAGTAGCAGTATGCACAAAATGTCTCTGTCTTAAATATATTGATAATGGGTTGAGTGCAGAGGACTCTTGTAGTTGACTATATGTATTTTGTGGTCACAGCCTCATTGCACCCCCGCCTAATGATTTTAAAAAATAGTGGTGAGCACAACTTTCCCTTGTTTGTTATAGTTATACAGGAGCAGTGACCAGCTCCATGTTGTAGCTCCCACCCCTCCCAGCTATAGTCAGGTGATCCCACTGGTGTCTAATAAAAGGGCAGCCAAGTTTGGGAGTTTTACTTTGAAAGCAGCTAGTAAGTTGCAGGTAAAACTTAGTCCCTTTGTAAAATGTATAATTAAACCATAGAATTCTTAATGAATCAGATGAAAATTAAGCGTAGGACTGGCCAGATATGGGATGACTTTGACGTAGTTGGCCAGCTTAAATATATTGCAATATATGGACAAACAATCCCTGTGTTGTTTAAAGGGTAAGGCATTTTTTAGTAGCAGTATGCACAAAATGTCTCTGTCTTAAATATATTGATAATGGGTTGAGTGCAGAGGACCTCTTGTAGTTGACTATATGTATTTTGTGGTCACAACCTCATTGCACCCCCGCCTAATGGTTTTAAAAAATAGTGGTGAGCACAACTTTCCCTTGTTTGTTATAACTTTGACGTAGTTGGCCATCTTAAATTTATTGCAATATATTGACAAACAATCCCTATTTTGTTTAAAGGGTAAGGCATTTTTCAGTAGCAGTATGCACAAAATGTCGCTGTCTTAAATATATTGATAATGGGTTGAGTGCAGAGGACTCTTTTATGGGCTGATATGGACAATGCCAGACGGGGCCTCTGGACACCAGTAAAAACCCTGGTGGGCCCCATGGCCCCCTGCCGATCCTGGCCTGCTCCCTTCAGCTGGAATTGTGCTGACATCCCCCCCCCTGCCACCAATAGCAGCCGTAAGAGGGAAGGAAAGGGTAAAGGTTACATGGGAGGGAGTAATGGTGGCATCTGGAGGAGTTGACTGCAGTTTCTGGGGTAGGGGGTCCCCAGTCAGCAACCTCGGTGGGCCCTGGACACCCCACTCCATCACTGGCTATGTGTTACTAGACCAAGTGCTCATTTCAAGAGATTATAAAAGTCATTAACAACATGAAAGGCAGAATGAAAATGAGAGAAATCGAATTTGCTTCCTGCTTTCCCTATTGTAAAAGACTCCTATAATCTCTTAATATTATGTATGCAGCAAAAGAATCAACACTGTAAAAATTGCCATAGAGCTCTGTGCTCTGTTTTGGAGGTGAGAGAACTGTGGATGCCCCATGAATACAGTAATGATTTGTTTGGGAGCACTGTATTCATGTGGGAAGGTGTCTCCACCCCTAACTTGCGTGTCATTTAGATGCACAAGCTCGGGAGCTCCAGTGACGCCCCCTAATGTACAGTATAACGTCATTATTATAGCAGAGTTTTACCTGATAATTGACCTAGTACAACTGCACTCTAAATAGCTACTTGTTAGTTATATATAATGAGCACTTGGGCACCATGGAACAACCTATATAGCTACAAGCTAATCATTTAGAGTCCCTGGGCCCCATGTAAAAAACTTTTTAGCTACTAGCTAAAGTCATTGGGCGCTACACAGTAACCTGTTTAGAAAAAATATCAGTTTTATGCAAAAAGTCAAATTTTTACAAGTGCTTTATAAGATGGAATACAATTTTGCTGTTTCCAATGTACTGCATGACTTTATTTCTGTCTGTATTAACTCAACCCTCATAATAGGCTTCCATTTTTTCACCAACACTGGTATTTTCACAGCTTATACAGAGTTCATATGATTGCTTAAAATACATTCACGAATAAAATTGAATACAAATCATATGTGTATTAAATACTGGTCAATGGCCATTTGAACAGTAATGGATTGATGAGATAATTTATATTTTAGTTTGGATCAATTGCAAGGTAGATTTTTATTGTTATAGAGAAAAGTGAAATATTTGATTATAATGGAGTCTACAGGAGATCGCCTTCCATTAATTTCTGGATAACGGAGCTTTCTGGATAACGTTTTTCCAAATAATGGATCCCATACCTGTATTGTGTTTCCCACTAAAGTAAAACCAGCTGAAAAAAGCTGTCCGAAATGTAATAAAAATTGCTCTAATAAACATTATCGGCCAGTTAGCAGGTAAAATTTACTGGATGCCTATTTGTCAGCAAGCATCTGATTGGCTGCTGTTGTTCAATAGACCTGGTGCAAACTTTGCAACTTGTATTAAATTTCCCAGCTAGCCTTTGGAAATAAGGGCCCATAAAATCTACAGTTATAGTGTTCAGCTTTTTTGCACTTCACTTCCCAATTATAGTTAATGGGAGCTGTTGTGAGTAGGGCACATGCAAGCAACTGCCATCTGAAAATGTGCCTGTCTGGATCTTTAGGCAATAATTGTACACGTATGCCATATCTGTGATGGTTTCTAAAGACTAAAATGGAAATTGATATGGGGCAATGTCCCAATTGTACCTTCACAAAGGGGAAACAAAAATACAGAACTTGCCCATTGGATCTTTATCTAAAACTTTAATGACCAAAGACAACATTATGGATTTTCTATCTATTTGTCCTTGTGTGTATTTGCTATAGGATCAGTGAAAGACAAATGCATGTGTGTCCTCTGGGACACCTAATGTTCTTAAAACAGCACCAGGAATATGAGAGCACTTTCTTCTTTTGATAACAGTTGCAAGTAGACGACAAGCACACATCCCACAGTGCCTTGGATTTGCTCTAGCTGAACAAAGTCACGTAGAAACGTTCATTTCCACTGTTCCTTTAGTAGAATACTGGGTATATTCAAACAGAATGGTGATCCTAAAACTCACTATGTCCGTTACATCTATGTTGTGTTGTGTAGCACCATGGTCCTAGAGGAACGTTGTCTCGTTTCACTGTGTACTGTACAAACGTATATGGATGAAATGGCAATAAACTCACTCTTGACTCTTGACTATGCCAACGGTGTATCTGCCTTTACAGTATATAACATACACAGCTAAATTGCTAATGGAATTTTAGTGAGCTCCTTTCTTTACTCAGATGCATTTTACCTGCACGACTAAGCCGAAGACTTTGCTACTTAACATATTTACAGCGATGTCTTGCTTTCCTTCTCTGTGTGGAGCCTGCAGACCCCCTCCCTGCTATCTAATCAACTGTTGGATCAACTTTGCTTTCTGCGTGGCTATTTATACACCTGCACATAATCTCGCACAATTAGCACAGCCAGAGGCTCCTTTTACAGCGATTGGGAAGTGCTTAACCCATTTGGGGCCAGAGGTGGAGTGCAGTGCTTAAATGTGAGGTCTTGTAATGCTTGGGTCACACACTTATGGAATCCCTGCTTGGAAAAGCAAGTACTGAACATGGTAAGGTTTCAGTTCAGCTGCAAATGTTCAGTCTACTTCTTAGGGTAGGACTACACGAACGATTCCAGCGCAATCAGACGCAGCATGCAGCGTCTGCATCCGACATTCGTGTCGCGTCGGATAAACGCTGTGACACCATGCAACAATTCTATCTCTTACCTTATTTTTGTCGCATGCGACTTGTCACAGGCGTTTTGTCGCAGTGCATCGGATCAAGCCGGAATTGTTCATGTAGTTCTTAGGGTAGGACTACACAGCCAACTTCGACAAAAATGCACGCGTCAAGTCGGATGCGTCAGGAACAAGGTAAGTAATATAAAGTCGGATGGTGTTGCAACGGTGATCAGATGTGACACGACTGTCGGATGCAAATGCTGCAAGCTGCATCTGCAATCGACAGTTGTGTCGCGTCGGATCTCCGTTGCGACACCATCCAACTTTATATTACTTACCTTGTTCCTGTCGCATCTGACTTTGTCGCCCAGCGCCGGATCCGACGGAAATGCATCGAAGTCGGCCGTGTAGTCCTACCCTTAGTGCCCATGAACAATATTAAAACCTGTGCACTACTGGTAAAAGCAAACACATATGGAATCCACAGCCTGCGTGGCTAATTAGCAATTCATTTAGATGCATGCTGCAGACTGAATTGATTTATGTGCATCATGCATCTAACTGAATTGCTTTTTAGTAGTGATGAGCAAATGTATTTGCCAGCCATGGATTCACGGCCAAATTCTGAATTTCGCCATTTGCTAATTTTTTCATGAAACTGTGGGAGGGGAAAAATTTGCCCCCAAAAAAACGCCCATAAGAAAAACACCAATTGACTTGACTTGAACTAAAAGTCACCATAAGAAAAAACGCCCAGAAAAAACGTGAGAAAAATTGTCGCGCGTGTAAAAATTGTCCCACTTGACTTCAATGCACTTCACAAAAGTTTCGCAGTTTTGTGAATTATTCGGTGAAGTGAAATGGGACAGATTTGCTAATCACTACTAATTAGCCATGCAGGCTGTGGATTCCATGTGTGTTCAGTTGTGGCAACCCTAGGCACACCTCCCAAATGTCCCGTTTTTCATGGGACAGACCCAATTTTGACAGCTAAACCAACAGTCCCAGGTTGTTACTGAAATGTCCTGACTTTCTCTTTGTATCTTTTTCTGGCTGTTCAGTGCAGAAGATCAAAGTTTCTAAAACGTAAATTGGCTTTTGGCAGAGAGCCCAGAATACGTGAAAGGTGCACTTAGATACATTTGTAACAATTTAAGATAAGCAAAGAACCAATTGTAACAATTTAAGATAAACAGGTCTCTTGGGGAAACTGTGACGTGCAGCTTAAAGGGCAATTCACCTTCATTAGCAAAACTATAATAATACATAAAAACCACAGAAATAACTTTTCAAGTTTTGTTTAATGAACATGGTAATTAGGGGGTGCTGCCAGAGAATGATGGTCAAAAAATTCCGCCACACTCTGTGCAGCCAATCTTTTTTTCCCTCTTTCTATTATTAAAATGTTGGGAGGTATGCAAAGGTACTTACACCCATGTACACTCCATGCTACTTGCACTGTTTGCCAAAATACAGATTCAGCCTGCTTTGATACTCTGCATACAAGTGCATAAAAGGGGCAACACATGCCTTAAGTAAGTGGGACTCTCAGGGTACTCTTTGTCTGTTCACAGGTATCTCACTCACAAGCTGCCAATTCTGTCCTTCCAAGAGCCAAACGAGATATTGCCCACCTCAAGGTAAGGTGGCTATAGGTGGGAATATCAGGGAAAGATCTGAAAACGAGTGGCTATTTAGGCATATGGCCAGCTTTAAAAGAAAAACTAGATCACACGTCCTACAATATTTATTAAAAAGCAAAAATGAAGTGCCTTTGTTCTTGAATTTCAAAAAATATGGTAGGACGGTACCCCACAATAAACTCATGTGGCCTATAACTTTTTCTGGTGGTTTACAGCAGTCTGGGACAGCCAGCACTGGCATAGGATCTCAAGAAATAATCAGCATGCTAAATAGTGATTATGCCAAAAGTGTTACCATTTACAAGGCATTGGTTCACAAAAACCTGCATGTAACTTACCAACAAGGATGCTGGTTCGCATTGGTGAATCACTGGCAAGTTGTACCATATATATCATAATACTGTGATCCATACTAATGTGAGGCTGTTGCTGAAACCTCCCTGTTGAGATTCCATAGGCCAGGGGTGTAACTACAAAGGAAGCAGACCCTGTAGCTGCAGGGGGCCAAAGAGGTATAGGGGGCCCCCATGAGGCCCTAATTAATAAGCTATTTCAAAATATATTGGTCAAACAGGGCAAACTCTGGATATGTTGGGGCCCTAAAATGAATTTTCTGTGGGGCCCAGTAACATCTAGCAGTGGCGTAACTAGATATTACTGGGCCCCACAGCAAATTATTTTTCAGGCCCCCAAAATGTTTAGAGGTTGACTTGTTTCTCCAATATTTATTGAAATTGTATATGAATTAGGGCCTCATGGGGCCCCTATACCTCCTGGGCCCCCCTGCAGCCGCAGGGTCTGCTTCCTCTATAGTTACGCCCCTGACATCTAGTAACACCACTGCCATAGGCTACTATACAACTAAAGGTGGCCATAGACGCACAGATAATATTGTATGTAACGAATTTTCATACGATATTCGGTACGTGTATGGTGGGAAAAGAGCCGACCGATATCGGCAGAAGACTTGAATATCGGTCGGCTCGTCGAACGGGCTGGATGGAAAATTTTGATCGGGCGCCTTTTTCAAAGATCGGCCATTGTTAGGATTCTATTGTTTCTACCTGTATATCTGACGATTCAGCTCTACACGTGTGTATTGAAACGTGCAATCTTTCTTGGTAAAACCTTTTCCAAGAAAGATCGTAATTGTTATGTCTATGGCCACCTTAAGGCTGTAAGACTCTTTATTCAAACCAATGTCATTTGAGAATATGCCGGACATGTGCCGCTGGAGAGGCTTGAGGAGAAGCTTAGAGTTTACAGATCAGACTACTAGCAACAACTTAATCTGTCACAGTCCAAGCTAATTCCAGGCAGGGATGAAGTCAATAAACACCTTATTTGGATATATCAGCTTGTACCAGTGCTTTGTAAAATGGACTATTCCACTTATTATTCCAAAGCTGGCTACCATCCGCAAATGCTGGAACACCATGTAATATTAATGGAGAAGTCCAATTGATGGAGGGCACCCCCAAGTATTGCAATCACTTAGCTGATACCCCAGTCTGGTGCTCCTGTTAGCAGAAAACTGCACCAACCTGGTGTACTTGCAAGCGAGTGATCCCTTTCTCTCTTCTTTATTCTTCAAAATCCCACAGCCGATACATTTACATGCACAAGCGACGCAAAGATAGAAGCAGGAAGAGGGTTGCTTGCTAACATGTACCTATGTACGCATGCAGTTTTCTGCTAACAGGAGCATTGGCCCGGGGTATCAGGTAAGTAATCTCAATTTTTTTTGGGGGGGAGGGGTGTACTAACATTTGGCACCCCATCAATTGGACCCTTTTTCTTCTAAGTCTGGTGTTATTTTAGATACTGTGGCTCACCAGACAGAGACCTCACCAGAGGTAGCCCCTAGTTCAATCTATCAGGGCCTCCCCAATGGCCATACTGCAAACACAACACTGGATTCTTTATTAACATGCACTTCCTGACTAATGTCCCTGTGTTTACTTAAACTCCCAACATATGACCAAGGTTAAAAAAAAAAAATGGAAATATTTGTGACTTTTGGCGCAAGCGCAGTCGTTCATGACCGGAAATCTACTCCAACTGCGCATGCGCCGAAACTCCGCTCAGATTCCGAAGAACTAAAAAGAAGATGGCGCCTGTGAACTCCCGAGGCCAGATCTGCATGGAGGGGTAAGTAAAAAATAAAGGGCATTTGCCCGGGGGGGTCAGTTAGGCTGTGTGGGAGGAGGGACATTGGTCTACGCAGGGTAGGGGGGTAGGGTTTTTTTCTAGTACGGGTTTGTTTCTCCTTTAAAAAGAATATTTAAACAGGAATAGTGACAGTTTTCCCCCAGGCTTGTTTACGTACACACTCTATATGCACCCCTTCTGCCCAACGTTGGGGAAGATGACAGGTAGGTATGTGCTTCAGCAACCTCACAGCTTTGCACCCTCTGCCTCTTCTGCCTACCCCTAGTTCCGGCCCTGCTGGACCCCATTCACACTTATAATAACCTTCTGCACCACCACACAATAGGGGAAAGGATTAATGGTTTGACCAAGTTATATTTTTCTAATTTCATTAACCACTGGTTAGTGCTGACCCCTATCTTTTTTTTACTGCATACGCAGTTATTACTTTGAATGTCATATCAAGTGCTCAGCACATCAATATAACCAAGAAATGGACTATGGCACAAAGTGAAGTGATGGGAAGAACACAAGTGGTTAATGGGGTAAGGGCATACATTGTAAAATAAGTTGATCACTGTTCACTTACGAAATACTCGCTCACTAGTAACTCACACTTCGAATTTAACTTAATGTCACCAGCTTGGCTTTGATTAGCTGAATCACAGGACCTCAGCGCAGCTTCTTCTGCCTGCAGAACTGATAATGAGTCCTAGGATGCTGATTAGGGCATTGCTGAGCTGCTGCCGAGTCTAGAATTCACTAATGGCAGTCACAATGTAATTAAGTATCCTGACTCAACCAGGAACATTCACTTTTTATATAAATTTTGCCATACACACATACTTTGGCGAACAGATCAGATTTGATTTGCTCACCCAGGGGAAGGGTCACATTCTGATCAATTACCAACAATCACTTCACGATAAGGGTAGGACTACATGGATGTTTTCGGCGCGATCCGACGCGCTGCAACAAAATTCCAGCGTCAAATCGCATGTGACGAAAATAAGGTAAGTAATGGAAATGTCGGATGAAGTCGCATCGTTGATCCAACGTGACACGACTGTCGGATACAGACGCAGCATGCTGCATCCGACAGTCGTGTCACGTCGGATCAATGCTGCGACACCATGCGACAATGCATTTACTTACCTTATTTCCGTCACATGCGATTTGATGCCGGCGTTTTGTTGCAGTGCATCGGATCACATCGCACTGAAAACTTCCATGGAGTCCTACCCTAAAGGCCTATAAAAGCAATAGTGAAGTACAGGTATAGAATCTCTTATCTGGAAAACTCCAATCCAAAATACATCTCCTTTTTCTCTGTAATAATAAAACAGTATATTGTACTTGATGGGAATTTAGCAGCATAAATCCATGGCAAATCAATCCTTTTGGGTTTATTTAATGTTTAAAGATTTAAAGGGGTGGGTCACCTTTACGTATGTTATTGAATGGCTAATTTTAAGCAACTTTTCAATTGGCCTTCATTCCTTCTTTTTTAATTTTTTTAAAAATTTTTGCCTCTGACTCTTCCCAGCTTTCAAATGGGGGTCACTGACCCCATCTAAAAACAAATGCTCCGTAAGGCTACAAATGTATTGTTATTGCTACTTTTTATGACTCCTCTTTCTAATCAGGCCTCTCCTATTCATCTTCCAGTCTCTTATTGAAATCAGTGCATGGCTGCTAGGGTAATTCGGACCCTAGCAACCAGAAAAAGTACTGAAAATACAAACAGAAGAGCTGCTGAATAAAAAGGTAAATAACTCACAAACTGCAAATAAAAAATGAAAAGAATTACAAATTGTCTAAGACTTAAATGTATACATTATACTACAGTCAAAGGTGAACAACTCCTTCAAGTTACTGTGATACGAATTACAGAAAGAAAACTTACGAGGAAAAACTTACGAGTTCCCAAAATTCCAGATACTATAGTAGATCCTATAGCGTGTACATTTATTTCTTCTACCCCTAATTATGCTATACCTAAATGTTATTTTCTGCACCTATTGCATGTCCTCATTTACAAGTGGCCCTTTCTGTTTCCCTTAGGCAAAGGGTTAGGTCAAGGCACTGTCTCCCACACACACCCTATAACTAAATGGAGAGACACTTTGAATAAGGAAAAATT
Organism: Xenopus laevis; assembly: GCF_017654675.1. Taxonomy (NCBI): domain Eukaryota; kingdom Metazoa; phylum Chordata; class Amphibia; order Anura; family Pipidae; genus Xenopus; species Xenopus laevis. The sequence goes on from NC_054378.1 coordinate 98,361,047, forward strand.
CCTTTCAGATGCAACTCTAGTGATTTTTAGCAGGACCGTGCAAGATTGCAAAACAGATAAGGTAGTGATGTGCACTTAGTCCAAAGATATGGCCTTGAGAACCTCAGTAACAAGACCCTCTGAGATTCCAGAATTTTGCTTACACAGTAGTTCGCTCATGAAATACAAAGCAAGGCAGACAGTGATTATTAGCACTAAGCCTTTTTTCCAGTAGAAAGCTTAACCTTCCCAGGAGGTGAATATACTGTATGTTTTATTACAGATTTCAGAGAGCCGGACGATTAGCTAGAAGCTGTGACTGATGAACAAAAAGCATACAGTTTCCATGTTATAAGCCACAGTAAAGTGCAAATGATAATTTGGATCTCCATACTTTAAATCTTTCAAAAAAATTATTTGAATATTAAATAAACCCAATAGGACTATTATGCCTCCAATAAAGATGAACAATATCATAGTTGGGATCAAGTACATTGTACTGTTTTATTATTACTAGGAGAAAGGAAATCATTTTTAATACTTAAAATTATTCGATGGGAGATGGCCTTCCCAAGTTTCCAGATAACCGATCCCATAAGTGTCTCATACTGCACAGCACAAATGGCTGATATCAGAGAATCAGAAAACACTGTAAACTATGTTGGAAAGTTTCATGCAAATTGAGCTTCCCAGATGCAGCACTCCTCCTTTATTCATTCCCATGGCCAGTCAACTGATTAGCTCTTTCTCCAGTACCAATACTGATGCAGTATGGATTGTACAGGAGACACTATACTCACAGAACCATCAGAAACAAAGTATTCTCAACAGTCTAACCAGCCATATGGGGCAAATTTACTTACCTGCGAAAATTCGCCAGCGCCGGCTTCGCACACATCATAACACTTCGCCAGGCGTAAATTTGCCTGGACAACGCTAATTCACAAAGATCCAAAGTTGTGCACAGGGTACCGAACGCTTGTGAAGTTGCGCTAGCGAAAATACGATCAGCAGTTCGAAGTTACGCTAGCGTTGGCTAATTAGCATACGGCGTACAGTTAAAGTACAATGGCCGTATATGCTGCAGCAAATACATTACACTACACAAGGCCAGGGAACCTTAATAAAACTATATAAAGTTGTTATATTGCCCTACACATGTGCCCACAGTTTAGTTTAGGTGCCATATGTTATCAAATGTAGGGGGGAAGGAGGGTACACAAAAAAAATTTCAATCTTTTTCAGCCTATCACCCTGTAAAAAGGAAAAGACGCCAGTGTTTTTTTGGGACTTTCTGAAAAAATGTCAACTTTTTTTTTTACAAACTCCTGTCTGCTCTATTGCACTTCGCCTGGTCTGAGCTGGCGAAGTAAACTCTGATACAAGAGGTAACGTTCAGTAAAATCAAAAACGCTCTTTCGCCAGATCGAAAATTCACCTGGCATTGGAGTGTGAAGTTAGTAAATCGGCTAAGTGCCGAAATGACGTTATGCTGGCAAATTTTCACCAGCGTTTGCCACTTCGTCCTTTAGTAAATTTCCCCCATAATATGCACTAAATGAAGCTCTATTTTAATGTCAGTTAAAACCTCTGCTCCTTTTTTTCTGTTAGAAATGGTTTGAGTTAACTTTTAGTATAAAAATGGCTATGACTATGGTATAGAATGGCTAATTCTAAGCAACTTTTCAACTGGCCTTCATTTTTTCTTTTCTACAGTTTTTGAATTATTTGCCTTCTCTTTCCAGTTTTCAAATGGGTCACTGACCCCCATCTAAAACCAAATGCTCTGTAAAGGTGGCCATACACGGATAGATCCGCTCGTTTGGCGATGTCGCCAAACGAGCGGATCTCCCTCCGATATGCCCAACTTGAGGTGAGCAATATCGGGCTGATCCGATCGTGGGCCCTAGGGCCCAACGATCGGATCCTAGCGTTCGCCAAACGGGCGGTCGGATCGCGGGACCGCATCAACGAACAGATGCGGCCGCGATCCGACGGGATTTTTAACCCCATCCGATCGAGATCTGGCCGACTTTCGGCCAGATCTCGATCGGGGAAGCCCGTCGGGGGCCCCCATACACGGGCCAATAAGCTGCCGACTTGGTCTGTCGGCAGCTTTTATCGGCCCGTGTATGGCCACCTTAAGGCTACACGTGTATTGTTACTTTACATTATTCATCTTTGTATTCAGGCCCTCTCCTATTCATATTCCAGTTTCTTATTCAAATCAGTGAATGGTTGCTAGCGTTACTTGGACCCTAGCAACCAGATTGCTGAAATTGCAAACTGGAGGGCTGCTAAATCAAACGATAAATAACTCAAAACCCAGAAATAATAGAAAATGAATACTGATTGCAAATTGTCCCAGAATATCATGCTCTACATCATACTCAAAGGTGAACAAACCCTTTAACAAATACCTAAAAGGACATGTCAACCCAAAAAAAAAGTTTTTTTCTAATTAAAAGTAATAAAGTAAGTAAGTAATAAAAATAAACATAATTCTAAGTAACTTTGCAATATACATCCAAATTTTCTATGGTTTTTAGTTTATTTGTATATGTATTGCGATTGAAGCAGTGTTTGTCCTTTTCTATTCTCTGCACTATTGGTTCAGACTGTTGAAACAATGTAAGACAAGGTAGCTGATTAATAGACCTGTCTTTGCCGGGAAAGACGTTTGCAACATTGTTTAAAAAGTAACAACCAGGAGTTAAGCAAATGCTGCTTTCAGTAGAAAATACATTTACAAATAACTTTTGAAGCACTAGCAATTATTAATAAATTCATATTGGAAGGTTGCTTATAATTGTGTTTTCTTTTATTAGGCAAAACATTTTTTTGTCATGTACTTTGTCTACAAAAAAATGATTTAAACATTAATTAAACCAAATAGTATTATTTTCCTCCAATAGGGATTAGTTAGGTCTTGGTTTGGATCAAATACAAGGTACTGTTTTATTATTACAGAGAAAAGGGAAATCAATGTTAACATTTTTAATATTTGTTTTAAAAGTATCCTGTTGGAGATGGCTTTCCCGTAATTTGTAGATTTCTGGATACCTGTACCTCTATTTAAACAAAAGTCTCTGGGAATCCTTACTTTTATACCACCGTCTATAGCTAAGGGCTCATTTATGAAACGCAGCCGTGAAGTTGAAGTAAAGCAAAATTTTCTGCAGTCATTGCTTGAATATATATATATGCCATTCATGAAAGATATTGGTGTCTAAAGCACTTGACATAGTTGCACAGTTGCTGCCTGAAATGATGGGAAAACACTGCATTGTGGGTAAAGAACGTGCCGTATAGAACTAGAAAACCTTCTGTGTGTAGCTAAAGCCTTTTATATTGCTGCAGGTTACGTTGGTGCTTTATAATTAATGATAAAAGTCTTGACATCAAGTGGACATCAATTGCTAACCACAGCTATGTCTCACCACACTGTGCTATTTCCAGCAATCTTCCTGTGGTATCACAGCACAAATACCATCTACTACCCATGTCCAGTTAAAGTTTAGTGAGCTATTTATCTTTTTGTAATGCTATTGCGGTTCCAGAAATGCCCTTTTGGCTGCAGGTGCATAGATTCTACTCCTTACATTCAGGCTGAGCGCAATACTGAATACTTTACTTCAGCCTGTGGATAATATTGTTGGAAGCTAGTTGTTCTTTAACAAATAATAACAGTTTTTCTCTCCAACAAGCTGGCTGTTGAATGTATAAGCATTTAGTTCAGCGCCAACACTATCAATACTCACAGCACTTACTACAATGCCCCCTGATGCTATGGCAGGTCAGGATCATTTCAGGGGGATTCATACTCTCTACTCTGATGTATATGAGTCAGGATCCTTCTACTGGTGCCTATTATTCCTCAATACAGCACAGGGCTTCTGAGCCTTTCTTTCATATATTTTAAGTGCAACTTAGCTTTGTACCTAGTCCTACCCTACATTAGTTTTTTTACAGGTCCCCTTCCCCAGGTTAACATTCCACTCTGATCTGCCTACTCCAGGCTCTCAACACACATCTACCCTTCTTCTCCTGTAAGGGGATCCAGGAGGCAGATCTACACTGTCTTTTTACCCTTCCAACCAGAAATTACTGTATAGAATCCAGTTCAAATGAAAGAACCACAATGCTGGCAGTGATGGGGGTTATAGTAAAGTTTCAAACACAGAGTGCTAGGAAACAAATGGCTAGTTCACATTAAGCTAAAGAACAACTACTTGCTTCTACACCGCTAGACCTGCAGTCTGAAACCCCTTAGGCAAATTATTAGAAAGTTAACTAACTCCCTAAATAGTGTAAAACTTGCAAAAAAAACAGGTTCTTTAAACAATTCAAAAGTAGACTCACCACATCACATAGGGGCGTATGGCCCAGACCTTCAGCTTGAGGAGAAACACTGTATGATTCTTGAGTAAGCAGGCTGGCACAAACTGAAGCAAGATGTTATATAAAACATGGAAGTCTCACTGACACAGTACAGTGGCATCTCTGCCCGAGGTGAAGAAGATTGAATACTTGCAGGTACCACAGTCCTTGTTCTGACATTATATGCACATCCTGGAGATTTAAAATAAAGTGAAAATCTGCAACGTGCACCTTGTAATGTACAAGTCCAATCACCAAGAGAATGTTCCAGCTCATACAAGCTACTGCCAAAGAAACTATGGTGGGAGGTATAGGGTTACTATCCTCAAACATTAAGAAAAAAAGTTGCACACAGAAACATAGCATATTTCATACAGCAAATGGGGAGGCTCAGCTTTACATCTTGTGTGTCAATACGGTAGACGTTCTAATTGCATGTCTTTTTTATTCTCTCATATCCACATACAGTACTATTGTCCAGCCATGTTGCATTTCTTGGTCCCTCAGTGATGACTCTCTATCATCTGAACCCTTCTCCCCTCATGCAGTGGAAATAGTCATCAGAAAGGTCACCAATCATTCTTATAAAGTTTGTACATTTTGACATTATCTGAGTTTTTAAACACCTTCAAAATCACTTGCTTCAGACCAGATCTAAAATTTGGTGGGCAAGTTAGCAAGCTGCTAGCTCACCGTGTCCCACCACTCCACTATACCTCTTCTTTTTCTTCTTTTTCTCTTGCTTTTGGGGCCCCCTGAAAAAATTGAAGTCTCTCTCTTTCCAGAAAATCTGTGCACCACCCACTATAGAAAGCAAAAGGACTTTGACTCCCAGAATCCATCACTTTACAATGTAACAAGGGAGGTATTGCATTACACTGTGAGCCTAAGGAGGATTAGGATGAATATCATGGTTTATGCAACAGTTTCACATATCCCCAACGAAATGAGCTCAAGTCAAAAGGGGGATATATTCCCCCTTAGAACTTAACCTTTAAAACTTTAAAGCATACCACATATTAAAATATACTTCCTATTAAAAGTAAACACTGTTTCAATGGATTGACACACTTTTACTTGGTTACACTAACTGGCACAGTGTCAGTAAAAGTTATTTAGTCTGTTGTTTCCCCTTTATGCTGTACAGATGCTCTAATATGTCTAGGATAGATTAAGTTATAAAGTGCAACATAGGTGACTCTATATCTGAGCTTTTGCCAACAGGGATTTCTACTATCTATGATACATCTTTGTTGCAGAGGTGTTGGCCTATTTTTATAAATCATGATAAAAGTATATTTTTCTAAATCTCTCAAGAGTTTGCATTTACATGTTTCAGAGAAAGTAAAAAACAAAGTCTTTTCAGATGTCTTTGAATGTGCCAGATCTGAGCTATTGAGCTTCATGAAAAGAAATAACAACAATATAGCCTTTAAAATGCTCCCCCTTTAATTGTCCATAGTTCTGGATTTCACCTCAAAATCACTAACTCCTGTAAGGTTTTGAATACTGCTTGAACTCAGACGTTGAAAGATAATGGAAGACAAGGGCTAGGGGGACCTAGACACAGCCAAAAATGAGTGGCACAGGTGCCCAAAATATAAGCCAAACTCACTAAGGAGCCCATTTTTACCTATGCATGCAGATGTGCCAGAATCCCTTGTTTTTTGGAAAAAAGCAGGACCGGAACGGGTAGGCAGAAGAAGCAGTGGCGGAATTTATGGGGGAGCAGGGGGTGCAGGGGGCCAGGGCCTGCACCCCCTCAGGGCCCCCCGGCCAGAGCCGGGCCAACCCAGCCAGGTGCCCTAGGCAACCTGGCTGGGGACGGTGCCGGCTGAGTGCGCATGCGCGAAAATGTGCATGAGTGCGCATGCGCAAAACTTTGTGCGCACATGCGCAGAAGCGCAATTCTAAAAATATATGTGGAAGAAGAGGATTGCTCTGTGGTGCTAGCTGCGAATTACCCTGGGTTGATGCCATTTTCTGTTGACAGGAACACTGGCCTGGGGTATCAGTGATTATAATTACTGGGGGGAGGTGCTTAATATTTGCAAGCCCCCAGTGATAATTTCCTACTCCTTTAAGGTGGAAGTAGCGGAGAAACAAGCAGGGCCAGAACTAGGGGTAGGCAGAGTAGGCACGTGCCTAGGGCGCAAAGCTGAGGGGGCGCCAGGCACGTACCTGCTCTGTCTCCTACCCCGTGTCCGGTCCCGTCTGCCGATGGTGGCTTGCGCATAAATGCTCTTCTGCGCATGCGCGCACATATGTGGCGCATGCGCTGGCGCGAAATTTCACGCATGCGCAGTCAAGCGCACACAGAGCCGGCGCTGTGGCCCGCCAGGTTGCCTAGGGCGCCTGGCCGGGTTGGCCCGACTCTGGAAACAAGACATGTCCTGCTCTGATGGTTGCGAGTGTGTCAATTTAAGAGTGTTGAGGGAGGAATTTTAATACTATTGAGGAAATAGACCCCCCCCATTTCCCAGGCCCCCTACCAACCGCAAACCGTAGCTTTCCCTATAGCTACACCACTGGCAGGGGCGTAACTACAGAGGAAACAGACCCTGTGGCTGAAGGGGGCCCAGGAGGTATAGGGGCCCCATGAAGCCCAAATAAAGAGCAATTTCAACATATGTTGGTAAAACAGGACAACCTCTGAATATGTTGGGGGGCACTAAAATAATTTGCTGTGGGGGCTCAGTAACATCTAGTTATGCCACAGACCACTTGGTCAGAACCACTGGCTGGATGGCATTCGGAGCGATTTGTTTTCCGAAGTTGCCTCACAAGGAAACAACTTCGGAAAACGAAGCACTCCGAGTGCCATCCCGCAGGTGACTAAGATTCTAGCTGGCAGTAAGGCTTTTCAGGGAGATTAGTCGCCCAAAGAAGAGCCGATTTGTCACGGGCGACTAAATCTCCATGAATCTTAGCGTGTGTCCTTACCCTAAATATTGTTTTATAGTCTCTTAAGGCTATTGGGGTCTCTTTAGGGGTTATCTAGGAACTGGGACGCAGGGGCAAAAAAAAAAAATCCATCATTTTTATTTTTGCATTGAGCACCCTGCTTTCCAAATACGAGGAAGTTCTGGTGAACTGTACAGCATGCTTTATATATTTATATCGGTATTCTATGGTAAGAAAAAACAATGATCCCTTCACTGATAAAAATAGAGATTCTGAAGACCGCTGAATAACGTTTGGTCTATAGGAGTGCAGGAATGATGAATAGAGAATTGAACCAAACATATGTCCATAGACCGTGTATTTATTTTCCCACACAAACAACAGAAGTGGCAAATCTTATTCCTGCCACCTGTGCTGGATGATTATTCATGTGTTTTTGTTTATCTATAACTGCAAGTTTTTATTACCTCTCTCCATACCTAGCATTCTCCTTAGGCTTGGGAAAGGCAGCCTTGATTTAAATTTGCTTTCTGCAAAAAGGATGTGTATAAACAATGTAGGAAGCACACAGCAATGCATTTTGGATACAATAGCACAATGTTCTCAATCTGATTGTGGTGCTTAACATTGTCAAGGCAGGTTGTGGGAATGAGCCCCATTTTTATACTTGTGTTTATGAGGTCTGTAAGTATTGAGAGCAAACCAAGAACCAAGTTAGGGACCCTTTTCAACTAGGGAGCATTGTGGGGAAAAGTTTCATAAATAAGGGTCCAATCAGCAGCCCCCCCAGTTTTGGCAGTTAGGACGTTGGTGTTGTTAATTCAGTAATGCTGGAGGGCTGCAGAAAGGGCATCTCTGATTAACTACATATCAATCATTAGATTCAGTGGCAGTAGGTCTGATAATGGGGCAGCAAATGTGTTTTCTTATTGAATGAGAAGATGGGGTTCCCATTATACTGTCTTGAGCCCTGAGGTCTTATTCTACAGCTCTACACCATGTATTATATAGATTTAGCAAAGCTCTGCACAAAAGGGGTGATGCTCAAGGCAAATGCAAGGCCCTACCGTACCACCGACCCTGTAGTACAGTGAAGTTGCTGCTCTGTATGATGTTTTTGCATACATTAACATACACACTGCACAGCATATATAGATTTACAAAGCAATGATGAAGGAGTTTGTTAGGTCTGGGCTGTACCGAGGTGCTGGGTCGGTGACTATTTTTATGATGAACAGCAATTTCCCCTTTCTATGAAATTTGTCAGGACACATTTTCATTTTCTCTCATTGGATTCCAGCTTGTTTATTCCAGGAGCTTCGGAGCTCTTGATAAAGGTAACTTTGACAAAATAATTATAGCAGTTCAATACATTGCCCTCTGTCACATCGCTTAGCCGTATTATGGAGGAAGATTCATTTTTTGAGACTGTCAGAGCAATGTACAAGACACAAGTTCCTTAAGTACCTTTTCATGCTGCTTAGCTGCCTATAGGGAAAGTTTATGGCCCTTTTCAGCTACTTTCTCATCCTGATATTCTGTCTCTTTTATGTCGAAGACATTTATTTCAATTGTCACGAGGCACAATAAAAATTGAGTTTATATGTTGCTTCTAGCACAGTACTAATAACCACAGTGTCTCCCAGCCTAAACCCAACTGGCTGTTAGTGATAGGCGAATTTATTCGCCAGGCGCAAATTCGCGGCGAATTCCAGTGAATAGATTTTTAAAACTGATGGTTTTTGGACACAGGTGCCTTTTCGGCGGTGCACACTGACGCCGGCATCAAAAACAAGACGCCGATGCCGTTTTGCTAATTTTTCGCCGTTTCGCAAATTTCCAGCAAATTTTTCAGCGAATCAAAACGGCCCAAATTTGCCGATCCCTACTGGCTGTGCTACCATTACTTGAGGTGGCTGGGTGAGTCTATACATGAAACTGTCAGCTTGGATTGACCCAGTGTAGGCATGCCAGATACATCTGGGGTGGGGATACAGTTGTCACAAAGAAGTAGATCATTGTCTGATCCCACCTGATCCATGGATTCCATTGGTTTGGTCCAGCCCACACAACATTACTGTGTATGAACTATAGTTGGAGGGTCCCAGATGGAACATCTTGTGTTAAAGTGAAGAACTATATTTGGCCACAAGTCAATACCCAGAATGGCCCTGTTCCCCTGTACCAATGCTGAAACTTGTAATTTGTCAAATGATTCCTCTGAACAACAAAAGGTCTTAAATCATTTTGTCCTTGTAGGGCCACAACAAATGTGTTCATAATGCTAGAATTGACATGATACTTCCTGTACATCATTCTAGCAATTCAGGTTCCAATTATAAGGCTCAGGGGAGGTTCAGCATTAAGAGGCCTTGAGCACTAAAGAAACAGGAACATTGATTTGGGAGACTTTAGCATTTGCCAAACAGGAAATCTTATTGGTCAGTGATGTTACCCTTATAGCAGGAATATCAATATGGATTTCAGTCATGACACCATTTAGTTTGATGAATTAGATTTAAAAAAATCGGGACTGTATCATTATCACCCTCATGACATGGGGTGATGTCTCTGCTCACGCTAACAAGTACAGTATTATTTTAGCAGCTAGATACAGACTCTCTTCCTAATCCGATTTGATCACACAGAGGCAACACTACATCTAGGGAAATTCAGTCCCTGACATTCCACATGATAAAGACACTCCTGAGTACACAATATATTAACCTCAACCCCCCCTTCAGTGCCTTTATTGTTTCCTATTTCCTATTCCCCCATTCCTGTTACAGCTCTCTATTCCTCCAGTTTTATTAGCCGCATTCATTCTGAAAAACAACACAATTTACTGGGATTGAGAAGAGGGTACTTGTGAGGAGTAGGGCAATTTGTCAACAGTAATTTACTCAAGATATGATTATGTCTTTTCCAAACAGAACCGTGCAGAATTCTACTTAAACGCATTGCACTGAATAAAAACATTATAATCTGCAGGTAATAACCCTATTGGGGAAATGTAATAGACAAACAAACATTTGCTTTTGCAGAGTAATATTCTTATTAGACAATTATTATGATTTGCATATACATTATTCATGGTCCTGCTTATTTGCTTTTTTAGATGGCAAAAATAATTATTATATAATTATTATATACACTGCACACCAGTGCAAACCATAACACGTGCAATATATTTTTTCTATATTTTGCTTCTTGAATATCCATATGGTTGCGTCTGTAAAACTGAATCTTATCAAAACTGTGATACCCTAGATCCTCCTCCACCCTAAGGGGCCCATTCATTAAGTTCGAGTGAAGGAATAGAAGAAAAAAAACTTTGAATTTCTAAGTGTTTTTTTGGCTACTTCGACCATCGAATGGGCTACTTTGACTACGACTTCGACTTTGAATCGAACGATTCGAACTAAAAATCATTCGACTATTCGACCATTCGATAGTCAAAGTACTGTCTCTTTAAGAAAAAACTTCGACCCCCTAGTTCGCCACCTAAAAACTACCGAAGTCAATGTTAGCCTATGGGGAAGGTCCCCATAGGCTTGGCTATCTTTTTTTGGTCGAAGGATAATCCTTCGATCGATGGATTAAAATCCTTCGAATCGTTCTATTCGAAGCATTTAATCGTTCGATCGAACGATTATTCCTTGCATCGTTCGAACTATTTGCGCAAAATACTTCGATATTCGAAGTCGAGGATTTTAATTCCCCAGTTGAATATCGACGGTTAATTATCTCTTGATATTCGACCCTTGATACATTTGCCCTAAGTGTGGTGTTAATTCCAGGGGTTCCCATAGCTAGCTACATTAACAGCTGCATCAGATATACATGGAATACACATCCTGTAAGTCTATTTAGCATTTATTATATGCATATTGTAAGGCTAAAGCTTTTAGGCTAGGATCCCCCAGCAATGGTGCTTTAATGAAATTCCATTGAATTCAATGGTAGATGGCAGGGTCGACCATGGGTGCTTCTCTGTTGGCTGAAATATGCCATTGGAGAAAATTTCAGTCTGCACCTAGCACCTCAGTTAACTGCTATGTGGATTTAATTTGTTTTATATCAATGACAGGTATGGGATCCATTATATGGATACCCGTTATCCAGAAAGCTCCAAATTACGTAAAATTCATATTTCTCTCTAATTATAAAACAGTATATGGTACTTGAGCCAAACTACGATATAATTAATCCTTATTGGAATCAAAATCAGGTTGTTCAGCTTTGTTTAAAGTGTACATGATTTTTTAGTAGACTTAAGGTATAAAGTTCCAAATCACAGAAAGAAAAATTGACAACTAATCAGAGCTGAAACTAATACTGTATGGAGAGTATATAAAGTATAGAGATAAATGATATTAAATGGGTTATTTATCAAAGTCTAATTTTTTTCTGTCTGGACTTTTAAATGGGTTGTTTACCTTCCAAACACTTTTTTCAGTTTTTTTTTCAGTTGTTTTCAGATTGTTCACTATTTTTTACCGTTTTCCCAAAATTTAAGTTTAAAGTTTAATGTTTGTGTCTCTAGTGTTTCAATCTGGCAGCACAATGACCCAGAAGCATCTGAACTGATACAATTTGCTACGTTTAGTTGATACAATAAGTTGATACATTTCTCAGCAGTATCTGTGGGAATATTAGCAACTATTGTATCAATTCTAACAGCTGCCTGTAATGAAGCTCAGTGATTCTGCTCAGCAGGGACAAAGATAACAATTGTATCAACTAAATGTATCAACAGCATTAAAGAGTCGGCGACCCCCCCTCCCAGAGCTGCTTTAGAAGGTGAAGAAACGTTACTCTTCAATTTAAGAAAAACTGTCACAAATAGAAAATAATTGGAAAAATTCATTATTTCTAGCGAAATCTGAAACCAACTGAACTGAAAAAAAGTGTGTGAAGGTGAACAACCCCTTTAAAGAGGAAAATTAAACCCTGATGGTGTTAAACGTCCGACCTGCCGAGTTCATGTAGAAGTCAATGGCAGATGTCCCGTTGACATTCTGATCTGCACTGGGTTTCGTCCAATAATCCGTAAATTTTGTGGTCTGCGGGCGCCAAATTCAAATAACTTGCAGGTTTTCGGAGACAAATCCTAAAAATTCATACAATTCGGATTTTTGCACAGTTTTATCAATTTTTTTCCCGGACAAGAAATTTTCGGTACAAAATGTATTGATAAATGGGGAGGGGGGGATCAGTGGAGATTTGGTCGGAGTAGTTTTCCGAAAATAGTGAGAACTTTTCCGATTTTTATAAATAACCTAACCATAATCTAGTGCAGGGTTAGTATTGCTGCTTTTTAGCTCTAAGGTCCAAGGTTCAGTTCCTGCAAGGAATTTGTATGTCCTCCTTTAGTCTGTGTGGGTTTCCACTGGGTATCCTGGTTTCCTTCCACCAATCAAAAACAGGCAGGTTTATTGGTTCCAGCCAAGAACATTATAATTATTATAGCATATTATAATAATATAAGCACATTAACCTTACATTGTAAGTTCACTGAGAGACTGATGTATAATCTTTTAAGTGGCTCTATAGCATGTAAGCACTTTTTAAATTATAATAAAATAAATATAAAAAAGGCTAATAATAACAGTTAGGGTAGAAACTTTGGTTCCAGCATGGAGAGGGTTATTAATTAGCAATGGCTTTTCTCCCTCCCACTCATCCCACCCATCCAGGCAGAGTCAGCTGGTGGCTCAGAGACTGGAGCTGGCCAAATGCTGAAAATGCTTTGAATTCTTGCTGCTGCCAAATATCCCACTATTAGCTCTTTTCTCTCTGCCAGAAGATGCTCCTGCCATGCTGGATTTCATTGGTGGCTGCAGGAAAGGGCTGATAACGAGAAGAATTCGGAGAGGGACTGACAATGGGATAGAGGGGGAAGGGCCAGAATAATACTGTACATAAATAAACACAGAACAAAAAGATCTGTCAGTTACATCTGTATAGCGGAACATGTTAAAGTAATGAGTTTCTGAGCAGGCAGTAGGTCTGCAGCACTTAATATTCCTATTTACACAAATGTCTAATTTTCTGCAATCTTCCTCTGCTAGATGAACTAGATGGGAAGGGAGAACACGTTTTATGATCTCTTCACGGAAACAGAAACCAGGGAAAAGTCATTATTAGTCTTCAAATGACTCGATTGCACTTTAGTGAAACATTTCCGTAGCAGAACCTATCCCTCTTTGGTCTTATTTAGAGCAATTTTAGGAAGATTCCATTCCTGGGTCCTAGCGCCAACAACATAAGCCCTGTGGAAAGAAGTGGGGGAGCCCAGTTCCTGTCCTTGTAGTCTACAAAGAGAACAGTACACTTTAGAATGATATTCACAGTGAGAACATTGATATATTACTAACATGGGATCCTGGGGTTCTCTACGTATATGTAAATCTTTTCTAGTCCCACTTTGTATTCAAGATGAATGTGCTACATTTCATGGCATGGAAAGCTTTAACAATCTTCCAAACACTAATAGCATTTCTGCAGATATATGGTGAAAGCAATAAGGACATTAATACTCAACTCTGACTTTCATGACCATTTCCATTACTTACAGAGAGGGGTATGTATCCTATATATAATAAGACATCACTACCTTTGGGCAGGGCTGGATTTACATAACGGGCGCCCCTAGGCCCACTGCCATTCGTCGCCCACATCCCATCCCCTTTATTCAAATTTTCGGGACCCAAGCAATGGGGAGATTTAAAAACTATTGTATCTCCTGCGTATCTCCAGTGTTTCTGAACTAAAAAACACTTTGTTGCCCGAAGCCTGGGCCTTGGTGGCCTTTCCACAAATCCAGGCCTGCCTCTAGCATTATACTGCTGGCACCAAGTATATAATTGTAATTTAACGAAGTTAATCCAATTTAACAAAAGAAATCACCTAATGCCCCTGTTCCTCAACCAAAAATGCAGAGTTGAGCAGCAGAGTTGGCAGCCCCATGTCTGGGGGGCTGTGATCACTAACCACCATACTGCGCAACTGTTAAATGGGGGTTTCATTCGACCAAAAACTAACACACACATATATATTCCTATTTAAAATGTGTCATGTCAAAGGGAGGTTCTATAAAGCTAAAAGGATCTCAGACCCATAATTGCCATTGAGTTCTTCACAGATTCTATTCTTCCTAGGACAAGATACCAAATACACATCTATCTATCTATCTATCTATCTATCTATCTATCTATCTATCTATCTATCTATCTATCTATCTATCTATCTATCTATCTATCTATCATATCGGCACACAGAGGTTACCCATATTATAGTTTCACACTGTGGGCTGAACTGCACAGATTTCCTGAATTATTCCAGGATGTCTATTGCCAGTGCTAACTTTATTTGGGTAGTCACCTGTACTGTGAATCGAATAAGCTACATTTGCTGCATTTACAGGACACAGAGATAATGTATAGTATATAACAGGCTATGTGCTAACACCGCATGCCATTGGGAGTAAAAATATTCAGTAAACACGTTGTTAGAATGCAGGTGGAACATACGATGTTGAACGCTGGGCTAAAAATGCTGTGTCTCTGGCACTGCACATGAAAAAAGGCTCTGGCAAACACACACATATACTTCATGCAAAATACACTCTGACTCTAGTACTGCTATCTGCCTGTAGTATAAATCAAATCTGAGTTTTTGCAATGATACAAAAGAAATGACATGCACTGACTGTAGCATTCATGTTGCTAATGTGCAACCCAATGTTTGGCCCAAATTTGCTGCACAAATAAACAGAAAACAATGAATACACCAGTGGTTCTCAGACTTTTTCAGTTCAAGCCCCCTTGGAGGACCACTCTTTGGTAAGGGCCTCACAACAAGGTTATAGATAAAAGGAAACAGCCTGTCAGTCAGCCATAGTTATTACTGTTATTAATAAAATGTATTTAGCACCAACATATTCTGCAGCGCTGTACAAGAAATGGGTGTATACACTGAACATAAAGAATACATACAAAAATACAACTAATAATTGATAGAAGAGGTAGAATGTCCAGGACAGCAAATAAGTATTAACCCTAGATCTCACCCTAATTGACCTTCAGACTGAGACCCCCCCACCCCCATCCCAGGGAGGCCAGCCCCATAGTTTGGGAACTACTGGATAAGACAGTTGGAGATGGATCATACAGTCCTAGGAACAAGCCTGGGAATTATTGTGCCATAGAATTACTGGCTGCCTGCTCTGCCTACAAAATCCCCAGTAGGCTTTTAGGTGACCAAAGGAGGAGAACATGATATATCCATCCATGCAGATCATCCTGACAGCACGGAAAAGTCATCTGAACCATACAGGGCGGCCTGCTCCTTGGAGGAGAAACTCTAAACCTGCACTAAAGGATCTCTGAAGTGGAATGAAAATGTTGAATTATCCAACATTGATTAGACAATAATTGCCTTTCCATGCAGCATTAAGAGAAGGTTATATGAAGGAAAGTGGACCTCCTAATTTGTGGAGATAATTAGAGAGTGAAGTGGTTGGCATGACAGGCAGCTGCTCGGGGGTGTATGCTAGAGATGTGTGATGCTGATGTGTGTAATGTAATGTAACTGCAACCAAACTAAAGCTAATAACAATAAAGAGTGCAATATAGACTTTATACATGTCCCACAAGATCAGTCCAAGGAAAGAGAGAAAGAGAGCAACATACAATGGGCTTCCTCACTAATGCAGTATACTAGGCTGAGACGTTTACTGTGGAAGCTCAGAGAATGTTGCAGTTCTACAGTTGCACAAGCCACTGTAAGGCTTAAATCTATTTGCATGTCTCATAAATCCAGCTCGTTAGCTATTTCTGAATGGAGAACTGTTTCTCCCACAAATAAGTGCATCAGTTATGTGTCATGGCCTTCTGATGTCAGCAAGCACTGGGTGCTGTCGTTTAGGAGCCAGAGGCCCAAACACACAAACGTTTATTGCTCTTACTGTTCCAATTTTAGCATTCTAACCAGCTTCTCATTTCTAGCTTTCTCCCTCTCTCTGTGTAATTGTAGCCTCCCACACACCCCTCTCGCTTTTCCCTCTGTCTCTCTGCACCCCCTAGACATGCACTTTCACTTTCACTGACTGTCACACTGACACACATTCTCCCTTTAAAGCTGCACATGAAAGTCTTCAGCCTTAATGTCTTCTATTAATTCTTTCTTTTCCTTTATAACTTCAATTGGACTAAGTGTCAGCACACAGCTGAGAGCTACAATGTCAGGTTCATGGGAGCATTGTGGGGATGGCTCTTTCTCTATTCTGCTAGTCATTCATGTAACATGGGATGGATCTGAAATCTAACCGAGGACATACTTTTAAATGAAACCTTTATCTCTGCCCTTGTTAGGATATCGGATCCATCAGCATGACCTCATGTCCAGGTACCAGATAAGACTTGTACGGCCCTCACAAACACACAGACAAAAGAGGATATATATTAGATCTGCAAGAACGTGAGGAGGGAGGGGCAACCCCCAAAACATTGTGTGCAGAGATCTTAATTAACAAGAAAATGATCTAGCACAATTGCTGTATTTGTGTGCCATCTGTTACCATTTGAAGTTGAGCACCATCGAATTGAAGAACAGTATCATCCAGGATAAGAGGTTTCTTCATTAGATCTGCAAGTAGTGTGTCCTTGTTGTTGCTGTACTATAACTCTCAATATATCCCAATAGGATACTAATACTGGATACATTATCATGTTACTTTTCTAAAATACCAACTAAGCTGTATGTTTATAGGCTAGTACTAGGCTAAGAGGGACTGCAATTAGACCATCACATTCTAAGTACTCCACAAAAACACATAAAAAAGAACCTAGTTGTCATATATCAGTTACCCCTCTTGGTTGCATATAAAGAATAAAAACTACTTGCAGCCAATCAAAGGCTCCTAATTCGAGAACTTCATTGTCTGAAATGGAACAAGGAAGGGCAAGGAAGGCCAAACTACCATCTTTGCAGCTATATAAAAAATGAAATCCCACATCGTTGCTTTCACAAGCCTTAGGCCTTTGGCATGTGGACTCTTGAGCACTGAGGTCAACTGCATTATTCATTTCCTAATAACGTGACAGTAACAGGGGTTAAGATTAGTTCAGACAGTGATGAGGCTATCTCCGTCTTGGTTGTGGTGCATTCTCAAGTCTCCACTACTATTAAATGTGGCACTTGAGACTTGAGAAAACGATATGTACAAGTGGGCAGGGAGAGTGTAGCTTGACGCGTTTCGTGACCAATAGGGATGTAGCGAACTGCCGATTTGGTGTTCGCGAACGCCGTTCGCAAACACCGGCAAAAAATGCGAACGTTCGCGAACAGTTTGCGAACTTCGAACACCCGCTAAAATCGTTCGATTCGAACGATCGAAGGATTTTAATTGTTCGATCAAAGGATTTTCATTAGAATCGAACGATCGAAGCCATTTGATCGAATGATTTTCATTCGATCTAATGCTTACAATCGTTCGAACGAATGCTTACAATCGTTCGAACGAATGGAAATCGTTCGATTTTTAGCGGTCGAAGGAATTGGAATGGTCGAATGGTCGAACGATCGAACGCGAACTCAAAATTCGAACGTTCCCAAACGTTCGCGAACATTCGGCGGACGCGAACGGTCGAAGTTCGCTCGAACTAGTTCGCGGGCGAACAGTTCGCTACATCCCTAGTGACCAATACGTCACTTCATCAGAAGCTTAAGCACCTCCCCTCCAAACAACACCTTTATAACCACCACCAATAAAGGAATAGATAAACCAATTAAAACGTCACAATAATGCATATTGGCTTGATCTTATCATATCTAGCATGATATACAGTAAAGGTTGTGTGAAGAGTAAATCGAGCAATTAAATTGGCCTAACAGGAGTGGTAACATCATATAATGACATTCTTACAAAATTGCAAAATATATAATAAAAAGAAACTACCTGATAAGACACAATGTATACAAATCATATTGTTACAGTCCATTAAAAGTTATAAGTGTCTAAATTACTCATTGTAACAAATTAGAGATCAATTCAAATAAGCGAGTGTAGGCAAGCAAAATAGATGATACATTAAATACTTGTTAGTATGACAAAAAGGTAGATCAATAAATATTGAATATTAAAGATTAAAAATCAACAAATAGACAAGTACATATAATTAGAAAAGAGTATGGGCATAAATAATTAATAGTAATCAGAATAAATATACCCCTAAGTAAGTAATGATATAATTAACCCATACAAAATATCTTATATAGAATATCATAGATGGTAATATGAAGAGAACCTCAATGGTAACTTAATAAATATTTCAATCTACAAAACGGTTAAGTTCCCACTCCCTATTCAATTCCTTCGGTACAACGGTACACAACTTGTAAACCCAGAAAGCCTCCTTTCTGAGGAGTAAGGTCTCCATATCCCCCTTACGGGCCCCCGGAATAAACCTGTCTATAACTTGAAAAGATAGGCATAATTTACCATTATGATGTTCCAATAGATGTTTTGCTACTGCAGAACTAGAACCATGTCGATATACGCAGTTTAGATGTTCAGATATTCGTTTTCTGATAGGTCTTATTGTCTTCCCTATACACTGTAAACCACACTGACAAGTGATAAGGTAAATAACATTCTTGGTTCCACAATTAGCATAAAAATCTATCTTAAAATGTCTGGAACTGTTGTTACCTACAAACTCTGGAAGTTTTCATATAAGTGCAAGCACCACACCGAGAAACCCCATACTTAAAGCAGCCCTTAACTTCTAGCCAATGTGTAGGCCTGCAGGACCGTTGAATCAATAAATTGGCTTGAGATAGAATAGACCCTAAACTTGATCCTCTTTTATATGTAAATTTTGGTTGTGGGGGCAATATTTGAGGTTGGGGTCCTGTCCTAGAATTTTCCAGTATTTTTTAACTGTTTTACGGACAATGAGACTATCACGTGAGTAGGTGTAGATGATACGAGTAAACCCATTATTCGCACTGGTCCTTTCTGTCGGAGTTCTACTAGGCAACGGTACCTTTTGGCTATTTCTGTTATAATTTTTAGTGCTTTTCACTGTCAAAAGATCCTCACGACTGGTCCCCACTGCCCTATCATAGGCCCTCTTGATATCCCAAAAAGAATACCCCTTCTAAATGAAGCGGTCCCATAATAGCATGGCCTGATGGTTAAAAGAGTCCCATGAGGTGCAGATCCTGCGGAGACGCAGGAACTGTCCCACTGGGACCCCCCGCACAACATCAGAGAGGTGACAACTATCCGCATGTAGTAGAGTATTGCGGGTAATGGGTTTACGTACGATATAAATCAGTTGTAATCCTATTCTGTTCAACCGAAAAAAAGTGATGTCTAGAAATGATATATGTTGAGCATCAAAGTCACAGGTGAATGAGATGCTCAGTCAGTGTTATTACAGTATTGTACAAAGGCAACAACTGTCGAGGCATCCCCATCCCATATTAAAATGAAATCGTCAATATAACGAAAGTATTTTACAATGTGCATGCGGAAGGGGTTGTCCTCACCCTATACAAACAGTCGCTCCCACCATCCCATAAAAAGATTTGCATACGAGGGGGCAAATCTTGCACCAATCGCAGCTCCTCTTCTCTGGAGATAGTAGGAGCCATTGAACATGAAGTAGTTGGTATTCAACAAATAATTTAAGGCACATAGTTACTCATACCTGCTTTGTCTAGCAATGTCATAAAGTTCTGCCTGTTGATTTACTCTTTTAAATAAAAGGAGTATTGATTTTAGTGGGCCCCTATAGAGTTTCAGCTGTAAAATGGAATAGAAAGGAACAGCAGGTATAATAGGTAAAGATGGTGACAGTAGGGCAAGAGTTGGTAACACAATAACACCTGTGGCCCTTCAGCTGTCAGTAGCTCCTGGAAACTGTGGATTCCAAAAGTCCTACAAAAATGTTTTTTGTCCTTTAAGGTACCTGTGACTACTAAAGCCAGGCCTGTGCCAAACTACACAAGCAATAATGCCTATCCAGATGCATGCATCATTAGCTATTAATACAAACACTGTGACCTAACTAGCACAGCAGGCTGTACCCACGACCCAATAAAGATACGCCTGTTAAAAATTCAATAAAGAAATGCAAGAAACAAGCATTTTCAGGTCACCCAAGAGTGACATTTATTAAACGCCAGTGTGCCCTTTAACTCTCCCCACTCCCGGGAAGCGCTGTAATTTCATCTGTTCCGCTAAATTTCCAATCAACAAGAAAAAGGACTGGTACACAGACGAGAGCCAGCATGTAAATCTGCTATCTTTAGTAACATAGCAACTCGCCAACATAGTAACGCTAAAAAGGAGCTTGGAAACACAAGTTGTAATAAAACAAGGTGGTAACAAAGTGATACCTCTGCTCAACACTTCTTATTGGCATTGTTAATTATTCTGTCGTTGATACCAGGGAATAACCCTCTGTTAATCAGATACCCAGCCCAGAAAATAGCAGGTAACCCAAGATTTTGCGGGCCACTTGCAGGTCCTCCTACAGATGAGGCAGACCCAGCTCTCTGCAGCTACAGGGTCTGCTTCCTCTGTATTTACGCTACTGCAGTCAGTAATTCACAAAATCACATGCTATTTACCCAACACAAATATATATATAAATCGTACATAAGATGTGCACAACAGAGGGAGTATGTCATTATTTCTAGAGCACAAATGTTCATGATGTTAATAGCATTAGTGTGTCATTCACGTGGGGCGAGTCACTTGTTGCAATTGGGGTACACTGGTTCTCCTGCAAGAACACATGATTCCAAAGAGGATGTTTGGGCTCAAGTCCCTTTTATTTAAAGCGAACTAAAGGTACAATTTCTGGGGGTGCCAAAATGTTAACCAAGATGCTTAAAACTGTGTTTTTCATGTGTTGAACCCGGGAAAAGTGAAGACAGAACTTAAGAGGAAGCAGATCTCTGCAATTGAGCTTCTGCAGAAATGTCCCATGCCAGTGCAGTTTTCCACTAACAGGAGCACTGGCCTGGAGTATTTTAGCGTGCTACATTTGCAGCCGTTCTTATGAAACCTTACTATTGTCATAAATGATCCCTCTGGCTAGACATTGTATTGTAATCTCCACTGGGACAATGACTGGTGTGGTGTGAATGATAAATTATTTTTTGTAAAATGCTGCATACAAAGTTTGTACTATACAGTAAATAAAGGATAAAAATAAGGAGAGTTTGTACCCCTGCAGTAGCGATCCTAGAGGGGGGTGGGCCCTGGTGCGTGACACGCAGCCCGGCCCCGCCCCCTCTGTACGGCCGCATTTTCAGCGGCGAACGGACTGCCGGGGGGCCCTGAAGGGGTGTGGGCCCTGGCCCGCTCGCACCCCCTGCTCCCCCCAGAAGTTCCGCCACTGCACCCCTGCTAACTGTGCCGTTAATGGATAAATGCACCCCTAAATTATTACTAAATTATTTACTGAAACCAAGAAAACCACTGCTTTAAATCCTTCAGCCCCATCTATGGGTACTGACCTTACTATAGACCAGTGATCCCCAACCATTGGCTCATGAGCGACATGTTCCACACCAACCCATTGGATGTTGCTCCCAGTTCCTTCAAAGTAGGTGCTCTTTTTTTTAATTCCTGGCATGAAGGGAAGCTTTTGTTGCATAAAAAGCAGGTGCACTGCAAAGCAAAGCCTCCTGTAGGCTGCCAGTCCACATAGTGGCCACCAATAGCCAATCATAGCTTATATTTGATACCCCAAATTCTTTTACATTTAAATGTGGCTCACAGGAAAAAAAGGTTGGGGACCCCTGCTCTAGACAAAAGTCAGGCCCTTGAGATTACAGCAACACAAACATTGCCCAAAATCATATCCAGCAACAGATCTGTGAGAAACATAACCAAATCAGAACAGTCTGCAAACAGACAACTGCACTACCATATAAAATATTTACACAAGAAAACGGACTGACAACAATGCAGCAATTCTTTCCACTCAGGATAAACAACATTTTGGAAATGGTTTTAAAAATTCATAAGTGGAAAAACCTCACTGTTGTGTGTCCGGCACTACTCAGCATTTCAAGTGTGCAGCGGTAGGAGCACTGTGCACTGAAATTATTTTAGGGGTGCTACTGACACAGAGCTGTTAGGCAGTGCAATCAGGGGATGTAGTTGGTCTACTCTGTACAATATAACATATGCCAATATACTTAATTCCACACATGAAAATACAAATCAAGTACTTGCACCTATACACACAAACCTCTTGGGGTCCAGCAGTGGTTCACACACTCAAGCATCTGTTGAGAAGATTGCTTCTGGACTGCACGGCCTGCACCCAGGCCCGGCGCGGTTAGTTATGGGATTCAGCCTGAATTAAATGTGTGAAATCACATGCAAGTTGCACAGAACAGGCCAGAGAATAAAAGGGACCCCTGAAATTAACATCCTGCCACCCCAGGACGCCCTTTTTTTTGCATCTGAATTCATATATATCTGCAAATTATGGCGCATGCTATATATAGGTGCTTGCCAATACACTGGACAAAATCAAACTGGTTATTTTTCCACCTTCCACATCACTATCAATGTGGAAAACAACTACTATATATATAACCCAATTTCCCCATGTTTGTTGCTTATTCCTTCCCCACATTCAAATACTAAACTAAATTATGCTGCTTTCCCCTTAAGAACATTTCCCCATGTTCAATCCTACAACCAACAGTCTCATCCATGCCCTTGTCATATCAAGTATAGACTATTGCAATGAATTGCTCTGTGCACTTTCCCATTCTAAACTGACCTGACCCAGTCCATGGGCACCACTGTCAGACTCACACACCTCTCCTCCTGTTCACCAAGCGCCACCCCTCTCTGCCAGTCCCTGCACTGGCAAAGTTCACTTTAAGATTATTCTACTCACTTATTCTACTCACTTAAAAAAACACTAAACAATGTTGCACCAATATACATCAGCTCTCAACAAGTACACCCCCAGATGTAACCTTCAGCCTGGACGTGACCTCCTTCTCTCCTCCTCGCTCAGTAGTTCTATCCACTTCTGCATCCAGGACTTCTCATGTGCTGCACCCATTTTATGGAACTCTCTCCCACACATTGGTGCCTCCAGGCTTTCAAACGATCATAGCAAGCCTATACTCTAATCCCAAGTAATTTGACCACCCACCTAACTTTTTGCTCACATGATCACCAACTCATGCTAACAGCCAGGCAGGCATCCTAGGCAACCCAGCCGGACATCTTTTCCGCCCCCCCCCGGGCATGTGTGAACAAGGGCAAGTATTGTGATAACACATGGGGTCCAGCAGTGATGAGTGGCAGTGTGGGGAACAAGGGCCCGACGCCTAGTGGCCCTTCATCATTTAGCCATAGGCACTCTTCTTCTTACCCCTAGTTTTGGCCGTCACTGCTAATGCATTTCTGTGCAATACACTAGGGCCATAATACCTGTTAATAATTAAATTAGTGACAACCTTAAAGGGGTGGTTCACCTTCAAACAACTAGTTGTTTTCAGAGAGATCACCAGAAATAACAACTTTTTTCAATGACTTTCTATTTTCTATGTGTCACCAAATATTGAAGTGTAAAGTGTCATTTTTCACCTTCTGTAGCAGCTCTGGGAGGGGGGGGTCACCGACCCTGTAAACTGTTCTAAATGGATACATTTAGTTGATACATTTCTTATCTTTGTCCCTGCTGAGCAGAATCTCTGAGTTTCATTACAGGCAGCTGTTAGAATTGATACAATAGTTACTAATACTCCAGAAATGCTGCTGAGAAATGTATCAATAAATGTTGTAAAATTGTAACTGTTTAGAGTCTGCACCTGAATTACTGAGCTGCCTGAATCAAACACCAGAGACACAAACATTCAAATTTAGATTTTGGAAAAACAGTAAAAAATAAATAATCTAAAGTAATTGAAAAAAGTCTTTATTTTTGGGGATACTAATATCTCAAACCCTGAAGCCTTCCTTGAATATACCTATCAGAGGAAAGGGCAGCCAAGCTAAATTTGGAGAAGAAATACCATTTTGCTTTTTTTATTCTTTCAATAGGCAACTGATTAAACAGCCACATTGCAGCGCGAGTAAAAATAGCTATTAACATAAATGGCAGGTGCTGAGAGTATAAAGCTCATGAAACTGGCAGTTTGCCATAGGCTTTCTGGGGAACTCGCAAATAAGAATAAATATCTCAGATATTTTGTTACCTTCTGATCTTAGTATAAAAAGGCAGTCAAATGGAATTCTCTCTATTTTCAGATGGGTTAATCTCTCTTGGTGACCCATCATTTTTCCAGGTACTCCTTGCTTTTGAAAAACTGCAAACAAACTTTCACCTCAAAATCACACCCTGTCTGGTCTCAGGCTGCCATATATGAACTGCTGTCCAGCCTGGAACTTCTGTGATTTCAATTTAGTTGGACTGAAATAATTAGAATGGTTTACCGTTACTGTAGTTTCAGGTATTGAAAAAAAGAAACCTTTAGCAAAGCAGATCTGTGTGTCAGAGGATGCCCATTTACCTACCTTCTGTTCTGCTGATTTACAGCACATACTCTGGCAGTTACCTGTGCTTAGGAACCAACTCATAACATAAAGTATATATACAAAATACAAATATACAATAGAACCCCCCCATTTAACTGTTTCTCAGGGACAGTGTAGAAATATATATATTTGTGCAACTACCCTGCGCCTAACCCTACCTGCCCAAAAAATATTTGGAGGGGCCCAGCAGTCCACAGTAACCCCTAACTCCCTACCAGGAGAGCAGCTAGGGAGGGCGGATTTCTACAGCTATAGGCAAAGCAGACCCTGGGGTCCCTAGCCACTCCCCCTTTAAAGGGGACCTGTCACCCACACATGAAAATCTGTATAAGAAAAGTCCTTTTAAAATTAATCATGTAACCTAAATTCTTTTGTTTTATGAAAACAACCATACTGGTTATGAACTCATTTAAAACTTTCAGCTGTCAATCATATATTGCCTGCCCCTCCTCTATGCCATAGGCATAGAGGCGTGGCAGGCAATTACTTTCACTTTCACTTTCCATTCTGCAATTCCTAGATGTCACTGCACTTACATTCTCTCTCTGTCTCCAACATTAATTTTTTGTAGCCAGTGCACAGGCATGGGCATCAGGTGCTTCATTAAAACAAAAACAAGATTTTGGCATGATTTGGCAAGATTTTAGCTTACCTTGATAACAGTGTCCACAAAATGGCTGCTGCCTGCTTAATGTGATTGTGATTTACAAGACTAAAATAAAGAAGATTAAAATTATGTATATAGTGTAAGTGATGTTTTTTTTGCTTGACTAACATCATAAAACAGATCTGATTGGATTTCACCTTGGCTCCCTGATTTTAGATCCGGCACTTGAATAATTGCAATTATCTATTAATTAGGCTGATTGAGTGTCTTCCAGCAGAAGTGAGTCACAATAGATATTTTCCATTGGCTGCAGTAACATTTTGCTTTGGAAGATCACCCACAAGCAGCAATTTCACCCTGGCTAATAGCTGTCAATGAGCTGAATGCATTCTATAAATGAACAAATAACTGTTGGACAGATTCCCGAATTCCCGGGTTATCTGTTGCACATGTAGCTTTGGCGAGGAAATGCACTCACACGAACAAATATACATTAGGGTGTTTATGAAAGTGAAAATGATAATAAGCCTGCAGTGAATACACATCTGCTCCACAGCTGGAATACAAAGTCCTACAATGCCAAAAGTACATCCAAGCTTTGCCTTGAGTCTTCTGAAACTGGCCTATATTTTCTACTCTACTCAATTAAAAAAAAGAGAGATATAAACTCAGTCCTATAACCTACTGTGATATATGGGTGGGAATACAATAAACACATCACACAAGACAGCATCCCAACAGCCATCCTCATTCCATACAAATAACTTGTCTTGTTTAGGGTGTAAGTTCAGAATGGAACTGCTGTCGCTCAAAAAAGTGATTTTGCATGACCAAACACAGTAAAAGATATAAGAGCAGCTGTACTGTAAATGTAGAAGAACCAATAAATAACTTAAATTATGACTCATAGCGCTCATGTATATAGTGAAATACACTTAAGAAAAGTCTCTCATGAATGTTCAACAGTGCTTAGTCTGTGGCCTCCAATCTCATGGCTATATATCCCTAACATTCCATGGAGCAGATATTAAATGGACTCTATAATCACTAAACAGAACACTGTGTGGAATCAGATGGATGGGGGATTGTGATGCCACATCACCAAAGTACAGGACAAAGTGGGCACTTACTAAGGTGAGAGAATACATCCTTGGTAAATATATGATTACACATTATTACAGCAGCAATTATTAGTTTCTGTTCCTCATCAGTTTTTATTTAACAGCAGCATTTGTCATATGGCACAGTGGGATTTGTAGTATTGTGTCTAATCAGTGTAATGCTACGTATCTTTAGCAGTCAGAGCTATTGGCTAAGGCTAGGGCCACATGTAGAGAATATTGGTCTGTGGAGAAAGGCAGGTCAAGAATCCACTCCGCTGCTGATCTCTTATTCAATATACCTGCACCTACTATAAATATATTGCCCTGGATTTTGGTGCTGAAAAGTCAGATTTTGCATTTTGCTCCTAAATCCGCCTCGTCTGCCTGCGCCCAAGCAAGACAATGTATTTAGGTGGCAGCAGAGTTTCTCAGCACTCCCAGATCTGCTACATGTGGCCCTAGCGTAAAATGGCCCTTTTCAAATGCTCAGATGGAATATTAGGGCCACCCAGGGGATACACCTTGCTGCACAAGACTCCCACAGAAGCAGACCAATGATTTGCTCACCCCGAGGATGATAGATTCTTTTTAAGAACTCCTGCACCTTCAATTAAACGTGAATGTAATTGCGCCATTGATCTTAAAGTGCAGAGACAACAAGCAATTTGGAAATGATAGTGTGTAATACGTGTGCTTTTATCACAAGAGGCTAAAGTCTTTCTTAGCAAAGCATCTTTGTCTGATTTGTATGCTAATTTCCCTTGTAAAGTAATTCATTATATTCATGGCCGGTTGATGGTTTGTACATGCTATTTCTCATCTCTCGCAAGGTTCTTGCAATAGGAATTAGAGATGCACCTGATTCATCAAAACTGTAATGGGAGAGATGGGGTAAAATGACGGGCTCTATACTAGAGCTTTCTCTTGTTCCCCCGCCTGCCAGGAATTAGGACATGCCAGACAATGGCTGACTTTGATAAATAAGGTCCCTAGATGTGAGTTTATCCGTGTGTGTTTTCTGTCACGCCCTTATAACTCAGATGGAAAGACAGATTAATGATTTATAACTTATCTCTCTCTTCCTCTGCTGCTGCCCACCTTGGTCACCTCCCAGTCTTCTTCTTTGCAGATTCTCTATAGTATCCCAGCAAATGTAATGTATAACCTTCAAAGCCCTTCACATTCATGTCCCTCCTCCATACATCTATAGCTTCCCATGAAACTGGTCTGTGTCTTTCATATCTGATCTCTTGTAATCATGTTATGTTCCTTCTCCTGTACAACCTTCTCTTATTCGTGCCTGCAGTACTTCTCCACAGCTGCCCCCTAACTCAAAAAGAACATTGATCCTGGGTCCTCAGCATGAGATGGACACCTTGGGAAACCAAACTCATAAAAGTACAAACATATAGGGCCAATCTGTGACCCTCTAGTTTCTGTTTGATATCATTCTTTTTACTTTTATCTAAAGCAGAGATAATTCCAGGAAGGAAACCCAGATTTGATTTTAGAATTTTCAGTGATGCCAAAGTTAATTAATGGGTAAGCATAAAGACCAATATAGGAAGGCTGGTATTTTTTCCAAGAAAAGGTAGCAACCCAAGCTGCAGGGCTGCAGTAAATTTATATTACTAGAGTTATATCATCCGCGTAGGCGAGGGACTTAAAGGATTGGCCCAATGGAAACGGAACACCCCCAAGCCCACACTTCTGCAGTCTCCTCAAGAAAGGATCCAAAGAGAAAACATACAGGAGCGGGCAATCAACTTTCAGTATGATATCGAGAGTGATAATCTGAGATATCTGCAATTGGTTTCTGAGTTATTTAGCTTTTTATTCAGCAGCTCTCCAGTTTGGAGTCCAAATGTCCCTAGCAACCATGCATTGATTTGAATTAGAGACCAGAATATGAATAGGAGAGGCCTGAATACAAAGACAAGCAATAACAATACATTTGTAGCCTTACAGAGCATTTGCTTTTTAGATGGGGTCAGTGACCCCAATTTGAAAGCTATAAAGAGTCCAAAGAAGAAGGCAAATAAAGCAAAAACGATAAAAAAGAAAAAATGAAGATCATTTGAATAGTTGCTTAGAATAAGCCATTTCATTACATACTAAAAGTTAATGTCAAGGTGAACCACCCCTTTAAACCAAGAGGTTTCATGATGGGGAGCTTTATTCTGGGACCTCCAATGGTTCTGTATAACATTACATGAGCTCGACCATGTTAAATACATTGTCTCCTCTTAGAAATGAACACATGTCTGATAATAAAAACATGATATCTCTGCTGCAAATGTTTCATGAATGACATGTTGGTGAGATACGCCTTCATCTTTAAGCCAGGCTTAACTTAAAATGCCAGAGGTCAGCAGATTTCCAATTCTGCATTATCTACAGTAATCCTGCCCTCGGCTCTTTGCCTTCTACATTGTCAACTCAGGCGCTAATTTACTAACACTGGGCCCATTTGCACACAGGTAGTAACCCATAGTAACCAATTAGTAATTAGCTATATTCAGCCGGCTGCAGAGAGAATCATGTAAGCAATAACTTGATTGGTTGCCATGGGTTACAGTAACATGCCCACTGTTAGTAAATGAATCACAGTGAGTCACCGAGTGGGTCCATAAAGATTCACTTTCCAGTTCTGCCTACATAAGAGATTTATTTCAAGTGCATATACCCACACTCAGTATAACAAAGCCTAGGCTGGCAATAGTAACATATAATTGTACAACTGGCCAAATTCTAAAATGAAAGAAATCTGAACATTTAAGGGTACTGATCCATTGCCATTAGGAATATTTCCATAGAAGACACTAGTTCAGGGATGCAGCCCTTTAGAAATTGACTACAACTTGCAGAATTCTGCCGACAGTTGAAGGTAAATTGTGCTGCACTGATAAGTCAAACGGCAACTGAGTATCACATAGGCTTAACTCCGAGTAAGAGGGATATTCATGGGCACAGGGAGTCATGGGGGCAAATTCACTAAGCGCCGAAGCGCCTAACGCTAGCGTCAATTCGCTAGCGTTGGGCATTTTCGTTACTTCGCAAATTCACTAACGAATGCTGGTGTAAATTCGCTAGTGTTACTTTGCACCCTTACGCCTGGCGAATTTTCGCTACGGACGTAACTACGCAAATTCACTAACGCGCGCAGTGTACTGAACGCTACCTTTTACGCTAGACTTCCTTGGCCACCTCAGACCAGACGAAGCGCAATAGAGTAGATAGGGATTGCTTCAAAAAAAGTTCAAATTTTTTCTAAGTCCCAAAAAACGCTGGCGTTTTTTCTATATTATGGGTGATAGGCTGAAAAAGATCGAAAAAATTTTTGGGGCTCCCCTCCTTCCCCCCTACATTTCCTAACCCATGGCAACTTAACTATACAGTGGGCACATGTGTAGGGCAAAATAAAAATTTTATTTGATGTTTTGAAGGTTTCCCAGGCATTTGCAGTGATTCTACGTATTCCTCCAATGAAATTTGAATTTGGCACCGTATGCAAATTAACCATCGCTAGCGTAACTTCGCTTAGCGAATCAACGCTAGTGCAACTTCGCAACCTTACGCTACCCCTGTGCGCAACTTCGAATTTTAGTGAATTCGCGGAGCACTTGTGAAACTACGCCTGGCGAAGTGTGGTGAAGTGCGGCGAAGTTACGCCTGGCGCAACTACGAATCTTAGTGAATTTGCCCCATGGAGTCAACCGCAGAAGGGAGGCCATGGGATCAGATGCAGTAAAAGAGCCCACAATGGGTGACATGGAGATGGATGGAAGGACTTTGGTAGCAATGGAGGGATACAGAAGGGGAGAAAAAGATGCACGGGAGCCTATGTAGGGTAAGAAACTAACAGGGTGATGCTCAGGACACAGAATGATAAACAGACACAGATGGGAATTGCTGAAATGACTGCTTATGCTCAACGACTGATTGGAAAGACTTTAATTCTGCTGCCTTTTTTCACTTTGAAACATGTGTCTACACCAACCAGGCACAGGATCAGGGACACACAGACTGGTACAAACACAATCAGACAATCAGATATAAAAAGTCCGAAAACACAGAAAACCACACAAACAGATACAGGTATGGACAAACAAAAAAAAAATCTGTAGTTGGCTAACATTACAGGGCCACCATAAATACAGCTAGAACCAAAGAGTCGCAAACTGTAATTATTAGTGGAAATCCATGTAGTATATGCATTAAAGAAAAAAAATCATATGCTGCAGCACTCTTCTGTATATTGACGGAAAAACTTTTTTGAATAGTTGGAGTTAGAAGAAGTAACTTTTGATCCACTTTACCCTAGGATAGGGATGTAGCGAACTGCCGATTTGGTGTTCGCGAACGCCGTTCGCGAACACCGGCAAAAAATGCGAACGTTCGCGAACAGTTCGCGAACTTCGAACACCCGCTAAAATCGTTTGATCGAACGATCGAAGGATTTTAATCGTTCGATCGAAGGATTTTCATTCGAATCGAACGATCGAAGCCATTCGATCGAATGCTTTTCATTGGATCGAATGCTTACAATCGTTCGAACGAATGGAAATCGTTCGATTTTTGCGCGGTCGAAGGAATTCGAATGGTCGAATGGTCGAACGATCGAACGTGAACTCAAACTGCGAACGTTCCCAAACGTTCGCGAACATTCGGCGGACACGAACGGTCGAAGTTCACGCGAACTAGTTCGCGGGCGAACAGTTCGCTACATCCCTACCCCAGGAGGCAAAACTTTCTACATCCTACTGTTTATTACAGCTCTATGCTGCAACTGATGGTTGAAATTGAAGCATTCTCCAATGCAGACTCTATATTTTAAATAAAAAATATAAATTAAATACTGTAAAAACATAAATATATATCTTTCTTAAAAAAGGTTTAATGCTATCCCTTTAATGACTTGGAAATGATACTCTTTGCTTTAAAAGTAAATGTTTTCCTCTGATATCAGTATGTCCTGTGGGAAGCCCAGAAGTTAAAGAATTCTTATGAATTTTCCAGCTTCAAATGGGGGGGGGGGGAGGGGTCACTGTTCCCTATCTAGAAAACAAATACTCTGTAAGGCTACAAATGTATGATTATTGCTGTTTTTGATTACTCATCTTTCTATTCAGGCCTCTCCTATTCATATCCCAGTCTCTTATTCAAATCAATGCATGGTCGCTAGGGTAGTTTGGACCCTAGTAACAAAATTGCAAATTTGGGCGCTGCTAAATAAAAGGCAAAATAGCTCGAAAAACACAAATAATAAAAAATGATAACTAACTGCAAATTGTTTTAGAATATCACTCATTATTAAAAGTTAACTCAAAGGTTCCATCCAGGAACTCTGACCAAAAGAATGTAACTTGGTGCATCTCCGGTGCCAGAGCTCATGCCATTATTTAGTACATATAAGAATCAGCTGCTTGCTTTTGCATGGAAAAAACATTCCTAAAATGTCTCTGTAGTTTCTGAATTCTTCTACACATTCCTCAGATTTGTCTGAACCCCCCTTAGAATGGAGAGAGGGGAAATCTCAGATGAGGCTCAGATGAGAGCTATAGGCTTGCCAAGGTTGGACCCATACATGCCAATTGCCACTTCATTTTTACACTGGTCCCAGCACACATGCATATAGAAGGATAAAGTGTGTCCTTTTGTGTATTTTACCTTCTCTGACTCTCTGTAGTTTTTCACTAAAATTTATGAATTCGTCCGATTTGCTTCCAAGGGGCCAACTGTTTAACTGGATGCGCTGGCATTTTTTCTCTGATCTGTCCCTACAGATCTACTCATTAAACCCTGATGAAGCACTTGACCTCCCAGCAATCATTTGGTGCATGTGTAATGTTTCCCGTAACAGCAGTGAATTGACCGTATGCTCCTATGAGTCAGCCATTTACCTTGCAAAATGCCACTATCCTATATATATAACAGATCATTCACGTATATAAAACGCAGGAGCGCAGTTCAAGCTAAATACATACTATAATTCAGTGTAACAAATTGATCTGAAATATAATAGCTTGATTATACAATGAGACACTGCTATATGCTGTTTTGGTATCATGGACATATAGGAACAGAACCATGGAAAGCAACCACAAACTTGTATCAACGTCATTAGGTCTATCTGCTTTTAGGGGTAATATTTGCCCAGTAGTCGGTGTCAATATAGGTTCATTCAAATATCAAGTTGCCTTTATACCTACATATGTAGCATGTGAGAATACAAACATAGTTTATGAATATAATAAACAGTGGGGGGTATGCAGTAGTAGTAACTCGTGCAAAGTTTTCACTACTCCAGTAATGTATAGCAACCGTCTACTGTTATTCATAAACCACAGATTGGTTGCTATGGGATACTGGACAGGCTCAAACTTTACTCTTTTTAATACATATCCCCTGTAGCTGCCCACATCATGTGAGATCAAGGTTAGTACTATTCCATGCATTGCGTCTGGCACACACCAAGAGCTTCAGGCTTGTGTCTGACCGCTGGGAACCTTTGGATCTTCTCTAAAGCATTGATATCCAGCGGACTTGGCCCATACAGACTCGGCTAGGAGAAATGCAGAATTACACTGTGCCAGACAGATGATGCCCAAGACTGCAATATTCAGGGCAAGCCAAAGAACATGAGATTACAAAAGGGATGGAAGGGCAATACACGAGGGGATTAGGCACAGAATGGAACATCCAGCAACATCGGGATGAATTTGTAAAAATGCAGCAGTATAAATGGGATGAGCCTGCTGTAATCAGCAGTATACTTAACTCGTGCCCTACTGCTGCGCTCTAAAGGTTCTTCTTTCAGATAGACTTCTGCACTACACACTCCAAGCACAGGGGCCACGGGGAAGCATTTTTGCCATCATCATTTAATATAGCGTCAGCAAGTTACACAGTCCTCTACATCAGGCATGTCCAAAGTCAGGCCTTGGGGCCAATTGCAGCCCCTTTTCAAATTTACACCGGCCCTCAGCCTCCATCATGAAATGAATAATAATGCGGCCCCCCAGCACAGTGCAATCAGGCATCACGCAGCAGTAATATTTGGGCACATTAGTAAAATGATCTGCCACTTGGTCTATACTGCTGCCTGTGTGCTGAAGGTGTTAGTGATAGACACGTACTGGCACATAGTGACGCACCGCTCTCTTTTTTAGGGCTGAAGGTGCAATAGACGTACTGACGTGCCAGTATAGTGAACTAAAGACGTACGCGAGGGTGGTGCGTCACTACGTGTCGTTACGTGTCTATTACTAACACCTTCAGCACACAGGCAGTAATATAGACCAAGTGGCAGATCATTTCACCAATGTGCCCAAATATTACTGCCATGGCTACACAATTTCTTTTTTAAATGAGGCCGCTGAGAACAGACACCACTTCTCCACTTCCTAAACGCCGTGTAGGCGTCCATCTCCAGGAGTGAATGATCCTGATCACAAGCTAGCTACCTCGGAATGGATGTCAGGCTGAATTGTTGGCCCCCACACATTTTTACCTCACCAAATCTGGCCCTCATTGCAAAAAGTTAGGACACCCCTGATCTACATTAATTTATATCTTAACTTTCCTGAGACCTCCTTCATGACACATTACCATGACCCCCTGTCACAGCACTTTTAAAGGCAGAAGGTGCTAGTTGAAGCCGGCCCCCCAAGTCCACCTGCCCCCCCCCCACTTTCACAGGGACACGTAGTCACGCCACTGGTTTTAGCTAGTTTTAGGAATATATTTAACATTAGCCTTCCTTTTTAAAATTAAATTACAGAAATTGCAAGATACACCCACTGCAGAAAAATGGCACTATGCATCCAAAGACAGAGTATTAGGCTGAGAGAATGATGTGCTCTCCTAATCCCACTCCAAGCAGCAGTTTAATAACTTAATTTGTTATAGGCTGGAAATGGGGAATCACTTCATTCCTTTGCTTTCTTTGCCAGCCATAATTTTAGATTACTGCCCGTGATAAAGTAAATGTGTTGGTCCAGGGCTCTAACTTCACTACCACCTCTGGCCTACAGAACCTTAAATGCCCTCAAATGGATATTACTCCTCTGAGTATCTAATGGATTAACTCACTTGTGATTAAGAGAAGGCGTTTAAAGGAGAACTAAACCCTAAAAATGATTATGGCTAAAAATGCCATATTTTATATACTGAACTTATTGCACCAGCTGAACATTTCAGCTTGTCAATAGCAGCAATGATCCAAGACATCAAACTTGTGACGGGGGGTCACCATCTTGGAAAGTGTCTGTGACACTCACATGCTCAGTGGGCTCTGAGCAGCTGTTGAGAAGCTAAGCTTAGGGGTTGTCACATATTATCAAGCTTAAAATGAGGTTGGCCTGTAATATAAATGATGCTACAGGGCTTATTATTAAATTCTGGTGCTAATTGCACTGGTTTCTGTGCTGCTATTTATTAATTATTTGTATTAATTACTAATCAGCCTTATACTGTGACATTGTTATTCGATGTGTACTGTATATTGTGAGTGGGTCCCTAAGCTCAGTAAGTGGCAGCAGCACAGAGCATGTGCAGTGAATAGGGAAAAAAAGATAGGGAGCTACTGGGGCATCTTTGGAGACACAGATCTTTACTGTTAAAGGGTTGTAGTTGCCTTTGGCTGGTACAGAAGCCCAAAACATAATGTGGAACATTTCTACCTACTTCTTTAATTAAACTTTAGTTCTCCTTTAAATAGGTAGTCACTCTGTATGATTTACCCGTTCAGCCTGCATCCCTGCAGTTTGCTGTTGAACTACATAACCCACAAAAGGCTTTCATGTTAGTCTGGCGATTTTATTTCTACAACAGCTGGGGGTGATATCTAAGTTAGTCATGGATTTTTTTTCCTACTACAAGGTCTGCAGGTGCACTTGAACTGCCATCCCTCTCCCCAGCACCACTGTACACAACCTTGATTTTTAAAGGGGATCATTCCAGTATGAAGAGACTTCAGTCGCACTATACGGCTACTAGTTGCAGTCAGCTGCTGTTTCCCCACACATTGACTAGAACAACCCCAAAAGAAAGTGAGCAAGTGCAGAAGACACGAGAGAGAGAGAGAGAGAGAGAGAGAGAGAGAGAGAGAGGTGAGAAAAAGTGAGAGTGAAAGAAAAAGAGAGAGAGAAAGAAAGTGAGAGTTAAAGAAAAAGAGAGAGAGAGAGAAAGTGAGAGTAAAAGAGAGAGAGAGAGAGAGAGAGGTCACTCACATGCCCAGGTCGCTGTAGATGTTGAAGAATTCCATGTGGTTGCACGCCTGTATCCAGCCCACCACCCAGGTCTCGCAGCGAGGTAAGGGGGGCATGAGCACCCGCGCCGAGGCTTTGAAGTAAGGAGTCTTGTACCTTAAGACAATGGGCGAGTTCTCCTCGATGGAGGTCGGGCACTGGTCGATGGTGGCGCACACGTCGTACACGGTGATGTTCTCCCTCCGGACGCGAGACTTGCAGGTGAGACTCTGCAGGCAGCCCATGGTCGGTGCTGGACTCGGGGGCAGGAGGGCACAGGCATCAATGAGAGGGGTGAGGGCAAGTGCGAGGGTGAAAGAGGTTCCTCTGGGACACACGGACTGACAGACCCGGGGAAGGGGGGAGCAGCATGTGCAGGAGAAGTGAGTGAGTGTGAGTGAGTGAGAGTGAGTGCAGCGGTGTAGTATGTGTGTTTTGTCTAATGTGCCGCTGCCTCTTCTTCACTTGCTGCAGCCAGATGGTAATATTATACCGCTAGTCAGTGATGGAGCGATACCCCCCTCCCAGTTCCCCCTCCTGCTTCTCTTCATCTCCCTACCATTCTGTTTGTCTGTGCCGCCGCCGCCACCTGCCACCGAATCCTGCCGCCCTGTAACCTCCCTGCTGCCCCCACCCAGCCTCTCCTCCCGTGCCCTCCTGCTGCTGCTGGTGCTGGGGCTGCTGATACTACTACTGCTACTACTGGGGCTGCCAGGGCTTGTCATGTCCCAGGTGGCCGGGGGCTGATGTCCTTGTCGGATGGGGAATTTTCTCCTGCTCTTGATTTCAGCCGCTCTGTCTCTCATTCAGCACAATGAGGAGGAGGGGGAGGGCTGATCCTCCCACCCACGGAGCTGTCATACCGCCAGGGACGGGTTCGGGGAGAGCCCTAGTCTAGTACAGGCAGCCGATCCGAAGGCGCCGCATGATGTTCAGCAGCAACAGCCAATAGCGACCTAATGCTCCGGGGATCGCTCTGTCAGGGGTGACAGGGTCTCTACATCCTCCATACTCTCCCTTCTTTGTTATTTATATTCTCCATCATCACCTCCATCCCGATGTCTATATT
This sequence comes from Xenopus laevis, assembly GCF_017654675.1. NCBI lineage: Eukaryota > Metazoa > Chordata > Amphibia > Anura > Pipidae > Xenopus > Xenopus laevis. The sequence goes on from NC_054378.1 coordinate 98,397,936, forward strand.
CATTCCTGTACTTTATGTCACCCCGTAAATAATCGCGTATCACCCGTACACTAGATTTGTCCCTTCCCGGCCACGCTAAGATTAGGTTTAAATCCCCTGATACCCCCACACACGCGCGCACTGACACTCACGTGCACTCTCACAGTCTCACACACACACACACAGCAGTATTGATACCTGATGTCTAATCAACAATACAACCCGAGCTTTGCATTTCACATAAAGAACCCAGTGCTGCAGGCAGGCATGATTTGATACACCCATTTAGGAAAGAAGGGCTCCACATAGCTATTAAAACCTGGAACATACCCCTTCTTACCCCCACTCATACCAACACTCATAGCCACAATCATAACCCTACTCATACAGCCTTCATACCCACACTCATCCCCACAATCCTACCTCCCTCATATCCACACTCATATCCCTACTCATACCCCACTCACATCCTCCACACTCATACAACCCTCAGCATCATACCAATACTCATACCCCCACTCATACCGCCATCATACCCACCCTCACTCACACTCATACCGGCACTCATATCAACAATCATACCCCCACCTATACTGCCCTCATACCAACACTCATACCAACACTCATACCACCCTCATACCCAATCTCATCCCCACAATCATACCCCCTTATATCCACACACATATCCAAAATAACAACACCTATATCCAACCACTGTAGAAGTTTTAATAGATTTGATGTTACCTGACTGCCTTGTTGTTTAGAAACAAATGGTTACAGAAATATAAATTTCCTGTCTTGGTTACATGATCCATTTTACACTTCTACTATGTATATAATGATGTGACTTGCCATAGCCCTGTACTTACAGTTGAAAAAGTGCTCCATTCTGCTCCTTACATTTGTTTGGAAGCAGTACAAAATGCAGTTACATTGCATCTGTTGCATTTTAAACTGCCAGTGGCAGTCAGGTCTGTCTATTTGCGGCAAGGGCAATAATGCTTATTATATGTGTGGAAACCCATTATTAGTATTTTACTCTACTACAAATCCCAACAACCATCAGCAATCAGGTGTGGTCATTCAGCTTGAGAACACAATATGTACAACCTTGATATAATTAAAATGCCATATATGGCTGATTTCTACTGGATGAGCGAATAGAAGAGGGTTATTGGGTTGATATATATATATATATAATGTGGGAGCTTGGGGATATATCACATTAAATTAAAAAACAGAAAACTAGTTTGATGGAAGTTAGCTTCTGCGTTTTGTTTGCTATGGGTATACATGCACCCACAACCACTGGCTGGAGGAAAGCAGAACAGGAAGGAAATTCCTTGTAAAAGTAAAAAATGAAAAAAAAAACAGCTGAATAATTGCTTGGTGTTTGTCTGTCCATAACATATTAACATTTATTTTAAATGTTGACTTACCCTTTCATTGTTGAGCATTGTGAAAGCATGCTAGATAGGAATGCTATCATCTAGATGTGACATATGCACAGAGATGGAGACGGCACATGGGTATGTGAATGACACTGGATTGTATTGTAATAATGGCAATATAATACTGTGCCTTTGCCTATTTGTGTGCTGACTTGATCTCTCCTTGGTTCATTGGAGTGATCTCGGACAATAGCCCTTCAAGATCCAAATATTATTTATTTATATTAACAAAGTAAAAATGGACTTTAAATAACAGAGAGCAGAGATAAAACTGACACTGTATCAAGAGAATGTTCTAGTGCTTGATGGACCCTTTATTTACAGGCTGCGTTATGCTGGGGGAGCTGAAATTCAGGCTCATTATGTTGACAAACTGTTTCTCCAGGACGCAGTGTTTAGTAAATGGTGCAAACATGAAATGCCTTTATGCGCCAAGTAGGGGAGGAATCTAATGGACATCAGCATTTCTGTAGGTCAGGATGGAATTCACTGAGTGTCTTTAGACATGTTAAAAATAGCCATGGAATGTGCTCAACTACATCTGATACCTTAACTATGTGAGTGCCAGGCAGCCCCTGTATCAAACATAAACAGCATTTCACGACTGAAACCTGGTGAGTTATAGCAAGATCCCTCACACCTAAATACCACAGAAATATATAACACATATTTCTAACCTATTATCATTCCACAAATTTGAAAAGGGCTTGCACAGGCTACCCATTGCTCTTCATCAGGCCCGAATCAGTGGAAAGGCCACCAAGGCCCTGGCCTAAGGCGGCAATATTTTAGGGGGGTGGTATGCTGCCCAACCACACCCTCATTGTATCAAGAACACTGGGTAAGTGCCGCAGATACAATCATTTCTTAAATTCCCAGTACTCCAATTCCCATTGCTCCGGTCCCGATGATGGAAATTTGCACGAATTAAGGGGAGGGGACAGGGGAGACGGATGGCAGTGGGCCTAGGGGCACCCACTATGTAAATCCAGCCCTGCTTTTTTTTATTGGGTACCAGTCATGATGAATGCAGGGTTGCAGCAGTAAAAATGTGGCACCTGTATCAGAGAATTAGGCAAGGCTAATTTCATGGAGTCGTTTTGATGTGTTCACCATTATAGCTATAGCTGCAGTGCAGAAAGGTATGTATTTTTCGAGTAACTTTCACCCTATAAGCACTGATGAAAACCAAAAAAAGATGTGTGATGTGATTTAGGAAAATAGGGAGTATGTAACTAACAGCAAAGATGCCAGTATCTGTGTAGCTGTTCCTAATCATTGTTAAATCCTATATATATTTGTTTTGTGGTCATAAAATACAGAGATTCTGTGTTTAAAAGTGTCTTGGTCTATTAGAACTTGGAAAATATATCATTAAGTAGGAAGTATAACTTCTTGTTTAACACGAGTACAATGAAAATGATTTTTTCAAGATAGACAGGGAAAATAAAGCTACTCCATATTTGTTCCTTGCAAGGTAGATAAATTCGATTTCCAGTGTACATCCCCCTTCATTCTCCCTTTTGTTGGGACAGTTTTGTTAGCAGGAATTCGTTATTCAGTGAGATTATATGTGACTGGTAATCAAATTATCTACTTCTCAAGGACCAAACACGGAGCAGCTTCACTTCCCCCGTTTATCTTAAAAAAGAACAAAAACTTTTTTTTGGTGATTAAAACAATAAGCAAAAAGTATGTTCAGCACAAGCCCTATTCATTGCACTCATGTTAAACAAGCCATTTCCATGGTATATTGGCTAGAGGCCTCTAGTGTTTTGCAGTTCAAGGATGTCTGACTGATTGCTCTGATGGGCTCATACACTGACATTTTCTAGATTAATACATTGAATAGTGAACCTTGTATGTTTATACTTGATATCTAGCTCTATTTTAGTCTGCGAGTTAACCTATTTCTTGGAGAGGCAGCTTTAATTAAATGAAAAGCTACAGTAGTGTTATTTATTCCCTTATATCCATGTATGTGGTGGGGAAAAGCTCAGTGTTCACTTTGTTTTTGTTCCAGTAGCTGTGACTGAGATTCGGAAAAAACAGAAAGAGCCCTTGGAGCATGTACCAAACAGCAAAGGTGTCTTGGCATTATGAATTCCCTTTAATGTGTATATTTATATATGTACAACATGTACTGTATTGATGCATGCATGTGTGTGTGTATGTATATATCTGTGAATGTTATTGCAGAGGTGCAGGCCAGCAAGTTTTTCTGGGGGAATTCACAGAAAGGTTGAACTTGACAGGCGGTTCTCCCTTTAAGCCAAATTAACTATTTAACTTGTTTATTATTTGAGGCTATATTTAAATATCTCCTAAAAATGTCAGGTCCATGTTTCTAATCAGTTCTTTATACTAGAGTCATTGGTCGCAACTTCTACAGTTCAAGTCAAGCTTCCAACAGAAGGAGCATGCAGAACAGGCATGGATTTGCAAGGTTTCTGACCCCTGGTCTGTTATTGTATTTCCAAGTGTCTACTGCCGCCCAGCCCTTGGGCCTTTTTATGAATTCTGGATACTTGATGTGTCTGAACTTGGATGTTTTTTCTGCCTGCTTTACATCTTCTGCTGAGGTCTGTGGTTTTTCTTTTTTTCTTTTAGATTAAATCTATTGTTAAAAACACAGTTTGTCTACCTTTAGTATGCCTGTGACTTGGCTTGTGGAAATATCCCTACTAGACTATAGCATACATGAAAGAAAGTACAATTACAACCAAACATTATGTTGGCATTTCCTCCAGCTTTATTGTAGAACATACTGTTTTTGGATAAGAAATCAAATTCAGCCATGATTAGCATATAACTATAGTGGCATAACAGCTCAGAGTGATTCTAAACAAGACACTAGACCTACTTATAATTGCCCAATGATATTATAATTGTACAATAATATTGGTCCAATCATTGGAGCCTGAAAGAAGGGCATTCTTTAAAAGCTGTTTTTTCCATTCATAATCTTCATAAAGGAGCTTTCACGAATGAAGAGTGCTGAGGGGTCCTCCAATTTATATTACCTATTTTTAGCAGCTCTGAAGTCTTAGTGCAGCTGATTCATTTTGTTGTAGAGGGAATTGCAGAGTGAATCCTTGTGCCTGGTACAAGGCTGGTCTGTAAATATTGACAGACATGATATTCTGGGAGGCATGCCTTAGGAGGCTGTTCATTTCACAGTGGTCTGTCAATGGTCTGCCAAATGGCAAAGGCAAGATGCTGACGATGAATTGATATAGGATTGAGCTGCAAAGACCACATTTCCAGGCTGTTTTACCTTGTGTGTGTAAAAGAGAAGCCTTTCAAGTTCTGTTTTGTCCTAGAAAGGACTCTTTTGATATAGTTCACTGCTTCTGTAGCCAAAGGAGAGATGCTGGGAAAGCCTAAACCACACATCTGACAATCAAGGAAACCACAGGGAAGAAAATATGATGTCATATTGACTTTACATGCAATTTACTAAAAGGAAGAAACCATCCGCCATATGAAATAACATGCTATAAATTTGCTGAGGCTGAGATATTAAAGATGTACAGAGCTGAATTTCCTATCAATGCAATAAAATAAAACAATTATTCTATTATATCAATATGGCCTTCATCATGCTGTGATGAATATTGAAATTCTTCTGGTGCGTGCGACAGAGCACAAGCATACATAACACAGGATGGGATGTAACAATAACATCAAAACTTCTGTTTTATTACTGAAAATAAATGCTTTATATTGAAACTATAAAAAAAAAGGTGACATATGATACAGCTCAATATGAGACAACAAAAACAGTATAAAATTACAATGTAGGGGGTATAGCATAAACACTTCCATAACAATCTGTCAATTGTAGAGAGAGATCAAAAAGGTTTATCAAGAACATGTGAGAATTAGAAAAGAGAACTGTGTTATGAAATAACCACAGTTGCTACGGAGATAACTTAGCTATTCTTGCTTTCACTTGTAGGACTTCTTGGGGCCGATTCACTAAGGGTCGAATATCGAGGGTTAATTAACCCTCGATATTCATCTGGGAATTAAAATCCTTCGACTTCGAATATCGAAGTCGAAGGATTTAGCGCAGATAGTACGATCGAACTATCGAAGGATTATTCCTTCGATCGAACAATAAAATCCTAAATTTCGAACGATTCGAAGGATTTTAATCCACCGATCAAAGGAATATCCTTCGATCCAAAAAACTTAGGAAAGCCTATGGGGACCTTCCCCATAGGCTAACATTGAGTTCGGTAGGTTTTAGACGGCGAACTAGGGGTTTGAAGTTTTTTTAAAGAGACAGTACTTCGATTATCGAATGGTCGAATAGTCGAACGATTTTTAGTTTGAATCCTTCGATTCGAAGTCGTAGTCGAAGTAGCCTATTCGAAGGTCGAAGTAGCCCAAAAAACACTTCGAAATTCGAAGTTTTTTTACTTTGAATCCTTCATCCGAAGTTAGTGAATCGGCCCCCTTGTGTTGTGCCTTTATTTATTTTTTTTTTTATAAGTTTCACTAGACTATATATATATATACATGAATGTATGCATAGATACATTTTCTCAAATTGTGAAGATGGCCTGTAAATCTCAGGATCCACAGGTGGACTTCTTGGTCCTCGAGTATGGAAATTGGGGTTGTTACATACTGGTCTTCAGACTTTTTTTTGTTCAAGTTCTCCTTTGAGCTCCAACATTTGGTGAAGGCTCCATTGGTTCATAATCTGGTTGCAGAATATGAACTCTGAGGAACTCTGTGTTTCAGCAATTCAGCCATGTTTTAAAGAATATCTAGGGTGACAAATAATTATTCACCCAAAAAACGTACCCAATTAACCTTCAAGTTGGGCTCCAGGAGTATTTATTACTTTTTAATTACAAAAAGCCATTCTTTCTTACGTCTCACCCTAACTGGGCTACAGTTTGGCCCCCCTAATCATAGCTCTAGGCTTGGTCCAGTCTCAAAGATTAGAAACCACTGCTAGTCTGTAACCAAAATTGTCAAAAGACTGCATTCCAAATCTCCCAGTTAGGACTTTTTATGTGTAAAAATGTATCTATAATAAATATCTTTGCAGACACCTGTAACACTTTTTTCAGGTTGGGCTTTCTGACTCCAAAAATCCTTTTTCAAGATTTATTATTGAACAAAACAATTCCTAATCCGAAAATACTCCAGCTAAAACCTGTAGAAATCATGTCAATGGCAGATGTCCCTTAAATAACTGGAAGATCTTTATTTGATTTGTTTTGGGTCTTTCTTAGAGGTTTTCAGGTGTTTTTGACTCTGCCTTTTGAAAAAGTCATAGTTACTGTGTGACAAATCAAAAAAGTTGAGTTTTTTGCAACTTTTCCAATTTGCACTTTTTGAGTTCGAATTTTTCAATAAATTTCATGACATTCGTGGGTTTTAGAAAAAGTGAGTTTAGTTGTTATTTCAAAAACCACTAAAACTGTTAAAATGAGACTGTTGCTAAATAGGCCTCCACCTGTAGTTTTGGTAAGGAAGTTTCAGATGGGTGTGGCTTGGGCGTTGACTACTGTATTTGTCTGAGGACTTGTTAAGGAACAGTAACACCAAAAGTGTTGAAAAGAAATGACAATATAGTGTACTGTTGGTCTGCACTGGTAAAACAGGTGTATTTGCTACAGAAAAACAACTATAGTTTATATAAACAAGCTGCTGTGTAGCCATTCAAGCACAGGATACACAGTAGATAACAGATAACAGATATGAAAAATCCCATTGTATATGACAGAGCTTATCTGTTATCATCTGTGTATCCTGTGCCCTTTCTCCTTTTTCATCTTTGAATGGCTGCCCCCATGGCTACACAGCATCTTGTTTACATAAACTATAGAAGAGTTTCTGAAGCAAACACACCAGTTTTACCAGTGCAGCACAACCGTACATTATATTTCATTACTTGAAAACACTTTAATTTTTTCGTATTACTGTTCCTTTAAAAAAAAAAAAAAAAAGCTTTAAATGTCTGAATCACCAGATCACCAAACCTTCTCCCTCCAGTAACAAATTATTGTGATATAATCAATGGCACAATTCTGATGCCCTTTTGGCCTGTGTTCAGCCTACATTATGTTCCAAAATTTCAGATAAAATCCATTTAATCTAAATCCAAATTTATTTCTAACCCTAGACATTAGTTTTTTTATGTGGAGTCGTTTCTTTATGATCTATATAAAGGAAAGAAATCGTTATAGTGCAATTGTCTGCAGATGATGCTGGAACAAATCAAATAGTCAAGGTGTGAATCCGATATGCTCATTCCTCATATAGAAATGACTCACAGGTAGATGAAATGTTGCCATTATATATATGTCCTGAATCAAAGGACTGGATTAAGACAGATTGTTTTCATTTCTATTTTAACTTCTGTAGGCAAATCAAAGTTATTTGATAATTGGCTGGTAAAGGATACAAGGGTCAGGAGAGTTAGTCATAAGGGGACTTTATATTAAGTAGGTCCAAACTGTTCTCAGAGGAATAAATGTATATAATTCAGCTCTCCAGCTCTTTTTGAACTGCAACTTGTAGTATCCTACCAACAGCTGAAGGCTGCCAGGGAATGTTTAAACAAACAGAGGAAGTACAAACATTTCTGTTTCATTAGTAAACACTAAGGTAATACCAAAGGGTTTGCAAATGTTTTCTGTTTCTACTGTATGTTCCTTCTCCATTTGCAAAACTGATTCGATTTCAGGCACTCCTTGCCAGCCTTTCTATAGATCTACTTCCTGGGATTAGATTATGTCTATATGAGAATTTCAGAGATTATTTCCATTTCCATATGCATTATAATTGCAATTATTTACACTAATGCCCATCTGAGGTTTGTTTAATTGACTCAGCTGTGAAATAAATTGTTAATGCAACGTCATGAAATAAATAACCACTTCCTTGGGGACCCTAGATGTTGCACAACTGCCAGCGTGCTGTAATGCTTTATTTCATGATGAACGGTATAAGTCAAGTTTCAGCAACATTCTTAGACTCTACTTAGCTGTTATATCAAACAGACATATACATAAGTTTACTGAATTTTGATTCTGTGTTAAAGTCAATGACCGTGCTCCAACCCCAGGCTAAATGTTCCCTTGTAGGTGTAGCTTGGAATAAAAAAAGAATATTAGCTCCTAGGTCAAATGACTTCTCAGTTGCTGTTAATATAATCCTACCAGCATCAATAGCCAGGATTCAGCAGTAACTGAAATACCAAAGGTGCCAGCTACAGTAGTTTTTCTTCATTTCCTTGGACAGGATCTGCATTTTACTATATGTATTTGAAAAGTATAACCATATTTGTATTTACGAATTCACCTTTTATTTTTATTGTCCCCACAGAACCAATCAATCAAGTCAAGAAGCAACAATAGTGTAGATAAACAACTGGTAAAGACTAGGGATGTAGCGAACGTCGGAAACCCCATAGACTTCAATGGGAAGGCGAATTTTAAAAGCTAAAAAAGACATTTCTGGCCAGAAAAATGATTTTAAAGTTGTTTAAAGGGTGCAACGACCTGGACAGTGGCATGCCAGAGGGGGATCAAGGGCAAAAATGTATCTGAAAAATACATTGTTGACACAGCGCTGCGTTTTGTGCTGTAAAGGGCAGAAATCACACTACATTTCTAAACCTGTGTAATAAACTGCTTTAAAACGTCCAGCGTCTACATGTAAAGGTTACAGCCTGTTCACACGCAAAGACGAAACGCGGCGCTTACTGCAACGCAAAAAAACGCAAAGAGCTTTAATGAATGATACCGTCAAGTGAGCAAATAATAGTTGTTAATTACTAGTTGAGCTTGTCACCTCCAGGATGTTCGTCCTGTTGGTGGCAATATTTCTGTAGTGGTGCGCACGTGCACGGTCAGGCAGAGGTAATTCAATGTACAGTGAAGTGAACCAAAAAACACTGATTCTGCAGTGTGGGCCCAGTTTTGGTCTACTTTATTGATCACCTGCGGTGACCATAAAAGATGCGATTTTGCCACTGTTGCAGAACCCTGAAAAATTAGGCATGTGTACTTTCCTGAAAAATTATGTTTTTTTTGTCGCAGCCACTGCAGCACAGAGGCCAGAAAAAATATGCCATATAAATGCTGAAAATATAAAAAAAATTTGTCGCAGCCACTGAAGCACAGAGGCCAGAAAAAATATGCCATATAAATGCTGAAAATATTCATTTTTTTTTGTCGCAGCCACTGCAGCACAGAGGCCAGAAAAAATATGCCATATAAATGCTGAAAATATTCTTTTTTTTTTGTCGCAGCCATTGAAGCACAGAGGCCAGAAAAACTCAGGATTTACCTGGATTCAAATGAAACCAGTAGGGTTTGCACCCTAGTTTGTAACGGTGGTGGAGGGAGGAGGACGCTAAAGGACAGCTGTGTGTGGAGTCATGAGGCGTGCAGAGAAGGACAGCTGCATGGGGAGTCAGAAACTCAGAACAAGTCTTCCGGCGTGCAGTAACCCTCCGAGATCCACCCCTCATTCATTTTAATAAAGGTCAGGTAATCCACACTTTTGTGACCTAGGCGAGTTCTCTTCTCAGTTACAATCCCTCCTGCTGCACTGAAGGTCCTTTCTGAGAGGACACTTGAGGCGGGGCAAGACAAGAGGTTCATGGCAAATTGTGACAGCTCTGGCCACAGATCAAGCCTGCGCACCCAGTAGTCCAGGGGTTCATCGCTCCTCAGAGTGTCGATATCTGCAGTTAATGCCAGGTAGTCCGCTACCTGCCGGTCGAGGCGTTCTTTGAGGGTGGATCCAGAAGGGTTCTGGCGCTGCCTTGGACTGAAAAACATTTGCATGTCTGACGTTACAGAGTGGCCAAAGTGCTTTGTCCTTGCAGGTGCGCTCGTGGCAGGATTACTGGCACCTCTGCCCCTGGAATGTTGATGAGTTCCTGAAGTGACATCACCCTTAAAAGCATTGTACAACATGTTTTGCAGGCTGGTTTGTAAATGCAGCATCCTTTCGGACTTGTGGTACGTTGGTAACATTTCTGCCACTTTATGCTTGTACCGAGGGTCTAGTAGCGTTGCGACCCAGTACAGGTCCTTCTCCTTAAGCCTCTTGATACGGGGGTCCTTCAACAGGCATGACAGCATGAAAGACCCCATTCTCACAAGGTTGGATGCAGAGGTATCCATCTCCGCTTCCTCGTTATCAAGGACTGCATCATCCACGGTCTCCTCCCCCCAGCCACGTACAAGACCAGGGGTCCCCAAAAGGTCACCACCAGCCCCCTGGGAAGCCTGCTCCTGTTGGTCCTCCTCCTCCACAAAGCCACCTTCCTCCTCTGACTCCACTTCTGACTAGGGATGTAGCGAACGTCGGAAAAAAAGTTCGCGAACATATTCGCGAACTTGCGCAAAAATGCGAGCGGTTCGCGAACCCCATAGACTTCAATGGGAAGGCGAACTTTAACATCTAGAAAAGACATTTCTGGCCAGAAAAATGATTTTAAAGTTGTTTAAAGGGTGCAACGACTTGGACAGTGGCATGCCAGAGGGGGATCAAGGGCAAAAATGTATCTGAAAAATCTGTCTGTGTGTGCTTGGAAGAGATAGTGTAGGGGGAGAGCTGTTAGTGATTTCAGGGACAGATGATAGTAAGTTTGCTGGCTAGTAATCTGCTTGATACTGCTCTGTATTGGAGGGACAGAAGTCTGCAGGGATTTGAGGGACATTTTAGCTTAGGTAGCTTTGCTGGCTAGTAATCTACTGTTCTCTTTAAACAACTGCCATACGTTGACCTTGTAGGCATTGTTTGCCCAGTTTTTTTGGACGCAGCCACTGAAGCACAGTTGCCATAAAAAATATGCCATATAAATGCTGAAAATAGTAATTTTTCGCCATACGTTGACCTTGTAGACATTGTTTGCCCAGTTTTTTTGGTTGCAGCCACTGAAGCACAGTTGCCAGAAAAAATATGCCATATAAATGCTGAAAATAGTCATTTTTTGCCATACGTTGACCTTGTAGGCATTGTTTGCCCAGTTTTTTTGGTCGCAGCCACTGAAGCACAGTTGCCAGAAAAAATATGCCATATAAATGCTGAAAATAGTAATTTTTTGCCATATACGTTGAGTCAACGTATGGCAAAAAATGACTATTTTCAGCATTTATATGGCATATTTTTTCTGGCCTCTGTGCTTCAGTGGCTGCGGCCAAAAAAACTGGGCAAACAATGCCTACAAGGTCAACGTCGTTGACCTTGTAGGCATTGTTTGCCCAGTTTTTTTGGCCGCAGCCACTGAAGCACAGAGGCCAGAAAAAATATGCCATATAAATGCTGAAAATAGTCATTTTTTTGGTCGCAGCCACTGAAGCACAGTTGCCAGAAAAATTATGCCATATAAATGCTGAAAATATGCATTTTTTTGGTTGCAGCCACTGAAGCACAGAGGCCAGAAAAATTATGCCATATAAATGCTGAAAATATACATTTTTTTGGTTGCAGCCACTGAAGCACAGAGGCCAGAAAAATTATGCCATATAAATGCAGAAAATATGCATTTTTTTGGTCGCAGCCACTGAAGCACAGTTGCCAGAAAAATTATGCCATATAAATGCTGAAAATATAAATTTTTTTGGTTGCAGCCACTGAAGCACAGAGGCCAGAAAAATTATGCCATATAAATGCTGAAAATATGCATTTTTTTGGTCGCAGCCACTGAAGCACAGTTGCCAGAAAAATTATGCCATATAAATGCTGAAAATATGCATTTTTTTGGTTGCAGCCACTGAAGCACAGAGGCCAGAAAAATTATGCCATATAAATGCAGAAAATATGCATTTTTTTGGACGCAGCCACTGAAGCACAGTTGCCAGAAAAAATATGCCATATAAATGCTGAAAATAGTCATTTTTTGCCATACGTTGACCTTGTAGACATTGTTTGCCCAGTTTTTTTGGTTGCAGCCACTGAAGCACAGAGGCCAGAAAAAATTAAACCAGTAGGGTTTGCACCCTAGTTTGTAACGGTGGCGGAGGGAGGAGGAGGACGCTAAAGGACAGCTGTGTGTGGAGTCATGAGGCTTGAAGAGAAGGACAGCTGCATAGAAGTCAGAACAAGTCTTCCGGCGTGCAGTAACCCTCCGAGATCCACCCCTCATTCATTTTAATAAAGGTCAGGTAATCGACACTTTTGTGACCTAGGCGAGTTCTCTTCTCAGTTACAATCCCTCCTGCTGCACTGAAGGTCCTTTCTGAGAGCACACTTGAGGCTGGGCAAGACAAGAGGTTCATGGCAAATTGTGACAGCTCTGGCCACAGATCAAGCCTGCGCACCCAGTAGTCCAGGGGTTCATCGCTCCTCAGAGTGTCGATATCTGCAGTTAATGCCAGGTAGTCCGCTACCTGCCGGTCGAGGCGTTCTTTGAGGGTGGATCCAGAAGGGTTGTGGCGCTGCCTTGGACAGAAAAACATTTGCATGTCTGACGTTACAGACTGGCCAAAGGGCTTTGTCCTTGCAGGTGTGCTCGTGGCAGGATTACTGGCACCTCTGCCCCTGGAATGTTGATGAGTTCCTGAAGTGACATCACCCTTAAAAGCATTGTACAACATGTTTTGCAGGCTGGTTTGTAAATGCCGCATCTTTTCGGACTTGTGGTATGTTGGTAACATTTCTGACACTTTATGCTTGTACCGAGGGTCTAGTAGCGTTGCGACCCAGTACAGGTCCTTCTCCTTAAGCCTCTTGATACGGGGGTCCTTCAACAGGCATGACAGCATGAAAGACCCCATTCTCACAAGGTTGGATGCAGAGCTATCCATCTCCGCTTCCTCATTATCAAGGACTGCATCATCCACGGTCTCCTCCCCCAGCCACGTACAAGACCAGGGGTCCCCAAAAGGTCACCACTAGCCCCCTGGGAAGCCTGCTCCTGTTGGTCCTCCTCCTCCTCCTCCACAAAGCCACCTTCCTCCTCTGACTCCACTTCTGGCACCTCTCCCTGCGTTGCAGCAGGTGCCTGGGTTCGTTCTGGTGATTCCGACCAGAAATCGTGCGCTTCCAGCTCCTCGTCACGCTGGTCTACAGCCTCATCTGTCACTCGTCGCACGGCACGCTCCAGGAAGAAAGCGAAGGGTATTAGGTCGCTGATGGTGCCTTCGGTGCGACTGACCATATTTGTCACCTCTTCAAAAGGTCGCATGAGCCTGCAGGCATCGCGCATAAGCACCCAGTAACGGGGAAAAAAATCCCCAGCTCTGCAGATCCAGTCCTACCACCCAGTTCAAAAAGGTACTCGTTGACGGCCCTTTGTTGTTGCAGCAGACGTTCCAACATAAGGAGCGTTGAATTCCAGCGAGTCTGGCTGTCAGAAATCAAACGCCTGACTGGCATGTTGTAGCGCTGCTGAATGTCAGCAAGGCGTGCCATGGCTGTGTAGGAACGTCTGAAATGGGCCGACACCTTTCTGGACTGGGTGAGAACGTCCTGGAATCCTGGGTACTTGGAGACAAAACGTTGGACTATTAAATTTAACACATGTGCCATGCAGGGCACATGTGTTAAATTGCCTAGTCTCAACGCTGCCAACAGATTGTTTCCATTGTCACACACCACTTTTCCGATCTGCAGTTGGTGTGGGGTCAGCCACCGATCGGCCTGTGACTGCAGAGATGACAGGAGTACAGATCCGGTATGGTTTTTGCTTTCCAGGCACGTCATCCCCAAGACAGCGTGACAACGGCGTACCTGGCAAGTCGAATAGCCTAGGGGGAGCTGGGGGTGCACAGGTGTGGAGGAGGAGAAGGAGGACCCAGCAGCAGAGTAAGAAGAAGAAGAAGACGAGGTAGAGAGCGATGGAGGAGTAGAGGTGGTGGCAGAACCGCGTGCAATCCGTGGCGGTGACACCAACTCCACTGTTGTTGTTGAGCTACCATTCCCTGCTTCCCAGCCATTACCAAGTTCACCCAGTGGGCAGTGTAGGTGACATACTTGCCCTGACCATGCTTGGAGGACCATGCGTCAGTAGTCATATGGACCTTTGGCCCAACACTAAGTGACAGAGATGCGGTAACTTGGCTCTGCACATGTTGGTACAGGTGTGGTATTCCCTTTTTAGAAAAAAAATTGCGGCTGGGTACCTTCCACTGCGGTGTCCCAATTGCTACAAATTTGCGGAAGGCCTCAGAGTCCACCAGCTGGTATGGTAAAAGCTGGCGGGCTAAGAGTGCAGACAAGCCAGCTGTCAGACGCCGGGCAAGGGGGTGACAGTCAGACATTGGCTTCTTACGCTCAAACATGGCCTTCACAGAAACTTGGCTGGTGGCAGATGACTGGGAATGGGAACAGGTGGTCAAGGTGGAAGGCGGAGTGGAGGGTGGTTCAGACGGGTCAAGGAGAGCAGAGGTAGAGCAGTAAGATGCTGGACCAGAAGGAGTGTGGCTTTTAGTTTGCCTGTTGCCTTTGAGGTGTTGCTCCCAAAGTGCTTTGTGCTTGCCGCTCATGTGCCTTCGCATAGAAGTTGTACCTATGTGGCTGTTGGGCTTACCAAGGCTCAGTTTCTGACTGCACTCATTGCAAATTACAATGCTTTTGTCAGAGGCACACACATTAAAAAAATCCCACACTGCTGACTTTTTGGAAGTGTGTGCGATCTGGCGGTAACAGTAGAAGTTGGCGGCATTGGCGGCAATGGCGGGTGCGTTGGCCGGCTGAACACAGGTGCCGATACATGTTGTTGCCCTACTGATCCCTGCGGGCTGTCCTCCCTGCTTCTTCTAAGTCTTATTCTCCTACTGCCTCTCTGACTCTCCGTCTCTCCATCTGAACTACCCTCCTCTTGCTCTCTTCTACTAGGCACCCACAAAACATCAATCTCCTCATCATCATTCTCCTCAGATGCATCAATTTCTTCTGACACATCACAGAAGGAAGCAGCAGCGGGACCTCCTCCTCATCACTCATTATGTCCATCTCTATCGTGTTCTCTGCCAGAATTAAATCTGGTGTAAGGTCCTCATCTCCTTCATCTTCTTCTGGCAATAATGGTTGCGCATTACTCAGTTCAAGAAACTCATGGGAAAATAACTCCTCTGACCCCAGTGAAGAAGGGGCACCGGTGGTGGAGGAAGTGTTACGTGGGGTGGCCATAGCAGTGGAGGATGAGGAGGATGTTGTGGTAAAGTTAGAAACGGTAGAGGATGGGGTGTGCTGTGTAAGCCAGTCAACTACCTCTTCAGCATTTTGGGAGTTCAGGGTCATTGGCTTTTTAAAACTGGGCAATTTGCTAGGGCCACAGGATTGCATAGCAGCACGGCCCCTAGCACGGCCTCTGCGTGGCGGCCTGCCTTTGCCTGGCATTATTTTTAAAAAAACAACAACAACAACAAAAACTCAGTTGGTTTTTCTGGAAACGATAATACACACAGCTAGATGGCGGGTTGAAGAAAACAGTGTGCAAATAATGCCTACAAGGTCAACGTATACACTACTACAGCGGTGGATACGGATTACGTAAAATATATGAATGCTGCTTGAAAAAAGTAACTCAAGTGGTTTTTTCTAGAGACGATAATATTATCAATATTTAGACAAAATGTGAACAAGCTCACACAGCTAGATGGCGGGTTGAAGAAAACAGTGTGCAAATAATGCCTACAAGGTCAACGTATACACTACTACAGCGGTGGATACGGATTACGTAAAATATATGAATGCTGCTTGAAAAAAAGTAACTCAAGTGGTTTTTCTAGAGACGATAATATTATCAATATTTAGACAAAATGTGAACAAGCTCACACAGCTAGATGGCGGGTTGAAGAAAACAGTGTGCAAATAATGCCTACAAGGTCAACGTATACACTACTACAGCGGTG
Source organism: Xenopus laevis (assembly GCF_017654675.1). Lineage (NCBI taxonomy): Eukaryota > Metazoa > Chordata > Amphibia > Anura > Pipidae > Xenopus > Xenopus laevis. Next base: position 98,414,209 of record NC_054378.1, read on the forward strand.
GATACGGATTACGTAAAATATATTATGGCTGCTTGAAAAAAGTCACTCCGGTGTTTTTTCTGGAGACGGTAATATTATGGATATTTAGACAGAATGTGAACAAGGTCACACAGCTAGATGGCGGGTTGAAGAAAACAGTGTGCAAATAATGCCTACAAGGTCAACGTATACACTACTACAGCGGTGGATACGGATTACGTAAAATATATGAATGCTGCTTGAAAAAAAGTAACTCAAGTGGTTTTTCTAGAGACGATAATATTATCAATATTTAGACAAAATGTGAACAAGCTCACACAGCTAGATGGCGGGTTGAAGAAAACACTGTGCAAATAATGCCTACAAGGTCAACGTATACACTACTACAGCGGTGGATACGGATTACGTAAAATATATGAATGCTGCTTGAAAAAAGTCACTCCGGTGTTTTTTCTGGAGACGGTAATATTATGGATATTTAGACAGAATGTGAACAAGGTCACACAGCTAGATGGCGGGTTGAAGAAAACAGTGTGCAAATAATGCCTACAAGGTCAACGTATACACTACTACAGCGGTGGATACGGATTACGTAAAATATATTATGGCTGCTTGAAAAAAGTCACTCCGGTGTTTTTTCTGGAGACGGTAATATTATGGATATTTAGACAGAATGTGAACAAGGTCACACAGCTAGATGGCGGGTTGAAGAAAACAGTGTGCAAATAATGCCTACAAGGTCAACGTATACACTACTACAGCGGTGGATACGGATTACGTAAAATATATTATGGCTGCTTGAAAAAGTCACTCCGGTGTTTTTTCTGGAGACGGTAATATTATGGATATTTAGACAGAATGTGAACAAGGTCACACAGCTAGATGGCGGGTTGAAGAAAACAGTGTGCAAATAATGCCTACAAGGTCAACGTATACACTACTACAGCGGTGGATACGGATTACGTAAAATATATTATGGCTGCTTGAAAAAAGTCACTCCGGTGTTTTTTCTGGAGACGGTAATATTATGGATATTTAGACAGAATGTGAACAAGGTCACACAGCTAGATGGCGGGTTGAAGAAAACAGTGTGCAAATAATGCCTACAAGGTCAACGTATACACTACTACAGCGGTGGATACGGATTACGTAAAATATATGAATGCTGCTTGAAAAAAAGTAACTCAAGTGGTTTTTCTAGAGACGATAATATTATCAATATTTAGACAAAATGTGAACAAGCTCACACAGCTAGATGGCGGGTTGAAGAAAACACTGTGCAAATAATGCCTACAAGGTCAACGTATACACTACTACAGCGGTGGATACGGATTACGTAAAATATATTATGGCTGCTTGAAAAAAGTCACTCCGGTGTTTTTTCTGGAGACGGTAATATTATGGATATTTAGACAGAATGTGAACAAGGTCACACAGCTAGATGGCGGGTTGAAGAAAACAGTGTGCAAATAATGCCTACAGGGCAAATAATGCCTAAAAGGTCAACTTATACACTACTACAGCGGTAGTAAAATAAAAAAAAGTAAAATAAAAAAAAATGAATATTAAAAAAAAAAATTAAAGTTGGTCTGCTGAACTACTAGGAGCAGCAGATTAGCACACCAGTCCCACTCCCCAACACTGCTAGACTAATAGCACTGGGCTCTTATAGTAGTAGTAGTGAGTAGTAGTAAAACAACAAAAAAATAAATAAAAGCAGTCCTTACAAGGACTAACTGTTATTGCAGCAGTCAGCAGATGAGATCAGAAGCAGGACAGCTGCCCACTGCAGCTACATACAGAGCACTGCAGTAGAAGGTAGATTACTAGCCAGCAAAGCTACCTAAGCTTAAATGTCCCTCAAACCCCTGCAGACTTCTGTCCCTCCAATAACAGAGCAGTATCAAAACGATTACTAGCCAGCAAACTTTCAACTGTCCCTGAAATCACTAACAGGCAGCAGCTCTCTCCCTACACTATCTCTTCAGCACACACAGGCAGAGTGAAAAAACGCTGCAGGGCTTCGGTTTTTATAGGGAAGGGGAGTGGTCCAGGGGAGAGCTTCCTGATTGGCTGCCATGTACCTGCTGGTCTGGGGTGAGAGGGCAAAAAAAAGCGCCAACAATGGCGAACCCAAAATGGCGAACGTCGCGCGACGTTCGCGAACTTCCGGCGAGCGCGAACACCCGATGTTCGCGCGAACAAGTTCGCCGGCGAACAGTTCGCGACATCTCTACTTCTGACACCTCTCCCTGCGTTGCAGCAGGTGCCTGGGTTCGTTCTGGTGATTCCGACCAGAAATCGTGCGCTTCCTGCTCCTCGTCACACTGGTCTACAGCCTCATCTGTCACTCGTCGCACGGCACGCTCCAGGAAGAAAGCAAAGGGTATTAGGTCGCTGATGGTGCCTTCGGTGCGACTGACCATATTTGTAACCTCTTCAAAAGGGCGCATGAGCCTGCAGGCATCGCGCATAAGCACCCAGTAACGGGGGAAAAAAATCCCCAGCTCTGCAGATCCAGTCCTACCACCCAGTTCAAACAGGTATTCGTTGACGGCTCTTTGTTGTTGCAGCAGACGTTCCAACATGAGGAGCGTTGAATTCCAGCGAGTCTGGCTGTCGCAAATCAAACGCCTGACTGGCATGTTGTACCGCTGCTGAATGTCAGCAAGGCGTGCCATGGCTGTGTAGGAACGTCTGAAATGGGCCGACACCTTCCTGGACTGCCTGAGAACGTCCTGGAATCCTGGGTACTTCGAGACAAAACGTTGGACTATTAAATTCAGAACATGTGCCATGCAGGGCACATGTGTTAAATTGCCCAGTCTCAGTGCTGCCAACAGATTGCTTCCGTTGTCACACACCACTTTTCCGATCTTCAGTTGGTGTGGGGTCAGCCACCGATTGGCCTGTGACTGCAGAGATGACAGGAGTACAGATCCGGTATGGTTTCTGCTTTCCAGGCACGTCATCCCCAAGACAGCATGACAACGGCGTACCTGGCACGTCGAATAGCCTAGGGGAGCTGGGGGTGCACAGGTGTGGAGGAGGAGGACCCAGCAGCAGAGGAGGAAGAAGAGGAAGAAGACGAGGTAGAGAGCGAAGGAAGAGTAGAGGTGGTGGCAGAACCGCGTGCAATCCGTGGCGGTGACTCCAACTCCACTGTCGTTGTTGAGCCACACATTCCCTGCTTCCCAGCCATTACCAAGTTCACCCAGTGGGCAGTGTAGGTGACATACCTGCCTGACCATGCTTGGAGGACCATGCGTCAGTAGTCATATGGACCTTTGGCCCAACACTAAGTGACAGAGATGCGGTGACTTGGCTCTGCACATGGTGGTACAGGTGTGGTATTCCCTTTTTAGAAAAAAAATTGCGGCTGGGTACCTTCCACTGCGGTGTCCCAATTGCTACAAATTTGCGGAAGGCCTCAGAGTCCACCAGCTGGTATGGTAAAAGCTGGCGGGCTAAGAGTGCAGACAAGCCAGCTGTCAGACGCCGGGAAAGGGGTGACTCGCAGACATTGGCTTCTTACGCTCAAACATGGCCCTCACAGAAACTTGGCTGGGGCAGATGACTGGGAATGGGAACTGGTGGTCAAGGTGGAAGGCGGAGTGGAGGGTGGTTCAGACGGGTCAAGGACAGCAGAGGTAGAGCAGTAAGATGCTGGACCAGAAGGAGGGTGGCTTTTAGTTTGCCTGTTGCCTTTGAGGTGTTGCTCCCAAAGTGCTTTGTGCTTGCCGTTCATGTGCCTTCGCATAGAAGTTGTACCTATGTGGCTGTTGGGCTTCCCAAGACTCAGTTTCTGACTGCACTCATTGCAAATTACAACACTTCTGTCAGAGGCACACACATTAAAAAAATCCCACACTGCTGACCTTTTTGAAGCTGGCAATCTGGCGGGTAACAGTAGAAGTTGGCGGCGTTGGCGGCAATGGTGGGTGCGTTGGCCGGCTGACCACAGGTGCCGATACATGTTGTTGCCCTACTGTTCCCTGCGAGCTGTCCTCCCTGCTTCTTCTAAGTCTTATTCTCCTCCTGCCTCTCTGACTCTCCGTCTCTCCATCTGAACTATCCTCCTCTTGCTCTCTTCTACTGGGCACCCACAAAACATCAATCTCCTCATCATCATTCTCCTCAGATGCATGAATTCTTCTGACAGCTCACAGAAGGAAGCAGCAGCGGGACCTCCTCATCACTCATTATGTCCATCTCTGTTGTGTTCTCTGCCAGAATTAAATCTGGTGTAACGTCCTCATCTCCTTCATCTTCTTTCTGCCAATAATGGTTGCGCATCACTCAGTTCAAGAAACTCATGTGAAAATAACTCCTCTGACTCCAGTGAAGAAGGGGCGCCGGTGGTGGAGGAAGTGTTACGTGGGGTGGCCATAGCAGTGGAGGATGAGGATGTTGTGGTAAAGTTAGAAACGGTAGAGGATGGGGTGTGCTGTGTAAGCCAGTCAACTACCTCTTCAGCATTTTGGGAGTTCAGGGTCATTGCCTTTTTAAAACTGGGCAATTTCCTAGGGCCACAGGATAGCATAGCAGCACGGCCCCTTGTGCCTCTGCTTGGCGGCCTGCCTTTGCCTGGCATTATTTTTAAAACAACAACAACAACTCAGGTGGTGTTTCTGGAGACGGTATTATTATTGATATTTAGACAGTATGTGAACAAGCTCACACAGCTAGGTGGCAGTTGTTTGAAAATGAAGAACACACTGGGCAAACAAATTGAAACAATGCCTGCAAGGTCAACGTATACACTACTACAGCAGTGGATACGGAATATATTATTGCTGCTTGAAAAATGTCACTCAGGTGATGGTTCGGGAGACGGTATTATTATTGATATTTAGACAGAATGTGAACAAGCTCACACAGCTAGATGGCAGTTGTTTGAAAATGAAGAACACACTGGGCAAACAATGCCTACAAGGTCAACGTATACACTACTACAGCAGTGGATACGGAATATATTATTGCTGCTTGAAAAACGTCACTCAGGTGGTGTTTCTGGAGACGGTATTATTATTGATATTTAGACAGAATGTGAACAAGCTCACACAGCTAGATGGCAGTTGTTTGAAGAACACACTGGGCAAACAATGCCTACAAGGTCAACGTATACACTACTACAGCAGTGGATACGGAATATATTATTGCTGCTTGAAAAACGTCACTCAGGTGGTGTTTCTGGAGACCGGTATTATTATTGATATTTAGACAGAATGTGAACAAGCTCACACAGCTAGATGGCAGTTGTTTGAAGAACACACTGGGCAAACAATGCCTACAAGGTCAACGTATACACTACTACAGCAGTGGATACGGAATATATTATTGCTGCTTGAAAAACGTCACTCAGGTGGTGTTTCTGGAGACGGTATTATTATTGATATTTAGACAGAATGTGAACAAGCTCACACAGCTAGATGGCAGTTGTTTGAAGAACACACTGGGCAAACAATGCCTACAAGGTCAACGTATACACTACTACAGCAGTGGATACGGAATATATTATTGCTGCTTGAAAAACGTCACTCAGGTGGTGTTTCTGGAGACGGTATTATTATTGATATTAGACAGAATGTGAACAAGCTCACACAGCTAGATGGCAGTTGTTTGAAGAACACACTGGGCAAACAATGCCTACAAGGTCAACGTATACACTACTACAGCAGTGGATACGGAATATATTATTGCTGCTTGAAAAACGTCACTCAGGTGGTGTTTCTGGAGACGGTATTATTATTGATATTTAGACAGAATGTGAACAAGCTCACACAGCTAGATGGCAGTTGTTTGAAGAACACACTGGGCAAACAATGCCTACAAGGTCAACGTATACACTACTACAGCAGTGGATACGGAATATATTATTGCTGCTTGAAAAACGTCACTCAGGTGGTGGTTCTTTAGACGGTATTATTATTGATATTTAGACAGAATGTGAACAAGCTCACACAGCTAGATGGCAGTTGTTTGAAGAACACACTGGGCAAACAATGCCTACAAGGTCAACGTATACACTACTACAGCAGTGGATACGGAATATATTATTGCTGCTTGAAAAACGTCACTCAGGTGGTGGTTCTGGAGACGGTATTATTATTGATATTTAGACAGAATGTGAACAAGCTCACACAGCTAGATGGCAGTTGTTTGAAGAACACACTGGGCAAACAATGCCTACAAGGTCAACGTATACACTACTACAGCAGTGGATACGGAATATATTATTGCTGCTTGAAAAACGTCACTCAGGTGGTGTTTCTGGAGACGGTATTATTATTGATATTTAGACAGAATGTGAACAAGCTCACACAGCTAGATGGCAGTTGTTTGAAGAACACACTGGGCAAACAATGCCTACAAGGTCAACGTATACACTACTACAGCAGTGGATACGGAATATATTATTGCTGCTTGAAAAACGTCACTCGGGTGGTGGTTCTGGAGACGGTATTATTATTGATATTTAGACAGAATGTGAACAAGCTCACACAGCTAGATGGCAGTTGTTTGAAGAACACACTGGGCAAACAATGCCTGCAAGTGCACTACTATTGGTGCACTACTATGAAGAACAGCAAACAGCACTGTACACGTTAAAGAACAGTAAGATAAGTAAAATAAAATAAAAATTATATGTATATTAAAAAAAAAATTCTCGGGTTGGTGCTGCTGAACTACTAGGAGCAGCACAGTAGCACACCAGTCCCACTCCCCAACACTGCTAGACTAATAGCACTGGGCTCTTATAGTAGCAACTAGCAAAGTAAAAAAACAAAAAAGAAAATAAAAGCAGTCCTTACAAGGACTATTGGGTTATTACAGCAGTCAGCAGATGAGATCAGAAGAGATCAGTGCCCACAGCAGGCAGCTACATACAGAGCACTGCAGTAGAAGGTAGATTACTAGCCAGCAAAGCTACCTAACCTAAAATGTCCCTCAAATCCCTGCAGACTTCTGTCCCTCCAATACAGAGCAGTATCAAGTAGATTACTAGCCAGCAAACTTACTATCAACTGTCCCTCAAATCAGTGAAATCACTAACAGCTCTCTCCCTACACTAGCTCTTCCAAGCACACACAGGCAGAATGAAAAAACGCTGCAGGGCTTCAGTTTATATATGGAAGGGGAGTGGTCCAGGGGGTGTGGGGGTGGTCCAGGAGGGAGAGATTCCTGATTGGCTGCCATGTATCTGCTGGTCTGGGGTGAGAGGGCAAAAATAAGCGCCAGCTAAGGCGAACCCAAATTGGCGAACGTCGCGCGACGTTCGCGAACATTCGGCGAGCGTGAACAGTCGATGTTCGCGCGAACAAGTTCGCCGGCGAACAGTCCACGACATCCCCTAGTAAAGACATGGTCCATGTTCAAGATTCTATGAGAATGGCACGGTGACATCCCAAATAGGGATGTCGCGGACTGTTCGTCCGCGAACTAATTCGCGCGAACATCGGCCGGGATACTCTGCAGGGATTTGAGGGACAGTGAGTTTAGGTTAGTTAGCTTTGCTGACAAGTAATCTACCTTCTACTGCAGTGCTCTGTATGTAGCTGCTGTGGGCACTGCTTCTGATCTCATCTGCTGACTGCTGTAATAACCCAATAGTCCTTGTAAGGACTGCTTTTATTTTCTTTTTTGTTTTTGCTATTAGTCTAGCTGTGTTGGGGAGTGGGACTGGTGTGCTGCTCCTCCTAGTAGTTCACCACTACCAGCACCAACCAGAGTCAAAATTGTTACAAAGTATCCTATTTGCACCTGTTAGCTGTTCTGAGCTCTCTGCCAAAAGCTAATTAAGTTAGAAACTGTTTTTTTTCTGGCTGTTCAGTTCAGAGAAAAGAGGGACTGGTGTGCTGCTCCTCCTAGTAGTTCACCACCACCAGCACCAACCAGAGTCAAAATTGTTACAAAGTATCTTATTTGCACCTGTTAGCTGTTCTGAGCTCTCTGCCAAAAGCCAATTAAGTTAGAAACTGGTTTTTTTCTGGCTGTTCAGTGCAGAGAAAAGAGGGACTTTCCAGTACAAAAGAGGGATAGGGGGTTGAGTGGTCAAAAGAGGGACAGTTGGGAGGTATGCAAGTGCCACCTAGCTGTGTGAGCTTTTTCACATTCTGTCTAAATAACAATAATAATTCCGTGTCCGTAAACATCACCTGAGTGATGTTTTTACAGCAGCAATAATATATTCCGTATCCACTACTGTATACGTTGCCCTTGCAGGCATTGTTTGCCCAGTCTTTAACCAAGTGCCACCTAGCTGTGTGAGCTTTTTCACATTCCGTGTCCAGAAACATCACCTGAGTGACGTAGTGTGATTTCTGCCCTTTACAGCACAAAACGCAGCGCTGTGTCAACAATGTATTTTTCAGATACATTTTTGCCCTTGATCCCCCTCTGGCATGCCACTGTCCAGGTCGTTGCACCCTTTAAACAACTTTAAAATCATTTTTCTGGCCAGAAATGTCTTTTCTAGCTTTTAAAATTCGCCTTCCCATTGAAGTCTATGGGGTTCGCGACTTTCGCAAACCGTTCGCATTTTTCGCGAATATGTTCGCGAACATTTTTTCCGCCGTTCGCTACATCCCTAATCCCAAAATAGGACAACCATGACCTATATGATGAATACTTATGCCTGTAGTCAGGTAACCTCTTCTCCCCATATAGCCCATCAAACATTCCTGTTCTATGGCTAAGCTCATATGCATCATTTAGAGGTTTGTATACAAATATTTGTATACTGCATCCCAAGCATGTTTTGTAAAGCACAATTGAAACTATCCTAGAAGAAAGGAATTATATTCCATATTGCCTAATGTAAAACTTTACAAGTAGTTCAAACCCACACAAAGAAAAGCAATAAAAAGCTGCCTTTCAAAGAAATTGCTCAACGAATACATAATAATTATGGCCTGTCAGGGATGCACCGAATCCAGGATTTGGTCCGGGATTCGGCCAGGATTCGGCCTTTTTCAGCAGGATTCAGATTCGCCCAAATCCTTCTGCCCGGCTGAACCGAATCCTAATTTGCATTTGGGGTGGGAATGGAAAAAAACTATTTCCTTGTTTTGTGACAAAAAGCCACATGATTTGCATATGAAAATTAAGATTCGGTTTGGCCGGGCAGAAGGATTCGGCTGAATCCTGCTAAAAAAGGCAGAATCCTGGCCGAATCCCGAACCGAATCCTGGAATCGGTGCATCCCTACTATATTCTTAAATGGTCTTCCCATTGACTATGTTTTTAGCACAACTTACATATGGGGTTTTTACATTTAGATTATACAAAGGTGGTTATTTACTAAACTCCGAATACAAAAATCACAAAAAATTCTTGATTTTATTATAAAATCGGACTTTTGAAAAATCACAAATTTTTCAGAATTTATTAAACCCTGAGGATGGAAAAGTCCGAATCAGAAAATCAGGCATCTCAGGTATTTTTGGATGTGCGCTGGGTTTCTTGCAATATCCAGAAGTTTTTGGAGTTTTCCGGTGAAAATCGAATAAAAAATCTGAAAAAATTGGGAAAATCAGATTTTTTTTCCCACAAAGCAAATTTTTGGGAAAATGTAATAATAAATAAGCATAAAAAAACCTGAGCAGATTTGATCAGAGTATCTTATTTGCACCTGTTAGCTGTTCTGAGCTCTCTGCCAAAAGCCAATTAAGTTAGAAACTGGTTTTTTTCTGGCTGTTCAGTGCAGAGAAAAGAGGGACTTTCCAGTACAAAAGAGGGATAGGGGGTTGAGTGGTCAAAAGAGGGACAGTTGGGAGGTATGCAAGTGCCACCTAGCTGTGTGAGCTTTTTCACATTCTGTCTAAATAACAATAATAATTCCGTGTCCGTAAACATCACCTGAGTGATGTTTTTACAGCAGCAATAATATATTCCGTATCCACTACTGTATACGTTGCCCTTGCAGGCATTGTTTGCCCAGTCTTTAACCAAGTGCCACCTAGCTGTGTGAGCTTTTTCACATTCCGTGTCCAGAAACATCACCTGAGTGACGTAGTGTGATTTCTGCCCTTTACAGCACAAAACGCAGCGCTGTGTCAACAATGTATTTTTCAGATACATTTTTGCCCTTGATCCCCCTCTGGCATGCCACTGTCCAGGTCGTTGCACCCTTTAAACAACTTTAAAATCATTTTTCTGGCCAGAAATGTCTTTTCTAGCTTTTAAAATTCGCCTTCCCATTGAAGTCTATGGGGTTCGCGACTTTCGCAAACCGTTCGCATTTTTGGACGCAAGTTCGCGAATATGTTCGCGAACATTTTTTCCGCCGTTCGCTACATCCCTAATCCCAAAATAGGACAACCATGACCTATATGATGAATACTTATGCCTGTAGTCAGGTAACCTCTTCTCCCCATATAGCCCATCAAACATTCCTGTTCTATGGCTAAGCTCATATGCATCATTTAGAGGTTTGTATACAAATATTTGTATACTGCATCCCAAGCATGTTTTGTAAAGCACAATTGAAACTATCCTAGAAGAAAGGAATTATATTCCATATTGCCTAATGTAAAACTTTACAAGTAGTTCAAACCCACACAAAGAAAAGCAATAAAAAGCTGCCTTTCAAAGAAATTGCTCAACGAATACATAATAATTATGGCCTGTCAGGGATGCACCGAATCCAGGATTTGGTCCGGGATTCGGCCAGGATTCGGCCTTTTTCAGCAGGATTCAGATTCGCCCAAATCCTTCTGCCCGGCTGAACCGAATCCTAATTTGCATTTGGGGTGGGAATGGAAAAAAACTATTTCCTTGTTTTGTGACAAAAAGCCACATGATTTGCATATGAAAATTAAGATTCGGTTTGGCCGGGCAGAAGGATTCGGCTGAATCCTGCTAAAAAAGGCAGAATCCTGGCCGAATCCCGAACCGAATCCTGGAATCGGTGCATCCCTACTATATTCTTAAATGGTCTTCCCATTGACTATGTTTTTAGCACAACTTACATATGGGGTTTTTACATTTAGATTATACAAAGGTGGTTATTTACTAAACTCCGAATACAAAAATCACAAAAAATTCTTGATATTATTATAAAATCGGACTTTTGAAAAATCACAAATTTTTCAGAATTTATTAAACCCTGAGGATGGAAAAGTCCGAATCAGAAAATCAGGCATCTCAGGTATTTTTCGATGTGCGCTGGGTTTCTTGCAATATCCAGAAGTTTTTGGAGTTTTCCGGTGAAAATCGAATAAAAAATCTGAAAAAATTGGGAAAATCAGATTTTTTTTCCCACAAAGCAAATTTTTGGGAAAATGTAATAATAAATAAGCATAAAAAAACCTGAGCAGATTTGATCGGGGGTTTGTAGCAGAAAATATTGAGATAAGTTCGGACTTTGATAAAAACCCCCAAAGTGTATGCAGTAAGTCACTGGTTTTATCAGTAAAACATCTTATTTCAGTGTTTGACCTTGTCACTGAGGTCAAAATCTGAGGGACAGATTGAACAATTAATTCCAGTTGATTCCAACTGAAGCCACCAACACTGCAGCTCTGCATTTTTAGCATTAGTGCAGTGGAGTAGGGACTCCCTGCTGGGGTTCTTTGCTGCGCCTGGGAAGAAGGGAATGCAGGGGAGCTCTGGTTAAATTTGAGCTTTTGTTCTCCTTAAAGGAACGATCATTGGGGTAATTATTCATTTCCAGTTATATTTGCAAAATATCTAATTAGTTTTATATTTCTGAGTAAAACTATAAAGAATTTGAGTTCCATTCATTCATCTACTGATTTTGGAGCATCTGTTCATTTTCTGTAAAGAATGATTTCTTTAAACACAATAGCTATTGTTGCTTGTTAATAAAAGAATTTTGACAAAAAACATTATTAACACATATTAACAAATATTTATAATATATATATATATATATATATATATATATATATATATATACATATATATATATATATATACACACATATATATATATATATATATATATGTATATATATATATATATATATATATATATATATATATATATATATATATATATATTTTAGGGATGCACTGAATCCAGGATTTGATTTGGGATTCAGCAGGATTCGGATTCGGCCCAATCCTTCTGCCCAGCCGAAACAAATCCGAATCCTATTATACAAATGCAAATTAGGGATGGAAAGGGAAATCACGTGACTTTTTGTCACAAAATAAGGATTTAAAAAATGCTTTCCCCTTCCCACCCCTAATTTGCCTGAATCTCTTGCGAAGGATTCAGGGGTTCTGCCAAATCCAAAATAGTGGATTTGGTGCATAATATATATACAGTATAATAAAATAATTCATATGTTATTGTGCAGGAATACATAATATTAGGCCAATACAATAATAATAATTGTATGTAAATATACTACAGCTAAGGCTTAAAGGGGTGGTTCACCTTTTGGTTGACTTTTAGTGTGTTATAGAATGGCTAATTCTCTTTTTATAAATCTTTTTCTTTTTTTAATAGTTTTTGAATTACTTCTGATTATCCAGCTTTCAAATGGGCTTTCTCTGGCCGATAAGGGCACATTTTGCACAGGGGGTAACTATATATGTGTAGTAAAAAAAAGTCCATAGCTAGTCTTTGGTGGTAATTTAAGCCATATGTCTCTTATTGTAAAATCCCTATAATATACCAAACACTTAATTTTATCTGCATCAAATAGACGGCAGCTCAGGTACTTATTGTGTGAACAAATTAGTGACATGCCAATAAACGTAGCTTTAACTCTAGATCAATTACAGGAATATTTGCCTATTATTTGTACAATTAACAGTCAGCTTTTACATCTGGATCTCAGAAGGCACCATTGTACTGTGCAAAAGAATGATACACTATTTTTACAGCATCTTAATTGTTGAAGGCAAGTGTTCGAAGAGCCAAGGAGGCTGACAAGCTGTTAGCAGGATCACTTTTCCTAAACAGGAATAGGAAGCTGGACCAAAGTGGCTGAGGAATGACAAGAATGCAAGCCAGATCTATATTGGTCCCTTGGTCTGCTCCAGTGGCCTCTGCAGAATGCCACCAGTCCTGCAGCAAGAAAGTGGATTGATTGCCTGCTTGGCTCAGCATTCCATTAATCACAGGGCTGCAAGCCTGCATTAACTCCTTTACTGCTGCTGCAATGTCGGAATGTGTTCAGCAATGACAAATATTTGTAGTATTTCTACTGTCTAATTTTATTTAGATTTCTTCAATCACATGCATCACCCTGGTCCCTCAATCTTCAAACAATTTATTGTAGATTTCCACTTGTGCCTTGCTGATGTCTAATGGAACAGAATCATGGTTAATTACCTTAAGAACAAGGGAAATGTATTATATGGGAATTAAACAGCTAAAGGGGACCCGTCACCCAAAAAAAATATTCCAAATCATTTTTTATCATGTTCGTTAAGCAAAATAAACTTTAATTACATTGTATAAATTATTTGAATCTTCTTTACATCAGTCAGGGAACTCATAATTATATCCAGCAGGCAGGAGCCATTTTGTGGACACTGTTATTAAGAAAAGCCTTCCATCATCTCAGAATCTTGTTTGTGCACCAGAATGGGGGACCTGATGTCCATCCCCATGCCCTGGCTTCACAATTAAATGGTTAGAACTGGTGGAATGTGGGGAGAGCAGTGACATGTAGGAAGTGCTGAATGGAAAGTGAAAGTAATTGCTTGCCCCGCCTCTATGCCTAGGCATAGAGGAGGGGCAGAAAATATTTGATTGACAGCTGATATTTTTAAATGAGTTTACAACAGCTATGAATGCTTTAATAAAAAAAAGAATTTGAATTTCATGTTTAATTTGAAAAGGACTTTCATTATACAGCTTTTTATGTCTGGGTGACAGGTCCACTTAAAGGCACACCACCATCAGTATCTCAGACCAATAGTAACTGGCCAATAGCTACAGTGTGCCACAGGCAGACCCAGTTCAAATTTAGCTTGATGAGTGGCAGTCAGTGGTTTCAGGCATTTGGACTGCAATAGTTCAGTCACATTCATGACAATCACATTTCTTTGTCTGACATTTACAAGGAAAAGTGAAATCTTTTCAATCATGAATTCCACATTTTCTAAAATTCTAAATTTCTGTGCCTCCTAGGAACAAATTTATCAGTGCATTTTTTATGCTCTGGTCTCATTACTCCAATCCTTTGCATTACCCCTGTATATATACTGTATTATTACATCCTTCTATAATAATCTATTAACCTAGCATAAGTTTTAGGAATTTGGGTAACTGTAGGGGCAACCCAGCAAAACACATCTTCCCTAGCTTTCCGGGTGTTTATAAAATATGAATAGGACATAGTTTACGATTTCCCTTGCACTCATTAGAATACGTATTTTAACTGGACCTGCTATATGTTCTATATCAAATATAAACAGTTCTAAAAATATAAAAGTTCTATATCAAATACTTGAAAGGTTTCAGAATTAAATATTCCTTCAGTTCTAGAGGTTTAAGGCCAAAACTTGAGAGTCATTTTCAGAGTCAAAACTTTCTTTAAACATATATTGCTATGGTATTACCATTAAAGTTTAAATGTCACAGAAGCTCAAACCTAAAGGAATAACACAATCTTCATTATTCTAACAGCCGGTTGAATAGTACCATACAATTTTCTACTACAAATGAGTAGATTGCAGTACCCACCACTCTAATATCCAGTGCATATGCCAGCAGAAAAACTAGCTCATTAAGGTTTGACTTGTGACACAACCATGAAGACACATAACAATATCCATAGAGGTTTTTTTTTATTTCTCTCCAGCACCTACTCTCATGGTGGACTGCATCATACATCAGCAGAAAATACTATACAGGCATGGGATCTGCTATACAGAAACCTGTTATCCAGAAAGCTCAGAATTACAGACTGTCTCCCATAGACTTCATTTTATCCAAATAATTTCTCTATAATAATAAAACACAGCATTGTACTTGAGCCCAACTAAGATATAATTAATCCTTATTGGAAGCAAAACATCTTATTGGGGTTATTTAATGCTTACATGATTTTCTAGTAGACTTAAGTTATGAAGATCCAAATTACGGAAAGATCCACTTTCTGGAAAACCCCAGGGCCCGAGCATTCTGGATAACAGGTCCCATACCTGTACCAGAATAATCTACCCCTACCTAGCCTACTGGCACTAGTAACATACCTCTACCCCTCTGACTTCTCTAATCACTAAGTGGATACTAGAATTAACAGGCACAATGACAGGAGTTATGCCACTAATGCACAATAACTACAATTACACATAAAATACTTTTAAGATGTTGTACGGTGTAAATGATCTTTACATTCAGAGAGAAAAACATAGACATACGTGCAAAGGCTGGGCTGGCTTAATCTATCAGATGTTTGCATTAGTCAAAGCGGTTAAGTGCTAAATGTGTATTGGTTGTTATGGGTTACTAGACTTGAATCATCTTTCCCCCCAGTTTTATATCACACAACATATTCTTTTCTACAATTCTACTGCCCAGCGTGAGCCCAAGTACTTTCTGTTTTTCTTAATGTTTTTCTCAATAACATTGCTGTGAGTATGCTAATATTATTATTTTAAATCAGTTAACCTGGGGAATGCCGATGTTTTTACGAACCAAATGACCAACATTTGCTTAATAAGATATATTCTATTTATATTTTGTACTACAACTCCATCTGCTGGCAGACAGCAGGTATTGAATTTTAACTAGTTATTTTCATGTTACTTGCTTATTTTCTTGCCAAGTCCAGAGGGTACAAGTCCTGGGAGTGCAATGTAGGTGCCCACATCATGCTCATTCATTTAAGATGCATAAAGTAGGAGCAAGGATATTTGAATCAATGGAACCTTGTGCTTAACACTTGCCAAAAGTGAAAAACCTGGTACCCCTGGTTTTTCACAGGGCACAGTCTACACTTAACAATCTTATGGGCACAAGTTCAACCTGCATCAGTACAATGCTAATGCCTAGCATTAGTAAGTGTTCCCTCAGTTTGTATATGATTGTATAACCCAAATAAGTATTATATAATGTATATTATATTATTATATTATATAATGTATATATAATGCAAATACTGAGGGATTCTGCAAATGCAGCTGCTTCAATATACAATGGTGTTTTGAGCTACACATTTTTAGCAGCAATAGCCCTAGGATCTGCTCTGAGGTTAAATCAGCAGACATGGTAAGTGGGAAAATGTATCTAAATCTTGACATCACTCTACTGAAGCTCACAATGTACTTAATGATGCTGAACAATTGAGGCTAAATCCATCTGTAGAACTAGAGGGAATGAGTGGTTTGCTCTCTGCCACAACTGTACCGATTGCAAGGTGGGGAGCAGTTGGTGGGCAGGTGCCCAGGGAAGAACCAGACTAAAATATGTCTGTGTACAGCTTGAAGTATGAAATATTGTCATAGCAGCTTACCCTGAAGATTAATCATCATGTGAAATTAAGCCCTGAGGTAGCAATACTGAAAGCTAGATGTTAAAAGTCACCACTCAGTGGGTGGTGCTGTACAAATGAGCATTGGTGGCAATAAAATACTTAAGGAGGCTATGTAATAAATATAAGAGTGCTACTTGTAACTTGTCTAGTTACCCATAGCAGCCAATCAAAAGGTAGCTTTTGGAAAATAAGTATCTGATTGGTTGTCGTGGGTTACTAGATATGGGCAAAATGCAATGCTTTTTAATATATTATGCTTATGTGCATCCAGTCACACAGAGCAGACCATCGACATAACCAATGATGTCACAACGTAGCTAGGTCCTGATGTAGGTAGCATATGGTAGCCTTATAGTAATGAAGGATAAGGAGCTTCATATAATGAACACCAAATTGTCATGTAAAAAGGAAAAAATTAGAATGTTTGTTAAAGGAACACTATACCCCCAAAATGAATACTTGAGCAACAGATAGTTTACATCAAATTAAGTGGCATATTAAAAAATCTTATCAAACTGGAATATATATTTAAGTAAATATTGCACTTTTACATCTCTTGCCTTGAGCCACCATTTAGTGATGGTCTGTGTGCTGCCTCAGAGATCACCTGACCAGAAATACTGCAACTCTAACTGTAACATGAGGAAGTGTTGAAGCAAACACTTCTGTTAATTGGCTCACATGTATGGTATGTTTGTGTGCACCGTTAATCTTACGATCCAAGGGGGCGGCCCTTATTTTTTTTAAAATGGCAGTTTTCTATTTATGATTACCCAATGGCACATACTACTAAAAAAGTATATTATTATGTAAATGGTTTATTTACATGAAGCAGGGTTTTACATATAAGTTGTTTTATGCAATCTATTTTTATAGAGACCTACATTGTTTGGGGGGTATAGTTTTCCTTTAAGAAGGACAAGGAGGAGATTAATAAAAGCAGCAGACCCCTTTCTGGGTCACTGATCTGCTAAATAGGATCATTTGGAAGGAATGGTTCAATAAAAATAAATTGCACAAACTAAATATATTCAGTAACTGAGCACCTGTAATCAATTCTTAATGGAGTTACAGTGTTCCAACCCCCCCCCCCCCCCCCAGTGGCAGGGAATTTTACCACTTCTTTTAGGAATAGAAATGGACTGCCTCCACTGTGTAATGCAAAAAGAAAAATGTACTTATAGGAAAACGAAACCCCTGAACATTATAGTTTTTTCAGTAACGTAACTAAGCGGCATCGGGCCCAGGTGCAGGCCATGTAGCTGGGCCTCCCCCTGGACACAGTTTTCAGCATGCCTTCGCATCGGCGCCAGCTTCCGGAGGGCCCTCCTAGTAATAATGCGCCTGGGTTTATCTATCTCCAATATACTTTAATTAAAAAATGTGTAAGGTTTTTTTTATAAGAAACCTGACTGTGTGCAGTGAAATTCTCCCTTCGTCTACTGCTGTGGATAGGAATTGTCAGACAGTCCCTAACTGCTCTGCAGGGAAACAATCATACATATGAACAGCAAGAGGAGCCCCCACATTACTTCCCAGCCATGCAGAACTCAAGCAGCTTTGTTTGTTTCCCTGTAGAGCAGTTGGTGACTGTGTAGAGATTTGTATTGGATTTTATTTTTTGCCTTTACACCACCTTTACTGTTTCCAACTCCAGCTGCAGGGACAAAGATCATGGAGCCAGATTTAAACAGATAAACTGGGATTCTATTTGGAGGATTATTTTGCTGCAGCCACTGGTTCTGCAGGGTTGGAGAAAATTTGTATTAAACAATACAAAAAATATAAAATCCACATTAGATTACATGACAACACAGGACCCAGTGCAGTAGTGCAGCTGCATATTCTGATTATTAATCAGTCTTGCTGTATCGGCTTGTATCGGATATTATTTGACTGGTGCTGTTTTGATAATTTATGACGATCCCTAAGCAGCCCAAACCACACTGAGCATGTGCACAGTCTTGCAAATAGGTGTAACAAAGTTAAACGATGGTGACCCCCTGTGGCCAACTTTGAAAGCATAAATAGTTTTTTGATTAGGCTTGTGGTGCAGTAAGTTCATGTTTATGTTTCATATACAAAATACAGCATTTCTAGCCTTATTCTATTTTAGACTCTACTTCCCCTTTAAATTATATGGATGCCGTGCTCACATTGGTATGATGAGATATTATATGTGAAACCATATTCCCAGAGTTATGGGGATACAGGCTCATTATATTTTTTCTCTTGAAGTCCAGTTATTTCTATTGATACCACTGCAGAAGTGTATATACCTTTAATTAAAATAAATTGGCTGCAAATCTTTATTACTATGAACACAATTGGGAGGCATTTATGTAACAAACAAAGCTTCTGGAGACACAGCAATAAAGCAGGTCTGAATGCTCACTAAATGTAGGCAATGGGTATTAGCTGAGGTGCTGGGAGATTGTCTTGCTGTTTAAGTGGCACTCCAATTGTAAGACGATCAGCAACTATACATCCTGATCTAATATTAACCCTGAGCCACAACACAAATGAAACACAAGTCTTGTTTGACATGTTGGCAGCTGGGTCACCTTATACTGTACATTTTAGCTCTCGTAACACTTAAATAAATAGCATCTGTGGCCGGGTGCATGGGGATTAAAATTTCAGCAGTTTATTATATCCATTATATACCAGTCTGACATTTTAAGTATAAACTGAGTAAGGACACTATAAAGGGCCTTGCAATTTGCGCACTTTACATTCAGAAGTAAAAGGAGTTGGGGAACAACACAAGCATGGAAAATGTTCCTGGGTACCAAATAAGGGCTGTGATTGCCCATTTAGTAGCCTCTATGTGAATTGTCAACCTACACTGAGGCTCTGTTTGGCAGTAAACCTGGTTTTTATACAACCAAAACTTCCCTCCAAGCCAGGAATTCAAAAATAAGCACCTGCTTTGAGGCCACTGGGAGTAACATCTAAGAAGTTGGAGAGCAACCCCTTAGATGTTACTCTCAGTGGCCTCACTGGTGTAGATCATATTTTTTTTTTTTCCAGTAACATCACAAAATTTTTTTTATATTCAGTTAGTAAATTATTTTATTTTGCACAGAAGTCCTTATTTTTATTGTAGCATGCTTGGTTAATTCACATTATTTTCTCCGCTTACAAGATAGTTTTGCGAACAGGGGAGGAAGGTGGAGGAAAGGCTGCGTGTTTTGTCTGACTGAGGTCTGTAATCAGTATTTCATTTGTTTGTGTGTTTAACCAACGATGTTACAAGCACAGGGAAGGCAGTGAGGATATAAGTTTAATGGGGAAGTGACGTATAGGGTTAAGAACATGGCGCCCTCAAAGTTATTGAAAATGTTGATAAGTTTGGAATGTGAGCAGAGCTTTTAAAAGGCACACAGGAGATAATCTAACCCAGCGTTTCAGGACAGGGGATAATTGGCAACATTTTGGGATAGTTTTCTAATTTTACCTTTCCTTCTCCTTTAAAGGACACCCATCACAGCCAAAATCAAACACATATTAACAATCTGACCAGTACAACCTACAGATGTTTAATCAAACTACATACATAGTTTTTTGAAGAAAAAAAAAACAGCAATTTTTTTTAAAAAAATCCCTTACTTTGTCAAATGGGTTCTTTCACTGAGAGAGTCCATACTGTGACTATAACATGCAAATGAGCTCACAAGCATGCTCAGATTGAAGAACTGCCCTGAGCATTCTACCCAGAATGCCTAGCTTTAGTAAACTACACCACTAGAAGTATCACGAGATTTCCAATCTTGTCCCCTGCTGGTGATGTCATTATGCAAATGAAGGGCACACACTAACTTCCAGACAGGTGGCAGCACTACTGAACAGCAGCTAACACAGAACTTTGGCTGATTTGAAAATAGCTTAGAATGGTTGCTAGGCAACCAAGGAATTTCAACTGAGCATGTGCGAGATTTCAGAGCTGCAGTTTGCTGGGAAGATATGGGTAGGAGGAGCCAGAGAAATCCAAGATGGCTGCCTCAACTAGAACTGCAGTAGAGATAGGGGAGATCTTGCAGAAGGAATAGTGAGCTGATGATTTACATTATACAAACAATGCATACTGTTTTAAAAATCGGATGTCTTGAACTTCCACATAGTGTCTTACGTAGTAAATGATTTTAGTTATGATCGGTGCTCTTTAATGCTTAAATTTTCATTATTGATGTAACCATTTTTATTCTTGTTCTACTAATTTTAATGATGGTGTAAACACTGTAGACTCAAGCGGCCTCTGCAAACAGCAGCCAATGCTGCCTGTCAGTACCTCTGCGCTGGACATGCTGATAATGCAAAGTGTAGTACATGGCAATCAATCCAGGCCAATTGCTGCTGGCAGCCTGCCTCCATACAGCTATTTATTGCAAATGAAATGTTCTTCAGCTGGGGAAAGGTCACAAGCAATGGGCTGGAGCTATTCAAATATATGGTTTATTTATGGGTGCTTTATTCAAGTACATCAGCTTGTAAGTGACTTATTTTTAGCCAGCAAGGCTTCAGTCATTACACTATGAGCAGCACAACTGAATCAAACCTGAATAAAGCATAGCTACAGTATGTCAGCCACATTATGGGGATTTAGGAATCAACTGCCAGGTGTCTGCCTAGGAAGTCCTGACGCTGGAAATTACATGGGATTCTCTGGTACATAATCTCTTGCATCATATAAGCCTCACAGGTCATACAGTATCTACAAGGGCATGAGCCCAATGTGTGTGGGAGCACCATTAATGCAATATAAAATGTATTTCTGA
This sequence comes from Xenopus laevis, assembly GCF_017654675.1. Classification (NCBI taxonomy): domain Eukaryota; kingdom Metazoa; phylum Chordata; class Amphibia; order Anura; family Pipidae; genus Xenopus; species Xenopus laevis. The sequence continues at coordinate 98,435,432 of NC_054378.1, forward strand.
GATTGTATAGTAATAAGGCATAGCTATGTTACATAGTTAAATTGGGTTGAAAAAAAAAGTCCATCAAGTCCAACCCTTCCAAATGAAAACCCAGCATCCATACACACACCCCTCCATACTTTCACACAAATTATATATATATATATATATATGTATATATATATATATATATATACCCATACCTATACTAACTATAGAGTTTAGTATCACAATAGCCTTTGATATTATGTATGTTCAATAAATCATCCAAGCCATTCTTATAGTCATTAACTGAATCAGCCATCACAACATCACCTGGCAGTGCATTCCACAACCTCACTGTCCTGACTGTGAAGAACCCCCTACGTTGCTTCAAATGAAAGTTCTTTTCTTCTAGTCTAAAGGGGTGGCCTCTGGTACGGTGATCCACTTTATGGGTAAAAAGGTCCCCTGCTATTTGTCTATAATGTCCTCTAATGGCAGGCACATTATGGGCATTTAGGAACCAGGCTCTGGGATGGCTTCACACGGGAAGTGAAATGGGATCCTCTCTTCCTAAGGTGAGGTTGTTAATGTTATTCAGTTCAGTTGTTTGCAGATTGTTCACTAGAAATAAAGACTTTTTTTTCAATTACTTTTCAATTACTTTTTTTTACCTCTTTTTCAAAACTTAACGTTTATTGTTCCTTCCTCTGGTGATCCAGGTGCAGATTCTGAACATTTACAATTTGCTACATTTAGTTGATACATTTCTCAGAGCAACATCTGTGGAATATTAGCAACTATTGTATCAGTTATAACTGATAACTCAGGGATTCTGCTCAGCAGGCAAAAAACAGATAGAAGATGGATTACGAAGCCAGTATATTAAAAATGTATAATTTATTACTTACATTTAATCTCTAAAACACTGGCTGGCCAGGAAGCACAATGAAATAGATTATGAATAAATATACATAAACACAATTAAGGATTCAATCCAGGTGGGTAATCACTTTTCCTGTACGGAAAGATCAAATAATTGTTCCTTGGTTGTGGTGTATGCTTGTAAACAGGAAAAAAGTTGTGAGTTGTAGTTCAGCAAGATAAAAAAAAGTTATTTCAATTGAGGTTGTGATTAAGATTTTTTTTTTCCCATCCGGTGAAGCAGTAAAGTATGCAGAGTGCTTTACTCAGTGGATTGAAAGGCAGATTGATGAATGGCTAAAAATAGAGAGCAAATTTCCTAGGAGATGTATTGGGGCGTCCCCCACGCCCTCCTCCTTGCCAGCTGTGAAAGCCCCCCAAAAGTAATTGGATTGGTCTCACCAGATTCTAGGTTCCCGTATTCCTCGAGGGCGCAGCCGGGTTTGAACTCTCAGCAGCCTGAAAGCCTGTTTCACGAATTCACCTCTCTGGAGATGTCCTTTTCACAATCCAAGATCGCGCACAGTCTGCTATAGTGCGTGCGCTCCACAGCGGAACGCAACCTCCGAATCTTTTTCACGATCTTACACTGCACATTATGCTCACAGTGATGTAAGTACATTTTTAAGTACATATGCACTGTCACCATGAAAATACACTTAGAATATAGGGATGGGCGAATTTTTTCGCCTCGTTTCGCCGAAAAAATGACGCCCATAGACTTGTATGGAGACGTGCGTAAAAAAAAAGACGCGCGACAAAATAATTTCGCCGCGCAACAAATTTTTTTTGACGCCCATAGACTTTAATGGGCGTCTGCGACATTTCGCCGGCGGCGAATTTTTGGCGAAACAAAACGGGTCAAATTTGCCCATCCCTGTTAGAATACTCATAGAAGGTGAAAATCACACTTAGTAAATATTTGCCAGTGTTTCTATAAATCTACCCTTGGTAAAAGGGGATCCAGCCTGAAAATGATTAGGGAAATATTTGAGGGGTGTATTTATTTTCTGTTCTCGATACCAAAGGGACTGTAGCAGATGAGTAGCATAGTTATGTTTATATTTCGGTACCCTTGGCACAGTAAAGGTGGCAATACATGGGTCATTATCTATTCAGGTCAGGCATTAAAGCCACCTGAGGCTGCAAAATTCAGGTCAGGCATTAAAGCCACCTGAGGCTGCGTTTGCAATGCTGCCCCCCCCCATCACTAGCCCAGAGTGAGAGTCATTCTGAGGGGGTTGCTGGGAGTATCCATGGAATTATTTGACACATACAACAACCAGCCTGCATCGACCTTTGATAAATAGGCCCATAAGGGCTAGTCCACACGGGGAGATAGCGACGCGTTTGCGGTCGCGGCGACAAAGCGCCGCGACAGTCGCCGCGACCAGCGCAGGCGACAGTTTTGTATGGGCGCCTATGTAAAAACGCCTGTGCTAACCACACGAGGCGATGCGCTTTTCAACAGTCGCCTGAAAAAGCCTCGCCAGGCTTTTTCAGGCGACTGTTGAAAAGCGCATCGCCTCGTGTGGTTAGCACAGGCGTTTTTACATAGGCGCCCATACAAAACTGTCGCCTGCGCCGGTCGCGGCGACTGTCGCGGCGCTTTGTCGCCGCGACCGCAAACGCGTCGCTATCTCCCCGTGTGGAATAGCCCTAAAAGTCAAGTAAGAGAAGCTTTCAGGTTAGCACTTATGTGCTGCTGTGGATACTCATGGAACTACAGCAGTGTGATCAGTACACCAATATTTTAATATATCTTGAGCCATGATATGAACCAAGGGGGTATTTGGGGGGTGCTTATCTGTTGTCCTGGTTATCCATGAAAATGAAGACACTTCAAATATAGTTTTTAAGAGCCTACGCCAAAGATAATTTTTGGATGCATGGCCAAAACAGAAAGTGAATGTTGACCACAGTGCAACACATTTACACAGCACTTATCTATTGCATGCTCTTACATTAGTGTCTGTTTCTTCAGCAGCCTAAACCACCTTACTGTATGGCTATATAATGGAAAATTATAAAAAGCATGGACATTTAAAGATGTGAGGATAAGCTTACCGCTTTCCATATGGGGTCCGGGTGCTCAAGCTCCAAGCCCTCAGCGGGGGGGGAAATACATACAAATCCTAAAAAATAGAGCTGGCACGATTCCGACACCCCAAAAATATGACTGAATTAAATACAATCCAGGAGTCTCAAAATATTAGTAAAGTAGTACAAAAAGCTTTATTTACATCTTGTATAAAAATCCTGAGATAATCCTGAGATAATTGGTAATTGGTTGTCATCTTTTATCATTTGTGATTTGCGAGTTATTTAGCTTTTTATTCAGAAGCTCCTAAGCAGCGAGCAGAAAGCAAAGATCTGCTCCTTAGTGACATATTAAACTACAACTCCCAGCACCCAACAGAAAGCAAAGATCTGCTCCTTAGTGACATATTAAACTACAATCCCAGCACCCAACAGAGAGCAAAGATCTGCTCCTTAGTGACATATTCAACAAAGCACCGAACAGAGAGCAAAGATCTGCTCCTTAGTGGCATATTAAACAACAACTCCCAGCACCCAACAGAGCACAAAGATCTGCTCCTTAGTGACATATTAAACTACAACTCCCAGCACCCAACAGAGCGCCAAGATTTGCTCCTTAGTGACATATTAAACTACAACTCCCAGCACCCAACAAAGAGCAAAGATCTGCTCCTTAGTGGCATATTAAACTAGTACAACTCCCACTGCTCCCAGCAGCCAACAGAGCGCAAAGATCTGCTCCTTAGTGACATATTAAACTACAACTCCCAGCACCCAAATGAGAGCAAAGATCTGCTCCTTAGTGAAATATTAAACTACAACTCCCAGCACCCAACAGAGAGCAAAGATCTGCTCCTTAGTGGCATATTAAACTATTACAACTCCCACTGCTCCCAGCACCCAACAGAGTGCAAAGATCTGCTCCTTAGTGACATATTAAACTACAACTCCCAGCACCCAACAGAGAGCAAAGATCTACTCCTTAGTGACATATTCAACTACAACTCCCAGCACCCAACAAAGAGCAAAGATCTGCTCCTTAGTGGCATATTAAACTACAACTCCCAGCACCCAACAGAGAGCAAAGATCTGCTCCTTAGTGACATATTAAACTACAACTCCCAGCACTCAACAGAGAGCAAAGATCTGCTCCTTAGTGGCATATTAAACTAGTACAACTCCCACTGCTCCCAGCACCCAACAGAGAGCAAAGATCTGCTCATTAGTGACATATTAAACTACAACTCCCAGCACCCAACGGAGAGCAAAGATCTGCTCCTTAGTGGCATGTTAAACTACAACTCCCACTGCTCCCAGCACCCAACAGAGCACAAAGATAAATATGCTCCTTAGTGGCATATTAAACTACAACTCCCAGCACCCAACAGAGTTGCATTTTGATAACAGTAGCACAGTGTCAGATTACTGTAAAAATAAATAATGAGCACTGCCACAACCAGGACATGAAAGACAACTGTATGCAGCAACTGGTCCTGGCATAAGGGGGACACTACGCATGCTCACTGGCACCTGCTGTAACGGCAGATCTTTTAGGCATGCGCAGCAGAGAGCCGTCTGACTGATTAGAATGTTAGAAATGAAGCGGAGCAAGGTCTGCTAAAGGGGGCGGGGCTTCTCGTTGGAACAGGAAGTGGATGAATTGAAATGCAGATTTGAGCTTGTGTGCTGGGAAGCAGGTCAGACTGAATGCAGGGGGATTGGTAAGTGATTTGAGGAGATGGTTTAACCATTTAAACAAGCGCAATGGGTTTAGTGGATGTTTGAAACAGGAAAGACAGATGTTGAATTGCTTGCACACAGACCTTGCAGGGTCCTGAGGGTACAATGGTGCATTCTCTTGCTCCAGACCTATTTTGCTGCACTTCCCCTACTTGTTTTGGACTGTCCCTGGTGATGTCTGCCAGCAGCTAGTGTGACAGGTGCAAGGCAAGCTCTCTGGGGCTCTGGGCTCTATTCATGCAGTTTGAGGACAGGGAAGCTGGGGGGCGCTGTCCCATACAGAGTACATATTATTTATATATGTCGTTTAGAATGTGTGATTAAGTAGAACTGCACAAATGGCAATTGCTCGCCTATATCTCTCTCACAGATTTTATGTTTCCTTCTCCTGTCTAGCTTGCTGCACTAGAGTGGAAACCATTCATCTGGTCATAATGCCAAGTCCAAGGTTATCAAGAGCTGCCAACAACTCCGCTAATCCCATGAACAAATTAGAATTTATGTCCTTACTTACTAATGCTTCAGATCCTGTATCCATCCGCCACCGGACATCTGACAGTCCGGTTCACCGCAAGGACTCTTTCAACGCCACTTCATCGACTGCTTCACAGCCGCAACAGCAGCAGCTTCCAGAAGAAGACTGTATGAAGCTAAACCCATCCTTTCTTGGCATTGCCCTCAGTTCATTGCTGGCTGTTGACCTCTGGCTGACTAAAACAATGGGGGTATGTGCCAGGGAGGGCTCCTCTTGGGGTAGTGCCCGTCCATTGATGAAGTTGGTAGAGATATCTGGGCATGGCATTCTATGGATTGCTGGCACCCTGTATTGCCTGTACAAAAGTGATAGCTCTGCAGGACGTGAGGTCATTCTCAACCTACTATTTGGTAAGTTCGTCCAGCTTAATCAATATATTCAAACGTTCAAAAAGAATAATGGAATACATGATATTTCGAAGCACTTGTTCACTATTTACAAACGCACAATTGTTTTTATGTTTCTTGTGAATGTGAAATGTAAATCAAAGCAGCACTTGTCTACCCCTTTCTGATTTCAGCCCTGTGGTTTTGACTTTTTTTAAAGGGATCCTGTCATCGGAAAACATGTTTTTTTCAAAATGCATCAGTTAATAGTGCTACTCCAGCAGAATTCTGCACTGAAATCCATTTCTCAAAAGAGCAAACTGATTTTTTTATATTCAATTTTGAAATCTGACATGGGGCTAGACATTTTGTCAATTTCCCAGCTGCCCCTGGTCATGTGACTTGTGCCTTTAGGAGGGAAATGCTTTCTGGCAGGCTGCTGTATTTCCTTCAAAATGTAACTGAATGTGTCTCAGTGGGACATGGGTTTTTACTATTGAGTGTTGTTCTTAGATCTACCAGGCAGCTGTTATCTTGTGTTAGGGAGCTGTTATCTGGTTACCTTCCCATTGTTCTTTTGTTTGGCTGCTGGGGGGGGGATATCACTCCAACTTGCAGTACAGCAGTAAAGAGTGATTGAAGCTTATCGGAGCACAAGTCACATGACTTGGGGCAGCTGGGAAATTGACAATATGTCTAGCCCCATGTCAGATTTCAAAATTGAATATAAAAAAATCTGTTTGCTCTTTTGAGAAATGGATTTCAGCGCAAAATTCTGCTGGAGCAGCACTATTAACCAATTCATTTTGAAAAAAAATGTTTTTTCCCATGACAGTATCCCTTTAAAAAAAATGTAGCAGAAACTAGCTGAATAAAAGACAAGTGCAGAAGTATGCAAGTCTGAATTCTGCTTCTTTGTTCCAGGATACAAACATAAAGGGATAAATGCTTACAATTATATTTAATAAATGTACAATTGAAACGTACTTAGAATTTATATCACCGTACAACCTCAATTTTACACTCCCTGATTGTAAGGTTTCCCTCATTTTACACCATTTTGTGTGGTCCCACCAATAAATAATAAATAATACATTACCCTGATTTTATATTTTCCCGATTTTATGCAATTTTTTTTCTGGACTCTGTAAATAGTAATGATATATTTTCTTTCATTTGGCAACATTTATATATTTATTTTTGGGTTTACATCTCTTTAATAAATGTATGACCTGCATATCGGTCACAGGTTGCAGTTTAAGGGCACACAGAGCATTATGTTGCCAAGGTGAATTTGCATTTTGGGTTGGCGACACAATGCCTTGCATTCTGAAGTAACCAGAACTACAGTTAAATTGAAAGGAATTCATTTCTAGCCGTTCCAGAGTGTATGCCTTTGTGGCCACAGTACTGCGAGTTTGAGTTTTACCTAAAATACTAGTGGAATTTTGTAGAATATTGCCTTGTAGTAGAAGTTAATGACACCTGTATCAGAGGTTTTGCAGTATTATTTTTTCCCATTCATTTATAATACTACTGATGTTGAGTCTCTGCCACAATTTTTTATGGTGTTTGATGTTACTTACTGCTATTGGCATTCCATGTTCACAAGGGATCAGTTGTGGTTAACACAATGCTTTTATTTCTCTCTAGATACGGGAGTTAGCACAAGTTATCACAATAGGAAAGTCTTTCAAGTTAAAGGAAAACTATACCCCAAAATGAACACTTTTGCAACAGTTTATATCAAATTTAGTGGCATGTTAAAGAATCTTATCAAAACTGGTCTATATATTTAGGTAAATATTGCCCTTTTACATCTCTTGTCTTGAACCACCATTTTGTGATGATCTGTGTGCTGCCTCAGAGATCACCTGACCAGAAATACTGCAGCTCTAAAGGTGGCCATACATGGATAGATCCGCTCGTTTGGCGCCAAACGAGCAGATCTCCCTCCGATATGCCCACCTTGAGGTGGGCAATATCGGGCTGATCCGATCGTGGGCCCTAGGGCCCAACGATCGGATCCTAGCATTCGCAAACGGGCGGGCGGATCGCAGGACCGCATCAACGAACAGATGCGGCCGCGATCCGACGGGATTTTTAATCCCATCTGATCGAGATCTGGCCGACTTTAGGCCAGATCTCGATCGGGGAAGCCCGTCGGGAGCCCCCATACACAGGCCAATAAGCTGCCGACTCGGTCTGTCGGCAGCTTTTATCGGCCCGTGTATGGCCACCTTAACTGTAAGTGTTGAAGCAAAAGACAGAACTCCTCATATGACCTAACAAAGTATGGTTTGTTTGGTTTGTTTGTGTGCTGTTTTATGCAATGTCTTTTTATAGAGACCTACATTGTTTGGGGGGGGGGGTATAGTTTTCCTTTAATGTAACTCGATCTTATCTAACAACATTTTTCTAACAAGTCTTTCTGTTGAACAGCACTGCTGCTGGATTTAATCCTTGTTGGAATTGTAAAGGGAATAGTGAAGAGACGAAGACCGGTTCACAATCGCATGGACATGTTTGCTACTTTCTCCGTGGACAAGTATTCTTTCCCTTCAGGCCACGCCACACGTGCAGCTATGGTGTCCCGCTTCATGCTGAACCATCTGGTGCTGGCAGTTCCCGTAAGGATTCTAGTGATGCTGTGGGCCGTTCTGGTCAGCTTGTCCAGGGTCATGCTGGGTAGACATAATGTGACCGATGTGGCCTTTGGATTCTTTATGGGCCACATGCAATATAGTCTGATTGAGTACTTCTGGTTGTCACCAAGTATTTTGCCTGCCCTGTTCAGAATGTGAAGTCTCTTGGGTGAAAAGTATCTGAAGGTGGTGGTGTCACAAAAACCTAATTTTCATTTCCTATGGATATGACAACGGTCTCCACTGCATCCTGACGTTTTTTATATGTGGCCTCATATCATATCATTAAGAGGTCAGGTACACACAGCACTTAGGCAAATACTGGGACAGAATAAGATTATAATAATAGACATCGCAATCCAAATTCATAAATTATCCTGCAATGTTTATATGTACAGCATGGACATCGCATACTCTTGCAGGAAAAATGTAATTTAAATTTAGTTTCTATACTTTAATTATTTTTCGAGGACTTTATTTTGTATTCTGTGAAAGTAATTACATTTGTCCAGATTTTTTGTTTCAAGGCAATCCGTTAGCTGGATCCTTTGTTGACCAATGATGTTTTAAGTCATTTTCTAATATTTTCTTTACTGGGTTTTCCTAAACATTTCTGTTCTCTGTGTCCTCTGTTCTCTCTGCAGGATGGAGTTGGGGGGGTTTTGGTGTACCTAGTTATTGTCAGTTAGCAGTTTATGGGCAAAGCAGGTTGGCTGGGCCCCCCAACTTTCAGGAAAACATTTAATTGTTTTAAAGTACTAAAAATATAATGAAGTGTTGCCCTGCAGTGGTAAAACTGCTGCGTTTGCTTCAGAAACACTACTATTGTTTATATAAATAAGCTGCTGTGTAGCAATGGGGGCAGCCAAAGTAGGAAAGGCTCAGGTTACACAGCAGATACACTCTGTAGAACATAACAGTGTTATCTGTTTTCCACTTTTTAACCTGTGCCATATAGCCTTTTTTCAAATTCCTCCATTGCCACACAGCAGCTTGTTTATATGAACAATAGTAGTGTTTCTGAAGCAAATACAGCCGTTTTACCAGTGCAGGCAACACTGCATTATATTTTCACTACTTTAAAACACTTTTTTTCATGCACCAGGTGTGTTTACTGTGTGATCCTCCAGCAAGTTGTGAAATTACAGTTTCTAGGAAGCCAAAACAGCTGTTGGCGTTTTGGGGGGTATGAGTGTAAAAGCTAGAGCACCCCTGGCTTGGACAGCCCTGATAGAAATGCCAACATTATCAGTTGTTCTAATTTTACCAAGGACATCCCAAAAGGAACCTTGGACAATTGCCTGCCCTATCATTTGATATTAACAATGCTTCATGGGATAATTTGAACCTACATACTGTATAAAAGAAAGAAAAGAAAGTTGTCTGTTCTGTACTTCTAGGTGTGATGAGAAGGAGGAGAAGGCCATAATGCCCATGGAAAGAATACGTAGACCATTCAGTTCATTGTGAACATAGTTCCTACCACCAGCATATCTTTAAAACTTGCCATGCTTTTGCCAGCCTGCCTTAATGATAGCAAGATCCGACTTCATGATTTCGGAATATCGGGGCAAACAATGTCAGAGCCATATGCAGTTACTGTAGCATGTAACATACTTTTAGCTTGCTCATACTGTGGGTATTTAGTAACACGTGCAATGTTTTCTGCGGTCTATGAACAGATTGCAGCCAATCAGCAGTTAGTTGTTCGTATTCTAATGCACATAGAATAAAGAAAGCAAGCATCATAGCTCAGGAAGACTTTGGCACATTTGTGTGTACCTTCTATCAGGTCGGCCTCGCTATGCTGTTTGCAGGTCGTTTAACTGCCGGATTCGGACTATTTGTGACTAGTGATGAGCGAATTTTTCGCCAGCCATGGATTTGTGGCGAAATTCTGAATTTGGCCATGTATGAATATTTCCGCAAAACTGAAAATTTGCAGAGAAAAACTGCCCATTGATTTTAATGCATTTGGAGAAAAGTCGCTATAAGAAAAAACACCCATTGACTTAAATGCATTTGGACAAAAAAAGTCGCTATGAGAAAAAACACCCATTGACTTAAATGCATTAGGACAAAAAAGTCACCATAAGAAAAAACACCAATTGACTTTAAGTTGCCTTCGGGTGATTCATATGCCGTCCTGCTGGTGATTCTTATTCTTGCTGGCAGGAAGGCATTTCGGGGTATTAGTCGCCCAAAGTAGTGAAGATTTATTGCTGGGAGACTAATTTTCTCATCTGCCACTACTCTAATGCATTAGGACAAAAAAGTCGCCATAAGAAAAAACACCTATTGACTTAAATGCATTTGGAGCAAGAAAAATAGTTCGGTGCAAAAACACCCATTGACTTCATTGCATTTTTTGAAATTTTTCGCAGTTTCGCAAATTTTTCAGGGAAGAGAAACGGGACAAATTAGCTCATCACTAGTGACCTGGTGACCTTACGCTGTTGGCTTCCGGTTTTATAGGCCTGCCACTCCCCTTTTGTGATGTCATCAGTGGGGCAGGTGAGCGCGGGTCTATAAACGGAAGGCAGAATTTGGGTGCAGGTTCGAGTCGGGTGTGGGTCGAGTTTTTCCCGACCCGCACATCACTATTGCCAAGATCAGTGTTCCTTTTATACCCATTCCTATTCTTACCAGTTATGTCTATTACATTCCTTTTGATGATTTAAGGTTTTAAGCTGACAAAGAGAACATTGGTCAGAATTATTGTAAGAGAATGCTGTAATATGTTCAATTAAATAAAATCACTACTCCGTTTTAAAAAAGGGATAAAAGAAGAGATTAGCACCAGCTATATTTATCATTGTATGATGGCAACCCAATCAAACATTCTATGTTAGTGAAGCTGACTTGAGAGTTGTGCTTTGATGCCCAATGGGCCAATCATTGTGAACAGGTGTCATCATGAGATTTGTTGTTGTGTAGCAACACTAATAGTAATGGATGCCTGTTTGGAGCCTCTCCTACTATTTCTAACTGCATTCATAGCTTCAAGTGTAGTCCTGGGCCAATTGTGTCAGTTTTCATGAAGAGATGGGCGGTCATACTGCCCCCTACCTTCCATTCATAGGTATTATAAGAACCTACATAACACAATGTAGTGTAGTGTATAGTGCATTTGAGTAATAAAGTGAAGTTTCCTCCTCCTCTGCTTTTTTTGCGTGGAGGACAGCCGTGAATAATGTAGCTTTACATTTTATGGTGATGACTGTTCATTTTCTTTTTATTAGAAGATTTCATATATATATATTTCTGGTGCAGAAGAAAATAGTTTTGTGGCATGCTTTAATTTTTTATCTCATATGACAATTTTATAGACAACAGTACACTGGTTTATTTTTTTATCTTTTAGGTACATATCTTGTGGCATATATTATATATACATGTATTGGATCTATTATCTGTTTTTTTTGGGACCAAATGAGGTCTTGTCTGAGGTCTTTGTCTTTTGATAGAAGACTCAGAGCAGCTCTACTTTGAGGGTTTACTGGTATATTTAGGTGGACTTTTCTGATAAGGCTTACATAGTTTTAACCTTTCCTTCTCCTTTAAGGAACTTAGATTTGTTACGCATAAAAATATAGGACTGTTTTTTCCTTATAATGAATTTGTGGAGGGTTGGTAATGGTTACCATAAGGTAATAGGATAGAAATGGCATTGTGCATCTCAGAGCTTTTTGGGTTTCCAGGTAATGGATCCCCTACTTGTACATATATCTTTGGTTTGTAATAATTATCAGACATTTATGGGCTTTTCCTGAATACAAACCCTAGTCTTCGCTGGAGCTTTAATGTTTTAAGGTCATTCCTTTTTTTGACGTTCTAAGGGGCAAATTTACTGCACAGGACAAAGTTCTCTGGTGATCCCAGACCTGTAAGTGGCTCACTGAAGTGAGCTTGTCTAGCCCAGATCTTTACATGTGAAGCCACTAACTATAGTAGAGTTTGCTGACTTTATACAGATCATACATATTTGTAAACGGTTGGGCACAATCAGGTTCATTAATGGGGTGGCTCACCTTTTAGTATGTTATAGAACTACCAATTCCAAGCAACTTTTTAATTGGTCTTCACTATTTATTTTTTAACAGTTTTTAAATTATTAACTTTCTTCTTTTGACTCTTTACAGCTTTCAAATGACCCCATTTAAAAATAAATGCTCTGTAAGACTACAAATGTTTTGTTATTGCTCAGCTTTCTAGTCAGGCCCTCTTCTATTCATATTCCAGTCCCTTATTGAAATCAATGTATGGTTTCTAGGGTAATTTGGACTCTAGCAACCAGATTGCTGCAATTGTAAATTGGTAGAGCTGCTGAATAAAAAGCTAAATAACTCAAAAACCACAAATAATAATAAAATGAAAACCAAAAGCAAATTGTCTCATTATATCACTTCCTATATAATAAAAAGAGTTAACTCAAAAGTGAACAACCCCTTTAATCTAAACATAGACCCCAGAAACCATTAGAATGTATTCTAAGACTTCAATATGTTCTGACCATGTCTTTGCAAGGTTGTCCCTGGGCAATATAAGTCTCTATCCAATAGATAGCTGAGATCTTGTGGTACAGTAAATTATTTTGTGGTTTGTGTCATTGCATGTTTGCCTATAGACATGAGCAAATCTCACTTGTAAAAATGTCTATTTAGATTTTTTTTTCACATTTTCATTTATTTCCAAATAAACTGGTGATATACAAAATAAGTGTCCATGCCACATGTGTTTATTCATTTTTTAGGAATTGTATATTTATTGTGTCAATGTTAAGGTAAGAACATGTAGGAAATATATTCTTTTCTCCATAGGTGGAAAAGGTTTCCCCGAAACATTTTCACTTTCTTGCCCTATTTCTATTTAAATCCATTTTAAGAAACCCATATGCCCTTATCATTAATGTGTTCAGGATCTTCCTCTGTTGAGATACACCAAATGTTTTAAAATGATATGCCACAATTTTAACATAACATTTTAAAATCCATAGGAACATAGAAAGAAAAGTATAGCTCCTAGAGTGCACAACACCATGTCCTTTGTAGAACTGCTGTCACTTTTTATAATTTAATTAGAAAACAAAATATTAACAGGAATACATTTGCAATAAATGTTTGATGCTGGTTCTTTGTATAAAATGTTCGTCATTTCTTGCTGTAGATGGCAGTATCTGATCATTAGGCTAAATATGAGTCTATAGAGCCTAACAACACCAAAATGCTAGGCAGGTCTGTTCTGCAGCATTGTCTATGTCTCAGATCTGCTCAGATTCTAATCAGATGTGCAAATGAAATGAATTGATGCCTTCAAAACAGAGGTAGGCTATAGATATATTGCAAAACACCTCCTAACTAGACAGCAATAAAACTAGCTCTGTCATAGTAGGAGTGTAAGTTAGGCAGAATTGGCTATAAAGAACAGAATTAAGCTCCAATTTATGATTGATTGCTAGAGCCTAGAGGTAGCTTTCCCAAGGCAGTACTGGACTGGGGTAGAATCTACTCCCTGAGGTTTCCAGTTCAGGGAATCTGGACCACTAGCTGCTATTTCATAAAAGTATATATTAAGCCACCAGACATCTCCACAGTGGTGCCAGTGAAATGCTCATCCATGAATATTGCTGCAAATCATTCTACCTCAATAAAAACATTTGTACTGTGTGAGTACTACTTCACATTTGCTAAATGACCATCTGTTTCATGTTAAGGAACCTCTAACGTCCTAAATACCCGATTGTCCATCTTTGAGAGGTGTGGTACCACAACATTACTCCCTTCTTCTACACAACAGAAGCCAACCTGAGAGAGAAGGTTTAATGTTACTGATTCACTGCACCAGCTAAACTATAACCATAGTTCTATACCAAGATAGAGTTACAGCCACAACTATATTAATCACATAGAGCAAGAAATGTGTTTAATTGCAATAGATACACATCCAAGGAAATGATGTGCTTCAGCGATTTCCCCGTCCTAGATGATTTTCCAACTACATGCACAACTCTAAAATCATGGACTATTTTCAAATGTATGACCAGAACTTCAGCCTGATGAGATATATATATATATATATATATATATACAATTTAAGGTATAGTTGTGTTTATTTACAAAAAAAAATTCTGTAGATCTTGTCTGTGTGAAGTTGTCCCACTCCTGCAGAGGGAGGAATAAAACATACGCCATACTGACCAAGAGAACAAAAGTCTAAGCAACAGGAATCTTCAGTCTGGGAAAGGAAATTATTTACTTGTACTTGTTAATATTTTTTCCTGAAAAACGGGATTCTGGCAAACAAGTGAACAGTGCTAAAATTACAAGTAATCCCAATTCTTGCATTTGCACAAATGTTCCATTTGTCATCAACTGAGAGTACGTGTGTTCACTAACGTTTTAATATAAAGTGGTTCGTCCCTGCTTTGTTATTTTTACCTTTTTTTTTTTGGCTACAGCAGCTTTCAGTTTTTAAAAAGATACATAATCACCTTAGTGCTGGCATCAACTGATGCTCGTTCTGGACCTTGGACTTTCTGTGGTGACACCTACAGAGATTTCACTCACTTCAGGTATGTCAGAGTCAGCAGAGGACCAGGAAACCAACATTGTTAAATGTGGCCAGACAGTCACTAAGTACAAATCAGGAGGTGTCATTAACAAACAGGGAACAGGTGGGAGCAGGCCAAGCGTAGGATGCACATCATAGTCTATAGACAAGGGAAGGCCAAGAACCAGGATAGTGAAAGCCATCAGCCAAACTCAAAGTGACTACTGGTGTTTTCAAATTAAACTTTATTGCAACTAAATTGGCAGTTATGAGGAAAGTCTGATGTATATTACATGGAGCGCCGCTCCTGCCAGCAATTTTTATACAATGGAACATTTTGGTTTACTAATGTCTCTTATCCAGCATCAAATGGCAATTACATGATCATAATAATATTCTAGGAAAAGTTCACAATTGTTTAGCTTGTTTATTATATGCTGCTGGAGATGGAATAGCTAGGCCATCAACAAGACAAGAAAGTATCATCCCCTTAGAAAATCAGTTACCATAGATTATCCTGTGTAACCATCTGCTATGATTAACACTATTATGTTTTAGACTAAAGTTTGCAGTATCAAGAAAAGCCTGGATTTCGGCAGTAGCCAATGGATTGTGACTAGAGAAAAGAAGGGAAAGCAAGATACGCGTTTCTTTGATTCCATCCTTATTTGCAGTGGCCATCATACATTTCCTTATTTACCATTGACTTCCTTTCCAGGTAAATGTTCCTAAAATGAATGCATAAATAAAAAAACATACTGTAATGCTTCCCATTGTATTGTTAATAAAGAAGGCATAGTTGTATGATATGTTGAGTTATTTTAAGAGTCTTGGTGATTGGACATTGCTGTGGAACTAAGCAGAGGTAAATGAGTGCAAGAAAGCAGGGGAAAATACAGTTTACTGTGATAGATATATATATATATATATATATAGATATCACACGTGTTTATAATTATGACAAATACCAGCACTTAGCACACTTCCAAACAAATTCCAGGTGTTTCCCAAGATAACACACCAACAGAAGCACTCACAGAAATAGGAAAACGGATTTATTAGTATACATCTTCCCCAACGTGGTTCTGTTCTCCTTGAACCTTCATCAGGATGTGTGTTTATATGTGTCCTGGCAAGAGATAAAGCAACCAGTATTGTGAAACCAAAGTGTAACACAGCAGATCATAGCTGGCTAAACAGTAATGTTACAGGCCATATTCAGTTAAAAGGTTAATGCAGCTGACCTTGTATTACCAAAGAGTTATGCAGCAGGTAATGTCCTGCATCAGGTTATGGGTATATCTTAGTACAGGATATACAACATATCATAATGAGCAAAAGGATAATAAGGTAGAGAAAAAATGTAATATTAGCGGTTAGCCCACTAGACCTTTAATCCACTGGGAAAGCTCAACACAACATTTACATTCTGAATTAAACAATTATTATATATTTTTCCCATTTTGTACCTATGGTATATTTAATGCACAAGATGTATGTGTCCTTAATATGTTGATAATGGGTTGAGGTCAAAGGGAGGACCTTTTGTCTTTGTATGGATTTTGTGGTCACAGCTTCATTGTACCCCAACTAATGGTTTAGAATTTATAGGCGAATAAAACTGTCCACTTTTCCAAAAACCCAACACAGCAGCACCAACAACTAAAAGACAATGGTGCCTTTAATGAGAAGAATCCTCTCTGGGTTTCATATCTCTAGGTGTTTCTAAGCACTAGGCCCAGAGTGTGGATTGTGAACCATGGCTCTAAAAATAGCTACCCACTGGATACTTTAAAGAATTGCCCCTATGTCTACCTGCTCAACAAAGTCCTGCCTTCCAGCGTGAACTATATTGCAGAAAATAAAGTTAACCAGAAATTTAATCATGACAACTTTATGCTTTTACCCAAACACAGGCAAGGCATCAGCACACATTGAAATAAGTGACTTATAAAGCCAAAAGGTTAAAAACCTGGCCTTGATTCCCCTGACTATTGGTAAGACTAGTACTAATTGTTTTCATTGTACAAAGCTTCATCTGCCAAAAACAATATCTAGCTGAGGGTTATCTCTTGAACATAGGGCTGCTAAGATTACCCAAACCTTAAAGGGGAATACCACCTTATAATAAAATGTAGTTTACCATGTTCATTCATTAAACAATCTCAGTGTTTTTTAAAACGTAATTTATTAAATATATTTATTAATAATATGAATAATAATTATTATTAATATATATATATATATATATATATATATATATATATATATATATATATATTATCAGATAGTGCCTGCCAGAGGTGCACGACCAAGTTTGTAGTAATATTAAAAGGAGAGTCAGCACACTCTGTATAATTTCAGGTGAAAACAAGTGTTGGTTTATTCACACATCTCATCCGACGTTTCGGTCCCACATGGGGACCTTTCTCAAGGATACAGTGCAGTAACAAAGATCACAATTAAATACCCACCCCCATCAGTGTATTTTGGGCGCCAAAAATGATGTCACCAGTCCATATAAGGAATGTAAGTCCATCCTTGTATCACTTTGCCTTTTTTCAAATAGCAAGTGCAATATTTCTTTTCACCACCGGGTGTCAGTGTCCAGTCCATTAGTGCATGACAGTGTCCATGTATATTGCAACATTGTGTAGAAAAGTATAAGGAAAAAGGAAAAAACTGTATCTTTTTACATACAGACAATAAAGGATACTGTTTCTACTTACACAGTAGTAAATAAGTTCTTTCTTCACATGGCCGCTAGTATCTAATTCCTTATGGAGCGGAGTACACAGAACCTGTCAATATGACAAAACCAAGTTAGGTCAGGAAACAGTTTAGCTGAAGTTGTCCATTTAACCCTTTGGGGGCAACGCAATCCAGTTCAAAGATCCAAAAGGCTTCTCTTTTCAATAGCAGTTTGTCAATGTCACCACCCCGCGGGGGTTTAGGTACATGATCAATGGGCATGCATTTGAATTGGGCAGGATTATGTTTGGCCTCACGCCAGTGCTTGGCCACGGGTTGCTGGGCAATGTCCTGTTTGTTGGGATCAATACTCCTGGTGGTATCTAATGCTGCCCTGATACTCGCCATATGCATGTTAACCCTTTCCTTCAGCTGCCTCACGGTTTTACCGCAGTAGAGAAGACCACATGGACATTTAATGATATACACAACCATGGTGGTTGTGCACGTCATCCTCTGTCTGATCTTGTAACTTTTGCCAGTCCTGGGATGCCTGAACTCAGTGCCCAAAATCAAGGTATTGCACACCCCAGGGCGTGGTGCTAAGAAGTGTTGTAGTGGGGTTTGTGTGTATTTACCCACTGGGTCAGAGGGGCTCAAATGCTCTTTGAGGTTAGTGTTCCTAGAGTAACTGAACCTCGGCCTGCGTGGGATCCTTTTCCCCATATCTTCATCACTGGCCACTATTTCCCAGTAATTCATCACAGCCCTCTTGGTGTCTCTACTGTGGGGATTGAACTTACTGACATAATACATATCCTTCACATCACCCCCCTCCACCTGACACACCTTTTTCTGTAGCAATTGCTCACGATCCATTAATGCGACAGTGTCCATGGTTTGACTGATCAATGACTGTGGGTTACCCCTCTCTAGGAATTTCAAACCCATTTTCTCAAGATCAATTTCCTTCTGTTTAGGATCACTATCTATGCGAGCCACTCTCATCATCTGAGACTTAGGGAGTGAGTCAAGAAGGTGCCTGGGGTGGTGACTAGTGTAGTGCAACAGCGTATTCTTGTCAGTATCTTTAGTGTAAATGCGTGTCTGTAGAGCCCCATTACACTTATAGATTTGGACATCCAAGAAGCTGATTTGCTGTGAGCTATGACTTGAAGTGAGTTTAACAGGCGTGTCTAACTCATTAAGTGATTGCACAAACAATTCCAACTTTTCAGGAGGCCCTGTCCACAGAAAAAACAGGTCGTCTATGTAGCGCCTGTAAAAACAGCCATGCTTTTTGAATAGATCGTGACAATATATATATTTACTTTCAGATTCATACATGTACGCATTGGCATAGGCTGGCGCTACCCTTGAACCCATAGCGGTACCTGTGTGTTGCAAATAAAAACATTTTTCAAATTTGAAGTAGTTCTTGTGCAGCACAAATTCAAGGAGCTGCAGCATATATTGGACAGGTGGGCCATTATAGTTGGAATTGTCAGTGACTAGCCTCTTTACTGCTTCCATGCCCTTATCGTGTGGGATGCATCTGGGATGAACTGGATTGCGTTGCCCCCAAAGGGTTAAATGGACAACTTCAGCTAAACTGTTTCCTGACCTAACTTGGTTTTGTCATATTGACAGGTTCTGTGTACTCCGCTCCATAAGGAATTAGATACTAGCGGCCATGTGAAGAAAGAACTTATTTACTACTGTGTAAGTAGAAACAGTATCCTTTATTGTCTGTATGTAAAAAGATACAGTTTTTTCCTTTTTCCTTTTCTTTATACTTTTCTACACAATGTTGCAATATACATGGACACTGTCATGCACTAATGGACTGGACACTGACACCCGGTGGTGAAAAGAAATATTGCACTTGCTATTTGAAAAAAGGCAAAGTGATACAAGGATGGACTTACATTCCTTATATGGACTGGTGACATCATTTTTGGCGCCCAAAATACACTGATGGGGGTGGGTATTTAATTGTGATCTTTGTTACTGCACTGTATCCTTGAGAAAGGTCCCCATGTGGGACCGAAACGTTGGATGAGATGTGTGAATAAACCAACACTTGTTTTCACCTGAAATTATACAGAGTGTGCTGACTCTCCTTTCAATATATATATATATATATATATATATATATATATATATATATATATATATATATATATCCAAAAACCAGAGAAGGTCCTTCGCACACCAACGAAATGTGAACCACCAGGTGCTGCTACAATGTCGTATATCTAGAAGTCCATAGGTAGTGAGCAGCGCACACTGGAATTTTTAAAAAAGATTTCAGTTATTATTCAAATTTTAAAAGAGCATATTACAAGTATCGACGTTTCGGTCCGGGTCTTGGACCGTTATCAAGATACAACATGTATTTAAAACCAAAGCTGTATACTCTTATGTTTAGCAGAACCGGAATTGAAGTCACCGACAAATCACTCACAGATGGAAACATAAGACTGTCTAAATGTAAATTAGTGTTCAAATGTAGCTGCTTCACAACAAAGTTACTTAACTATCCACTTTATCAAAGATTGTTGCAAACAATTAAAAGAAAAAACATTATGTATCAGTCTTCATCCTCTAGGGAGCTGTAATGCAAAAACAAACATTATCTCATTAATCCGTCCTTTATCTCTGGTTTAAAAAGCAAGTTAGGGACAATTGTTCATTGAGACCATATGGTGCCAATGTATTAAGTTTTTTAATCCAAAAGCATTCCCTTTGGAGAAGCATTTTCGACCTATCACCCCCTCTCTTCGGGGCCGGTATGTGGTCTGTACCTATATACTTAAACGTGGGTAAATGATGACCCATCTCAAGAAAATGCTTAGCCACTGGTTTCATAGTACAATTGTCCCTAAATGCTGTCTGTACTTATGGCTAGGGATGTAGCGAACCGCCGATAATGTGTTCGCGAACGCCGTTCGCGAACACCGGCAAAAAATGCGAACAGTTCGCGAACAGTTCGCGAACTTCGAACATCCGAAAATCGTTCGATTCGAACGATCGAAGGATTTTAATCGTTCGATCGAACGATTTTCGTTCGAATCGAACGAAAATCGTTCGATTTTAGCGACCGAATGGTCGAATGGTCGAACGATTTTGACGCGAACGCCTATTGGCGAACGTCGCGCGACGTTCGCGAACTTGCGGCGGACGCGAACAGCCGATGTTCGCGCGAACAAGTTCGCCGCAGAACAGTCCGCGACATCCCTACTTATGGCAGACCGATGGCCATCCATCCTGAGCCGCAATGTAAGATCGGTCTTGCCCACATAGGAGAGCCCACATGGGCAGGTGATAAGATAAATGACATGTGTAGTACTACATGTGGTGTGAGACCGAATGGCAAATCGTTTACCCATATGTGGATGTAAAAAGCTCTGACTAGGACACATGTAAGGACATGATGTGCAGGTAGGGCATCTAAAACAACCCATCTTCCTACTGGCAAGCCAACTAGTCTGAACTTTTTGGTAGCACTCTACCGGATCGGTTTTAACCAGAAGTTTCCGCAGACTGGTACCTCACTTATAGGCAATTGTAGGGGTGCTAGGTATTGCTGATTTCAAACCCCTATCTGCCTGTAGTATGTTCCAGTTATTATTCAACACCCTCTTGATTTGTCCTGAAGCACCTCCAAACTGTGTAGCAAAGCAAAAAAAGTCTATTAGGGGGTACATCCTTCTTGTCACCATCAATTACCCTCCTTTTAGCTATATGAAGTGCCCGTTTCAGTAATCTCCTCTTGCTAAAAATCTATCCTCCATCTCCTTAAGCTGTGATACCCTGGTTACATCGGAGAAGTTGTTTTGCAGAACCCTAAAAAATTGGGAGATGGGGAGGGAAGATTTCATAGACTCAGGATGTTGGCTCTTAAATTGTAGCAATGTGTTACGGTCTGTAGCCTTTCTATACAATGAATAATCAAACCTGGTTCCATTACAAGTAATCTCAACATCCAAAAATTGTACACTTGCGGTACTTGTAGATGCAGTAAATTTTATAGGACCATCCAGATTATTTAAATGGGTCACCATTGTCATAAATGACTCTTCGCTGCCCCTCCAAACAATTAATATATCATCTATATAGCGTTTAAAGAATAATAAACTTGTTCCAAACTCTGGCATGATGTTATTGAGTTCGAATTGATGCATAAACAAATTAGCATATGCAGGTGCCATGGCAGCTCCCATCGCCATCTGCAAAGAGATTAGCCAAACAACACAGGCTGGTGTAGCAGGGATCTCCCCTGCACGTTTATTTCGTCAAGTGATGTAACGTTTCGGGGGCGTGCCCCTTCATCAGACATGCAGATTCACTTTTAAACAGTGTTTAAAAACCCTTGGTGATTTACATAATTAACACAATGATTCAAAATATAAGTGAATAAGTTAAGCAAAATGCATTGTGAACAGTACGTACTAAGTGAACATTTTTATCCAAAAGCTATAGAGACATTATAAGCACTTAAAAAAGCTTATTAAGAAGTTTTTTAAAAGACATTAAAACTTTTTTTTGAAAAAATTATTTATGTGAAAAAATAATTAGTCCCAATTTTCGAGTGATAAAAAATCCTCTTCTATACAGGTCGATCCTTGCTGCAAAAATTTAACAATTGTGCAAAAATTGTGCAAAAAAAGCTTTTTTATATTAAATCAATAAATATAAAGAAGAAGGTCCATAAACCTAATGAATAGGGAAAAACACAAATACAAGTGTGTGTGTTGCACGAAAACATTATTACAGTATAAATGAGTCCAATGTATAAGACTATCTTACCCTATCCATAAGCTGTCCCTGGATAGTAGGTTGTTCAATGCAATTATCTATAAAAAATCAGAAGTTAGTGCGTCAAACTGGAAACATTTTATGTAAAAAATACAAAGAAACAATTTCTAAAAGCGTTAAAAATTGGATACATTCCAAAAGCACTTATAAGTTGGATACATTTTAAGCTACAAATAGCAGTTCATATTACACTCCTCATTTAACCCACGTGGATATTTAGTTTGCAGTTGCCAAATCCAAAAGCATTCCTTTTGTAATAATTTTCTTTTTATTTCTCTCTCATTTTTTCCATATATTTTATCCAAAATTTGCCATCTTAACTGGGCTACCCCGTGTCCCCCGAGATCCCCGCTACACCAGCCTGTGTTGTTTGGCTAATCTTCTTTGCAGATATTTCTGGGAGAGGCGCCGACCCCTCCAGCCAGCACCGGGCAACTATTACCAGGAGAGACCTAGGGGAAATTAGGTATTTCGTTTTGCAGCTCCCATCGCCATACCAGACACCTGCATAAAGTAATCGTATTCAAATCTAAAATAATTCATGGTAAGGCACATATGGAGTAATTGCAAAACGAACTCAACACTTTAACCAGAGTAACCCTCAGTCTGCAAAATAGAATGGCGAACTGATTCCACACCTAAATAATGGGGGATACACATATATAAATTAACTACATCCATACTAGAGAGCGTAATAACCTCCTCAGCCTCAACATTAAAATCTTTGATTAGACTAAGTAGATGTGGAGTGTCCCTCAAGTAGCTAGGTGTAGCCTGTACGATTGGTTGTAAAATGGCATCAATAAAAAGACCAATAGGATGAAGCAAGCTATCTCTACTAGACACTATAGGTCGTCCAGGAGGAGCTGTTGAATTCTTATGCAAAGAATATAGGACTGGGCATATGGGGAAATCCATGATCAAAAAGGATTTTAATTCATCATAAATCTATTGGTGAATGATAAATTGATGTATGCATCCACCTGTTTTTTTTTATATATATATACAGTATATAACTCCTGAAGCAATATAGTAGATGCTGGCTGCATAACAGTCTGGAGGAGAACTGACATCTGCTACATTGTTATAAAAGTCAGGACCAGAGAACAGAAAGGGATAGCCAAATACTGCTTGCAATTACATTTACAAATAACTTTAAAACTACTGATATTTTGTAATTACTATTGAAACATTGCTCAGAAAACAACAGCTGAATTAATTCTAATTCTGTTGATTTGGTGTTTTCACTGAAGATTTAACAGCCAACATCCGACACTCAGCATCATCTCAGGGCAGGCGAAAATAAAATGCAACATGAAGAAGTTTAAGGAGAGGTTTGTTGTGTTTGAGGATGAGACAGAGGAGAAGGATATTCACATGGTTATCTTTGCCACTGGATACAGCTTCTCCTTCCCCTTTTATGATGAGTCTGTTCTCGCAGTGACAGAGAACAAAGTCTCTTTGTATAAATATGTTTTCCTCCTCATTTGGAGCAGAATACCCTTGCAGTGAATGTGTTGATCCAGCCCCTTGGAGCTATCATGCTTACCTGAGCTCCAGGCACGCTAAGCTGCGAGAGTCTTCAAAGCTGAGGTTTTCAAAGATCTTTTGCATGTTGCATAAAACCAACTTACATTTTACTTTTAATTCTTAATAGGGATGCACCGAATCCAGGATTCGGTCTTTCTCATCAAGATTCGGATTCAGCCGAATCCTTGTGCCTGGCCGAACCGAATCCGAACCCTAATTTGCATATGTAAATTAGGGTTGGGTAGGGAAATCACGTGACTTTTTGTCACAAAGGAAGATTTCTTCCCACTATTTCCTTTCCTGACTGTAATTTGCATATGCAAATTAGGATTCAGATTCAGTTCGTTATTCGGCCGAATCTTTCACCAAGGATTCAGGGATTTGGCCGAATCCCAAATAGTGGATTCGGTGCATCCCTAATCCTTAAAATGTGGCAGACAACCTTTGCCTTTAGACATAGTTATGCCACTGGCCCTTAGACCCTGCAAAAATGGCAGCTGCATAGTTGTAAGCTCCAGTGTAAAATCAGTTTTGTTGCAGGAATTGGGATTGACCATGAAAAACTTTATAACAGTTGGTGGGCACACTAAGGAGTACTCTGTAAGGGTTACCGGGCAGAAGGGTCCAAATGTGCTAAATATTTATATAACATTTAGCAGTAAAGGAATGGGGAATTGAGGTGCTGACAAACACTGCCAGCACGCGATCCAGTTGGCAGACAACATAAAAACGGTAACATCCCTGAAATCTTTGAGTCTTTTTCTGTCTGACTCCTTGGTTCCAAAGAACTTCCTTAAAACTCTATGACTACTATCAGCCCTCAGGGTAAAATATGTAAGGCAGATAATGATTTGTGGATACATGGTATAAGGCCTTATATACAGGGCCACCAGCAGAATATTTTAAAACAACAATGGTGGCCAGGAGTTCAAGAAAATAAAAAAGGAAACATTGGTGTTCAGTGGAACTTACCTTAGATTCTTCTTCAGCTTCTTCGGTTTCCTTCGGCTCCATTCGTAGTCTTTTTTCGGCTTCAGGACTTCAACTTTGGATATTTTCGTAGCTTCCGGTCTTTTTTGCTACTTCAGGAATTCAACTTCGGGTCTTTTCGTGGCTTCAGGACTTCAACTTTGTGCCTTTGGCATGACTTTGGGTCTTTAAGATTTGGATTATATAAGTCTATATCCTGTCATCTACTGCCAGCTAATCATTTTGATTTTCAGCTGTTTGTTTTTAGGGTTACAAATTCAAGATTCAGGCATATTTTCATTAGAAAACATGTAAGAAAGAAGATGCCAACAGAAATTAACAGCCTTCTTCAGGCCAGCTCTAGCACTGTGATTTTTCTGCAAAACTCTATGTGTGCAATTTTCCTAAATACTGGAACCTAAATCTCTAAGGACAATGGTACACCAGGAGATTAATCACCAGCCTCAAGTGGAAACTTCAAGCGATTTTGGGAGACTGAAGCAACACATGGGTTTTACCACCAGCGATTCACATTATAACCAATGGGAAAGCTTTTACAGGAGATAAGTCACCCGCAGAAGCAGAGATTTATCTGCTTCTTTTTTTTTTTTGTTCAGGTTTTTAGAAGGTGAAATTCTAAATTCTAAGTTTGTTTAATTACACCTGATCAGAGAGTATAGCTATAACTACTGGGCCATTGGAGCCTGCTCCATGTGGACTGATCATGAAATGGTTGATTTATAAGTGGACTTTAAAATAACAGGAGTTTTAGTTTCTTGTACCAAAACCTATGGTGGCTATATACTGGTCTTCATCATGTCTGACAAGTCAAACAAATGGTCAATCAAATTCATATAATTTTACATACATGCCAAAGTGGCTGGGCAGTATGGGCAAAATTGGTCAGACAGACTAATAAATAGGAACAAATATAAAGTGAAAAAGTTTGGGCACGTTCAAGCTGGTTTATGCTATGTATCATAAGTACAAGCACTGTAGCATACTCAGAACGAACACTCAAAAATATGGTAACACCAGTTTGATTTCCAGTTGCACAAGCCCCTTAGATTAATAATTATAGTATTTTGGTCAGGCCTGGATTTCCAATTTGGCTGGTCATAAGCAACAGGGTCCTCGCCCCTGCGCCCCCCGTGAACACATTCATGCCCAGTTCCCACAAGAGCACTGCGGTTTACGCGTACAAGTAAGTTATATAGCTGATGTCCCCAGTGTTTCTTATAAAGTGGCTGGGTGGCATGCCACCTATAAAATATTGTCGCCCTAGGCCCAGGCCTTTGTGGTCTTGCCACAAATCCAGTCCTGATTGTGGTGCCTAATCTTCTAGATGGTGATGTCCCAAATTACTTGTAGTGTGTTCTCTATCTCCTGTGCTACCTGAAAATAGCCAGAGCTCTAAAGACCCATCAGAGTGATATTGACAAAAGCCCAAAAGGCACAGCACAGTGAAAACCACAAAAGCCTAAAAATATAAAAATTGCCCAGTACAATTACAATTTCAAAACCCCAAAAAAGTCTAAGCAAACAAGCAAACTGCAATCTGGCACAAAGCCTCACATACTGTGAACTTTCAAAATATCTCTCTGTCTACCTATTATCTATCTATCTATCTATCTATCTATCTATCTATCTATCTATCATTCTATCTATCTGTCTATTATCTATCTATCTATCTATTGATCTATTATCTATCGATCTATTATCTATCTATCTATCTATCTATCTATCTATCTATTAATATATCTATCTATTGATCTATCTATCTATCTATCTATCTATCGATCTATTATCTATCTATCTATCTATCTATCTATTATCGATCTATCTATCTATCTATCTATCTATCTATCTATCTATCTATCTATCTATCTATCTATCTATCTATCTATCTATCTATCTATTAATCTATCTATGTTCTCATGGAACTAAACAGAAAACAAAAGGCCGGCGGTTTATTAAATTTGGCATGCACGTCAGCTGCATATTCTGGACTGACAACATTTTACCATCAATATAATTCTAAATCCTGATAGTGGCAAATGCCAAACCTACTTGCGAATAAAATAATAGCTCAACTATTATTAATGTGAAATCTCACAAACTAGTAGATAGGGTACGTTACGCAAAATCAAGGTTTTTTGGGTTTTTTTTTAGTACAGGGTGTTTTTATTGGCTGGCTTTTGTTAAACACCTTTGCACTGTTGTACAGCAATAGCTTCATATCATGTGAGTCTGAGAACAAGTGCACAGCAACAAGAAGCATTTCTGAAAAGCAACATAGGTGTTTGCTGGAAGGAACCCAGTGCAGGTAAAGACAGACAAATCACCTTTATATGGTATATACTGTATGTCACAGGCAGTGGCATCTAAATGATGGTGGAAGAATTATTAATGCTTCACAGTTTGACACACCATTGTCTTGTAAGTGGCCTTACATTTCAATGATATATGTTCATGTTGGCACTACATAGTGATCTGTATGATGAAGTGTTTGTTAACTTTTAGGAAAATAAATCAGGGATCATGGTGAAAAAGATCTGTGTGGTTGGGGCAGGTTCCAGTGGTCTAGCGGCCATCAAATGCTGCTTAGAAGAGGACTTGGAGCCCACATGCTTTGAGAGATATCATGACATTGGGGGTCTATGGAGGTACAAGGTAAGCCTTTTGTATTCTTTGTATAATAGAGATCTACTGGTGTAAGTACGCCTTACAGACAATATACACTTTTTTCCTCGCAGGAAGACCCTGAAGAAGGACGTGCTAGCATCTATAAATCTGTGATCATAAACACATCCAAGGAGATGATGTGCTTCAGTGATTATCCCATTCCAGATGACTTCCCCAACTACATGCACAACTCCAAAATCATGGACTATTTCCGCATGTATGCCAAGAACTTTAATTTGCTAAAATACATCCGCTTTAAGGTATTGCACTATCTATATCTATATATCTATACAGCTCTCTTCCCGTGCATAGCATAAAATGTTGCGCTCACTTTACAGCGTACAATATTTCATGCAAAAATTACCCAATAAGGTATAAATGTAATTGTAAGTACCACTGTAGAAAGCACTGCGCAGTATTTTCCCACTATATAATTCATCAAGAAAAATACACCAATGTGACTACTACCATACAGTGGGCTGGGGGGGAAGTAAATGACACATATTTTTCATAGGAAGTGTGTCTAGAGATGTACAGTGTCCTGGGTTTTTTTTTTAATATATGATAAGCTTGAAGTTACTTCTGAAGGAAGGTAGGACCATGCGGCCTAGGGGCGCGCCGCAGTCGAAATTCAGCCCTGTATATATGTACAGTACAGGTATGGGATCCATTATCCGGAGATCCGTTATTCTGAAAGCTCTGAATTACGGAATGGCTGTCTCCCATAGCGTAATAAAAGAGTCCTCAGCACTCAACCCATTATCAATATATTTAAGACAGAGACATTTTGTGCATACTGCTACTGAAAAATGCCTTACCCTTTAAACAAAACAGGGATTGTTTGTCCATATATTGCAATATATTTAAGCTGAATTTCACAATTGTGAGTGTAAACTTGTTCCAAATTATGATTATCTGCAGGTTAGTGTTCAATAAAGAACCTATACTATCAAAACAACAACCAAAGAAAACCAGGGAAAGTAAGAAACTTTTGAGACCCTGTTAACTTCAAGCTAACCAGTTCAGATATAATTCTGATTATAAATGCAGGAATAAAACGTAACTTTTAATCTAGGTTGATTAAAAACACACACACACACCAACACAGACAATACCAAACAAGACTTCATTATAGAAGTGGTGAAGTCCGGGACCATATCCCTAAAAAAACACACATTTAAAAGCCAGGCATTAGGTAGAATGGTGGGCTGTAAGTGCAGTCAACGCTACCATTAACAGCGTGACTGCCACAGTAACATTACAGTAGTGATGCCAATCGCAATCCCAGAACCCTCCCTTCCAATTGTTCCCCGAGGATAATTCCTACCTATCTATGCGGGGAGCGAGTGGGAGCTATCCGCCCACTGTCCACCTATGCCACCCGCCCGACGCGTTTCGCCGTAAGAGCGCTCTTACGCGTTGGGCGGGTGGCATAGGTGGACGGCGGTGATTCATTAAGATTCTATTGCTTCATTATACATTTTACAAAGGGACTACGTTTTACCTGCAACTTACTGTCTGCTTTCAAAGTAAAACTCCCAAACTTGGCTGCCCTTTTATTAGACACCAGTGGGATCACCTGACTATAGCTGGGAAAATATATATATATATATACACACACATACTAAAAAAGCAAGACAGGTGGTACTGCAATTAATAATTCTCTATAAAACATGTACTGTATGTAGAGCAGACATTACAATATATATAGTTGTGTACATAAAAATATAATCAAAGCTACACACCACCCGGCAGTAAATATCATATAAGTAGGAAAGCAGATACTTTGAATGAGAGAATGACCCCAACATTTCAGCAAGAAATGTGCCAAAACCACAGAGTGGAAAATGACATAAACGGTACAATTACTTAGGTATTTTCTTGATCTCAATTGATGCAGTTAATATAAAAATGGATAGTTAATTTGTGCTCGATTAGGGTAGATTATCTCTAGTTAATCATGTGACGAGTCTCCTGTGACTATGCTAAGGGGGTTGCCAATACCCAACAATAACAGGTATTACTGGAATCACTAAGGGGCAGATTTACTAAAGAGCAAAGTGGCTAACTCTAGTGACTTTTCGCCAGCGTTGCCACCTGCAGGGACATCGCCAATTTAATAACAGGCGCAGGTGCCAATTCGGTAGTGAACGGGACCTATCGCCAGGTGATTTTTCACTCTGGAGAACGGACATTTCATAACATATGGAACATTCATTTTACAGTGGGCTCATGTGTAGGGCATTATAACTCTATTTTATTTTAAATTTTAAATTTTATAACTTTATTTTATAAATTTTATAATTTGTGGAATTTGTAAGTATTTGCACCAACATTTAACATCAAGACACCCATACAACTTTAAATTTCCCACCCTATGCAAATTGACCTGAGCGAAAGATCATTATTGAATTTTAGCTAGGCAGAAATGAATGCTAGCGCATCTTCGCTTTGAAATGCTCGCACTGCCAAAGTAATGCTAGCAAAAAGTCGCCAGCATTCGGCGTCCAGGTCGAGACTCCACATATTAGTGAATTGGTGTAGTCTACGTCCATTTGCGCCTGGTGAAGTGTTGCGATGGGTGCGAAACGGACACTGAGGAAAATTCACAGGTTAGTAAATCTACCTTTAAGTTTGGAGGCCCAACCCATTTGCAGCAATAGAATATACATAAAGAAATTCTCATATTCAAATTTTAACGTGCTAAAATCATCTAGACTTATAGCTGTTTGATTGCTATGGGAAACATCATCAGTGACATGTACCTCCAATGTTAGTATCCATGTCCCTAATAGGATTTCTCTCCTTTCCAGACAACAGTGTGTAGCATTAAGAAGCGACCTGACTTTGCTATCAGCGGCCAATGGAAAATTGTGACTGAGTGTGATGGAAAGCAGGACATGGGCATCTATGACGGAGTGCTACTGTGCAGTGGGCATCATACTTTCCCTAATCTTCCACTGGAATCCTTTCCAGGTAATGACATTGATTGTAATTACAGAATAGTAATTATATAACACTTGTTGGCAAGTGTGTACACGTTGCATAGCTAATTTGAGTTCGAAAAATACAATAGTCCATTAAGTTCAACCCTTCCAAATGAACCCCAGTGTATATTTATATATAGACTATACACTCACATACATAAATGCCGTGGATATTATGCTTGTTCATGAAATAACCCAAGCCACTCTAGTGGCTTGCTACTAGTCTAGAGTTGCTACTAGTAGCTCTGTGTGAAGACACACAGAGCTACTAGAAGCAGCTACTTGCTACAGCATCCCGTCCGTGACCCCCCCCCTTGTTTGGCCCCACACAAGAAGTCTGCCTGCTGTGATTCCTTCCTTTGTGTGATCTTAAAAAGGTATCACTACAGCGATTAACTGGCCCCTGCATTGTTTACACCTCAAATTCAGACTTTTAACACCTGTAACACCTCTATTGTTCACACCCCTAAAGCCCTGTACTGTTCAGACCCAGACTGAAAGTGCCCACATTGTTCATCTGTTCACATCCCAGACAAACTGCTGGAGGGGCACCAGTATTGTGTCCCTGTATGTAGCACAGTATGTTCATGTTAGAGTAGTCCTAATAGGATTCCCTGTCTTCTACTCTATTCTGCCTTCCCTATGCCCCCTGTGTGTGTCATACTCTGCCTTCCCTATGCTCCCTGTGTGTGTCATACTCTGCCTTCTCTATGCTCCCTGTGTGTGTCATACTCTGCCTTCCCTATGCCCCCTGTGTGTGTCATACTCTGCCTTCCCTATGCCCCCTGTGTGTGTCATACTCTGCCTTCCCTATGCTCCCTGTGTGTGTCATACTCTGCCTTCTCTATGCTCCCTGTGTGTGTCATACTCTGCCTTCCCTATGCTCCCTGTGTGTGCCATACTCTGCCTTCCCTATGCTCCCTGTGTGTGTCATACTCTGCCTTCCCTATTCTCCCTGCGTGTGCCATACTCTGCCTTCCCCATGCTCCCTGCATGTGTCTTACTCTGCCTTCCCTATTCTCCCTGTGTGTGCCATACTCTGCCTTCTCTATGCTCCCTGCATGTGTCTTACTCTGCCTTCCCTATTCTCCCTGTGTGTGCCATACTCTGCCTGCCCTATGCTTTCTGTGTGTGCCATACTCTGCCTACACTATGCTCCGTGTGTGTCATACTCTGTCTGCCCTATGCTCCCTGTGTGTGCACAAGCTTTACAGCCACTAGGACACAACCCTTCAGTGCAAAATGTATTTTATGTAATGTGGGAAATTTCACATGGGGCTTTACCATATGCTCTTCATTAGAGATGTTTTTCGTACAAAACTGGATTTGCGTTGAACCTGGCTATTGCTAAACATGAACTGGGACATGGTAACCATTGCTGTGTGATAAATAGTTCTCTTCCCCTCTGACAGGTATCGAGAAGTTTAAAGGCCAGTACTTCCACAGTCGGGAATACAAATACCCTCATTCATTCCAGGACAAGAGGATCATTGTCATTGGCATAGGAAATTCTGGAGGGGACTTGGCAGTAGAGCTAAGTACTGTTGCCCAACAGGTACAGCCGCTTAAATAATGGGAACCCCTAATAGTAATGATTAATATCAACTTAAATTTATGTTGGTTGAAATAAAATAATTTTATAGTTGAAACATCTTTTAGATGGTTCGAATTATATAAGAGGAATGTGTCTGTTCTGCAGCTAAAGAACAGAAGCCAAACAGCTTTTACATATAAAATTACCATGGAAGCTAAAAGGAAAATGGGTTGCAGGGCCGGATTTACATAGCAGGCACCCCTAGGCCCACTGCCGTTCGTCGCCCCTTCCCCCCCTTTATTAGGCAAATTTTTGTCATTGGGACCGGAGCAATGGGTATTGGTGCACGGGAAATTTAAAAAACGATCACATCTCCTTTGCATCCTCAGTGTTTCTGAACCAATGTGGGTGTTCTTGAGTAGCATGCCATCCCCCTAAAATCCTGCCGCCCTAGGCCTGGGCCTTGGTGGCCTTTCCACAAATCCGGGCCTGATGGGTTGCCTGAAGTTTGGTATACACTTTATATTATTTTATACAATATTCTTGTTTAAAATGACAACTCATTTATTGTACAAGGCATCACCTCTTCTTGGTGTTCCAATGCCTGTGTCTAGATATTCCGTCTCTCAGTGATTGCCATTATCATTATAATTGACAGTTAGTTCTTTTGATATTCTTCAGAAAGAAGGGTTGATAACCCTCATGTAAAAAAAAGTTTTATGTATTTTATTCATTGAATACTGGAAGGAAGGTATCACTTATTTCTACTTGCCCCCCACCATCTGCTCATTTAACCCTCATATAACTTCCACACCCAGAGTCAATACTGTAAACCTGCCAACTCAATCCCTTCACACTAAATTGGCAGGTTATTGGCCTGGGTTCGTAGGTGGCCAGTCCAACAGATAACTGGTGAAAGACTGGTAAGCTATCTACCAGGCCGGGTTGGGGCAAGGACCCAGGCCTGCTTTTAGGCCACATATTTCTGTGTATCCTTCGAGGCAGCCGCATGGATATTGTCATGTTGGCAATGTTCTGTTCAAGTTATTGACAACTCCCTGCAGATTTGAAATCCTCTTATGTCCCCTTCTAACATAATTTTTAACAGTTTATTTGTTATTTGCAGGTATACCTTAGCACCAGGAGAGGAGCGTGGGTCATCAATCGAGTCCATGATGAAGGCTACCCACTGGATGTCGTTCTATTGAGCCGATTTAAAAACGTTATCAAGGAGTTCATGACTACTGACATGCTGAATTGCTGGGTTGAGAAAAGGCTAAATGCACGTTTTAATCATGAGAACTTTGGCCTCAAACCTAAGCACAGGTATTTTGACCACCTTAGTGTGTTACATAACATAATAAGTAGAAGGCCTGGATTAAAACTCGGGCTTCCGGCTTTATTTAGACAGTTGTGGAAGGCCAGCTTGAGAAAACATATTTAAGGCTGATAAACCTGGGGCACCACTGTTATAGGATTAATTAGATACCCTTCAGCTGTTATCGGTGGGATGCTGGGAGGTGGCCCCTAGGTAGATGTCCAGATGTGACTACTACAGATAATTATAATTGTAATACAGATTATTATATAATCATGATATCTAATAATGTGTTTTGTGTAATTTCATCTATATTTCCAGAAACGCTTCAATTTCCTATCACATTAAAGGGTAATTTAGTTGTGTCTAATATCTGGCTGTAATCTGCACCTAGCGTTGGATATATGCACAGATCAGCACTTGTAGGGTAAGGCAGGACAGTTCCCATACATCTCAACTACTCCATTCGCACTGGACAAGGGATACGGTCATGGGAAAACATGTTTTTTTCAAAATGCATCAGTTAAAGGAAAACTATACCCCCAAAATGAATACTAAAGCAACAGATAGTTTATATCATATTAAGTGGCATATTAAAGAATCTTATCAAACTGGTATATATATTTAAGTAAATATTGTCCTTTTACATCTCTTGCCATTTCGTGATGGTCTCAGAGATCACCTGACCAGAAATACTGCAGCTCTAACTGTAACAGGAAGCAAAAGACAGAACTTGGCTCATGTGACCTAACATGTATGGTTTGTTTGGTTTGTTTGGTTTGTTTGATTTGTTTGTGTATCTTAGGATCCCAGGGGGCGGCCCTTATTTTTTAAAATGGCAATTTTCTATTTATTATTACCCAATGGCACATACTACTAGAAAAGTATAATATTATGAAAATAGTTTATTTACATGAAGCAGGGTTTTACATATGAGCTGTTTTAGCAATATATTTTTATAGAGACCTACATTTGGGGGGGGTATAGTTTTCCTTTAATAGTGCTGCTCCAGCAGACTTCTGCACTGAAATCCATTTTTCAAAAGACCAAACTTATTTTTTTATATTCAATTTTGAAATCTGAAATGGGGCTAGACATATTGTCAGTTTCCCAGTTGCCCCCGGTCATGTGACTTGTGCTCTAATAAACTTCAGTCACTCTTTACTGCTGCACTGCAACTTAGAGTGATATCACCCCCTCCCTTCTCCCCCCAGCAGCCCATCAGCAAAAATGGGAATGTAACCAGATAACAGGTCCATGGTAGATATAAGAACAGCGCTCAAATCTATGTCCCACTATGACACCTTCAGTTACATTGAGTAGGAGAAACAATAGTGTACCAGAAAGCAGTTCCATCCTGAAGTGCTGGCTCTTTCAAAAAAGCACATGACCAGGCAAAATGACCTGAGACGGGTGCCTACACACTAATATTACAACTAAAAAATACACTTCTTGTGTTAGGAATTACAATTGACATGGTAGATTGAATTATTTGCAGTATAAACAGTGTAATTTAGTAATAAAAAAAAATCACATCATAAAAATCATACAACAGCCCAGCCCAGAGTCTCCGATTATTAGTCAATTGTCCCGTATTGCCTTGCTTGTTCTCCTCGTTCTAATCATTGAAAAAACCAAGATGACCATGTAAAATGCAGTAAAACACACAGAGTAAAACATAGAATCATCTTATACAAGGAGAGTAGTTTATGGAGTTCTCATTGACCATCCACAATGATCTTACTGGCACGTCTGGGGTTTACATGCCTTTTATTCATCGTCTGTAGAAATTATATTGGTCAGTGGCATATCTTGGATTATTACACTGATTATCCATTGTATGTAGTAATTATATTGGCACATCTGGTGTAAATATGCTTGTTATCCATTTTCTTTGATAATTATACTGGAGTGTCGAGTTAATATATTTGTTATCCATTTTCTGTAGTAATTATACTGGCATGTTTGGGGTTAATAAGTTTGTTATACTTTTTTGTAGAAATTATACTAGCATGTCTGGGGTTAATGTGTATGTTATTCATTTTCTTTAGTAATTTTTCTGGCGCATCTGAGGCTAATATGCTTGTTGTCCATTGTGTATAGTAATTATACCAGCATGTCTGGGGTTAATGTGTTTGTTATACATTTGCTGTAGTAATTATACTGGTACATCTGGGGTTAATATGCTTGTTTTGCATTTTCTGCAGTAAATATATTCGCCAGTGGCATGTCTGAGGTCAGTTTCTGTAGTAATTATATTAGCATTTCTGGGGTTAAAAGGTTTGTTTTACATCTTCTGTAGTAATTATACTGGCATATCTGGTGTTATCCATTGTCTGTAGTAATTATACTAGCATGCCTGAGGTTGTTGTGTTTGTTGTGCATTGGCTGTAGCAATTATACTAGCACATATGGGGTTAATGTGTTTGTTATGCATTTTCTTGTGGTTATATTATTAACATGTATTTATATAGCGCCAACATATTGCGTAGCGCTGTAAAGTGAAGTGCTTTGAAAGTCAGTGTCATTAATTTGAATTTGATTCTGAAAGGTAACGGAAGCCAGTGCAGGGATTGACAGAATGGCGAGGCAGAGGAGGAGCGGTTGCTGAGGTGTATGAGCCTCGCAGCAGTGTTCATTATGGACTGGAGAGGTGACAGTCTTTGGAGGGGAAGGCCAATTAAAAGAGAGTTACAGTAGTCTAGACGTGATATGATGAGAGAGTGAATAAGAATTTTGGTGTCATCTTGGGTGATAAATGATCGTATTTTGGATATGTTCCTTAGGTGGAAGTGACATGATTTAATAAGTGACTGGATATGAGGAGTGAATGACAGGGCAGAATCTAGGATAACCCCAAGGCACCGGGCCTGGGGAGAGGGGGTGATAGTGGAATTTATACTAGCACATCTGGTAATATGCTGATTAAACATTTGTTCCAGTAATTATACTGACACGTCTCTGGTTTAAATGCTTGTTTTATATTTTCTATAGTAATTATTTTAGCTACTGATTATCCATTTTCTGTAGTTTCTACACTAGCACATCTGGGGTTAATATGCGTGTCTATTTTCTGTAGTAATTGGACTGGCCAGTGGCAAGTCAGGGGTTGCTATTCTCATTATCTTATATTATGTTTTGTGTCCTCTGTAAATGACCCCTAGGATGTTTTCATTATATTAAGTGGTTTATGAAGCTTAATTCTCAGTATCTTGTGCACCCATGGGCAGAATTCTCAGCCAACACCCAACCATCAACGATGACCTCCCAAACCGCATCATCTCTGGCAAAGTGATTATGAAGACCAACGTGAAGGGGTTCACAGAAACTGACGCCATTTTTGAAGATGGAACGATAGAAAAAAACATTGATGTGGTATTTTTTGCCACTGGGTACAGCTTTTCCTTTCCCTTCTTTGAAGACTCCGTTCTTAACGCCGAAAACAACAAGATACCATTGTACAAATTTGTTTTCCCTCCACATTTAGAGAAGACAACGGTGGCTTGTATAGGCCTTATTCAGCCCCTTGGGGCCATCATGCCTGTCTCAGAGCTGCAATGTCGCTGGGCAGTGCGTGTTTTCAAAGGTTAGTATATACTTTGTCTGGGTGGATGTTCCCAACTACTTTATTCTTCTCTAAACCAGTTTCCATTGAACTCACAATCCCTTTAATCCCTTTGTTTCCTTTTACACAACTTTTTTTCTTGATTTCTATTGGCAAAAGTCCAAATAAATCTAATAGGAAGTGTGCCACATTGCCATAAATGCTACATCAATAGAAATTTAAAGGGGAACTATCGTGAAAATGAAACTTTAATATAAGCTTCATCATACTGCAATAAGAAACTTTCTACATGCAATCAATTCAATATTCTGCATCATTTCTGAAAAAATCAAGTTTATCTTCATTATTTCTCTCTCGGCATCTGTTTCTCTTCATTCTGTCTTCATGCAGCAGTTGGGTGTCAGATATTCATTGTCATTTAGAGCCAATATATCTTATAGGAGGGGCTTCCTTTCCTAGCAGATGAATTAGAGCTCACTCAAATAACTGATTTCAGTACAAACAAAATCTAACAAAAAAAATGCCTTTTGCACAAATCCTGCATGTAGAGAGACATGATGTCTGGTGATTTTAATAGAGTGAGCTCTAATACATCTTGTAGGCAAAAGGAGCCCCCCTATAAGATATATTGGATCTAACTGTCAATGACTATCTAACACCCAACTGCTGCATGAAGACAAAATGAAGAGAAACAGATGCTGAGGGAGGGACAGTGAAGATAATCTTGATTATTCCCTCCGAGGGAGGGAGATACTTCCCATTTGCCTGTGAGTAGTTTAGGAATTTCCTGTCAAACAAACCATCAGTACAAACAGAAGCCTCTGTAGAATGAGCTAATCCTTATTTCACAGCCTAAAAGGCTGCAGCTGGGGTACAGAGGGGTTTGTTAGGCAGAGGCTTCTGAGTGGACTGATGATTTATTTTTATTTTGGTGATATGGAGAAGGAGTAGCAGTGTTGGACTGGCCCACCAGGGAAACCAGGAAAACTGGCCCAGGTGTTAGTGTTTCTAACCATTTAGCCTATTTCATGGTCATTCCCTAATTCTTTATGCGAAAAAATAGGCTTACAATTGAAAGACTAGAGTATAGTAAGTAGATATAAAAAAAATAGGAGAATAAAGAGGCTAAATGACGAGAGGAAAAACAATTTGGAAAGTCGCCCACGGTCTGCAGTTTTCTGGTAGACCCCTGACATCCCAGTCAGATACTGGCGAGTAGGATGTGACTTCACTTTCAATTTCAGGTTTTGTATGTTTAATTCAAGAAATAACAAAAACAATAACACCCCGGCATAGAAAGGCATGTTGGCCACTGCGGAGGTGGCTTGCAAATTTGCAGTCAGGAACCTCTTCAATGTGCTACTAGCAAATGGTAAAAATCCCTTTTGTGGTTGTTGTTTATCTAGAAGCCAAACATTTTGGTATTAATTATGTCTGTGAATTTTAGAGCAATGCTGTTTTTTAATGATTTTAGTATTCCCTGTGCAGTCTTTCACTGCATGCTCCACCTAGTGGTGTCAGTTTTATTTGCTCCCTCAGGTGGCGCCACCAAGTAAGTTGCCAATTTCAATTTACCATATGTCA
The DNA here is from genome assembly GCF_017654675.1 of Xenopus laevis. Lineage (NCBI taxonomy): Eukaryota > Metazoa > Chordata > Amphibia > Anura > Pipidae > Xenopus > Xenopus laevis. The sequence continues at coordinate 98,473,836 of NC_054378.1, forward strand.
GTCAGAGGCATTCCATCTGCTGCTGAGTGAGAATGGTGTTTTGTTTTTCAAAAATATCTTTTAGTGCTGTTTGTAGAGGCAGATGGTTACCTTTACTGTATGGTACTCTTCATGCTTGTGAGTTTTGGCCAAGTGGTCCATAGAGTGTCAAAATGAAGCTTGCCCTGGTATTTAATCATTAATTCCCACTAGGATCGATAAAAAACTCATTATAGCTCACTGATGCAATGGGACTAGATGCAAAAGAAGTTGAATGACATACTTGTATTTCTAGGCCTGGCTAAACTGCCTTCCCAGGAGGACATGCTGGCAGATGTAGCCTGCAAGAAGAAAGAAATGGAATGCCGGTAAATAACAATAAATTACTTATTAAATACACTCTAGACTATTAAAATAAAAGGGAGGGGTTATCCAGCTTTATTGGAAGTGAGCAAATATATATTTACTTCCCATATTCTTCTCACTGCACATGATCTGGGTTTGTATTTTAAGGGGGTTTCAACTGTGGGTTAACTTTTAGTTTGTTAGAGATCGATCAATTCTACAGTAACTTTCATCTGGTCTACTTTATATATAATTTGTATGTTTTTTTCAAAGTTATTAGTACTTCTATTAAACTATTACCTGCTTGCAAATTATTATTATTTCTGGCTCTTGTGGTCACTGACCCCAGCAATCAAATCAAAATAGGTTGTTATACTTATTTTCTATTGCTTTGGTTTCTCATATTATCTTCATTTTGACTTGCTAACCGATGCTTAGCACTTTAGAATAAAAAAATGTAAATAATACCAAGTGAAGACTCTATACTGAAGACCCTATGTAAAGAGTCCTACAGTGGTACAGAATATACCATACTTAAAGTCAATTGTAAGGTTATGTCCGGACAATTATCATTATGTAAGTGAAGAGGCAATTGCCAGCCAGGTTCAGGTAATTAAAGGAGGCTACTTGTCTGTTGACTATGAAGATTTCCATTCATCCAGATCATGGTATATCTAGTATAGGTAAATCTAAAACAACTGGACTTGCTGAGTAATCAATGAAGACGTTTCACTACTCATCCGAGCAGCTTCTTCAGTTCAACCGACTGATATGATGAATGAAAATCTTCATAGTCATATTGCCATTCATTTTGGAGAGAATACTACTGGTTCGGGAATATGCCGAGAACTTCCCACACCAGTCAGTTGAACTGAAGAAGCTGCTCGGATGAGTAGTGAAACGTCTTCAATGATTACTCAGCAAGTCCAGTTGTTTTTAGATTTACCTATACTAGATATACTTGCCTGTTGGTTTTCCCAAGGCCAGATCAGGGATTTTTTATCAAAATAAATGAGTCAGGGGAGCTGCTCCAATGAGGAGAGTTGAAAAACTTATCTCAGGTAGCAGCGCCCCACTGGTTACCAGGGGAGGCAAAAATGCAGCTCCTGGTAACTTTCAGAGCTGTTTCAAACCAGAAATTCGAATCTTCTAGGACAGCGAGCACAAATATGCTTCTCTGGGCTAGCTCCCTGGACCTCCCTAAACCCCCCCCCCGGCTCCCCACCACACTATGATCCATGATTAGGCACAAACCAGATTCTTCTGAATAAAGGTGATTCTCTTACTTTGTGTTTTTTCCTTCTTTAAAGATATGTGACGAGCCCTCGGCACACAATCCAAGTTGACTATTTGGATTACATGGATGAATTGGCTTCCCAGTTTGGAGTGAAACCAAACCTTTTGCACTTCCTCTTTACTGACCCAATTTTAGCCTGGGAGATGTTCTTTGGGCCCTGCACTCCCTATCAGTATAGACTGATGGGGTCCAACAAATGGAGTGGAGCGAGGAAGGCAATCCTTACCCAACAAGAGCGCATTATTAAACCCACAAAGTCCAGAGTACTGGTTGATGATGACATGAAAAAACACCATTCTGTGATACCTTTCCCTCTGAAACTCCTGGCTGTCTTTGCCCTCCTGGCTGCAGTTTACTTCATCTGTCTTTAACTATTGTAATGGCTATGCCATTTCATTGCTCATTATTTTATACAGAACATAATCAGCATCACAAAGTTTAATATATACAACAGCTTCATAGAATGAATAGCGTATTTCACCTGCAGACATACACCTTAATTATATGATCTTGTTCGACATGAATCCAATAACGGAGACCTGAATCATGAATAAATAATTAAGGGCATTCCTTAAGTAGACTTGGGCGTTGGAGTTAAAGGAGACCTATCACCCGAAAAAAAGTATTCCAAATCCTATTTTATCATGTTTGTCACGCGCAAAATAAACATAGAGGAGGGGCAGACAATATTTGATTGACAGCTGAGATTTTTAAATGAGTTTACAACAGCTATGAATGGTTTAATAAAAAAAACTAATTTGGATTTCATGTTTAATTTAAAAAGGACTTTAATTATACCACTTTTTATGTCTGGGTGACATGTCCACTTTAAAACAAAGGGCTGGTGTTGCCATATTTGTACCCACAGCAGGCACATACAACAGAAAGTTTAATGAAAGATAAATTTAGTAGGGAGGTGCTACTTAGTAAGGACTAAATACACTCAAAACTGGGTGATACATGCTTGCAATTTCTTTATGGCATGTTATAGATATCCAAATGCTTCACAGCCACAACTCAGTATGAATAAATACTAGTCTTAGAAGACCCCCACCAGGCCATGATTGGGAGTCAAAATTGGCCCTGTCATTCCAAGTACACAGGCCCAAACTGCCTCCTACCAGCCCAAACAGCCCCCCTACCAGCCCACTATATGATAACTTTCTATGGAGCTGTACAGCAGCCCCTCTGGCATTTGCCAGTACCCACAGATTGTCAGTCCGGGCCTGACCCCCACCCATTGCCCTTGCCTCTTTCACCCTAACCCTACCCACTTTTATTTAGGATTGTTATTAAAGACAAAATAAACATGTAACATATAAGGAATATTCAACACTCATGTAGGGAATGTGTAGGAGATGGGATGGGCTCTCATAAGCCCAGCGTTAGCAACAGTAGATCAATTTCTCTAGTCTATATAAGGTGTGGGAGCCCATGGTGCTGACTCTTTGGACTCCACTCTTGGTGGGGCTAGGTGCTGCTGACAGGGGCAATCCTGGGGCTGGTGCGGCCTGAGACATAAACCCAGATGGCACTGCTCTCTCTCACTTGGCACTTAAAAATCAGCATCGGAGTTGGCCAAAGGGGTGCAGCAATGCAAGTGCAATGAGCACAATAGTGCTCTCTACACTATCAGAGCCGAATTTCTGAGTTTAAACCTGGATATTGGACTCTTAAAGTTACAAGAGGTGGCTTGCTTCCTGGCAGGAGTGGCCCTGGCTGCTCAAGAACTTGAAGAAGTAGACTTCCATAAGCTCTAAGGTAACCCAAGCCTTAGTAAATTCAATTATAAGGGACCCAGTGAATGAGGTAAAACTACTTCCTGTTATTGAACGCCCTAGGAATGTTAGGTTGACATTGTGAGCTAGCAGGAGCAGCTCTGGGCTCCACCAACACAGCTTAATATGTGGTAGTTCCTAAGCTGACATTTACAAGATTGTAGGGACTACTACAGGTGTGAGTATTGCCAATTGTGAACTTTTCCTGGTAAAGAACAACTGGCACCCATGTCTCGTTGTGAGAGTGAAATTGTTGAGACTTATAGTTCAGCTTGGACACCCTTCTTACTTCTGCAAGGGCCCAGCTGAGTGTGAAGAGGTGCATACAGAAATGCTCTTACCCTTGACAGTGTCTTTTAAAACGTAACCCCAAGTATCTTCAACACACTTGTATTTTAGCCTGCCTTTACCCTCACCCCTTCTTTTCTTATTCTCTACTTTTGTATACTTCTTTGGTCACCAGTTTGGCTGCTCTCCTGTTTCTTACCTGTTTTGTTATTTATAATAATAACAACAGCAATAATAATAATAATAACAATAATAATCCTTCTTTATAATACAATATGTAACATAGCATATTTTGTTTTTTAATATTGGTTTCTGAAATCTGCATCCCTTTCAATATAAATTCGCCAGCTGCCAGCCACTATAGCTTATCCGTAGCACCTGTTATGGGTAGTATCACTAATATTTCTTAAAAGAAAGGTATCCATTCTCTTATGAATTTCCCTTACTGCCATAAAACGTGGCATAACTCCATAAGACCAACAATGGAGAGTACGATGGAATATGTGATTGTCATCCCTTCAGTAAGGCGCACAGTTCCCTATTGTAATAATCCAATTGACCAGGAGATGTCCCCATTGTTCCATTAATGGTCATTCTGCCATGTGTTTCCATGTCATATGTTTCTAGTTTAATGCCTGATGGGATTGGGAATGTGCTTAATGAAATCAGCATGTTGAGTAGAAGTAAGGAGTAAGATAAAAAAAAAAACACACTTTAATAGCGCCCAGTCAGAGCTTTGAAGCTGGTAATGTTGCTGTGGAAGAATCTGTCTGTTCACATCACATCCTCATTATTATTCCAGTGTTGTGGGGTTTAGACAGGATCACAATCAGAAATCATGGGGCCCCGTACCACAAAAACATGGGTGCTTAAAACCCATTGGTTTTCATGGCCCCCCCATAAAAACATTTAAAAAATTGGTGGTCAGGGCTCCGCCATAAAGGAAAAAAAAAAAGTTTCTGGTGGCCAGGGCCCTCATTGAAAATATTTAAAAAGTGGTGGCCACCCCCCCCCCATACAAGTTGGGCTCACGTGGCAGAGGCACATGGTAAGTGATTATTTGCTGGGTGCCTTTAACTTGATCAGTTTGTGGCTTCTAATAAGCAAAAGGGGAAGAAGTTGTGTAGTGTAATAAGAGTGTGACAAAAGTAAAAGCTACTAACATCCCCTCTCATATATTCAAGCTGGTCAACTATATGAAAACCTAGTCTGATTCTACACTTACTTTGCTCTGATTCATCCTAAATCAAGTTGTGGTGCATTGCCAGTTTAAGTTTGATATACAAACCCTGAGGATCATTTCCTTTTTTGTGTATGTGGCCGAGGAGCCTTGACATTAGGAAGGCAAACCTCTTGTGCTATATGTAGATGTAGCCTTAGTCATGCCATCACAGCTTGTGGTTATTAACATTATACACTGCAAACATACATTCTCTTACAAAAACATAATGACATCAAAACAAAACAATACATAACACAGTAAATAGATATTCAGGCAAGGGCTAAAAATCTTACAAGTGCAAAGTACCGTTATTTGCATTGGTAAGGGGCTGGTTTTGTTTCAAGTGAGGGACCGGGGGTTTCTTACACCCAGGTCAAAGTTAGGTCTTAAGTTTAGGGTCTCTACTATCATTGTAATAATAATAGGATCTTGTAGAAACCTGCATTCATAAAACAGCTTTTTGGATTTGAGTTGCGTTTCTTTATGTATATATATTCAAAGCATCATTATAGTAAATAAATCCCTTCACTAAATTCAAGTACATGGCTAAGGTTACCAGATCATAATACTGGACCCAGAAGGGCTGCACTGATTGCATTTAATTTAATGCAGCCCAGCAACTTGCAGTCAGTATAAGTGTTGTTGATTTGCACTTATGGGGGTTTATATGGTGATTTTGATGTATAGCCACTGGCTCTAAATATGTAACAGGTTACAGAGGTGAGAAGGATGAAACGGGAGTATAATAATAGGCACAGCGGATGCAAATTCTGTGGGAATGCCCAGGAATATAGGAGGTTCAATGAGGTCCAGATTAATTTCCAGTTCTAATATATACTGTATGCATATGTCAGACTTTTATTCTTTTACTTTTGGAATGCCTAAAAAGATTTTTAATGGGTAGCAAATTATACAATGGTGCTCCAATTCCAGTCATTCAAACAAAAAGTCCAATATCTAGTGAGCTAGAGAGTTTCCCAAGCAATCACAAGCAATACCTGTTACTGCTGCAATAGTATGTAATAATGAATGTAATAATGATGAACAATTTTGTGGTAGACAAAAGGTTCTTGCGCATTAAGCAAGAACATGACAAAGATGTTATGAAAGGTGAGTCAGGGAATGAGTAGCAGCCACCATGTAGTAAGTCTGCACGAAGAAACTGTGGACAGGGCAAACATAAAACATGGACTAGGGGTACCCAATGAGACTATGTCATGGTGCAAATATGTAACATGTGATTTGCTACAAGAAATATTTCAAAAGCATTTGATATATGGTATTCCTAGTATTTGACACACCTTTCTCTGTGCAGTTTGGGCACCAATATAGACACTTATACTTGGATACACTGTAATACTTAACTTATCTAGAGGCCCCTGAGCTACACCAACCATGATGAATCATAACCAAGTTATATTATATATTATTAACTAAGGTTTCTTATCACTGTACATTCTGTTCTCCAGACACATTTGACTTGGGCGGTAAGAGGCACATAGATAGAGACACTGTAGTCCTGCCAAATGCACCTTCTCTAGTCCACACACAGGTTGGGGGGGCTGCTGGAAAGACTAATCTCTAGCAACTCAGTTCAAATTGAGTAGAAGTATGACGTAGCAGCTGCTAATGCTACATTGTGCTAATTCACAAAGACTCATGACAGTGTTAATGCCACCTTTCCTATGTGACGGAGGTTTTGTGGCAAAGGCATGGAGGTGAATAACATGCAGACTTATACTGGCTGCACATGGATTAAACATGACTGCTATATGCCAGAATTTCTGGCATTGGGCCTATAAAATCTGGAGTTAATTATTGCTACCTCTTCTACACTATGATCAGTCAATGGCTTTTGGTGGTATGAGAGTATGTACCTATTGTTTTATTTTAATTATTCTATACTGAATAACACAAGCTAATCTTGTAAATCCTGGCTTATCTTTGCTTATCTTCTTGCTTATCATTGCTTATATTCTTGCCTAAAAATGGGATATATAAATGGTTCATTCTCTGTCCATTTCACATCTTTCTGCAACTAGATTGGGCGTTAAAATCAAACCATGACATAAATCATTCACAATAAGGCCACTCTTCTCCTAGCACTCAAACCCCTTTACGCACTTTCCTGAAATTCCTATACATATGGTATCTATTTTCAGCCCATTACTTTTACATTTCAGACTGCACAGGATATCATTATATTAACCCAATACATGTCAGTATGCAGCTTGTGCCACCCACCGACAATAATCAGTGGATACCTGGAAGCATAGTGGTGTCAAAAACATATTCAAATCTTGTTTGCAACAACATAGACTAATACAAGATACAGTAAATGTTACACAAGAGACAAATAATAACAGATAGTACTGTATAATGTAGATACTGTATAAGCCTAAAATACATCTTGAAGAGACCAATAGGAACAGGTTTAACAATTTAAAAACACAGAATAGAAAAAAATAAATCAGATCCTGATAAAGCAGGAAAAATGGCACAGTGGTTTTTAAGGCTTTTGCACGCCATGCACTTAAAATTTTTCGTTCAAAATAAAATTGACTTCAAAAACGAGAAACTTCCATTGAGGTCCGTGTGTCATAGGTTACATGTCACAGCGCAATCATGGACGTCACAGACACCTAGTTAAACAAAAGCAGGCTAAATGAGGCCTCCCATACCATCATTTCCTTCCCTCCCTGTCATGAGTGAAATCTTTGGGTTCCCAGAATCCCGGCACAAATATGGAAACATTTTTTATTACCAGGACTGACTGGCATTTAAGAGGCATTAACCTGTGTCAGGAAAAAAACCTGCCCTCCTTGCAAGTGACTCACAAAGTGTAACAATAATAGAATTCAGTTCAAAATGTCAGAAAATGAGGGGTATATTTATACTGAACGGTGAACAGTTTGCCACAGCTCCCTTGCATTCCCTCCTTGGAGAGAGCATAGCTGTATTATTATAGGAAAAAGCGGGACATAGCAGTGTGAGTATGTTAAATAAATACATGCATTAAGCTTACTGGATTTTCAGAAAGAGTATATCTCATTTAGTAGGAAAATAAAACATTCTCTGCATAGTTTTTTTTTTATTTCAGGAGTAAATTGTTCCCACTTTGCTGACTTGGCAAGCATTGGGAATTGAAACCTTTCCATACAGAATTTTCAATAAAGAAAAAACAGGTGTTTCCAAAGAGTCAAATCTTTGATCCCATCAGGATCAAAATGGTCTAAACAGAACCCCAGAAATGAACCCATTTCTTACTTAATGGTTCCATGCATGTATGAATGCTTCTTGCGCTTGAATTTGGGCTAAGGCTTGGTCTTATTATCAACTGCTGTGTTCATGTTTATTGCTATGCTGAAAGCTTGTGCAGCCGGCATAAAGGGGAAACTGAGCATTAAGAAGACTCATTCCATCTTAGTGCACAAGTTGTAATTTGAATTGTAAACTAGATATGCAAAAATCCAGGATTAGGTTTGGGATTCAACCATTCTGCCTTTTTTTTTTAGCAAGTAAAAAAACACAAACGGATCTCTCTATATACAATTTTCCTGTGCCCCAATTGTGGTGGATTTGCCAAAATGGATGCAACTGCGCGTGCACATTGTGGCAAATTAGGTGTTGTGCCAAATATTTTCAAAGTCTGCCAGACATCATTTCTGGTATTTGGCATGTGAGTGACATCTGTGCCGATTCTTTAAAAGCAAATCTATTGACAATGGGCACAAAGGGAACTACCGTCTGGTCAGGAGATGCCAGTAACTCCAGGGCTCCCCTACATCAAAAGGCAGGAATGAAAGGCAAATTAAAGGACTAAGCAAGGACTAAGTGAAACTATACTGAATTGCCAAAAGCACATTTTGACGCAAGTACCTTTAATGAAAGTGTTTTTATTTGCAATTCACTGCAGGAAAAGTACAAGTTGACCACTGTACTTGATCAAGGCTGGGTTAAGAGTTAAACATTAGTGATAGAAACAACAAAGTGGCTTATAGCAAATATATTAATGACATCATTTATATATATATAGGGTTGCAACTTTTTTTTGAAAAATACAGGCCAAGTCAAAATTTTCCCACATCCCTTGCCCTAGAGTCCACCCATTTGCAATACAATAACTACAATGTTCAAAAATTAAATTAATTTTACACGTCTCATGTGTCAATTTTGTATATAGTTGTATATAATTTTGTATAGATATGGGATAAAAAAAATCCATTATCCAGAAATCTCTGACTTACAGGAAGGCCTCAGCCCATAAACTCCATCTTAAAGGACAAGGAAAGTCTAAAATAGAATAAGGCTAGAAATGCTGTATTTTGTATACTAAACATAAGCATGAACTTACTGTACCACAAGCCTAATCAAACAAATGATTTATGCTTTCAAAGTTGGCCACAGGGGGCTGTCATCTTGTAACTTTGTTAAACATCTTTGCAAGACTAAGACTGTGCACATGCTCAGTGTGGTCTGAGCTGCTTAGGGATCGTCATAAACAAAGCTGCTTGAGTTCTGCATGGCTGGGAAGTAAGGCGGGGGCTCCCCCTGCTGTTCATTAGTATGATTGTTTCCCTGCTCAGCAGTTAGGGACCGTCTGACAATTCCTATCCACAGCAGTAAATGAAGGGAGAATTTCACTGCATACAGTCAGGTTTCTTATAAAAACGGTACACATTTTTTAATTAAAGTATATTGGAGATAGGTTTCTTTTTCATTAAAGAAAGTAAAAATGGGATTTTATTTTTTTGCCTTTACTTGTCCTTTAAGCAAATCATTCTAATTGTACTATTTTCTTTTCTCTGTAATAATAGGACAGTAGCTTGTGTTTATAAATATTTTTTTTTCATTCACACTTCATATATGATTCTGCCTGTTTAGCTCTATAAGCACTGCTTATTCTGTTCATAAACTCTGTCAAATAGTCATACAGTTGAGCCAACACAGCACATTTGACCAATATTCCAATTACATTCACTACGCCACACAAGAGCGTTAAATGCTAACATAGTCACTGGTGTAAATCATAAGAATCACAGAAATGTGTTTAAAATTTCATAACCTACCATATTTTGTAAAATGAACATGTTAATTAGGGAGACGCGCAGCTCCCCAGTGCTCCAGGTCATGCGTATGTGCACTCGCGTGGGGGGGTAGCGCGGGCAGGCACTAGGGCAGGCCCCTAGGACCGCATGACCTAGGGGCACCGCCCATTAAATCTGGCCTTGCCTACAACTGCACCCGACCTAGCCTGTGCCCCCCCATGCACAGTCTCTTCTACCATCTGGATGTCTGGGGTCTGCAGAAACCCCTGCACCTTATCACAGCTGCCGCATCCAAAGCGGAGGTAACGTGCAGCCCTGTTCTGAAGCTTCTCATAGGCCTGCCTAACATTGATCATTCCTATTAAGGGGCAGAAAGCCTGCCATCTCTACTGTGTCACTTTGCTGGGGCCCTAAATAGCCATAAACATCTTACATAGACAGGTTTGCAACTACGCTTCATACATTGTGATGGCATTTACTGGGAATCACCTGGTTTAATAAAACCTCTGCCCGAAAACTCTTTGGATTATTGTACAAAACCCAGCGCAGATCAGGATATCTTCCAGTTGTAAACGGGACATCTGCCATTGACTTCTGAATGACTTTGACAGGTTTGGGATGGAATAATTTTTTATTCTGACTTTTTACACCATCTGGGTTTAATAAATCACAAAAAGTTTTTTTTCTATGAAAAAAATTGTGTTTTCCCGTTTAAAAGTCCAACCAGAAAAAATCGGACATAAGTAAAAAACACCCATATTGTTGCTCCTATCTCTCCATAATCATTTATTGAGGTGCATAACTTCCCACTTATATTGGCATCCAACGTGTAGCATCTAAGTTATGACATTCCATGATATACAGGAACAGCTGACTATATCATCATCATTTATTTATATAGCGCTGTCAAGATACGCAGTGCTTTTATATAACCCACATCACATTTACAGCTCCACCACGGATCACTACAGGAGCCTTCAGAGAATCCCCTGACCTTGCACCAATCACCCTACAAAAACAACAAGATTTATGCCAAGTCACTGCAACTCTTAGACAAGCAGTAAGATATAGATGGGGGTTTTCCCTGATTGCTCAACACCGATGACAAGCCTGCTCTATCACCAAACCTTCTGATGGTCCACTCCTACGTATTAGCCAAGTTAGACTTACAGATCTCTGAGCCTTCAACCGGATCACTAAAACAATCTTCTACATTTCTCAAGCCCCTAAACTCCAATTATAGCGAGCTAGTCTAACAGCCTTTAATGGGTTTCTTTGAAATTCCACATAGAGTATGTGCATCCATCTATACAGAAAAGACACACATAAAAAAGGTACTAATAATAGGTTTATAATGGACAAAGAAAAGGTTTAAGGTCCTAAACTTCTGTTACAACAATTCAGAAACTTGGTTGATTGCTTAGTCCCAGTGTATTACAGTATAATTGTCACATGCATAAGAATGCATGAAACATCTCACACACATCAGTCATTAATGTGAAGTCATTCAGAACAAGCCCAAGTCTATCGCCAACATGGGTTTAAAAATACAACTCAGATTTTGAATGAATAAATGAATGAATGAATGATATCACCAGCAAACTGAGCTGATTCATTAGTTTCGAGCAAGTAAGTCTGGAACTGAAGCTCATTCATTCCTTCCCTTACTACTACTGAAAATTTCCAAGACAGAGAAACTCCAAGTGAAAGTGTCGGCTGGGGGAAATGACTCATCTTCGAGATATTACTGGACATAGCTAGAAACATTTTTCTGTTCTGGCAACTGGATTAATCATACAGATGCAGCCCAGATAATCTGTGTATAACATTTCACGGTTCCTGCTGAAGCCAGAGGAGCTATAGGGTTAACAGTACCAGACTCAACCATAGATTTCACATAAACTACAATCAAGCTCTCCTGAAAGGAATGCCATTACTGTCTTAACACTGAAAGCAAAACGCTCCAAGAAATCTAAGGCAAGAGCTTGTAGCTTGCCTATGAGCATGTGTGAGACCATACGAAACGCATTTGGAGAATTGTCAAGTAAATAAAGCTGTTTTTAAAATTCACCGCTGTCTGCTGATCCGTGGAGTGCGCACAACATTGGAAGTGTACCGAGCTTGTGCACCCCCCAAATGCCCATCTGCTGCTATGCATGAATTGTGCCGGCACTAGAATCATAAAAAATATACAAAACTTCCAGCAATCATAAAAAGATCTCATCAGAATGGCAACAACAGTAAGAGATATGATACAGGTGCTCATGTGAAAATATTCAGCTGCCACTTGGACAATATTTTTAAGACTCTAGGTAGTGATTTAGGGCAATGGGTTGGGATATGTCGTTTTACAAACCGTGCAGCAGTACAGAGTTACTTACTATAAGGCAGCTTGCTAACAATAGACTTTGCTACACTGTCCAAATACCCCGCAAAAGTAGCTCTGGAACAGATACATTTACTGAAAGTGACATAACTCAACTATTGGAAAACTTAAAGCTAAAAAATGGTGCCTCCATGCTACCATACTGTTAATAAGGGCATACGATCTCTTACCTGGAAACCCAATATTCTCAATTCATGAGAAGGCCATCTCTATTTTAAAGGGGTTGGTCACCTTTAAATTAATGTTTAGTATAACGTAGAAAGTGATCTTCTGAGACAATTGCAATTGGTTTTCATTTTTTATTATGTTTGGTTTTTGAGTTGTCGAATTTTATTCAGCAGCTCCCAAGTTTGCAGTTTCAGCAATCTGCTTGCTAGGATCCAAACTACCCTAGCAACCATGCACTGATTTGAATAAGAGACTGAATAGGGGAGGACATAAAAAAAAGATGAGTAATAAAAAGTAGCAATAATAATACATTTGTAGTTTTACAGAGCATTTGTTTTTTTAGATGGGGTCAGTGACCCCCATTTGAAAGCTGGAAAGAGTCAGAAGAAGAAGGCAAATAATTCTAAAACTATTAAAAATAAAAACAATGTCAATTGAAAAATTGCTATATTTATAACATACTAAGGGTGGTGACATGGTAAGATTCCAGGAAGATTAGTCGCCCAGCGACAAAACTCCTTTTCTTCGGGTGACTAATCTCCTCGAAAAGCCTTCCCGCCGGCTAGAATGTAAATCGACAGCGGAATGGCACTCAGATCGCTTAGTTTTCCAAAGTTTCCTTGTGTGGCAACTTCGGGCGGCTTTGGAAAACAAAGCGCTCTGAGTGCTATCCCGCTAAAAGTTAACCAAAAGGTGAACCACCCTTTTAAGGGAAAATAGAAGTCTAATTCATTGTGCCAAGAGTATGGGCTTTCCAGTAATTTAAAAGTTTAAATTTTTAAATTTAAGTTTCCCTTCGGTCGTTGCTCCTTTTCAGTTAAAACTTGTCATCTTATATATCTATTCCAAGCCTGGGAAAGTGCTTAAAATGTTGGCACCCCCAGCAGATAAGGCTGTCCTTCTCTTTTAAGCAAATGCATTTTTAAAAATGAATTCCTTTAACTCTGTACTAATGAAACAGCACCATGTACTTGATAGTTACTAAGCTGCATGAATCCATATTGGTGGCAAAACAATCCTTTTGGGTTTGTTTAATGTGTAAATCTTTTTACTACGCTACAATGTATGGGGATTCAAATTATGGAAATATACTGTATCTTGTCTGGAAAACCCAAGGTCGCAAGCATTCCAAATAATAGAACCTACCCCTGCAGTTGTACTAATCGTTATGTTAAGGTTGTTGCATGTTAATTTCTTATCTACAATAACTAATCTCTGCTCCAGTTTATTACTTTTCTTATATCTTATTCATTGCAGAAATGGAAAGCCAGATGGATCCAAACAAGCTGAAACTAAATTGAAATAGCCCATGAACTCAGATTTAGAAGTTTAGGGGGGGTTATCTATCAAAATCTGATTTTTTAAAATAAAAATGTCCGACCAAACTAGAATCCACCATTTGACCTTATTTATTATTAAAAAACTATTTAATTGGATCGGGGGAAAACTTGATATAATCAAGTGAAAACCCGAATCATACAATTTTTTCAGTTTTTTCCCAAATCGCTCAATTTTTTTAGGCTTTTTCCCAAAAAGCCAGAATGTTTTGGATTTTTGCCCAAAGAGCACAGAATTTATTTATATATAACCTCGGCAGGTCTGAGATGGCAGATTTTTAGATTCTGACTTTTTGTATTGGTCTTTAATAAATCCCGAAATATTCAAGTTTTAACAAAAAAAAAAGGTTTTTCCCCAAAAAGCCCAACTGGAGTTTATTAAATAACCCACATAAATGTTTAGGGATTGACTGGACTATAGAAAAGCTACAAAACTTGAGCACAAATCAGAGGTCTCCAAGGTGATGTCATTTTCCTGGAGACCTCTGATTTCCGGGAGGATTCCGATTTTTATGCAAAGCCAATCCCAAACTGACTGAACTAAAGGAAGCTCAATACCTTTTATTAATTTAATTGCCCATAAGAAACTTCAACTTAAACAAAGTGGGATACCCTTATCACATTATTTTTTACTATATCAAAATAGTAAAGCTCCAGAATCTTCACCCTTTACTGCTGCAGCCAATGAAGGGTTGACTTGGCCTTATTGTATGTTTTGGATCATTGTTACTAAAGGTCACACCCAATTAAGTGAAAATTAGCTTCACGTGACCAATATTCTAAAATAAAACAATTACCGTACAAGATCCTTTATATTTTTCAAAAATGGTTAATATATCTTTGTTCACTTTAACTGGATAATCCTTAAGCTCCTAACACATGCCAGTCTGATCATCTCTAGGTCATGCTTACTGATATTGGATAGATAGATACTACATCATCCCACCCTCAACTAACCCAAATGTTTTAACCCGGTGTCTTATACCAACATTTTATATTTTGGTGGAGCCTCAAATACCTACATCATCCAAGCCTTTTAGTTGCAGTTCATAATTATGAAGACCCAAGATCCAATTTGAAGTCATAGCACTCACCACTTCTTTCATGTGCAATCTCTTGTCTATTGAGCCAGTTTTACCATAATGAACAACACCTCCCTTCATTATCTTTAGACACCCTGAAAAATTGAAATAATAAAGAAGCATTGTGGTTAAAATGGCTCAATAAACAAGAGATTGCATAAGCAACAAGTGGTGGGTGCTATGCACTGTGAAATAATATTGTACAATTGTGTGCACAATTGGAATGTGGCAGTACGTCTAAATGTGACCATACATGGGTAGATCCTTTTGTTTGGAGAGGTTGATCTTAAGGTTCATTTTGTTTGGAGAGCAGATCTTGTGCTGATATACCTAGAGTGAGCGATATCAGACTGATCTGATCATGGGTCCTTAGAACCCATACATGTATCTTCTGCATGTGGCACAATGGCTTCTGCAAGGTGCAGAGCACAGCGCAGTGGGGTACAAGGCAGCCTTATATAGAGCTCTAGGGGGGGTGGTAGAAGCACTCTTAAGGCTAATACAAAATATATTTAAGTATAATGGAAGTGCTACTTACAATGCACTTCCCTGGGCCCCTGTCTCATAAGTAATTCAATATAAATGCAAATGCTTATGTTTACAAAACAGGGGTTTTTAGTTACAAAGTTATGATCATAAAGTTGAAAAGCCACCATACCACATCAAGGTAAACCCCATATGGCGGTCCCTAACTTAACTTAACTCAGGTCACAATAAAAAAGATACTTCTCTGCATAATAGCATTACCTGTACACAAAGTGTGTTGTGCATCGGTTTCAATCTGAAAGCTAAATCCTCCCCCACCAACAAGGGCTTTTAAGAGAGAGAGATTGCTCAAACCAGCATAGGACCACCATTAGTATAAAGGGGTGGGTATGGGGTGCTATTAAAAAACCACACTGAGCTGAGCCACAGCTTCAGGCGAACATACAAAAATCTAGGGGGGGTGAGCCTTATATAGAGCTCTGCAGCACTTTGCATTTGATGGCCGCTTGCATGACACACAAACTAGACAAAGCTGGAACTTTATGTGTCTCCATATGTAGGGATGTAGCGAACTGTTCGCCGGCGAACTGTTCGCCGGCGAACTAGTTCGCGCGAACTTCGACTGTTCGCGTCCGCCGCAAGTTCGCGAACGTCGCGCGACGTTCGCCAATAGGCGTTCGCGTCAAAATCGTTCGACCATTCGACCATTCGATCGCTAAAATCGAACGATTTTCGTTCGATTCGAACGAAAATCGTTCGATCGAACGAAAATCGTTCGATCGAACGATTAAAATCCTTCGATCGTTCGAATCGAACGATTTTCGGATGTTCGAAGTTCGCGAACAGTTCGCGAACTGTTCGCATTTTTTGCCGGTGTTTTTGACTATATAATTCTTAATAGAAGCGCTGAATTGATGAATAGAATTGGGAAATGATTGTTTGTTGCTATCATTGCGATATGATTTACAGGAAAAGTAGAACAGGAAATGAAAATTGATTTTATCAAAGTAAATGACGGTTCATACTGTAAAGTTGCGGTCAATAACAAAGCCAACATATTTCCTTTTTACGGTAAACTATTCATCCTCAGGCTCATTCTCCCAGGGAAAATACAGGTATGTATTTAATAAAAATTGTTTATCTTCCATTTATTTCTTCTGAAATGTTACTACTAACGAGAGTATAGTTCTATGTAGAATGTCCTTCTTTTGCATTTTGCATTTTTAAATGGCTTATGTTTCTATGAGTTATATTGCAATATACTGTTAGTTGCAATGGCAAAAAAACAAGAGATTAGAATTCAGAGTGAGCTTGTCTCATGGTTGGAACGGTGTGGCATATCACCCCAGTTATCTGCAGTCAGTTGCTGCAACTGCTATTCTTCCAATGAAATGTCATGCTCAGGGCAGACTGCAGGGTCCATTTATTTATACAGGGAAGGATTCTCCAACCTATGGTGATCCAGCTCTTATTATACAACAATTAAGCTCCCACAAGTAGTAATGGACGAATTAATGCCGCAAATCTGTGCAGCGAATCTGTGTCGCGAAACGCATTGAAGTCAAAATTATTTTGACGCAATAGACAATTATTATACGAGTGACTATTAGGTCCAAATGCATTAAAGTCAATGGGTGTCCGAATGATTTTGACGCGTTCCAATTTTGATACAAATTTGCGGCAAATTTCCGCGTTTTGCCTCAAGCGAATTAAATCACAAAACTGTCGCGACAATTCGCCAGTGAAAAATCCGCCATGTCAAAAAAAATTGACGCGGCAGATTTTTTACTGGTGCCACAGTTTCACAATTTAATTTGCTTGCAGGAAATGTGGAAATTCGCTGCAAATTCGTGTCTGGTGAATTTATCACTACTCACAAGGGGTGTTTACAGATTTGCTTTATATAAGTTAAAGCTGGCCATACAGCCAACAAGTGAATCTTGCATCAACATGCTGACCTGGGGGTGGGTGAAATTGGGCTGATCCAATCGTGGGCCCAAGGGGCAGGAAGTCAGGAGGTGAGAACTGAGGTATTTAGGTTTGGTGCGCTGAGTAGATATTACGTCCCAATTTATCTAGATGAAATAAGAATGTATATAGTGTAATACAGTTTGTACAACCGCTTTTAAGCACTTCCTGAGAATTCCGGCCGTATTACACTAGTGCAGCTATCTATTACAGGTACTCTGAGGACTCACTGCATTATCTGATCTGAGGACTCTGAGGACTCACTGTAGATGATAAACTTGGCTGTAGCAAGCAATGCCAGTCAGCAGCATCAAGGGCAAATAAGGTCTTGAGCTGTATTAAAAGGCATAAAAGAGGCATAGATTCACGGGAGGAGGGGTCATTCTTCCACTGTATAGAGCACTTGTAAGGCCCCATCTAGAATATGCCGTACAGTTTTGGTCTCCATCACTCAAACAGGACATTATTGTATTAGAGAGGGTACAGAGAAGGGCAACTAAGCTGGTAAAAGGTATTGAAAATCTTAGCTATGAGGAAAGACTGGCCAAATTGGGGATGTTCACGCTGGAGAAGAGGCGCTTAAGGGGTGATATGATAACTATGTATAAATATATAAGGGGATCATATAACAATCTCTCTAATGCTTTATTTACCAGTAGGTCTTTCCAGCTGACACGAGGTCACCCATTCCGATTAGAAGAAAAGAGGTTCCGCCTAAATATTCGGAAGGGGTTTTTTACATTGAGAACTGTGAAGATGTGGAATTCTCTCCCTGAATCAGTGGTACAGGCTGATACATTAGATAGCTTTAAGAAGGGGTTGGATGGCTTTTTAGCAAGTAAGGGAATACAGGGTTATGGGAAATAGCTCATAGTCCAAGTTAATCCAGGGACTGGTCCGATTGCCATTTTGGAGTCAGGAAGGAATTTTTCCCCCTCTAAGGCAAATTGGAGAGGCTTCAGATGGGTTTTTTGCCTTCCTCTGGATCAACTGGCAGATAGGTAGTTAATAAACAAAAAAAAAAAAAAAAGGTTGAACTCGATGGACATGTGTCTTTTTTCAACCTTACTTACTATGTTACTATGTTACTATGATCAGAACCAGACATTTTCGTTGCAATCCATACATCGAAACCCTGTGAGTAGATCCTATTAGCTGATACCATCCTAAAACAAACTGTATTACACTATATACATTCTTATTTCATCTAGATAAATTGGGACGTAATATCTACTCAGCGCACCAAACCTAACTACCTCATTTCTACAATTTTGCGGACCTGTGTGGATCCACATAAAAACATTTTGGTGCAGCTAAAAGACTTTTCAATCGGACTAAGCGCAGCGCTCACACCCAATCGATAAAAGGAGGTGAGAACTGCATCAACAAACCAATGTGGTCAATGATCCAATGGGATTTTTAAAACCTGTCCAACTGATATCTGGCCCAATACATGATTTGTGATCAGCTTCTATTGGCCCATGTATGGCCACCTTTAAGGTCTACAGTTGGGGCAACATTTACTATTACCATCTTTCTCTTTTGTACTTGCTCTCCCTATGTGCAGCCCCCTAAAAATACCCGTTGAAAGAAAATAATCTGAGGTATACTGCAGGAAAACTTGTAGCACCATGGCAGCCTGGGAAGTGGCAGGGTCAAAATAAACCTAACATCAGAAATATTCAGTTATTGGGAAGGTTTGTGTTTAATAATAGAACAGCCAAACAAACTGTTCAGTAACAATATAGTTGCTAATTGCGATTACACCACAAGCCTATGCCTGTATAATCTATACTATTTCAAAGGAATATTCTATATATATATATACACACCTAGCAAACAACATGTCATGTCTGAAGTTTATTTTATTTACATGAGATTCAGCATTGTCCAAGAAAAAGGGTTTCAGTTTACGGAGAACAGAAGGATTAACACATTTTAATGTAGACTCTAATTCAATATTTTTTAGTTAGGCTTTACTACTACCTCTTAAAATCAGTAAATACCAGGATCCACTAAAAAGAGAATATTCTTTTAGCAGGGGTGTAAAAATTGCACTAATAATCTTTCGACACTTACAGTAGTACAGTAGTACAGTATCTCCCATAGCGTCCATTTTAATCCAATAATTTTTTCACTGAGTATTAAAACAGTACCTGTACTTGATCCTGATTAAGATATGATTAGTCCCTATTGGAGGCAAAACAATACTGCTGGGTTTATTTAATGTTTAAATGAGTGAAGAGCAAACTATGGAGCAAACTACAGGTATGTTAATGAAAATTCCCTACTATCTGTTCATGCCCACTGCCCTCTTTTCTAGTTGCACTGTATTGGCTTCCAACAAGTACAAGCCGTGGCTAGAATCAAGAATTGCTAGGCAATGGGGCCAACGCTAGCGTCAGTTCTCCAGAAATCCCATCCGCAGGGACATCGCCAATTCACTAAAAGGCGTAGAGGACAATTCGCTAGCGAACGAGACCGACGCTAGCGTTCGTTCGCACTCTATTGCCAAGCGACTTTTCGATCCCTGCAAATTCAGGAAAGTGCGAATCTTACTGAACTTTACCTCTATCGCCAGAATTAATTTTGCTACCTCAGACCAGGCGAACTGATAAAAAGAAGCTACATCTTCGTCAATCTTATGTCAGTGACATCATATCCTGTATGCCGGAATACTATTAAAAGATTTATGTGCGAAAACATTTTTAAATTAATTTGAGGGGCATGCCACATTTGTTTAAGGGTGGGCTCATGTCCAGGGCATTAGAGGATCTCTTCCGTCTTTATTATGGCTCATTGGACATTTGTTTTAAAAAGCAGCCACTTCCAACATTTGCACCAACATTACTAATAAAGACGTCCATACGACTTTTAGGTACCCGTCCTATTCAAATTAACCTTAAAACGCAAGAGTGCTAGCGAAGTTTCGCTAGGCAGAAATAAACGCTAGTAAAAATTTGCTAAGAAATGGTTGCATTGCCAAAGTAACGCTAACAGAAATTCGCCAGCGTTCGGCTGCTGAGACGTTTTGCAAATTCCTTTACTGTTTCGCACATTTTTTGGCGAATTAAACAGGACAGATTCACCCATCACTAGTATCAATCTGAAGCAAGCATCCTGGGCCTTGTGGTTAATACTCATCAGTGTGTACTGTACAGCCCTACAGATGCTTTGATGAATAGTTCTAGTGTTAGTTCTGTGTATTGCACCTATGGAAACACTGCCCTATGTCATGTGCCTATAAGTATGCCTAGATGAATTAAAATAACAATCTGAACAGACCTAGGGATGGTAGATTACACTTGTGCTTTCATTATAAAACAACCCCAAGGATATAACACATAACTCCAAAGGGTTGTTCCACTACAATTTTGTCTTTTCATATTGTGAACGGAATTATCAGCACCTATGGACTGCCTCTTGCGTCCACGAAAATTATCCTGGAAGTGCTCCTGATGTTGGCACTCAGCAAAAAAAATCCTCAATGGTACAGATGCTTTTCATATACCAAAACTTGTTAAAGGACCATAGGATTTTATGACTGTTATAATTTTTTGGACTGAATTTAAAAAAACGTTTTCCCCAAATGAAGCAAACTCCTTGCCTTGGGTCCAGTTTCACAGATTTCCGAGTGTGTTACATGTAACAAAATACTCAATATATAAAACACAGAGCAAACAATCATCATGTCTCAGAGGGAGACGCATTTGTTTCATGCAATAAAGGTTTCATGCTATTTCATATTAAATCCTGTTCAACAGCAACAGAAAAATAAATCATTTGGCACTCGGAGCACTTCGTTTTCAGAAGTCACCAGAAATTTCCTCGTGAGGCAACTTCGGGCAGCTTCAGAAAACAAAACGCACTGAGTTCCATCCCACCAGCGATTTACATTCTAATGATATGTTGCTGGCGATTAATCTCCCCGAATCTGAGCGTGTGTCTCTGCCCTTAGAGTTTCTGAAGCAAACCTACCAGTTTACCAGTGCAGCAGAACAGTACATTATATTTTCATTCGTTTAAGAGACTTTCATTTTTTGGTGTTACTGTTTTTCGTGTTTTTTTCACTTAATACATTTCAAATTTTTCACTAGCTTTTAGAAATATAGGAAAACCATGAATTTTTAGAGATTCGTGAAAAAATCGAAATTCGATTGTTAGTGCCTGCATTTACACTAGAATTGTGGGAGAGAAAGCCAATTCTAATGCTGGCTGATTCAGGAATTATTTGCTTTGCAAACTGCTCTTGTGTTTATAATTGAGCCTGTGAGAGTGTTTACACAGTTCAGCACATGAAGCCACCCAGGGGCGCTCCACCAATGAGGCGAGTTGAGACACTCGCCTCAGGTGGCAGCGCCCCCTGGTTACCAGGGGCGGCAAAAATGCCGCTCCTGGTAACTAAGAGCCGAATTTCCGGTTTTCAACCCGGAAATTCGTCTCTTCTAGTGCAGAGAGTGCAATTGCGCTCTCTGCACTAGCGTCGTGCAGCGCCCGACCCCCTCCTGCGCAGAAAATGTGAGCGCCGTGAGGAGGGGTCAGGGCGGCAACGGAAGGCCGCCTCAGGCGGCATAAAGGCGCAGATCGGCGCTGAAGCCACCAGCAAGAGGAAGGCTCAGCTCCCCAAGTACTGGACTTCTCTGCACAGACAATGGCTTCAGTTGTTCTTGAGTAAGAACAGTCAAGGAAGTTAAAAATGGGCAGGTTTATGGTTTATAATTTTGTTTAAGACAGACAGACATTATGTCAGTAAGTAAAACAAATTCTGGTGGAAACACTACCTATGCTATGGGAAGGCGATTTATTTTTTACCAGCTGCTGGCAAACCTCAGCTCCCAGCATAATACCTTTAGATTGTAAGCTTTTGTGAGTACAGACCTCCTATTCTGTAAAATTCTTGTTCATATGAATTAATGTAAAGCACTGCTATTTGCTGGCTCTATATAAATAAATTATAATTTTGACGATAACCTATATAATACCTAATGATAGGTATTGGCTCATATGCTGTAGTAGGCAAGGGGGAAGAATGTGTTATCTGTGGTTTATTGAACAAACTCAGCCGTTGTTTATATACAGACTGACAGCATATTTATATCTGCTGCTGCATCATACAGGAAACAGACCTTCAGTGCATCTGAAACCAACTCTAATTGCATATGTGCTATAGTAATTGGACAGTTAGTTGGTTGGATACTTATTATGGTCATGTAAATACAGGACTAAAGGTGGCCATAGACGTAACAATTACGATCTTTCTTGGAAAAGATCTTTCCAAGAAAGATTGTTCATTTCAGCACACACGTGTAGAGCTGAATTGTCAGATAAACAGATAGAAACAATAGAATTCTACCTGTATCTGATGATTCAGTACTAACAATGGACGACGTTTGCCTGACTTCAAAGGCACCCAATCAAAATTTTTCATCCAGCCCAATCGATGAGCCGACTGATATCCAAGTCTTCTGCCGATATCGGTCGGCTCATTTCCTACCATACATGCACCGAATATCGTACAAAATTTGTTAGTTTGAAATTATCTGTGTGTCTATGGCCACCTTAAGACTGCCGTGAAAACTCCAACACATTGGCATGCTAAAGCAGGGCACTCTAATGCCCCAGAAATCTTCATGGGTGCCAAATAGTAATAGATTATTCCTGTCTATAATGCATAACATGTTAAAAACTTTATTTTGTTTGATCCATGTAAGTATTTAATGTGCTCATGTCTGTACCATTAGTGAAAACTGGCACAATGGCACTCTTTTCCCAAATGCAGCCTGAAATGTGCATCAGTGTAGCAACATACAGTAACTAAATAAGAAATAAGATCAGTATAACAGATTGGTTAAAAGCATTACTGCTCAGTAACAAAAGCTGCACCTGTAGGATGTTAATACATGAGACATAATAGGATTCATTTAGTAATCCCATCTGCCCTTTAGTAAGGTGATTAGCTGATATATGGAAGGGCTCATTCGAAAACTGTTGTTTAAATAAACAGTAACACCAAAAAATGAAAGTGTAGCAAATAAAAAATATAGTATACTTGTCACGTTCGGCACCCTATATCCAGAACCCAAGCTAAGCTCCTTGGTCTCGGCTCTCACTTCTGCCTATAACCACCGCCCTTCACCCCGGGAGGAGCCCTCGGCTAGTTGGATGCCGTCAGGTCTTATTTGAGAGAGGAGCAAAGTTAACGATTCTGGATGAGCAAAGGGGCACGATCGTCCCACCAGGATACTGGAAGGAAGAACACACCAGGAACAGGCAGGCTGGGCCAGCACAAGCAGAGAATGGTCAGACAGGCTGGAATCAGGATTGGAGAGCATAGAATAGACAGTGGATAGGCAATGGTCGGATTGGTGAGGTCAGAGTAGTCGCAGGCAGGCAAGGGTCAATACACAGAGGATCAATGACAATCACTTAGAATTGGCACTAGGAACAACCTAATTGACCCTAATAACAGACCATGTGTAAATTACAAAAGCCCCATTATATACTTTTTGAATTTCGCGCCAATGCGCGTGACGTCATCACGATGGCGCATAAATCCGGAAGTGCGCCGGCCATAAGGAAACTGGCACTTGAAGATAATTGCGACTTGTTCCTGAAAATGCACTTTGCACAATGCACTTGTAAAGGAGCCCTATGGTCAGCATGAATAACATTTTGATTATTAAGGAATATTCCTTATCAATTCCTTAATAATCCTTATTAAGGAACCAAGGGGCCAACATGTAAAATAAAATTCAAAAGTTCTATATACTTCTGGCTATTTGGAAAAAGGAGTTAAGTGACCCCACACAGGCAACAGCTATTCTTTTTCCCTCTGTCAACTACTGTATATCTTGTACTTGTGGAATGTTTTCTGCATCAGCTCTTCCTGGGATAAAAGGGAAAGTCTGAAGTCACTGACCTGATTTCATCAAACACTCCCATTAGTCATGAAACATGAAAAATATAATTTGCAGAAGTTTTAAAATGCTTTTCTTTATGGGTTAGCAAATTTTAGATACTGATAACATGGTCAGTGTCATTAATAGAGTTAGTAATGCGGCAAAAGGAAATGCTGGAAAGTGATGAAAGAATGTACTCTGAGCTTGCATCCCACACAAGGAATAAATCAGGGAGAGATACTGCCCATTAATTCAGACATTGCACAACGAGTCTGTACAAAGGAGGAATAAAAATCACATTATATTTCTAATAATTTACTACAGTTCTTACAGCAACAAAATATCCGCAATTAAAGGAACAGTTTAGTGTAAAAATAAAAACTGGGTAAATAGATAGACTGTGCAAAATTAAAAATGTTTCTAATATAGTTAGTTAGTCAACAATGTAATCTAAAAAAGCTGGAGTGACTGGATGTCTAACAGAACAGAACACAACTTCCTGCTTTTCATCTCTCTAACTCTGAGTTAGTCAGCGACTTGAAGGGAAGAGTCTGCAATTGATCCTTAGCATGCAGTTATGGCCCATGTGCCCCCCCCCTCAAGTCATTGATTGGTTACCAGGCAGTAACCAATCAGTGGAAATCCAGAGAGCTGCAAAGCAGGAAGTACTGTTCTGTTATGTTAGACATTCACTCACTCCAGCCTTTATACATTACATTTTTTGGCTAACTATATTGAAAACATTTTTTATTTTGCGCAGCCTATCTATTTAACCAGTTTTTATTTTTATATTGAACAATCCCTTTAAAGTAAATTTGTCCCTGGTTAATAAAATAGACAGGTTCACCTGCTTCTATATTGGGATCTGCTAAACAGGCACCTTGCACAATGTACAGAAGCGTAAAATCTCACTTGCACACACTTGTTTTTAAATGTTCAATACTGTATGATTACGCAATTTCTCAGGACAAATGTAATCCACTTCTGGCAATATACTGAATTCTATATGTAGGGTGCTGTTATGGTGAAGTCCTACAGATATTCATGTGGGAAATGTAGTCTATTTTTCTGTTTCACTATTCCAACTAATCAGCAATCCGGTTTTTCAGACAAGGGTTTTCGTAATTTTGATCTCCATATATTAAGCCTGCTTAAAATTAATTTAAACATTAAACACAATAGGATAGTTTTGCTTCGATTAAAACAATAAGGAACAAACGAGGGGCAAATTATAATATATAAGCAGATATTTCCCAAGTTTTATCTACGAAGCGGTCCAAACTAAACACTAAGGGGCAGATTTATCAAGGGTCGAAGTGAATTCGACGGAATTTTCAAAGTTAAAAAATTAGAAATTAGAAGTAATTTTTTGAATACTACGACCACCGAAGTAGGATATTACAACTTCGAATTCACTTCGATTCAAAGTAAAAATCGTTCGACTATTCGACCATTCGTTTTTTTAAAAAAAACTTCGACTTCAATACTTCGCCAACTTAAATCTGCAGAAGTGCTATGTTAGCTTATGGGGACCTTCCAGAGCAATTTTCAAAGTTTTTTGTACTCAAAAGAAAATCGCACAATAAAATCGTTCGAACCGTATGATTCGAAGTACGCTCGGAGTACGATTGTACGATCGTACTACAATTGGAATACGATCGTACGATTAATAAAATCCTCCGACTTCAAATTTGAATGTCAGAGGATTCTATTTGATGGTCGAATTTCGAAGTATTTTCCACTTCGAAATTCGACCCTTGATAAATCTGACTATTATTGTTCGTTTACTAACACTATAAACAGTTGTATGGATATTTTACTTTTAACCCAGACATACATATGTAGGAGGGTAAAGGTTTTGCTAATCTTTAGGTCATTTGTTCCCCTGGGCATAATTTAGACACCTAGATTGGGTCCTCACACAAGGGAAACTGTTTCCTTTGTCCTATGTGAAAATATTCTTCTGCCAGTGATTGGCCAGAAGATGTCACTGTGTAAAAGGGTAAAGGTTTTCCTATACCCCAGGGAATGTGTTATCCAGCTAGGCTGGGTCCTTTTTCCCATAGAGGAGGGGGAGTAGTTCCCCAGAGGTTATAAAAAGGGATGTTGCCATGTGTTCTGCCTCTTTCCAGTGCACCCATTGGAAGTGGGGTGTTGCTGCTAGGGCCTGAGGTAGAGGTAGGCCTCAGTATAGAAACAAGTTCAGAAAATGTAATAGGTCACTGTAGGAGTGACAGATAGATTCAGGAAAGTTAGTGTGCAGCCAAGGCTCCAACGAGGAGTTAGTGAAGGGTTAGCATCCTGCGGTGACATTGCCGCTAGGTTAGGGACTCAAGTGGTTAAGCTCAGGGATAGAGAGATCCTTGGAGTGTAAACCAGCTGTGAGGGCCCTTCAATGGGGATTGTGCACCAAAGGCAGGAAAAGCGGCTTAGTTCACAAAGCTGACTAACAAAGGATCAGATGAGTAATACAATTGTTTGTAAATGACCTTCTGCCACTACTTGTTTCATGAAGTACATCATCTGAGCATACATCTTGAATCTGTGACTGACTATTGAGAAGTGTACCATCAGTTCAATTAATGTTCTGCTGTTCTAAAGAACCACTGGCACCCAAAGTTTATTTGATCAAGAATGAATACTGTGTGTGCTTATACCAGAGTGGTAATCCCTTCTTCCATACTATAAGTGGGGGCCCCACCTGAAGATAAAGAGTCTAATCTCATTGTGCCTACTGGGAGTTGGACCCCTTTGCCAAGGTACTGAAACCAGTGGATAGTAACCCAAGAGAAGGTTTAGGAAGACTCATACACCTGAACTCATCCACCTGAAGACCCATCCACCTGTAACACATAATTTCTCCGATTGAGTCTACATAGGTAGTATTCAGTCTCCAAGGACCATGTCCACATCTCTTTAGGCTGACAGAGTCATTCAATGCCCTCCTCACCTTGAGGTCCATCTGTTTTCCATAGTGGGTGGTGCTCAGATTTTCCAGAAAGCAGAGGGGCTTCAAGTCCAGGAATTTCCATTATAAGTAAAATGTTTAACTGCTTAAAGGACAACTAAACCCTAAAAATGTAGGCAACTTCTTGCAGCAGCCTTGGAAAGTGTCTGTGACACTCACATGCTCAGTGGGCTCTGAGCAGCTGTTGAGAAGCTAAGTTTAGGGGCTGTCGCAAATTATCAAGCAGAAAATGAGGTTGGCCTCTAATATAAGCTGATGTAACAAGGCTGATTATTAAATTCTGATGCAAGTTGCACTAGTTTCTGTGCTGCCAAGTAATAATTATTTGTATTAATGACTAATCAGCCTTATATTGTGACATTCATATTCTATGTGTACTGTATATTGTGAGGCACTCCCTAAGCTCAGTAACTGACAGCACCATGGAGCATGTGCAGTGAATCAACAGAAAAGAAGATGGAGAGCTACTGGGGCATCTTTGGAGACACAGAACTTCGCTGCTAAAAAGCTTTGGTTGCCTGGGGCTGGTACAGAAGCTCAAAACATAATGTACAACATTTCTAGCCTACTTCTTTAGTTTAACTTTCCTTGTCCTTTAAAGTGAGACTATTGAACTGTACAGTTTACATTAGGGTATTCAAGTGGCCTTTGATCGGGTAACATACAAAATTCAGCTTTCAAGCTTTTCATGCACATTTACATTATGTTTTGAGTACAGTGATCATTTAATAATATAGCCTGACAGAGATATGTTATCCTTCATATTCTTCACAGGGTATTATGTACCAGTACAATCATTTAATATGGGCATTAATACTTTCAAACTCATTATCAAAGGGTTGATAAAGAAATCATCAATGGGGTTTAATATAATAGTTCCTAATGCCTTACCAACATTTGTGAAAAGGGCATCCCTGAGAAATATGTAGCCTACCCTGCCCTAAAGGGACAGCAATGATATTCTGCAGTTAGTACAACATGAAAAGCTAGAACTGCATATAATAGTATATTCTGGCATATAATTGTATATGATGTATCAGTTCGTGAGAAACAGCTTTTCTGGTATGCACTGAGATATCATATGTCATTTCTGTCAGGAAAGGTCACTTATTAAATAGGTTTATCTGATCCATCTTATGTTCTGTACAGTTAATAACTATGGTTAAATGTTGACGCCTACTAAACAAATGGTAAAAAAAGAATAGAATTGTTTTTTCCACCAATCGTACCTGGCGCCTTGAAACTGAAGATTAGCCAATACGAAACGAATGACGGTGGGGCAATCTTTTTCTACTGATGTGTTTATTGGTTTAAATATGTAACATTCCTTCAGTCCTTCTCGGTCAAAGACGTGCGGGTCTATTTTTGGAAAGGGCAGCTTATTCATTCGTGCCCATTTCTCAGCAAGTAGGAGTTCCTTTGACGGAAGTAAATGTTTAGAATGTTCAAAATGCTCAATGGAAAGTAATATTTATATTCTGCAGAGATAACTACCAGACACCAATACACAGAGCTCCGAACATCTAAGGGGTATACTTATGAAAGAGTGAAGTTAGAGATCGCCCAGTCCGCTAGAGTGAAATACCACCTCTTTCCATCCATTTCTATGGCATATATAAAGGCTTATTTATCAAAGGGTAAACTTTCACTTTCACCTATTAAAATACTCTTAAAAATCCCATAGAAATGAATGGAGAGTGGCGGACTTTCACGCTAGCGGACTGTGGCGATTGCAAACTTCACTCTTTAAACTTATTATGGCGGCATGTTTTCAAGAGGAAAGTTGTACTACAGCAGAATAAAGTATTAACCTCCAATGCATCAGCAGTAAAAACAAAAAATACCATGTTAATAAAATAAAACATTTTTTATATGATTTCCTTCTGAATAGGAGTAACAAAAAGTAACAAAAAAAACAAAAAAAGTAACAAAAAAAATAAAGTTAAAAAAAAGATTATTATTTTTCAAGTGCAATCATCCCATGCAGTGCTGTACAGAGTAGGGCGGTACATAACAGTTACATATATAGACAAACACTTTATCATGGTAGTGGAAGGGGGATCATTTGCAATGGCAAGGAGGGTTGGGGGGTCAGCGGTCAGGCCCTGGAGGTTAGGTCCAAGGGTCTCCAGTCTGAAACTGACTATATTTCTTTATCATATAAACCATTCCATTGCCAAGAACTTCTGCCTGTTCTTTACCCAGTACTGCCAATTATTTCTGTACCTTTTGCTTCCTTTGCTGGTTGCCCTGTCTTATACCCAGCTTAATGATGAGCACCATTCCAGATCTACTATGTCTTTAAAGAGGCAGCAATTCACACGCAGATTTAGGGGGTTATTTACTAAAACTCGAAATGTTACATTTATAATTTTATTAAAACAAATTCGACCAAACTCCCATCCACGATTTTACCTTATTTACCAATACAATAACGCGGACAATTTGGTGAGGGAAAAGACTCGATAAAATCATGAAAAAAATTAAAATTTTACAAATCTGCAATCAACCTGGGTAACCCAGGCAGGGTATCCACAGATTGCCCAAATGATCAGGGAAATGGGGGGCTTTCTGCCCATCAACTTAGTGTGTTGAAGGAAATCTGCATGTACCTAACATGATGCAAGATTCTAGCTGGAGCATTACAGATGGGAGATGTCTGCTTGACCTATCATCAAGTAATTTAATTGATGCCAGTTGATGCAGAAAACAATATAAAACATGAATTCACCTTGAAAGGAGGACATGAATCACTGGGCCTTGCTGAAAAATCTAATGGAATAATTAAATCATCTCCTCTTTGAGGTCTTAAAATAAGAGAATATGGCAAGTTAAATGTTAGCCCACTGTCCACTATGTGTATTTTTTTGCTCTTCACATCGAGTGGTTCGTATATTTGCTCAAACTCATCAGGATCTGAAAAACATTTACCAACTAAAGGTGGCCATAAACGGGCCGATAAAAGCTGCTGACAGACCGAGTCGGCAGCTTATTGGCCTGTGTATGGGGCCCCCCCTACGGGCTTCCCCGATCGGGATCTGGCTGAAAGTCGGCCAGATCTCGATCAGATGGGACAAAAAATCCAGTCGGATCGTGGCCGCATCTGTTCGTTGATGCGGTCCCGCGATCCGACCGCCCATTCCCATTCGTTAGGATCAGCCCGATATTGCCCACCTCAAGATGGGCATATCGGAGAGAGAGACGCTCGTTTGGCGACATCTCTCTGTGTATGGCCACCTTTATACAGAGACACAAACGCACACACAACACACAACATTACAAAATACATTTTTTAAATGAAGCATATCATCTTCCAGAGAGCCATTTATAAGTTATGAGCTTATTTCATTAAAAAGTTTGGACCTCTCTCTTCAAACAAAACATTGTCCTATTTTATGACCCTGTTTTGCATATATACAACAAAGTTCCTCATTTTTATTAACTAAAGCATGAAACACCTGTCAACAAGTCTGCAATCTGTATTATATAGTTTCAATAAATCAGTGAAAACATATGTAAAGTATCTTTTATAAATATAATATACTTTTATTGAATATAGACTTAAATTAGACCCAACAAAAAACTAAAAAAGTCCTGGTGTGTAAGAACAAGTGGGGGAATTAAGAAGCCACAAAATTCAAGTACATCTGCCTGATGTAGAAACATATATTTCATTGATCTGATAATATGTATGCACATTCAGAAATAATTTATATGTAAAAATAGTTAAAATGTACCCAAGCAAAATGCAGATTTTTGCATGATGTGGAACAAAAGGATTCCATATGATAATATTTTTACGATTTATACTTTACCAAGTTGAGCAATATGGGAGTCTCAGTCTCAGTGACATACAGGAAATGTTAAAACGTTGAACTTTTATTTTGGTTATCTCTGTTGTGAACAGTTTAATTACTGTGTCATGAAGGAAATCCATCATTTGCCTTCAAACCATTAAAATGAAGGCATGCTTTTATCTTCATTTATCAAGAGAGCTAAAGAGTTTTCAGTGCATAGTTCAGCTACACTTTATTGAATACTCACCGTCAGTGGCGTAACTAGTTGTTACTGGGCCCCATAGCAAATTCAATTTAGGGCCCCAAAATATTTATAAGTTGGCCTATTTTACCAAGATATATTAAAATTGCTAATTAATTAGGGTCTCACTGGGCCCCCTACACTCCTGGGCCCAGGTCATTTTTTTAAATTTTACTTATTATGAAGAAAGGTTTATGTTTTTTTGTTTTTTTTGCAAGCTCAAAAGTCTGATTCTGTGTACATACAATCACACATTATCGGCAACAGCAGCATCAAGGATTATCCTCCTCCATAGACTGCTGAGTACATAAACCCGACAGAGGTGAATAGGGGTACGATGTATTAAGATTTAATCCAAGCATGAAGTTGTGCACTTTCCCAGCTCTTCCTTCAAGGGTATTTAATCGAGTCACCCAATACTGCCATCAGCATATGCTGCACCCAGCTTTCTTGATTATTTCTCTGATGCTCGTCCGCATTTTCAGTACCTATAGCAAATGAGAAGACCATGAAAATGAATAAGAACAAAGGGAACATTACAATTATTAGGAAGAGTATCTGA
Organism: Xenopus laevis; assembly: GCF_017654675.1. Lineage (NCBI taxonomy): Eukaryota > Metazoa > Chordata > Amphibia > Anura > Pipidae > Xenopus > Xenopus laevis. The sequence goes on from NC_054378.1 coordinate 98,505,687, forward strand.
TTTGTTGTTTAGTGAATAGCAAAGCAAACTAAAATTTTATGTATATTTTTATTCCAAATTTATTCCATATTCCGGTACAGGGCCTGGCCATCATGGAGGAAAAGATTACTTGGATCAGCAGCCTCCCGCATGTTCCGGGCCCCTGCCCTGACGTCCGGCCGGCGCACTTGCGAGGTTCGCTGTGTAGTTAATACTGTGCCGGTACGGACTTGCGAGGTTCGCTGTGCAGTTAATACTGTGCCGGTACGGACTTGCGAGGTTCGCTGTGCAGTTAATACTGCTGCCTCAGTACGTACAGACATCACAACACAGTGTGTACTGGAATGCAGTATAGGCTTATACTCGAATCAATAAGGTTTCCCAGTTTTTGTAGGTAAAATTAGGTACCTCGGCTTATACTCGGGTCGGCTTTTACTCGAGTATATACGGTATGCTGGTCCCATGCTGCCACTCACCATGATGCTAACCAGCACCATATGTCACCACTGACACATAGGGTTGTCACCTCACCCCTTTAAAACTGAACACATATGGAATACACAGCTTGCATGGCTAATTAGCAATTAATTTAGATGCATGATGAATGCTTGACAGAGGTCAACCATATCAATAGCCCTGCACAACACTGGCCTTTATGGGAGGGTGGTACTAAATAAGAGACTACTCAAAGAATCACGTGCAAGTATGTTTGGAGTTTGCCAGAAAGAATGAAAGTAATTGAGCTGTGCTGTGAAAAAATATTTTTTGATCAGATGAGACCAAGACAGAATTCTCTGGTCAAGGTTGACAGCAATACTTCTAGACAGAACCCTCTGGTCAAAGTGACAGTAATGTTCATAACTTGTTATTCAGTAAATGCAAGAATTGGTTAAAATCCTGAATACATTTAGGAGTCACCTTATCTAAGGATTAAAAAATGTAAAAAGATAAAAACAGTGACTAGGATATTGGGTCTGCAGGCTTAAAGTTGATGTGCAATCTATGTGCATTATGCTTAATATCTTATGATGCAGTGATTTTAGTCTTCCATTAACTATTTTTGGCAACTACTTCTGCATCTTCCATACTGCATACGTCTTAGAGCCATGATTCTCAAACTGTGAGTTTGCCAGCCTGAGGGTGTGATTCATACCAACTATTGATAACTTAATTACGGTCTTTGATATCCCTGCAATTATAGGACTGTGACTGTTTCACAATTTTCCTTTTTATCTGTAAAAAAAACCCAAATCTTGGACCCCAAAGATAGTCTGAACACAAAGGTTTAAGATCACTACCTTACAGTTACTAGGCTGTTTTTAAATACTTAGCTATTCCTAGAAGGGGGGGGTTGTAATTAAAGAGGACCCGTCACCCAAAAAAAATATTCCAAATCCTATTTTATCATGGCGCAATGAACTTTAATACTGTATAAATTATTTGAATCTTGTTTCCATCAGTCTGGGGATTCATAATTATAGCAAGCAGACAGGAGCCATTTTGTGGACACTGTTTTTAAGACAAGCCTTGTATCATCTCAGAATCTTGTTTGTGCACCAGAATGGGGGGCCTGATGTCCATCCCCATGCACTGGTAACACAATTAAACGGTTAAGAGAACTGAGGGAATGTAGGGAGAGCAGTGACATCTAGGAAGTGCTGAATGGAAAGTGAAAGTAATTGCTTGCCCAGCCTCTATGCCTAAGGCATAGAGGAGGGGCAGGCAGTATTTGATTGACAGCTGAGATTTTAAAATGAGTTTAAAACAGCTATTAAATGCTTTAATAAAAAAAATTTAATTGGATTTCATATTTAATTTGTAAAGGGCTTTTATTATACAGCTTTTTATGTCTGGGTGATAGGTCCACTTTAAGTCAATTATCAAAGCTTTGGTAATTTGTAACATGAAAAGAAGCCTTGTATGATTTATTTTGTTTAAGCAGTGTTGCTTTTAAAGGTACAGAGAATGATAGCAATTCTACAGACACAGCTGAGAAAGACAAATGCAGATGGTTGCCTCCAATAAAATATATCCAGCACTTTGAGCACCAGAAAATATGTGATCAGGTAGTTATAAAGTTATGGAAAGTGTTTAATAATATAAACAATAAGACTACAGCAGCCATAATGAATATGACAAACATTGACCTAAACTGTATGGCAGTTGTTTGTTTTTACAAAATGCTTTCAAAAGTGACAGTACCCCCTTGAAAAAAGGAAAGACATCAAGAAGAAGAAGCAAAGACCTCTCTTCCACAGCAGAAAACACCAACCATCAGCAAGATAAGAAAGTGAGCCTCATGCCAACATAAGATCAGGAAAAGCACCAAACCAGCCAACGTGTTTACTTCTAAGAAGGGTAGGCCCTGGAGATAGCGGAGCTTCAGAAGGAGAAGAAAAATAAGAGACATTAGAAAGACAATACTGAGAAAAGCAAATGTGAGGAGGGAAAATAGAAGGACAAGTACTTTACTTTATATTAAATTCAAGAAACGGATTTACCTTTTGGTTCCTGCATCTCATTCTCACTGTAAGAACTGTCATTGCCGAGTATGTGCTTTGGCTTGAGATTTTCTGATTAAACTTCAAATGAAAATCAGATGAATTAGTCTGACAAAGAAATGATATAATGCAAGCACTAATATGTACACTGCCAGCATTCACCAAAAGATGTATTTAGTGTTCATCGTACTTTCGTTTCAACCTTTAATTGTGTATGTAATTATCAAGTAAGCATCATTGCTTGTCACGCAAAATGTTTACATATTAATAGGCATGCACCTAATTTGCCCGGAAAAGCAAAAATTCAAACCCAATTTTCATATTCAGATTTGAGCAAAATCAAAACACTAATCTCCAATGCTTTATAATGTCATATGATGTTATGGATTTGGATTCTCTTTAGCCAAATATCCAGAATGCACCTAAATCGGTATGCAAAAAAAAAAAAGTTCTCAGAATCAGAATCCTAGAGTGGTTGCATGAAAATGTAGTTCTTTTCTTCATTGGTTAAGTCCAATATAAACATTTTTTATCCATTAAAAATAAATAGTATTAGAATCTGTAAAGAGTACAAACGTATAACTAAAATATAACATTCATTAATTTAGTGTGGACAATCATACCCTGAATGTAATTGTTTCCCCTTTAAATAAACAAACTGTAAACCATAAAGAGAGAAGACTATCCCATTACATCACAGTCTAATAATGCCAGCACCCATTTAATAGTTTAAACATTCCATTTAATGGTTTAACCATGCAACTTCATTTCCTGTATATATAAATACCAGTTCTAACATAGAGCATTCAAACCCTTAAAATGGTCATTCGCTATATACTGCATATTTCTATATAAGGCCCTGGCTAATAATAGGGACTAATTTATGAACTTCCTACACTGTGCTGCTTTACACAGTAAGCCATAAACAATTCAGCAGAATGATCAATGAACATTGCAGATGAAGCCACACGATGCTATTAAGAAGCATTTCGAAGGTCGAATTTTAGAGTAATGTGATTTTTTTTAAAAATAATTTGATTTTATTCACAATTCAAATGGTATGTTATTTATGAAAAAAATGGATAGTCTAAAATTCGATCGAATTCGATTGGCACGTCAATTCTTTTTTTGCACATGCAACATTTTTCTTCTCCCATTGGAGTCAATGTTGTGTCTTTTTAAAAGTGAAACTTGGCAAAAATGTGGCTGATCACTACTATTAACATATTCAAATAGTTCAAGGGACCTCTGCCATTGACTTCTACATGATTCGGCAGGTTTTTTGGTGGAGAATAATCGAATTAGAATTGTTCCAGGGTTTTAAATTCGAATTTGTGAGTCTTGACCAAAAAATGCCCCTAAATGTTACCATGGGGTCACTCAACACCTAAAAAATAATAATAACCAACACAGAATTTCCATAATATCACACCAAACAAATGAGAATGAAAAGTGATCTTGTAAGCAAGAAGCAGTCTCTTTTTAAAAATCGTAAAAGAACCAGGCTTTCTTTTAGATACAAAATGCTCTTCAACTTCACAACACATTTGGAGGTAGTTAGGGCTCTCAATGACACTGCATTTAAAATATTTAACATCTGAACTGCAGGTTTGGGGTGCATAAAGGTTAAAATGAAACTGTATTTCCATCAGCCTTGAGGTATAATAAAGTTTACGAAGTACTCACACGCAGGGACACAAAGTACACTGCTTGTAATAGTTTTGCATGTATAATTACTAACACCTCGCTCTGGTGACAAAACTGAGAAATAAAGAAGACTGTTGATCCAAGGGATTAGGTTACCACAGAGTAAAGGCGGCGTGCTTTCTCAAGGGCTCATATTTTGCTATTTCAGTCTGGAAAATTGATATCACGTATTTACTTACAGGTAAGGCGCACCCCCCAAAACAGTTATAATGTACTACAAGTTGTATTTACATCTTAACTTACGTCACAGTGTATAACAAATGCATTTGATACAAAGATAATTTCCTTTTATACGACATAAAGGTCACATTATTATACATAACAGGTTTCTAATTACTTTGTATTCTTTTTGCCAGGGAATGCCATATATATACGTAATAAGCCAACTTATATATGTGGCCAAAATACAATGCTATTATCTCCATGTGTTAATAATAATACACATTTAGTACCGAGCCTCATGACCACAGAATCTATTTTTAAAAAGGTGTAACACTAATCTGGGCTATCCAGACCACAAAGAGTTAAGTGTCCAGCTAGTGATATGAGCATGGGTTACATTACGACTCACACATCAGAATCAGGGCCTTCGCTAAGTGGAAGTTTCCCATAAAGGTGCAGTGGGACTACAACACTCAGGCTACTGTATAGTAAAATAGGAAAATGATCGGACGCCAGGAAGTTCTTAGGATGAAACAAAGAAGTAGTATTTTGTACAAAGACAATGTCCCCAGGTTTACTCACATGTGAGGAGGTATTAGCAGATGAAATGTCAGTCAAACAGGTAAAAGATGACACAGCTGAGGAATGGACTCCATTAGGCATTGTAGTCAAGCAGTATAACAAAAATTTAAAAAGAGATAAAGCTTAAATGGGAGCTTTTACAAATATGAACATTTAGGGGCAGAGTTATTAAGGGTTATTTTTTTGGTCAAAACTTAAATTGTGAATTATCCAATTAATTTGAATTAGAATTCCATAAACATAAACTGTCCCTTTAAAAACTCAAATTTGACTATTCGCCACCTTAAACCTGCCGGATTGCTGTTTAAGTCAATGGGAGAGGTCCAGGGATCAATTTGCAGGCTTCCTGACATTCAAGTTTTTTTCTGGAGAGAAAAGTTTTTTTTTTAATTCAATTTAAGTTTTTCTAATTCGAAGCGAATTTGATTCAAGTTTTCGGATCGATTCAATACGTCTGAGCTGAGAAAATTAGATTTTATTAATACATTTCGATTGGTCGAATTTCAAGTTTATGCGAGTTTATGGGAGTTTTAAATAACTCACATGAATTCAAAATTCGACCTTTGATCAATGTGCCTCTTAATCCAAGATGTTTTTAGAACTGTCAGTGTAATCAGGGTTCTTATTAGAAACCCATTGTATAAATCACTTCAGGCAAATGATTTGTTATTTTGCTGCTGCAGCTATCCTCCCAAAAACTGCACGGAAATGTCCAAGATCACTTCAAATTATTTGTATTGAAAATGGGAAACAATATAAGCATAGCACACAGCCAAAATATAGCTGCTTGGGCCTTTTGAAGACATTCAAGTTCTCATTAGTGTCCAGTTAGACACTATTTACAATTCCTTGCATTTTGTCCCTGAAAAACACCACCAGGTACATTTATGGCATATTCCATGCAAAAGCCTACGGGACCTTGACCAGGGGACTCCTCAATTGACCATTCGCCTTCAGCTATCCCATTGAACCCCATTGTTACATACCGTAATGAGACACCAGGGGGCCGATTCACTAAGCTCGAGTGAAGGATTCGAATGAAAAATACTTCGAATTTCGAAGTATTTTTTGGGTACTTCGACCATCGAATGGGCTACTTCGACCTTCGACTACGACCTTCGACTTCGATTCGAACGTTTCGAACGAAAAATCGTTCGACTATTCGACCATTCGATAGTCGAAGTACTTTCCCTTTAAAAAAAACTTCGACCCCCTACTTCGGCAGATAAAACCTACCGAAGTCAATGTTAGCCTATGGGGAAGGTCCCCATAGGTTTGCTAACCTTTTTTTGATCGAAGGATTTTCCTTCGATCGTTGGATTAAAATCCCTGAATCGTTCGATTCGAAGGATTTAATCGTTCGATCGAACGAAAAATCCTTCGATCGATCGAACGAACGTTTAGCGCTAAATCCTTCGACTTCGATATTCGAAGTCGAAGGATTTCAATTCGAGGGTCGAATTTCGAAGTATTTTTAACTTCGAAATTCGACCCTTAGTGAATCTGCCCCCAGGAGTCAGAAATGGTGAAAATGGCCACAGCATTTATTAACATTTTATCAAATAAATAGGACATTGCCAGCCTCATCCCAAGGCGATATTCAAAGCCAGAATTCCATAAGAGATCGCTACTATGCTCTGCCACTCCTCACGTGAGATCAGAACTATGTCATTATATCCACCACTGAGTATTAAGCTGCCTCTACCTACAGAGAGGATGGCCCCAAACTCTGCTACGAGCAGGAGCTGCATCTCCCACCATAAGAGAGGTTCAGCAGCCATGCTGTCGGTCCGGAATCTGCAGTGTCGATGATAGGAAATCCAAGCAGACTGTCACCTAGCACAAGCAGTAGTAGCGTCGGTATCAATCAACCCACTGTGCAGTCACAGGAGAGAACCTCCTTTCTCCCTCTTCTAAATTTATCTGTGCAGTACTCTGGCAAGGTCCTACCGCTGCTGTGACAAATAAAACTTAAAATACATTATCATATATTCACTGTTTTGATCCAGAGGAAGGCAAAAAACCCAGCCTGAAGCCACTGCCAATAATGCCTCAAAAGGGAAAAATTCCATCCTGACCCCAATGACGATCGGAAACATTCCCTGGATCAAGCATTTGACATTCATTAAAATTGACTAATAAGATGCAAACTCTCATGTTTATATATAACTATACCAAAACCACAATATAACAATACATGCAGGAATACATCCACATTTGCTTAATAGATAATATGATAACATAAAGAGAAACTCCTGAAGTGAACTACTTCTTCCCCTGACATAACCTCCCAGTCTTTCTCTGCCCCCAGCCTGGCATTTCCCTGCCTTAACTCATTCCTTCTCACCCACTCACAACTACATATGATTTTGCCAGTCTTTAAATATAAACCAGTGTAATTTGGCTGCTGGTCATTCGGATCCCTTGCCATGCAGCCCCTGGATTTATAGCTTCAGGGCTTTCCTTTCTCACAGGGGAAGGGGGTTCATCTTTTGACAAATATAACCCTATATTATACTCAGGAGTGTAGTAGAAAATCTTTCAGCTGCTATATATGAGCTATTTCTGGTGTTATATGCATAAAATCACATAATCAATTTAGCAAAATATCAAAAATCTAATTTAAAAATATAGTAGCCCTCCCCATAGGAATAAATACATTAGGCAGATGCAAATTAGAATCTGAAGGAGATCCTATGTCTGTATTTGTTTATTTACCATGTCAAAATGAAATGAACTTACATCGAATGCATAACAAGATGTATAACTTCTATCAAATGTGTTTCTAGAACTTTCTATCCATAACCATATTAAAAATCAAAATGTAAAAAAAATCTTCAGTCATGGGAATTGAAAAGGTGAAGAAGTGCCAATTTAGTGAGAAGGTCAGTGCAGAATTGAAGTAGCAGTCACACACCTCTGACATAAATGCGTTGTTTAATCTTTACATCACTTTATGGTTATGCTCATTATTTTTAGCGCCGCAGACAAATGAGTCATTTCCACTCAATGTATCAGGATAGACGCGATACTTTCCTTAATGAGACACCCATGTTACCAAGCAATACAAAAGTAAACAATACCGAAAAAATATTTTGGCATTTTGCTGCCTCAAAAAAATGTTCAATGAAAGACCTAAGCTGTTTGGATATTGGAACAGAAGAAACACTGATTTTACACAGACCATATTATTGCTTCTCACTTTGGAGAAATAACCAAGTTTAAGGACTTTTTATTTCATAAGGGGTCAAATCCAGAAATACAACCTGATGTTCTGATCACTAGAAGGCTAGATTTGTGGTGAGTTCAATGCGGGAAGAAGGTGGTAAGGAACCTTTATAATCTATCAACCCAACAAGGGAAAAGTTGCAATTAAATTTTCTTAAATGGTAGAATGATTTTTGCTCACCTTCTTCATCGTGCTTAACATACAGTAACACTCCTTTATGTCGGCCCTACATATGCACAAATGTATTTACGGACTTTTTTTCATCAACAATTTAAACAGTTACCTATTTTTTCCTCCATTGTGGAACCTTGGCTGTTATTGGAAATGTTAATTAATATTGAAAAAGCACTGCCCCAGACACCTCAAGGTAAATCAAACAAAACTTCAAATAATTAACCATATTTTCTTAAAAGAAAAATAGATCAAAACATTAATTTGCAGTTTTCATAGCCTGTAAAGAAAGATATGTATTCACTAACAAGCTGAAAACAGAAGTCAGTGGATGGGATTTCTAGGCGCGTAATAAGGGTGCAGTATTTACACACTTGTTCTAAACATACTTGTTTGCCTTTTCTATTAATTAAGAAATATTATTTTTAATTTTGTTTTTATTTCTTGCACCAAACAAGAAAGTTCAACTATTATGTTTTATTTCAAAGAAAAGACAAAATATATTAGAGATACACTGAATCCTTCGTGATACTAGTGAATCTGAGCCCTTGCCGGGTGCTGAAATTGACATTACGTGTGTGGAGATACGATTCAGCCAAATCATGCTGAACAAAGGTTTGAGATTGGCTAAATCCTGGATTCAGTGCTCTCCTACAATACAATTTTTAACACAAGCTGTTAAGTGTATACTGCCTTCTTTAAGTTAATTTTACAATGAAAAAGTGGACAGTTTGCTTTAAAACAAGCCACATATTGATAAAGATGGGGTGTATAATAAAAGGTTCACCTTTGGTTTAAAATTCCATATTAAAATCCTCTGGCATGCCTACGGTAATTATAAACATTTAGGTGAATTTGGTAGCTGGGCCAAGTACTGGGGGATAGGAAACATTAACCTGACCAAAATGACACTAACCTTCCAAAAAACATACTTGTTTTAGACTGAATATAAAAAGGTGAATATAGATGTTCAATGTTCATGTACTAAATGAAAATGGAATTCTTTCCTCCAGTGCTCAAAAACCTGTTAATGGGTCTTTGAAGAAACAGGGTAGATTTGTTATTTATTGTATTTCCCTGTTTGTATTATAAGTATACTTATATTATTAAGGACTTTATACTGAATTGGATTGAAATAATCTCTAATTGTATATACAGGTATAGGATCCCTTATCCGGAAACCCAATATCCAGAAAGCTCCGAATTACGGAATGTCTCCCATAGAGAAATCCAAATAATCAAAATTTTTAAAAATGATTTCCTTTTGCTCTGTAATAATAAAACAGTAGCTTGCACTTGATCCCAACTAAGATATAATTAAACCTTATTGGAAGCAAAACCAGCCTATTGGGTTTATTTAATGTTTAAATTAATTTCTAGTAGACTTAAGGCATGAAGTTACAGAAAGATCCGTTATCCGGAAAACCCCAGGTCCCGAGCATTCTGGATAACAGATCCCATACCTGTAATACTTTGGTGATGTCACTACAGGGAAAGGGTGGAGCATGTACTAACACCCCTTTCCTCAATTTAAAAGGATTTGATATGGTGTAACACAGGGCTTGATAAAGGGCCTGGTAGGCTTGTAACGTTGCCTTTTTGTACGGGGGCGTGAGAAATTCTTTTTGTACACTATTACAAAGTATTTCAGTGTACTGCTGGTACTTTTTCAAAATTTTGCAAGCATATTTATAAAATAAGCAAGGATTTCCAAAAAAAAGCCTCAATCCCAATGAAAAATGCATTTTGTCATACATTTGGCGAAATCAACTGTTTAAAAACTTGACTACACCTCCCACTGACTTCTATAGAAGTTCACCAGTTTTAGCTGCCAATTTTCTTTCATTTTTCAAATGAAATTTTCAGGTTTTTTTGAGTGATAAATCTTGAAAATTTTTCTTAAACATGATAACCGCTATTTTTTAGAGGTAAAAACCTAAATTCTTTTGAGATTTATTATGCTCTGAAACTGCTAAAAATTCAAATTCAAAATTAATCCAGCTAAAACCTGTCATAATGTGTAGAAATTAATGGCAGATGGTCCTTTTTTACAATTGGAACATGTTTTTTAACTGTAGGATTCTCTATAGTTTTGGGCTGTTTGCGCTGGTTTTCATTCAATAATCCCATAAATTGGACTTTTTCAGTTGTCAAATTGAAAAAGTTGCACAATTTGAGCGTTTAATCGAACAATTTTGGCACGCGATATTTCTTGCACTGATTTTTTAGAGAATAATAATTGCTAAATTAAGGGGATTCAGGTTTAGGAGTTTGGTCTAATTTTTTTTTCAACAGAGTGAGAAAAACTCAAGTTTTAGTAGGCTTCTAATATAGTAGCAAACTCATCTCCAGTTATAGATATAGTTCCAAGAGTATTTGAATAAATGCTTACATCTTTGATGAGAGTCTCTCCGATAAGCATGGCAAAAATATCAGTAAATGTTACAGGCTGCCCAGAGCTTTTCTTTTTCCACACGTCTTCAATGTAACCTTTCAGTTTTTAAGGAGTGAGCAGGAGCAGGTTGTAACTGACATTATGCATCATTTCTTTGTTTATTTCTTTTGCCACTTTATTTGGAAAGTCAGAATGCGAATAAAGTGTAGACATGTACCTGTGGATACAGATGCATGAAATGAAGCAATAATACAAATAGGTAGTTACTTTACAAGGTGTGCTTGTGTGCTACTCTGGGGGGAGGGACAAATAAATGAAGCAGTGAGCAGTCTAGAGCAGGGCTGTCCAACTGGCGGGTCGCCCTTCTGTGCCCCCCCTCATATGCTGTGTCTGCTAACCATATGTAAACTTTAAAAATTATCACTACAGAGATTAACTGGCCCCTATATTGTTTAAACCTCAAATTCAGACTAATCCCCTGTATTGTTCACACCTGTGATCCCCCTTCATTGTTCACACTTGTGACACCTCTATTGTTCACTCCCCTAAAGCCCTGTACTGTTCACACCTGAGACCCAGACTGAAACTGCTCACATTGTTCACCTGTTCACACCTTATTCAAAATGCTAATGGGGCACCAGCACTGTGTCACTGTATGTAGTACATATTAGACTGATAGTTTTCTCTGTCTCCTGCTCTGTTCTGCCTTCCCTCCCTGTGTGTGCCATTCTCTGCTTACTCGGTGCTGCTTGTGGGTGCCATTCTCTGCTTGCCCAGTGCTGCTTGTGTGTGCCATTCTCTGCTTACTCAATGCTGCTTGTGTGTGCCATTCTCTGCTTGCCCTACACTACCTGTGGGATGTAAGCCTGTTAGGGGTTTGTTAGCATTTGGAAATTGTTGTTAAGGGCCCTAAGGTGTTTAATCAAGTGTTGGGGGTTGTTGTATTATACACAGGGGAGGATGAGACATATGGATTTAAGGGTATGTTTTTAACATAACTTCAATTTTTCAAATATGAGTGTTGAGGGATTTCCCTGCAGTGAGCACCAACCATTTGGTTTTTTTGTGTGCTACCACCGTAAGTGGATATGGTCTTAAAAAGTTCTTCTGGTTATATGGGTGTGGTTTACAGTGGGTCTGGTTTAAAAGGGGGGAGTGGCCAACGCTGACTTCCATTATCGCCCCTCCACCACATAGGCCAGTAAATTTTGGCCCTTGGTACCACAGAAGTTGGAGAGCACTGGTTCTAGAACATAGAGCAGAAACTCAGTGTTGTGAACGTAGACCAGAAAGTAGGAAGAGGCAAAACAGACTAAGGGTAAGGCCACACTAAGCGATAGCGCGGCGATTTGACTCGCCGCGACTATTCGCCGCGACTTTTAATCCTCAATCGCTGGCGAAACTTTGACGCTGGCGTCTATGGGGAATCGCTGCGTAAAAACACACGCGGCGATCTTTTTTCTATTGTCGCTCGAAATCGCCTCGCTAGGCGATTTCGAGCGACTATAGAAAAAAGATCGCCGCGTGTGTTTTTACGCTGGCGATTTTGCGCGATTTCCCATAGACGCCAGCGCCAAAGTTTCGCCAGCGATTGAGGATTAAAAGTCGCGGCGAATAGTCGCGGCGAGTCAAATCGCCGCGCTATCGCTTAGTGTGGCCTTACCCTAAAGCTGCTGGAGAGATTAAGAAAGGGGTTCATACTGATTAAGTTTGGGGTATCTTTTCCCAGTCATGCTTACAATTTCATAGTTGAGTGAGCTCATTGTCTATTTTTCTGATCCCTACCAAAATTAAGCCTCATTCTTTGCTTTCACAATTTACCTACCCCCTTCATTTTAGAATTGTAACAATCGCCAAAAACACATTCAGTTGCCAATTTGCATAATTAACACAATGGGAAATCCTATGATGGTATTTGTCTCCAAGATATCAATATTAACACACCCAGATTTTCCAGCTCCAGAAATGAGTACTTTTTTGTTTTGTAGTAGTAAATGATAGTTATGTCAAGCTATTAAACATAGCCAGTAATTACAGAAAGTCAATGAACATATAACTAACTCTGCCATACAACATCTTGCCAAGATACAAAAAAGTGTGTTCCATGTAGACTGGCCATAGCCAGGTTTTATAACACATGGACATTGGTGATCTAATTGTCAGACATTATAGTAGATTAATTTATGCTAATGATAATCACTTTTCATTAAGTAAGGAAACATGTAATGTTGGACCATTGAGAGGTTGAATTATAAAGCCTATACCTGACTAGAAGGTCACACGTGTCAGGCAGAAAGACAGAGCTTAAATGCATGCCCTAGTTTGGGATCAGATGGTGTAAATATTGGTTAGAGAAGAATAAATTACTGCATTAATTAATAAATCTAAAATCACATTTTAGAACTGCATGTACAAAATGTTCATAAAATGCAAATTACCATGTAGATCCAGACAAGCCAGCAATATATGTGACACAGTCTATAACTCCTGATTCATATAACACTTTCATGACACTTGAGAATCCAATCATTGTGTTGAAGCCTCCTCTAGATCCAAGCACAGCAATTACTGGTACCTAAACATTGGCAAAGCAGACAGTTACACGTAGTAAACTTTATTCTCTCTTCATTATTATAAATGGGAAAAAAACACTGGCCAGAATGTAGCTGTATGAAAGTATTAAAGAAAGCATGTGGAGCAGAAAAAAGGAGCTTGTATATAATAACAATAACTTAAGTCCAATATGGCACCCTTATTATTGTTTGGACAAGGAGAAAGCTAAATCTGCGCTATAGCTTCAGAAGGTCTCATTGAAATAGACTCCTCATGAACTACTGCAGGAGACTTCTCTATGTGTGGTACAGTTGAAATTAATTGTAAGCCATTTAGCAAATTATTGTTTTTTTCCCTTTACCTAACAGGTAACATCATTTTACTATTCCAAGCTTTTCCCACTTAAAGATTCCACCTCGCCAGATACATAAATGTGTATAAAATAAAAGTTAAAAAAAAGTATAAAACTGGATAAATGTGTGGGGTGCATGGAAACTAAAGGCACACTTTAATATTGCTATTTATCTGTGAGTAGAATGAGGATCGATATCTATCTGAAAGAAGCAAATGATCATTTAAAGGCAGCACAGTTGCACAATAGGGTCCTGGGATCAGTACCAGTCAGGACACTATTTGCAAGGGTATGTGAATGTTCCCATCGTGTTTATGTGGGTTTCCTCTGGGTGCTCCATTTTAAACCACATTTCAAAAACATACAGGTAGGCTAGTTAGCTCCTCTATAGAACTGACTATAGTATGCATATGTGAATTTGATAGGGACCTTAGAATGTAGACTCTACTGGGGCAAGGGCTGGTATGAATTATGTATAATCTCTCCAAAATCCTGCAGAATATTTCAGAGCTATAGCAATAAAGAATAATCTTCAGAACTGTATCAGCAGCCACAGCATCTAGAAGTGTCAAGGCAGGTATTCATCTAAAGAGATACATTACAGCTTTGGTTTAACAATTCTACTTTTCATGCTATAGTTGATTACAATAAGCCTTGATGCATACAGCAGGCAGAACTAGGTGTAAAACATTTGTTGCACTTTGCTTCCCCATTACAAAATAACTATACATAACTAAAGGCATATGTAAAATATTCATATTACTGAAAATTATTTTCAGATAAATCAGTTGCATGAAAAAGCCAATTCATTAAAGGTACTTGCATCATTGTGTGTTTCCTGCACTATATAGTTGCACTTTGAGCAGCTGCATTTTTGTTAGCACACCATAAACAATATTTGTTCTTTGAGAGTAGGGCTTAAACCTTTCTCAGGTTTTGCACTATAAACTAGATGCTGCTGCCATGTAAGACCAACATATCTCTTGCTTAGAATACATAACACAGCAAAACATACACAACATAATGCAAGTGCTTTCTGGCAAGCTAGTCTAGTACAGCTAGCTCAGTAAAGCTAACAGTAGTTTAGTTATAATTTTACTTTACATCATATATGACAAGAATATAGTAGAGCAAGATGTGCTTCCTTTTTACTTTATGTACTACTGCTTATTATAATATGTCAAAACAACCACTTTAATCTCTTGAAGTCGAATTTAAATCTTGCTTTTTTTCTGGACCTAAAAATTCCCTAAATCCGTTGAATACTTTGTTTTTGCGCTTTTGCCTGAAAAGCTTTTCCTGATCACAAAGGGCCATACTGAATCTCAGGTCAGTGGATGAACTGTTAAGAACAGGAAGACAAGTTAATATGCTTGTTTAAATAGCATTTAACATTTGGTACATCTGATACTAATCTTTATTACAGTTCACAGTAAAATGCTGTGTATATGAGCAATAAATACTTTTGGGTTCCAGTGAAATATATTTGCTAAGATCTGATGTCAAAATTCAAATATCTGTGAGTTAAAGATAAGAAACAGACGGCAACATTAATGGCACTACACGTAGATCAATATAATGCAAATAAACAGGAAAAGTGTTGAAAATGCTTCCATCTATTGTTTGAATGTATTTCCTTAAAGGAGAAGGAAAGCTATGGAGGCATTTTATTGTCAATAGATTAGCTGTAATAGTGCAAGCTAGAATGCTATATTTATTCTGTAGAATGCTTTACCATACCTGAGTAAAAAGCTCTAGAAACTCTCTGTTTGTTTAGGATAGGAGCTGCTGTATTAACATGGTGTGACATCACTTCCTGCCTGAGTCTCTCCCTGCTCTGCGCTCAGATTACAGTAGAGAAGGGAGGGGGGTGGGGAAGAGGAGCAAACTGAGCATGCTCACGCCCAGGGCAATGAGGTTTAAGCTGAAGGCAGGAAGTCTGATACAGAAGCCCATGTGTACACAATAGAAGGAAAGAAATGCAGTGTTTCTTTTAACAGGGTACTCAGAGCAGCATTTCTTTGGGGGTTTACTGGTATATTTAGATGGACCTTTCTGATAAGGCTTACTTAGTTTTAACCTTTCCTTCTCCTTTAATATTTTAGCAGGGGTGTTGCTAGATTATCAGGCCCACAACATTTACAGCAATTTTCATGGTAGTTTACTATTATTATCTGTTATTTATACCAACACATTTACAATTACATTGGTCATCATTTGCATTAGTCCCTGCCCCAATCGAGTTTACAGCATTTATCACATTTACACCAATTAACCTGCCTGTATGTTTTTGTGTGGGAAGAAACCCAGAGGAAGCCCACATAGACACGGGGAGAACATACAAACTCCTTGCAGATATGTAGAGCAGTAGCACTAGAACTTACAAAACATATGAGGCCTAAACAACCATTTCAAACATTTCAACTCCAGCGTTCAAACTAATTTATCTTGCTGCATCCTAGATTATTAGCACTTTGGTTTAGTCACCCGGCGCCAAATCTCCCCTTCTTCCGGGCGACTAATCTCCCCAAACTGCCTCCCCTGCCGGCTTGAATGTAAATCACCAGCGGGATGGCACTCGGAGTGCTTCGTTTTCTGTAGTCGCCCACAGTTGCCTCACGAGGAAACCTCGGGCCACTTCGGGTGCCATCCCACCGCTGATTTACATTCTAGCCGGCGGGAAGGCAGTTTGGGGAGATTAGTCGGCCCAAAGAAGAGGAGATTTGTTGCCGAGTAACTACTCTCCCTGAATCACAGTGTGTGTCTCTGCTGTTATTGTAACTGTTTCTAATGAAAAATGCTGCTTACAATCGGCATTAAAGGTAATAGGCAGACACAGGTCAAAAACACTGGCTTTGGCATTCCAGACAGTCTGTGCCACAGGCAAGTTGTTTCCCATGCTTTTCAGTGATGATTGGCTATTTGATCACAATGTTCTCCCTAACAATGCTTTGGTAGTCAAAATGCCTGAAAGAAAGTTTCATAAACATAAAACATACTTTGGCTTGCAAATTGCTGTGTTGCAGATTTGAATGCATTCTGCACAGTAGGGCAAGTTGGTACATGTGGTGCCAATAGGTGAGGCCCTCAACACTGAATGCTAAAAAGGTATTGTAGGTTAAGAGCTCATTCAGCAATGCTGTTCACTCCTGCATCTGGCTAAAGAGACACAGGACAGACTGAAATCTATTACCATTTGTCAGTGTCGGACTGGGACACCAGGGGCCCACCATAAAACCTTAGACCAGGGGCCCACTCCCAGTACTAATATTCTTCATCTCTTCAATCAACCTCTATTCTTCTAGTCTGTTTTCTTTAAACTATAATCAATTATTCCATCTATTTCGCCTCTTTGTTCTGATAGAAATAAGGAATGGCCATGAAATAGACCAAAAGTTTAGCAGCATGAGGGCCCACTGACACCTGGGCCCACCGGGACTTTTCCTGGTATCCCTGTGGGTCAGTCAAACACTGCCATTTGTGTTTTCATGTGGTGGCGCTATTAAAAATGCACCAGACATCAAAAACAAGTAAAATTGCTCATAGGTATGCAAGGGATAAATTAATAACATTTGGAAAAGTCCTTTTCCAATTCTCAAACTTTTTTCTTCTTCTTTTCTTCTTCTGGATTTATGATTAAAAATAGAGAAACAGAGAGATTACTGATTCGTATTGTTCAATACAGATTTGATCCTGCTTTTACCAGTTGTCGTTTTTTTTTTACCATGTGAGCAATGTGCATGACAACAGGAATGAGTCTTATTTCAAAAACAAAGTCCAGCTGGGGCTAAATGGAATGAGTGAGCATTTGAGCTCAGATTTTCCACTGCTGCGCAAATGGGGATGGATTATGAAATTTAAATGCTGGAAGGAACTGCTGCGTCACAGTGTTTTCCTGAAGAATAAAGGAATTCATTTTCTCATAAGGAATGTGGCCAAAATTTTTATTTTTACTACGAATATTTTTCCAAAATAATCAGCAACATGTTCATTGAAAGCTGCCAGCATTAATCTAGTCTTTTCGCTTCATAATGATTTTAGCACTTATCTTAAGCAGGACTACAGTATTAAATACACACAAAACAAAAAAACAGAGAAAAAACGTGTACCACAAACAGGTTTTGCCATTTTTATGATTGTTTTACCAACATTTTTAGGACACAAGCTCAATATAAATGTTATTTTCCTTCAGACAACTTAGGGACATTTTTGTAAAGATTTTAATAATCATGTGTGACTAGAGTTGCCAGTGACCACCTTAAGTAAGAAAAATATATGAAATATGCACAGGCCAGTGTCACGCAGGTTCATTTGCACTTATACTTAAAGTGGTTTTTCCAATTAATGTTTAGTATGGTGTAGATAGTGATATTCTGGGACAATTTGCAATTGATTTTCATTTTTAATAATTCGGGGTTTTAGCTTTTTATTCACCAGTTCTCCAGGTTACCGTTTCAGCAATCTGGTTGCTAGGATCCAAATTACCCTAGCAACCATGCAATGATTTGAATACGAGACTGAAATATAACTAGAATAGGGCCTGAATAGAAAGAGGAGTAATAAAAAGCAAGAATAACTCCATCATTTATGGCCTTACAGAGCATTTGTTTTTGGATGGGCGTGTAACCCCAACTGAAAGCTGGAAACGGTCAGAAGAAAGAAGACATATAATTCAAAAACTATAAAAAAAAGAAATGAAGGCCAATTGAATAGTTGCTTAGAATTAGCCATTCTATAACATACTAAATCTTAAAGGTGAACCACTCCAACCAGTTTAAAGCTTAACCGCTAATGATGAGTGAATCTGTGTGACAATGTGTTTAGAAAACACATCTGTCTTGCCCTGTACAGAAGTGTGTATTTAAATTGCATGTTATGGGGGGGGATACCTAGTGCAGATAGGGTTAAAGTGGACCTGTCACCCAGACACAAAAACAGGGTCGGACTGGGGGGCTTGGGGCTCACCAGGGCTACTGCCCCAGGGCCCCCCTCCGGCCCCCGCTGCCGCTCTAGTGAACCACGTCGCATGTCTCTGCGTGTGCACACTGTACCACGTCAGTGCACACGCGCAAAATTTTTAATTTGCCGCAACCCCCGACAAAGAGGGGTCATGCAACACTAAGAAGCGTATCTGGGCCGGCAGGGCCCACATGAGCCCAGGGCCCACTGGGTTTTTTCCCTGTGTCCTGTCGGCCCAGTCCGACACTGCACAAAAATCTGTATAATAAAAGTCCTTTTCAAATAAAACATGAAATCCAATTTCTATTT
Organism: Xenopus laevis; assembly: GCF_017654675.1. NCBI lineage: Eukaryota > Metazoa > Chordata > Amphibia > Anura > Pipidae > Xenopus > Xenopus laevis. The sequence continues at coordinate 98,524,586 of NC_054378.1, forward strand.
TTTATTAAAGCATTCATAGCTGTTGTAAACTCAGGCAGGTCAGACAATTACTTTCACTTTCCATTCAGCACTTACTAGATGTCAATGCTCTCCACACATTCCCCCGTTCTCTTTACCATTTAATTGTGTAACCAGGGCATTGGGATGGACATCAGGTCCCCCATTCTGGTGCACAAACAAGATTCTGAGATGATGCAAGGCTTGTCTTAACAATATAGTGTCCACAAAATGGCTACTACCTGCTTGCTATAATTATCATCGTTGCATTCGACTTGACACCAGCGTTTCGTCACATGGCGTCGGATAGGACCTAAATCGCCCACGTAGTTCTACCCTTAGGCTCACAATTTCTTGCAACCCCTCCCTCACCTTGTTCCATTATGAATGTACATGGTTTTCTTTCAGTCTATGGCATTAGGTATGTCTGTTAACAATAATACACTGATATTTGTTTTTATTAGTTCAGAGTTTTATATATAAATATGGTTTTATATATTCCCAACTGTATTAGTTTATGTCTAAAAGGAGGTATATTTTATATATGTTAGTTTGTTTAGCCTATAAGGGTTTTTTATTATGTTTCTACGGGTTATATATATATATATATATATATATATATATATATATATATATATATATATATATATAAGCAGGATCAAACGGCACTCACCATTCAGAAATATTCTCGCCGGGTGCTAACCAATTAATCAATAGAAGTTCAAAGAAAGCACTCACGGCATTGACCATCAGATGTATTTCAAAGTGTATTTATTCGTGCATGGTGCATCAACGCGTTTCGGCTCTCATAGAGTGAATAAATACACTTTGAAATACATCTGATGGTCAATGCCGTGAGTGCTTTCTTTGAACTTCTATTGATTAATATATATATACCTTATTAAAAATAAACGGGACTTGTTTCTTCTCCCCTGGTTTAACTGATGAAATTGGAAATGTTGTAGTGCCCAGAGATTCATCCATCACATAATTTGCATCCATTAAATTTATCTAAATATTAAGAAACATATACAAACTTAAGTGAGGGTCAAACTTTTCAACTCCCTTTTTAATTTAAAGGAATTCCCTTAAATCTGGATTTCTCAGAATGTTTTTTTATTTCACTAAAGGGCATTGATACTGTATATAAAAGGGTAGATATTTACCAGGTGTGAGTGGAACAACTGGTTGTCTTATATTGTTGTCTTAGGTCATATTAAAATTCTTTCCAAAACAGATGACATTTCAAAGTAAGAGAAAAAAGTACTTTGTTAAGCAAAACCACAAGAAATATTCTGCTGTAAGTTTTGGAAGAGGTCCAGCCAATCTACAGTACCATCATTAATTGAAAATAATAAAAATTATATTGAACAGTCATTTGCTGGAATACAGCAGTGATATCTCTGCAAAAAGGAAGTGGCGTGAGGCCACAAAACGCGTCTAGCGTGGGCAGTTGCTGCTGCCCCCCCTACCCCAGAAATTCGCTCTTAAAGTACCAGGAGCAGCATTTTTGCTGCCCCTGGTACCTAGTGGGGCACTGCTGCCTGAGGCGACAGCCTCAACTCGCCTCATTGGCGAAGCACCCCTGAGCGTGGGCGTTTTGATACACTGTTTGCGGTAACCTTAATGATTTTTATGTAACCAATTTACTAATAAACTTCAACTTTTAAAACCCGATACTGCCTGGTGCTCCGTGGAAAAGTTACTATTTGATACAAAATTACAGCGTGTGTACCGGAGGCGCATCCACGTGTCAGCACAGGTCGACTTATGGCGTGGTGTGGGTGAGTGCTCTCCTTTTTGTGTTTTCTCCTATCTCTGCAAAAAGATAATACAGAACTATAAAAGAATGAAAATCTGCACTGTCCTACTTAAATGACTATTAACTCCTCAATCTGCTGTTTGCGGATGCAGGACAGTTTAAATTAAAGGGTCTTTAAGAAAGGTAGCTTTGCAAAAGCCTTCAGACTCTTTAGAGTAGGACTGTGCATTTAATAGGCTTCCGGGGGGTTTTGGTATTCACTTCAGACCTTTTAAAGTACATTGCATTGCATTGGCCATAATGATAACTAACATAGTTATTAACTTCATGGATTGTCAATTCTGTCAATTTCACATATTACCTCCAAAATATTATCTTGATTAGGATCCAGAATAAATTTAAATGTCTCTTTCCAGACTGGGTTAATATTGTTGTTAAAATGTTTGGTTCATTTTCTGCTGTCTGGTGCAGATGAGATATAAAGTTCCGCATAGGGATCCAGTGTGTCAACTGCAATGGAAAAAAATTAACAAAACAAGTACTTAAAAAATTATAAAGTGTGGCTAAAGACAGAGCGTTAAGACACTTTTATACAATTTACTGCTCATCTGAAATAAAAACACTCATTATTGTTTCAAGATCTGCTATACCTACAAAAGGGAGAGCTGAATATACATTTATATTGGTTTTATTTATTCTTCTTATTCCCTAGGCAGGTGTTCATGCATATAATGCATTGCTATTCATCAAGCTGAGTGCAAACTTTATTATCACTTACCAAAGAGCACTGGGTGCTTATCATGCCCTACATGATATTATGCCAGTCACAAGGGACATTGAATCATACCAATGAGAACTTCATTAGCAGCTCACTAGTGGTTTTTTTTAATATTGTCTAATTTTTGCAGTAGTTTTACTAGTAGCCCATAGCAACTAATCAGTAAAAATCATTTACTCGTCAAGTGTTTGAAAACATACACTGGATTTTTTGCAATGGGTTACTAGCTTACAGTAAATGTTAGACTTTTTATAACATTTACTGTTACACCTGTACAACCAGCACTATTATTGTTACAGTTTTGCCGTTTCCCTTCATTTGGAAGCACTTTTAGATCTGTGAAATACTCATGGCCATAGAAGAGATATGTATTGGTAGACTCTAATGTCATTGACTAGAAGTGTCCTAAAGCGCAGCTCATGTGTAATAGTAATGTTATTTTTTTCTATTTATTGCCCATTCAGTTGTGTTTTATACTAACGTTACAACTGGATATCAGGTATTTTTCCTTTTTTCAAGTGTGCAACTTATGTCTTTAGCGCTGCAGAACCAATGTAGAAATGTCTTCTACGGTCTTATATGCAAAAATTGACACACACATATATATATATATATATATATATATATATATATATATATATATATATATATATATATATATATATATATATATATATATATATATATATATATATATATATATATATATATATATATATATATTGTATATTTAGTTAGATATATAAATATTATGATATATAATTGTCCAGTATTCTTTCCCAATACAATTACAAAACTAACATGCATAAAAGAAGGAATAACATGTATAAGAGAACATTAACTGTTCATTTTATAGCACCAATTTGCTGAGTACTATCTGCCAGAATATATGTGCAGCATCTGTAAACACTGATTCCATCAGGCAGTTTCACAGCGCTCAGACAAAGCTATGAAAATCAAAGCTCAAAATCTCACGTGCATTTCTCTAAACAAAATCTGAACCTCTCTACTTGGTTGGTAATAATGTTGTTTGGAACTAGAGTCAGATAAAGGACACTAACGGGTTAATAATAATAAAAAAAAAAAGTTTTAAGTTTGCCTATTGTCTATTTACCAGGATCTGCTTCATGCTGCTTACCATGAGTTAGACAATCAAGAAAATAAAATAAAAAGAAATATGATTGGAGGCTATGCAATAGGGATCTATTTAATTGTTTTGTTTTATCAAATCATTCCCTAGTGAAGAAACTAGTTTTCATAATGCCTATTTTACAAGTCACTCAGCTGTCACTGAACTATATTTTTCCCACATCTTATTTCTGGTGTTAAATATATACTCCTATTTGCTTCATTCCTTACTCATATCCTTGCTCGTTTCCCTCCCTTTGGGAAGTTCTTCCTCTTCCTTCTTTTTTATGATACTGTAATTATTCTTTCTTATCCTTCCTTAAGTTGTGTGGGAAAGCTATATAAGGGATCTAACTGGGGAAATCCAATAGTTTGCTGGTTTTCCCCCCATTTACCAACACCTTCTTACCAATCAACAAATTGATAATAAATCCCATTTATCTCAGCTGCTGAATTCATTTGAATGTGTTTTCCTGTTTTGAGTGTCATACACAGTCATTTAAAACTTCTTACACCCACCAAAACTTGAATATTGAAACATGAATCACATGTGAGTGTTAAAGATGTGGACAATTACTTTGCACAGTGAAAGGAAAATACATTGCTAAATCTGAAGTGATCTAAGTGAGCTGTAATGATCATTGCTAAATCAAGCCCTACGTCTTCTGCTCATTGCTCCTCTTCATTCTATCCAGCTACAAGTGATATCATTTATCAAATCAGAGAAAAATGTGTAATAGATTGGTGGCCTTTATTATGGTTACTGTGAATCTATGAGAATATTGATGTTCAACCTGTATAAAGGGGAATATAAACAAAGTAAAAAAAACTCTAGAACAAATGCCAAAGCATTAAACAGTATTTGGGGGTAAATTGAGTAGTCTACTTGTCTAGAAACCCATAGCTGGGGTTGCCACCTTTATGTTTTTCCCGCAGTCTGGGCAGGGAGTGGGCAGATGATGTCATGTCTGGATTTAACTATTTGGAAAACCGGGCAGGCAGGGGAGTATCTACGGAGGAAGCAGACCCCCAAGTATAGGGGCCCTATGAGGCCCTAATTCATATCCAATTTGAATTAATACAATTTGAATAAATGATAAAACAGGTCAACGTCTATACATTTTGGAGGTCTGAAAAATAATTTGCTGTGGGGAAAGGCTTAGGGGCAAATTCACTAAAGCGCGAAGCGGCTAACGCTAGCGCAAATTCGCCAGCAAAGTGGACCTACTCTAGCGCTACTTCGCACCCTTACGGTAGGCAAAGTTGCGCTATGGCGAAAGGACATAACTTGCGCCAGACTTGCCTTCGCCACCTCAGACCAGGCGAAGTGCAATAGAGTAGATAGGGATTGCTTCAAAAACAGTTGACATTTTTCTAAGTCCCAAAAAACGCTGGCGTCTTATCCTTTTTTAAGGGTGATAGGCTGAAAAAGATCATACATTTTTTGGGGGGCATCCTCTTTCCCCCTACATTTCCTAACATATGTGGCACCTAAACTATACAGTGGGCACATGTATAGGGCAAAATAACAAATTTTATTTTATGAAGCTTTCCCAGGCTTGTGTAGTGTAATGTATTTGCTGCAACATATACGTCCATTGTACTTTAACTTGGCGCCGTATGCAAATTAGGCATCGATAGCGTAACTTCGCTTTGCTTGACGAATTAACGCTAGTGCAACTTCGCTACCTTTCGCCTCCCTGAGCGCAACTTCGGATTTTAGTGAATTAGCGCCACCCTAGTGAAACTTCGACTGGGGAAGTGCGGTGAAAGCTTCGCTAGCGCAACTCCGCAGGTTAGTGAATTTGCCCTTAGACTGGACTGTTATATTTTATAATTCTTTACCACGTGCATCAATAGTTATGCAAGTAATAATAATAATAAGCAAACAATATATACATACTGTACATAGGAATGAAGTGGATACATATCAAGTGTAAAAAAAATGGAATGATAGAATCCTTTTAATGTTATTTTCTGTAAATCATTTATTCTGTTCAGTGTTCACAATAATTTATTTGATTTAAATGGAAGGTCATCCAGATCCCAACACAGAGTATATCAACTGTTATAAAGCCTTGACATGATTATATCCTTGGTGTGGATAGGTCACCTGAAACTGATTGGTTACTAGAAACCCTGCCCAATGAAAATTCTGGATGATCAAAAACCCAGCTACACCATTAAAGGGCATGTAAAGTCTAAAATAGAATAAGACTAGAAATGCTGTATTTTGTATACTAAATATAAACATGAACTTACTGCACCACAAGCCTAATCAAACAAATAATTTATGCTTTCAAAGTTGGCTACAGGGGGTCACCATATTGTAACTTTGTTAAACATCTTTGCAAGACTAAGACTGTGCACATGCTCAGTGTGGTGTGGGCTGCTTAGGGATCGTCATAAACAATGCTGCTTGAGTTCTGCATGGCTGGTAAGTAAGGCGGGGGCTCCCCCTGCTGTTCATAAGTATGATTGTTTCCCTGCTCAGCAGTTAGGGACCGTCTGACAATTCCTATCCACAGCAGTAAATGAAGGGGGAATGTCACTGCATACAGTCAGGTTTCTTATAATAACGGTACACATTTTTTAATTAAAGTATATTGGCGATAGGTTTCTTTTTCATTAAAGAAAGTTAAAATGGGATTTTATTTTTTTGCCTTTACATGTCCTTTAACAGAAACAAAATAACCTACTGGTAGCTAGCAGACCAATATATTGTTTACACTAAAGGATTAGTTTACTAAACATGAATGATTACAGGGCTGTAATTTGTAAAATATTTGGTAGGGTTATTAAAGTCATATGTTCTAATACACTTAAATAGCATAAAACAGCTGCATTACAAACAGTGGGAGTAATTAAGTTTGTTTAATCAGTGCTTTAAAAATCCAGTTGGCCTTATTTAAATATTTGTGTTGAAAATTGTCCAAAACAAGAATTTTTTCTGCATCAACAGAAAGTTCCTTTAACAAGAAACAGACAATAAAAGTTTCCGCAGCTGACTGTATTCAAACTAGGGATCGGAAAAATTGTGCACTCATTTCAAATTCAATTATAATAACAGCAAGGGAGAAATTGTGTATATAACTCGTCTCTCAGTTTGCAATTAAAATGAGTTTTGATTGGGTATCATTACAAATGCCTTGGTAAAAAATTTAAAGGGGTTGTTTACCTTTGATCAACTTAAAGGGGGTTATTTACTAAGCTCTGAATACCCGAAATTCCCCCGAAATCCAAAAATTTGTGATTTATTTTTTTTATAAAATCAGACTTAAAAAAAAATCACAAATCTTTCGGAATTTATTAAACCCCGAGGGCTAAAAATCCCAAATATAAAAACAAGGCATCTCAAACCTGTCAAGGTTGCATAAAAGTCAATGGGAACAGTCCCATTGATTTTTGGTTGTGTTGGGGGTTTTGGGCAATTCCATGATGTTTTTGGAGCTTTCGGGTGAAAACTCAGAAAAATTCAGAGTTTTCGGGGAAAATTCACAAAAAATCGTGAAAATCAGAGCTTTTCCCGCAAAGCAAATTTTCAGTATAATGTAATAATAAATAAGCGTTAAAAACCCGAGCAGGTTAGATCGGAGTTTGTAATAGCCGATATTGAGATAAATTTGCACCTTGATAAATAACCCCCTTAATATGATGTAGATAGTCATATACTAAGACAATTTGCAATTGGTTTTAATTTTTTTTTTGTGGTTTTAGAGTTATTTCGTTTTTTATTCAGCAGCTTTCAATTGTAGAATTCTGGTTGTTATGGTTAAAGTTATCCTAGCAATCATGCACTGATCTGAATAAGGGACTGGAATATGAATAGTAGATGCTCTGGAAAGAACGAGGAGTAATAAAAAGTAGCAATAACAATAAATCTGTAAATTTACAGAGCATTTGTTTTCTAAATGGGGTCAGCATCTCCCATTTGAAAGCTAGAAAGAGTCAGAAGAAGAAGTTGATTCTTTCTAACTTAAATAAGCATGTTGAAAGATTGGATTGGTGACCCCTACCTCCTGCTGCTGCTGCTGAAATTGTTCATCTTGCAGGGTCTTAGTAAGGATTCAATTATGAATAAAATGATTAAATTCTGAATGCCCATAGTTGCAAATAAAGCATATTTAGGCATATGTTATATATCTTTTAGTGCTCAAGGCTAATGCACCCAGCATCCAAAAGGGACAACATTGGAGAAATAGGGAGAAGAGAGAACAAATAAAGGAAAGACTCATAAACAATGAAGAGAAAAGAGAAAAGGATTGACAAAGAAACCCCCTAGTGAATACAGCCAAATTGTCTGGTTCCTCCTGAGTGCATTAAAGGGGATGTAAAGTCAAAAAATTAAATAACTTTAACGGGTCCACTGTCTAAATATAAACCTATTGTCAATATACTTCCATTAAAAATTCTGTACCTTTTTCATTAAAATCAAGATTTTTTGTGCTCCAGCTCCCCTTCTCTCTATGTGCACGGACTTCAGCCAGCATGAATTCCTCAACATAGTGGCTCAACACTTGGCTGCTTTACTTCAAGATAAGAAATACTTCAGGTTAATTTATCTTTTCGTTCCTAAAGCTGACCTCCATGACAACTCCACACGCTTTCCCAGACACCACAGAACACACTACAGAACTCGGAGGAGGTAAAGCAGCCATGGGCCAGCCCGCCGTGTTGAGGAATTCATGCAGGTTGAAGTCTGTGTGTATATAGAGAGAAGGGGGAGCTGGAGCGCAGAAAATTATGATTTTAATGAAAAAGGTACCGAATTTTTAATGGAAGTATATTGATGATAGGTTTATTTTTAGACAGCGGACCCGTTAAAGGAATTACATTTTTTCACTTTACATGGGGACCTTCCCCATAGGCTAACATTGGTGCTCGGTAGGTTTAATTTTTTCACTTTACATGGGGACCTTCCCCATAGGCTAACATTGGTGCTCGGTAGGTTTTAGGTGGCGATGTAGGTGGTCGAAGTATTTTTTACTGAGACAGTACTTCGACTATCAATTGGTCGAATAGTCGAACTATTTTTAGTTCGAAACCTTCGGTTTGAAGTCGTAGTCGAAGGTCGAAGTAGCCAATTCGATGGTTGAAGTAGCCAAAAAAATACTTCGAAATTCCAAGTATTTTTCCTTCTAATCCTTCACACAAGCTAAGTAAATGTGCCCCCAAGTCTACAAAAAAACCATTTAAACATTAATTAAACCCAATAGGATTGTTTTGCCTCCAATAAGAACAAATTAAATCTTAGTTTGGATCAAGTAAAATGTATTGTTTTATTATTACAGAGAAAATGCAAACTGTTTTAAAAAAAATTGGATTATTTGATTATAATGGAGCCTGTGGGAGATGTTCTTCTCGTAACTCGGAGCTTTCTGGAAACTGGGTTTCCAGATAACGGATCCTATACCTGTATAAGAGGGTTGGCCATTAAGTAGGCCTGTTACTTACACTGGAACACATATTACTGGTGATGTTTCCCATAGCAACCAATAAAATTTAAACAGGCACCTAGTAATTAGAATATAAGATCTGATTGGTTGCTATGGGCAACATTACTGGTGATAATTATCATACCCTTGGTCAACTAGCCATGCAAACCTGGTAGCTAAAGGCAAGGCAGGATGTAAACTGACAATATAGCACCCATCTATAGCCCTCACTATTTACAGAGGTACAATAGTAAGAAGCCCTAAACTCATAAAAAAATATGTTGCATAAAACCAAACTTATTCTGTGACTGGGGAGATCCTCCACACATTTGGCAAAATTTTTCAAAGTTGCCTTGACGGATCTGTGCCATTAACAATAACTTAATGTTTTATTTTTACTACCCACCCCTTCCTCTTTACACTAGCACAAAGGGTAAGGGATGGAAAATCCAACTAGAGTTGTAAGGGATTGGATGCTCGGATTTAGGAGCAGATTCCCAATTGATATGCAACACTGTACTTTAGACATATTATATTAGAAACATGAGAGATCTCACACTTGGCATCTGTGTACCAACAAGTGAAGGACATATTATCTTTTACATCTTGTACCAATAAAAACTGTAGGTCACAATAACCTGATCTTCAGTTCTGAAGTTATGTTTTGTTTGTTCTGAGATTTCCTATAGAACAGAAAAAGGCAAAATATATCTAAGGCTTGCTGGACATATTTTTTATTGTAAGTTCATTCAGAGTAATCCCTGTCCAAGGGGAGTCTATTTTTCCCTATCACAATTACACAAAAGAACAGACAAGCACACATACTCACACCTTAATTTAATTATTAGAGACAACCACATTACACATACACAAAAATGGTATCCAATTCCAATAAGCCAATAATATACAAACATGTTGTTTATGCTGTAAAGTTCCCCTGCAGCAAATTGTACATAGGACAAACATCCCATCCTGTTATTGTCAAGATATGGAAAGGTCCATAAACATTTGATATACAAAACACACAAAAATGCAAACCCCAGTAGGTAGACTTTTTAAATGCTAATAAATTCTATAACAACCACTGGTGGTAATAGGAAAATTCAGCCACTTAAAGAAAATTCTAAGTAGATCAAAACCTTTAATACAATTAAACCAAGGGGGGGGGGGGGAATAAAGCTTTTTAAAACATTCTCTATAAAGTTATTTTCCAACCATTTCACAGTTGGATTTACTTATTCAAACTTTCATTGATATTAAAGGGACTATTTTGCTAAATGAAGTTCCTGACTGTATGGTAGGACAATTGCCTTTTGTTTTTCATAAAATCATACAACTGTAGAAGTTTATTGAATAATGCTGTATCCCCTTACTGTGGGACTGTAGACCTATGGTAATATCCTTTAGAATATTACTAATGTTCATATTGTACCTGGCTACCATGGTAAGGTGGGGGTGATGGGTAAATGAGTTTATAAGGCTACTTGTTCTGTAAACTGCACTAGAAGAAGAATAGTTGTGGTGCTATGCATCTCTAAATTAAAGGGATCCTGTCATCAGAAAACATGTTTTTTTCAAAACGCATCAGTTAATAGTGCTACTCCAGCAGAATTCTGCACTGAAATCCATTTCTCAAAAGAGCAAACAGATTTTTTTATATTCAATTTTGAAATCTGACATGGGGCTAGACATTTTGTCAATTTCCCAGCTGCCCCTGGTCATGTGACTTGTGGCTGCACTTTCGGAGAAAAATGCTTTCTGGCAGGCTGCTGTTTTTCCTTCTCAATGTAACTGAATATGTCTCAGTGGGACATGTGTTTTTACTATTGAGTGCTGTTCTTACCACGGCAGCTGTTATCTTGTGTAAGGGCTCTGTAAGGGCTCTCCCCTGCGTTCCGTTTTTCTACGTTCAGCCGCAGGGGAGCACAGGAATAGACGCATTACATTTTTTCCAATGGGGCTGTACTCACACAGGCGCGTGTAGGCGCCGAACGCAGGAAAAATGCAGCATGTTGCGTCTCAACCTGCGTTCGGCGCCTACAGCTACAACCGCTCGTGTGTAAGAGCCCTTAGGGGGCTGCTACCTGGTTACCTTACCATTGTTCTTTTGTTTGGCTGCTGGGGGGGAAAGGGAGGGGGGTGATATCAATCCAACTTGCAGTACAGCAGTAAAGAGTGATTGAAGTTTATCAGAGCACAAGTCACATGACTTGGGGCAGCTGGGAAATTGACAATATGTCTAGCCCCATGTCAGATTTCAAAATCGAATATAAAAAAATCTGTTTGCTCTTTTGAGAAATGGATTTCAGTACAGAATTCTGCTGGAGCAGCACTATTAACTGATTCATTTTTAAAAAAAATTATTTTACCATGACATTATACCTTTAATCTAAACACTTTTTGCAATGACACAGCTCTTGAATTGAGTTTTTTTAGCTTCCCTATCTACTTTGTGGTGTAGTAGCCAATGAGAAATGACATGGTGTTGCTGCACTCACATTCTACAGACGCACTTGCTAATTTCTCATTGGCTGTCAGCCAGTCTTACTGCTGCTTGAAATAGCGAGAATAACCGAGATGCTACAAAGGACCTGTGGGTGAATTAATTTTAAAGCAATGTGTAATGTGATATAAAGCAGTGGCACTATGAATCAAATTCTCTTGTCCAAAAGTTGCTCCTCTTAAATATCAAAAAAAACTGTGGGGTTGGTTCAGTTTGATTTTGTGATTTTCAGACTATACAGAATGTAAAGTTCCTATTTTACGTTTGACCTTTGCACTTCCTAGTGTAACTAATTTAAAAGATAAAACAAAAACAGTTATTTTAAATATTATGACATTGTTCAATGGGCCTTTTGTTTCATAGGAAAATTATTTTAGCAGGAACCAGCAGACAACTATGTAATGGATGAGCCATACGAGATATACAAAGCAGTATGTTATCAACTGCACACTTTTAGTGAAAATATTATGGGTTGGAAGGTATAAAAGAGTAGAAGGAAAATGAGATGGAGGTTTATATTTGAGGTGAAAGAAGTATGAGATGAGGCAAAGTGAATAAACCAATTTAATCCTATTCAATGAAAATTGTGTCTCTTACATTGAGAAGGCCCAAAAAGCAGAGTTGGAATTATTAACTGCCTGTGATTTTGTGCTTCCTTTCCAATGGGACCAAGATGGATTAGGAATATAGGGTGGGGGGTTACACAGGGAGAAGGAGAGGAATATAACATGACGGGAGGGTGAGAAAGGGAGAGGAATATGCATGGATAAAAAGGTTTATAAATAAATAGAAAAAAGTAATTAAAAATAAAGTGAAACCATGCTAAGGACACTACCTTATGGCTTCACCATTTTGGGAAGGGGGTACAGTTCCAGACAATATGTTTATTGCAGCATACATAGCAGCTAATGGCAGATGTGAGATGTGAGGCCCTTAGGCATCACATTTCACAGACCCCTCCCCCCTTCTAGGCCTCGCCCACTCCCAAAAGTTTAGAAATATACAACAATGAATCAGGGTCACTGATGCACCTGGAAACACAAGGGGGCCATGATCTAATTTCTTCCTTTTATTATTTGTATTTTATTTTCTTTTAAATTTATTTGAATCTGCACTGTGTTGGGCCTGAGTCTGGTTGGGATGGGTGCACGGTAGGTAAGTGCTGAGAGAAGATTAGGGAGATAGAGAAGGTAAGGTGGGTGCTTGGTGTGTGCCAGAGCGCTCTGAGACACGCTGGATTCAGCACACTCCAGTGACATTACTGGCCTTGTCTGGCTACCTAATCTTGTCCCAGCAGGTACTGTGCACCTGTCTTGATAAATCCCACCAATACAGACAAAAATATTGAATTCACATTGTTCCAGCAGGTTGTATCAAGTCCCAAGTTTACTTTAATCCTAGGAGTCTGTTCCTGTACCATGTCCAAGGTACACATACAATTTCAGTGCTTTGCTGAAAATTATCCTTTTATTGGACACATAAAACACAGGTGTCCAATAAAAGGATAATTTGCAGCAAAGCACTGCACCTCTCCTTGTCTGATTCCATCCAAATTTTTATGTATTACAGACAAATATATATATTTCTAAAGAAAGGAAAAGAAAACTATTTTTTTCTAAAGATCTAAATTGGCCTCTAGTCAATCTGGGCTTTTAGGCTGTATCCTAGGGTAGTCTATTTATTAATCCGACCCTGAGGCAGCAGTTATTTGAGAGGCTCATGATTATCACAGCATCTTGATTCTTCTCATCCTGTCAGCTGTTCTGCACCTACCAGTAATGCTCATGAATTTTGTGTACATTTTGCTGTATTCCCAAAAACAACAAGGTTATGCTATGAGAAATGGGAGGTATTTGACATGAGCTAATTCACCTGGGCTTCTATTAAAAAGGTCCATAAGCACCAATTGAAAGAAAACAATGAAATGACTTATACTCTAAAGAACCATTTCCCAGCTCACCTTAGGCTCACAGTAAAATGCAACTCCTCCCTCATCATGTTCAATTGTTAAGTGAATGGATTCTGGAACTTAATGTCCGTCAGCTTTCCACAGTGGGTGAAGCACAGCATTGCTGTAAAACAGGGGGCTTTAAGTCCTGGAATCCATTACTTGACAACTGAAGGTGAGGAAGGGGTTGGATCACTCTGTGTGCCTAAGGATGGGGGAGGAGATATTTCCCATGAGCACAGTCAGACTATCATGGAATCAGGTATGTCTGTGTATAAAAATGAAATAGATTTATAGTTATTTTTGGTAGTTCAGCTAGTGTTATGCACATTTGCTACATAAGCCAAACTAAATTGCATCATGTCAAAAATGTGGCTATATTTTCCCTTTGAGAATGCCTTGTCATTTATTAAACTAACACTAACAAACTGAAATTTTCATATATGTCAAAAATGGGCCACATGTGCCAAATTGTTGTCTCTCTTTTTATTTCCATAATGATAGGAGGTATGCACTCGCTGCACATGCGCACACTGAAGTTTGTGGAGAACTATAAAATCCTGACCCAGATTTATATTTTAAGTATGATCACTGAGAATTCTAACATGGAACACTTTGCAGTGAGCAAAGTTCATTAAGAGCACAATTTCTCCCACAATGTAGAGTTATTTCCCCCACAATTTCAGCATTGTTGAACCTGCCAGGGGCTTGTGCTACACACAATTGCTGAGAATGCGCTAAGATCAGTGCACTTGCATTTCATTTAGTTGTAAATCAGACTTAATTGCACTGAAAATTGTGGTAGCCATCATTTTCTGCACTTGGTTGTGAGTAGGGTTGCCAACTTTTCTAGAAAAAATTACCGGTCTTAGCCCCGCCCAAAGCCACACCCCCAATCCCGCCCAAAGCCACACACCCCCTGTGCTGTGCCTAGCAAATTCTGATTCTGACACCAGGAAGTCCAGTTATGTCAAATGAACAGATGAATTCCTTTGTCACGCTTGCGTAACTGAACTTTTAATGGAAACCACCCATAAACCATACTCCATCTAAATAGTAATGGACAAGTGCTGTGTGGTGCCCCTGTCCCATCTACACACCTAGCTCAGGCTCGGCCCTGCTGTGTAAATCTCTGCTTGCACCATAACAATCACATTGCTGCTGCCATACAGTAGCTACTAATGAGTCACTAATTAAATGTTGCACGCAAGATCCTTCCTCCAGTTCCTCGGTTCCTTGCCCTTATGAAGTACAGTTAACCACCATAATCCACTGCTTTCTTTTTATGCACCTACCAACATCCTTGCAAAATACTAATTTGTAATACTAACAGGAGGTTTCATTTTACGTCATTGTATGGAGATGTCAAACTTTAACTGTACTTAAAGCGATACAATGTTTCTACACACACAAGTGAGTTCCTAATTCCTAGTTTCACAATGAAATTGCCATAAAAGTGACACACCCCCTTTCTAACCGTTTCATTTCCTCCCCTGACTGAGGAAACTATCAGAGAAGTGTTATCACCACTAGCAAGCCCCCCACTCAAAGCTATGTGAGTACAAATCCCACTCACGGGCTCTGCAGCTGCTCTCCTGGTTCATGGCTGCAGTCTGATGACGCGTCTCAGCCACCTCCTTGTCACATGCAACGGTAAACCAATCAGAAGGCCGGAAACCAGAAATGTCATGTAGTAGAGAGGTCAATAAAGATAGTTGGAAAAAAAAATTACCGTCCAATGTAATTGCTGGTATTATCTTAATACCGGCACCGGCCTCCATACCTGTTTTACCGGCTAGGCCGGTAATTTACCGGCCAGGTGGCAACCCTAGTTGTGAGTGATGCGTGTGCCCTGTCCTTTTGGTATAACTTCACTTTAGCGATTAACACATTTTAAGTTTAAGTACAAAGTTAAGCACCCCCCTAATAAAATTTGTGTAATAAAACAAGTTCCCCACTTACTTACATTTGTTTCCTGAAAGACTGTATTTTCCAGGAACACTTCCTGCTCTGCTACTGCAGCGGGAACTAATGTGCACAGCCAAGGTAGGAATTTTACATGATGCACCAGTTCCCATGTGCAGGATTAAGAAAATGTTCCTGTTGTCTTTCAGGTTGTCCTTAGTCTAATGTTTTAGAAACTGATTGAAAATTGTTTTTATGCCACTGCAAAGTTGTTTTATACTGTCTGCAGTGAACTAAAGCAGACAGACAGTTTCACCTGCAGAATCAGTGCACATGTTGCACAGTAGTTTATGCTGATTACAGATCCTTCATTTTGCCTGATATAAAGTCTACTGTTTTATAACAACCACACTACTATATTTATAGGATTGCTATTTGTTATTTGTATTTCCAGAACAGTATTGCTAGAACAGTATTGTTATATCACCTATATACTGAATTACATGTATAGAAGTATGTATATTTAGTTTAGAAGCTTTTACATGATGCACCAGTTCCCATGTGCAGGATTAAGAAAATGTTCCTGTTGTCTTTCAGCTCCCTGCAATAAATGGAATTACTTCTCTCTTACCCTACCCTCGCACTCTGAATTCATATTCTTGTGTGCAACAACAGGACCCCGTGGGATCCCTGGAGCAACCACCTGGTTCAGTGTTGGCGTTAGCTTTTGGATTTACCTGCATCAACAGGCGCAACTGCATGTGATGCGGAATAGGAGGCAGAAAAGACAGACTATAAGGAAATGCAAGAGTGCCCTTTGATGCAAGTACCATTTAAATATTGGGACTACTTGCACATCTGACTTGAAATATGCCCAACCACAATTACCTTAGTTGCAAATAAATGACATAAATTACTCTATAATGTTAGCCAGGGGCATTGCTGCCATGAGGAGGTTTGAGAAACTTGCCCCAGGCAGCAGTGCCCTGCAAAAGCTGGTTATTAAATTGGAATTTCAGCTCTTCTAGTGCTGACTGTGCAATTGCACTCCCTGTACTAGTGAGGCACACTCCATGCGATACACTCTGGTTCTAAGAAAGCGAGGGACAGCAAGGATGGGGGGGAACACTAGGTAGGCAGGATAGCCACTGATGTTATTCCTCTCACGTCAACAGGCAGCTGAAAGATCATTTTGGGAAGAGGGCTCAAGCAGGTGGGCCCCTATAAAATGTGGGCTTTATTTACCTTGCCAGTAGTTTTTTTTTCTAAAGAAAACAGAAAATTAGGTCTGGATCAGTTTTCTTCATTGTGGTTATAGAACCAACAGCAAAATTAGGACACTCTGTTCATGCAGTAGAAAACAACACACTGCAGATACATCTCCAAATGCCCCTGGATACTCATGCATCCTAAGCATTCCTATACCAATGTAGTTTGCCATGCATGTGCTTCGGCATCCCTGCAAAACAGAAGTGCTACAAATCATTATGGTGACTTACTGTATATGCAAGACAGGGTTGCCAGGTTGGCTGGTTTCCAGCCAAATTGAGCTACTAATTTAAAGTTCAGGCGGGTTTGGAAAAAGTACAAACTAGGTAAGGTACAGATTTGGGATACTTTTTGGGACTTTGGCTGGTTTTTTACTTGCCCTAATGTCCCAGGCCTGCTTCTCCCGATGCATGTTGGGCAATGTAGTTTTAGTTTAACAATTTGCCGACTGCCAAGTTTAATGTAAGACTACAATATCCAGCATGCAATGGCACTGACTTGTGTAGAAGTTTGGATTTACCAGATTTTGTGCTCTGTATTCTCGCATTTTCGGGTGAATTTCCTCAATTTCAGACAATTTTTGGGCAAAAATTTGTATATGTATTCAGGCCTCATGGGGCCCCTATACCTCCTGAGTCCCCCCTCTGTAGTTACGCCCCTGGTGAAGGTGGCAAATCTTTCCCATTTTGCGTCACGGAAAAATGTGCAAAAAAGAACCTACACCATTGAACATGGCTGCCAAGCACCAAATGGGAAAACAAACATAAGTGGAAATTGTCCCCCCTCTTCCCTGCCTATTAACCAGACACAGACATACTCATGGGGAAGGAACAGGCCACAGCTTTATTAAAGATTTTTCAAGCCATGACCAAACTTACACAATGTGCCAATTGCTGCTACAGCCAGCAAGCATGAAATGCCAGCCGATGATAAGAGTCACAAGCCATGAGAAGGCTAGCTGAAGCCATATGTTAAACTCACCAGCATTGAGAACCACCATATAATGCCCTGGACATGTAAACAACTGCCAATTAAGCTGTGACACAACATGGAATCTAAGATATACAGTAAGAGAAAACAGTTGGAAACAATGCATAGAATAGAAAAACCCTTTGGGGTAGGGTGGGAGGGTGTGGGTGGGTGGGACAAGTTCTCGACCCCTGGACATCCCTGAGGCAACTGGTATTGAGTAAAGCCTGCCAAACTGTTAGTAAACTCAACCTAGACAGCCCTTACATCTTGAACCATTGGAAGTGTAGTAATTAAAATTTTTGCCCGAGACAACATTCCCATTGGTCCGACCAATTAGGCTGGTTGCTAGGGGAGCCATACTAGTGTGCTGTAGGACACAACAAGCTGAAAAGGCAATCTTTAAAACCACAGGCCTGATATACGGTACACAAAATAATCCAGCCATGCTTGTAGGTCTGGGCACATACCTATGGTGAATTATTAATGAATAGCAAGCAATTTTTAAGATGGTTGTAGACATTTTCTGACTCAATCTTATATTTACAGAAGGAAACACAGAAAGCCCTTTTAGAGAGAACAATTGCAAGTATGTACATGAAACAAACCAGCAACATCACTACAACAATACCTTACAAAGGACAGACTAATCACACTTATAGGCTGCTCAAAGAATGGGTGGCTCAATCAATTAGTCACTGAGCTCTGACGCAGGGAGGTCTGTGCTGACTCATGTGGTACAGGTATAGGATCCGAAAACCCCATTAGCCAGAAAGCTATCATAGACTATATTATAATCAAATAATCCAAATTTTTAAAAATTATTTCTCTTTTTTCTGTAATAATAAAACAGTACATTGTACTTGAACCAAACTAAGATATAAAAATCTTTATTGAAAGCAAAACTAGTCTCTTGGGTGTATATAATGAAACCCCAGGTCCTGAGCATTCTGGATAACAGATCCAATACCTGAGAATTTCCAGTGATCATCTGACAAAGGAGGATTCCCCTGAAACGTGTGCCGGGAGTTCTCTATATTTGTGTTCTTGGGAGTGCTGTCTCCTTTATTACCGAACACCAAGTGCAATGTACACATGGAAACTTTGTTAAATCTCCTTGGGGCCATAAATTAGGGGTGTATATAAATTAGCTACTTGAAAACTCTAATGAATGAGCACCAATGAATTGGCTTTGTAAAGCACTCTGCACAGACCTGCTTCTTAACCACTTAATTCAGAGGTATGAAACAGATACCAACATTAGCGCTCTGTCCGATGTTGCTGTTTAATGCAAATAAGACGCTACATTACACAAGTGCTAAGTGCAAAAAAGGATACAAAAAGCAAACCCATTTTCTAACCACACTGCATTTTTATTCCCACAATTTAATTAAAAAAATTCAGACAACTTACTAAATTCAGACCTGATTAGCAATTAATTTAGTAACAGCACAGACAAATTGTGTTTTGCTGTCATCAGGCAGGTGTAAATTTTGGTCAGTGTCTCTGGACAGCTTCTTGAGTACATTGCAATTACCATATGCCAAAGCTATCTCCAGCAGAAGGATGTCACATCAACCAACTACATACAAAAACTGATTGACACAAGAGATAAAGTGGACCATGCTCAGTAGAGTGAGTCACATTGTAGGTGGCAAAACATCTCATTAACAGAGACCAGCATATGGACAAATATTTCTAATAAAGGATTTAGTTGACCATTGATGATAAAGTTGGTGAATACCGCCTAAAATATTAAAGGGGACCTGTCATCCTAAGAAATAATTCAAAATCCTATTTTATGATGTTAGTCAAGCCAAATAAACTTCATTTGCACTATATAAATGATTTATATCGTATTTCTTTTAGTCTTTGAATTTACAATCACATCAGGCAGGTGGCATTTCATGGACACTGTTAATAAGGCAAGCTTTGCATCATACCAAATTCTATTTTATGCACCAGAATGAGGCACTTCATGCACATGCTTAATTACTGGCTGCACAATTAGATGGTGAGGCAGGAGGGGGCGAATGTGAGTAATGCAGTGACATTGAGTTTATCCAAAACAGCTATGGAAGTTTTAATAAAAAAATGAATTTGGGTGTCATGTTTAATTTGAAAGGGACTTTTTTATTACATGGCTTTTTATGTCTGGGTGACAGATCCCCTTTAAAACAAATATACACAAATTATACTTCTGAGAAATTTTGCACTATACGTATTATTTTAAGCTGATTTTAGGGGGAAAAAAAGTTGTAAATTACTCTCTGCATAGATTAAAGCTCACTAAAGGGAAAGTGGTCAAACACTTTACTAGTGAAAAGCCCAAACGCCCTCTGATCCTCTGTTCTTCTGCCAATATACTTAGCTCTGGAAAGGAAAGAGACAATCCTACTGCTGTTTCAGATAGCAGAACCTTATTGTTCCATGTATGTCTCATTATATAATTTCCCTTTTAAAATTAAAGCAGGAAAAACAGAAGCTTCAAGATAAGTGGTATGAAGGCTCTGCCTATTTACAGGAAACACCACTGAGAGTAATATTTATTATAAGCTGCAATCTACAGTTATATTTCAAGGGGATCTTTTCTAGTTGGAGTGGTGACATTAACACATTCAGACTAAAATACTGAAGTCACTGCCAAAATAAAAATGTTCACTTAGATACAGTATATGTTTACAGAACTAAACTGTTATGAAAAATAAACTTTGCATGTGTGCCAGAAAACAATGTGTAGAATACAGTGATTTGGGGGAAAATATTTGCTTAATACTTAAACAAGTAAATTTAGTTAGTATGCTTGCATAATTAAGTGCAACCAGTAAAGACTCCTTTCTTTCAAAGCACCACTTCTGCTTTATGGCTGATATACTTGGACTCTAGCCAATAGTAAAGCACTGAACTGTTTGGTCTTTCCCTCTGTCTTTTGCATGTGCTCAGCTGTCACGCAAGCAGTGGAAAAGTCACAGTGCAATTTAAGTAAAAGGAAGATAGAAAAATCATCAAGCATACCACTTTATTGTAGATTGGTGGTCTGAATGGTGTGAGCAGTGTGGTTGGCAGTCATCTTGAAAGCAACAGTAACATAGCTTTTACTGGTACAAATGTAGTTTATTTTTCATAAATACTTGTATTTACTCTCCCTTGCTCTCTTGGGATACTTTGGTGAATAGCATGTCACAGTCCAATACTCAGTTAAGATATGTATAAACTAGGGGTGCATCGAATTCTTCATGAAAGGTTTGTTTGAATACCGAACTGAATCCGAAAAGGAAGGGCTCAAGATTACAGAGTCCTGCATGCAGTGTTGTTTGTGTGACAAAAAGTTACATGATTTTTAAAGTTCAGTTCGGCCAAGCACGTGTATTCAAACAAATCTGAATCCTGCTGAAAATGGCAGAATCCTGACCAAATCCCGAAATGAATCCTGGTGCATCCCTAGTATAAATTGGAGCTTCACTAGCCTTTCCTATTCCTTTCTTCCTGTTAGGGACCTTCATACAGACTTTCAGCAGAAGGACCAGCCTCTTGTTCGAGGCATACTAAGCCCTGGTTAACCTCAGGCCCAGGGTTGGGGCTGCCCAGCCACATCTGTTTCTGGAGCACTGGACCAAAAGTTGCCCCTAGTCACCTGCGGCTGAAGATGAACAAAGTAGCAGGTGAGCATGCATGTGTGTATGGGAGACAAGCAGCATCCGGCTGCAAGGTGTGTGCACATGCACGCACAGGAGACAAGGAACATTGAGTTGGCATGGTTGCAGCTGGCCTTGGGGCACCCAATTTAGAAATCTGGCCCTGGTTAAATTAGTTCCTCTTGCACGTGGTCCCTTACTAAGCAAGGTGACGCCAAGACACTGGTCACTCTTCTCCTCATTGGAGCTTCAGCTCCTCAACTGTCTACCCTGCCGCTAACTCTCACCAACTGCACTGAGCTCAAACAAATTTATCCTACTGCTATCTCACCTAACTAATCCTACCAATTACTCCTATGAGTTGGCATACCTCAGGCAATTGTCCATGGGGCAATCAGGGAGTTTGTTTATTCATTTTAGTTTTAATATATAATATAAACAAATACCCTACATGATTGCTCAACAAGGCCAATCTTTGGTAGTAGCTTAGTCACTCACTTAGTCATCAGCTTGCATTTCATACACCTGTATGGGAAAAGCCCAGATAATGTCACCAACTTCACATGCACAGCAGTCCATACACTCCAAAAATAATTACTATTCACCCAAACAGGCTCTTATATACATAATTCCACCTTACTTTTGACACACCCACAAAGCAGTCCAGGTTCTTCCAGCAGGTTCCAGGTCCAGGTTCCTATCTCTACCCACTTCTGGTGCTGCCATGCTATATTTCCTCACTTCTCACTGTACATTCCTGCCCATCTCCTCTGCTCCTCTCCACTATCTTTTCACCATTCACAAGCACTGCCACATTTCGTCTTAAAACTTTCCATCTTGCTGCTTCTCCTTTAAGAAAAAACTTAGATTCTACCTTATGGAGCACTAGATTATTAGTCTAGTCCTGGCACTTAAGGGGCAATGCCTTAAAGGAAACTCTGAAAATGAATACATTTCCCCTAAAAGGTCATAATAAAAACAGAGCTCAGGCACGTCCAAATCTTCTCCCATGTCCAGTGCATCCCCAACATCTCACTATGATCTCACTAGCAAAAATTCCCACCCACAGGGACATCGCCAATTTACTAACAGGCATAGAGGACAATTCGCTAGCGAAAGGGAAAGTCGCTAGCGCAGTTTCGCGCACTATCACCAGACTAATTTTTTCTCAGGTGAACGATTCACTAAAGTACGAATTTTACAGAACGTTACCTCTTTCACCAGTTTCTTTCACCACCTTAGACCTTGCTAACTGATAAGATAAATCTACATCCTTCTCAATCTTATGTCAGTGACATCATATTCTGTAAGCTGAAAAGTCATAAAAGTTCAAAAAAATGCTGGCGTTTTTTCATATTTTATAGAGGCATTGCCTTCAAAAGTTCTAATTATTAAACATTTTAGTGTTAACATTTTTTCCAGCCATTTGAGGGGCATGCCACATTTGTTTTAGGGTGGGCTCATGTCTAGGGCATTAGAGGATCTCTTTTGTCTTTATTTACTTTCCTTGGACATTTGGCAACTTTTGCACAAACGTCTCTGTTAAAGATGTCTATAGGACCTATATGTACCCTCCCTATTCAAATTGACCTAAGCATAAGAGTACTAATGAAGTTTCGCTAGGCAGAAATGAACACTAGAGAAAATTCACTATGGAGCAGGGACCCTCTTCCTACTGACCCTCTTACCACATCTGAGCTATTGGCTTCCTTGTTCTTCTTTCTTTGCGTGGGTGCACATGCACAGTATCGAGAAAAGCCGAATTTTAACAAAGAAGTCAGCTATTTCATTCAAATGTGCATGTGTCTGCCCCGGGAAATTTGAAGAAAGAAGAAGAAGGAAGCCGATCACTCAGTGGTGCTCGTTGGAAGAACCCCAGGGCCGGTGCAGTTTTCTCTTGATAGGAGCACTGGCCCGGGGTGTGAGGTAAGCAGGGCCGGAACTAAGGGTAGGCAGAGTAGGCATGTGGCTAGGGCACAAAATGGGGGGGCGCCAGGCACATACCTTACCTGCATTCTACTCCTAGTCTGACTGCCTCTCTCCTAGTTGATTTGCGCTTCCATGAGACATGAGCATCAATTGGCGCATGCGTGTGGGTGGATGCACATACACGGCAATTCCCGCATAAGCACTAGCGGCAATTCACGCATAAGCACTCCCAGTCAGCGCATCGACCAGCCAGGTTGCCTAGGGTGCCTGGCCGGTCTGGCCCGGCTCTGGAGGTATGTATATATAATTACTTGGGGGGTGCCTAACAATGGGCACTCCCAATTAAATATACCTTTCCTTGTCCTTTAAACCTTTGCAACAGCCAAGACACTCCCAGCAAGCACTTCACAGCAGCTGAAAAACTCACCGTGCACTTCCCCCACCTGCATAGCTGGCACAAGCTGCAACTTTCCTCCAACCATCAGTCCAAAACCACCCGTCTTTTAGCTTACAGCACCCTTGCTTTCTACTACACATTCTTTAAATCCATCTACAGATATTGGACCTGTTATGCAGAATGCTTGCTTCCGGATAATGGATTTTTCTGTAATCATGCCTTAAGTCTACTCGAAAATCATGTAAACATTAAATAAACTCAATAGGCTGGTTTTCCTCCAATAAGGATTAATTATATTTTAGTTTGGATCAACAGTTTTATTATTACAGAGAAAAAGGAAATCATTTCAAAAAATTTATATTATTTGGATAAAATGGAGCCTAAGGGAGATGGGCTTTCCGTAATTCAGAGCTTTTACCATTTGATTACCGATTTGATGTTTCATACCTTCTAAAGAACTATGTTGTTACTTTCTGTATTTAGTTTCAGTTATTGGTATCTGTTGACCTGCAGCCTTCAGAGTGACAAATCCCACATCATAAAAGTTAAGATTTCAAGGAAAAGCATCTGCCAATGAATACAGATGAATAAAGCACTGGCAGATGTTGCCCTGAATTATTCAGATGTCTGGGAAGACACCTTTTCCTAGGAACTTTAGCTTTGAGTACCTATAAAGTCAGCTATTCAAGTGGTAGGCCAAACTAGATGGCATCTTACTAAAATAGGGGTACAACAGTTCCATTCTGAAGCAGAAGAATCTACTATTCACAAGCTTGCTCTTCTCATGAAGTTCATATAAAAATGCTTTTGAATCAATTTCCAGACAAATAAATAAAACATACAATAAGGAAATTGTAATTGGAGACAAGCTATGTTTTGCTTTCACTATATATTTCTAGAATATATTAACTAATGTATTGAGTGTTTTCAAAATATTACTTATGCCAGGGGCAAAAATACCTACTAACAACTAACACATATTTTTGTTATGAGTAAAAATATGTGATTTTCGATGGTGTTAAGGGCCATTGTTCCTATTGAAGAGCCACAATACACAACTGTTTTCAAATCATTGAACATCATTTTTTTTTATAAAGAAAAGGAGACATTAAAAATAAGATTTATACATTCATTCTGCAGTAGTCCAGGTGAGTGGAGATGATAGTGTATGAAATGCTCGCGCTGACAACGTTTTGCTGGCGAAACTTCACCACTGCATGTTTGTTTGCTGAGACGTAACTGCATTTTGATGAATTAGCATATGCGCTGCAAACCAACGTATGACAAAGTGGAGCGAAGTGTGTGGAGGTGGGCTGCCTCCTAGTAGTGCTGTAGCTCAGGCATGCCCTGCCCCCCTTGGTAAGAGTCTTTTTATTGATCATGTACCTTCTTTTCTTCCAGACAAAAATGTGTAGCATAGTTTGTATTTCTTTGAATTCCTTGGAGAAGACTGGGATAGGCAAGGTCTCAAAAAGGTAAAGAAATTTTGGCAGTACAGACATTTTTACAGAAGCTATCCTTCCAAACCAAGATATTGAGTAGTCTGCCCATTTCCTCAGCTTAGACTTTATATCATGAATGAGAGGAGTAAAATTGTGCTTACAAAGATCTTCATATCTGGTTGTGAGGTGAACGCCTAGGTAGGAAATGTAATCTTTTTTCCAGTAATATTAAAAAGTGGATTGAATGGCCTCTAGTGCTGGGGAGGAGATATGTATACACTTAATTACAATTTCGATTGAACTATATTGCTTAAAGGAAAACTATACCCCCCAAACAATGTAGGTCTCTATTAAAAGATACTGAGTAAAACAGCTCATGTGTAAAACCCTGCTTCATGTAAATGAATCATTATCATAATAATATACTTTTTTAGTAGTATGTGCCATTGGGTAATCATAAATAGAAAATTGCCATTTTAAAAAATAAGGGCCGCCCCCTGAGATCGTAAGATTCACTGTGCACACATAGAAACCACATGTAAGGTCACATGAGCCAATTAACAGACAGAGTTCTGCCTTTTGCTTCCTCATTTCTTCCTGTTACAGTTAGAGTTGTAGTATTTCTGGTCAGGTGATCTCTGAGGCAGCACAGATAGAGTCACGAAATGGTGGCTCAAGGCAAGAGATGTAAAAGGGCAATATTTATGTAAATATATATTCCAGTTTGGTAAGATTCTTTAATATGTCATTCAATTTGATATAAACTATATGTTGCTTAAGTATTCATTTTGGGGGTATAGTTTTCCTTTAATATGACGTTGCTATAACCACATATGACCTTGACCTTGAACCTTGAAGTTTTGATGATAACATGTAACCTTTTTTTGAAATGTAACCGTTCTTCAAATGTAACCATTTTCTGACTTAATTAAACAAACGTTACTAAGTACACTTTGTTACTATCGCTACTGTTCCTTAGGTATGCACAATATGCTAGTGATACATGTTTCTGGTACTTTGGGCACTTAATTAACCCTGCACATTTTAGAGTTCTCTTCCCCCTTACTACTGACACTTAGGGGCAAATGCATCAAGGGTCGAATATCGAGGGTTAATTAACCCTCGATATTCGACTGGGGAATGAAAATCCTTCGACTTCGAATATCGAACAATTAAATCCTTCGAATCGAACGTTTCGAAGGATTTTAATCCAACGATCGAAGGATTATCCTTCGACCAAACAAAGTTAGCCAAGCCTATGGGGACCTTCCCCATAGGCTAACATTGAGTTCGGTAGCTTTTAGGTGGCGAACTAGGGGGGTCGAAGTTTTTTCTTAAAGAGACAGTACTTCGACTATCGAATGGTCGATTTTTAGTTCGAATCGTTCGATTCGAAGTCGTAGTCGAAGGTCGAAGTAGCCCATTCGATGGTCAAAGTAGCCAAAAAAACCACTTCGAAATTCGAAGTTTTTTTTCTTCTATTCCTTCACTCGAACTTAATGAATGGGCCCCTTAGTGATGTCAACACTTCCCTTTTCCCGCTTCTGTGGGTTTAAATGTTTGGTTGTTGTTAAGTTTTTTCACTTTGAGAAAGGCTAGAGTGCTAGCCGAAACGTCAGCTTCTGTCTGCTAAATAAAAACACTTTATTGGACTAATAAGACCTGAGAGTGCTCGCTTTGGTTCTGGATATAAATAAATAAATATATATATATATATATATATATATCTATACCAATTTAAGGTCACCGGTACTGAAATATCTGCTAATGGTCCAGATACCCTCCAGTTGTCTCTGGGTTTAAAGCTAGCCTGTGCCCCATTTCCAGCTAAATGTCCGTTCACTTTAGGCAACTTGTTGTCTGAAAGGGCTACCTCCAGCCTTTCAGTCCTTGTTGGAGACACGTGCTGCTTCTTATAAGCTGTCCTGTCTGCCTTACTCTCATGGGATGTACTATGAAAGAAGAAATAACTGTTGCTAACTAAACCCACATCCATGTGGTCCCTGCTCCCAAACTTCAATAAGGGGTGGGTACCCTTAGCTCACAAACTTGTTTAGGGCTCTAACACACAAGCGATTGCTACCCACTACAAGGGGACAGCTTTGCTTTACTATAGTATCTGTACTCACCGCCCCTCCTCTCTCTTCATGAAGAATACCAACATCATGGTCAGGAGTCCAATGCAGAGGTTTCTAAAAGGTCAAATCATAGTGGGGGTTCAGTTCTCCTGTAATGTTACATCATACTGAAAAGCCACATTCAAATAACAGAAGTAGTACTTGTCCAATTCTAGCATTCTTTTTATGCCAATAATTTTATAGCGTGACCTATACTAAGCAAAACTTCATTTGGTATTCATTATTTATTCTGAATAATTGTTATTATTAATCTTCTTACTAATTATTCTTCTTTTTACTCCTGTTTCTGCCTGTTTCAAGTCTTCAACTGCTATCTTGCTGTCAGGTTCACTGACCCTAAAATGCAAAAAACAAAACAGTGAGGATTTAGTATTAATTGCTATTTCTAGTTAAAAAAATCTTTTATTTTAAGAATCTCTGCTATTTACCTTTTTATTTTTTCAAACTACTGCTTGATCATTTTGATCGCTAAGGTATTTAAATCTCTAGAAACCAGATAGCAATTGATCTTCTAAGACTGAGAGCTGCAGAATAAAAAAATAAAAAATTAAAGCCCAAAACTAATTGCAAAAGAGCAAAATACTGCTATTTAGATTGTATTAAACTATAAAGTGACAGATTTTATGCAGAGTACCATAGTATAATTGCAGTAAGGAAGATTAAATAAGTACGTGAATTTTTATTATATATTTTACTTTCTTTCATAATGTTACTACTGTTTACAAACTCTGACACAATGGTTCATTACCGCATGAATAAGCCTGCAAAAGCATTTTGGGTGGTTAATGAGTAGCTCTTATAAGTGGAATTAAATGTGTTTGGTGCCTTAGCCTATTTCCTGCAATAATAATTTATAGCAATTCTAGTACAAACCACCTACCTCATCCATTTAAAAAATTCTACGAACTGCGTTACTGTGCACAAAACTTTTTTAAAAAGAAACATTAATAAACAATAAATAAAATATTTCGTTTAAGTAAATGGCATATTTTTCCACTTTTGTAATTAGTGTACATTAGATTAATAAACAGTCAGTCTCATTAAATGGTATTTAGTTGTTAATAATTTTATGCCATTGTATCGATTATAACTTGTCTTTCATAAAATTTGCTGTCATACTGTTATTATTTGTTTATCGTGAAAATCTAATAAAATATTTTCAAAATAAATAAAAAAAAAAAGATTAATAAACAATATAAAAAATATTTCATTTAGTAAATGGCATATTTTTCCACTTTTGTAGTGT
This sequence comes from Xenopus laevis, assembly GCF_017654675.1. Taxonomy (NCBI): domain Eukaryota; kingdom Metazoa; phylum Chordata; class Amphibia; order Anura; family Pipidae; genus Xenopus; species Xenopus laevis. The sequence goes on from NC_054378.1 coordinate 98,553,067, forward strand.
ACATTACATTAATAAACAATATGTATATATATTTATATATATATATATATATACATATATATATATATATATATATATATATAGTATTTAATTTATGTAACTGCCATATTTTTCCACTTTTGTAATTAATGTACAGTTTTAAAAATAAAAGGCTTTCTAAAATATAGAATGAGTCTGGCTATGAAATTATCATCCTGTCCTGTAAAGTCCTAACATGACTGTTACCATTTTCATAATTCTTAGTCTTAGGATCTCTTATCCGAAAACCTGGGGTGTAACTACAGAGGAAACAGACTCTGCGGCTGCAGAGGAGTCCAGGAAGTATAGGGGCCCCACAGGGGCCTAGTAATACAGGTATGGGACCTGTTATCCAGAATACTCGTGACCTGGGGCTTTCCGAATAATGGATCTTTCCATAATTTGGATCTTCATACTTTAAATCTACATCATGTAATCATTAAATAAAACCAGTAGGCTGGTTTTGCTTCCAGTAAGAATTAATTATATCTAAGTTTGGATCAAGTATAAGGTATTGTTTAATTACTATAGAGAAAAGGGAAATCATTTTTTAAAAATAATTCCAGTTTTTTAAATTGACTACCATTTTCTCTAGAATAATAAAACTGTCCCTTTTATCTGATGGTATCTAAATATTAGCATAAACACTGACTTTAAATTCTACAATGTTAGATGAAAATGCAGCCTAATTAATGCCATAAAAGTATTTTTAAACCTTTAAGCTTTCTCCTGTGATCAATGTTTACATTTACAGTCAGGTCCCAGAATTATTTACTTCTTAATAGGTTGGAAGTGCCAAGTCTCCTGGAAATGAGTATCATCAACTGGCGAATGAATATGCAAAAACTTTTTTGTAGTTGTGCAAGTATGGGATCCGTTATCCGTAAACCCGTTATCTATAAAGTTTCAATTACAGAAAGACGTCTCCTATAGACTCCATTTTATCCAAATAATCGTCATTTTTAACTATTTTTTCCTTTTTCAATGTAATAATAAAACAGTCCCTTGTATATGATCCAAACTAAGATATTATAAACTAAGAATTAATCATTTATGGAGGTAGAACCAACGTATTGGATTTATTGTGTACATGATTTTCTAGTAAACTTAAGTTATGAAGATCCAAATTAGGAAAGATCTGTTATCCAGAAAGCTCCAGGTCCCAAGAATTCTGGATAACAGGTCCCTTACCTGTACCAATATCCAACTGTCATCAGGGTCTTGCAGAAGATCTTTAAGGTCTAGGCTTCATTTATATCATCACCTATTCTTAATTCTTTCAGTGACCTCCATATTTTTAATTGCTGTGATTAAATCAACATTTTGATTGCTGTTATTGATGAGGTGTTAGAATCTATGCAACAGCCAAGGAATTCTTGGTTTTGGGTCAAAAATTAGAAGAGCACTTCAGTGAGATTTAATAAAACAGCACTAATAAGGACTTTCACCAGGTAATGAAAAGGAAGTAATTATGCAACAGTATTCCTTTACCAAAAAATCCTAAAACTTGCACTAATTGATCTTGAATGTCCTCTAATACTCTTGAAAAATAACCGTATCAGCCTTGTAATACTGGCAACGTATTTTTTCCATGACATTAATAAAAGGCCTTCAGGGTATCTTCATGTGCTGGGCAAGCATGCCAAAGCATTTTCTGTAGGGCAAGTATTCAAAAAAACACTAAATTATGCAGAACAAAGGTTTTACGTGGAACATAACAGGTACTGTAGTGAAGTATTTTCATTTGTAATGAAAGGCATATGTTGTCACTTAAAAAAAACTTGTTATGGCACAAAGAACTATTACAAGATAACCATCATGTACCAAAGTTTACAAATGAGTCTTGACAACTGATCATAGAAGATCCTGACCAACATACGAGCATTTCTGTTGGGCTGAATTTTGTGGATTGGTCCTAAATTTCCTTACACATATAACGCTTTCTTGGGCTATCCTGCCAATGAGGAGTTAAGGGTGTCCAGCTAGTGGAGTGAGCATGGGTTACATGTGAATCTACACCCAGGGCAGAGCCTTCACCAAATGGAAGCTTCCACCTTAAGATGTTGTAAAACTACAACCTACAGGCTAGTTAGTGCAAAAGTAGATGAATTGGATGCCAGGAGGTTCTTGGTGGTAAAACAGATGAACAGGTTTATTATGCAAAGCAAATGACCCCAGGTTTACTCACAGCAATTGTAGGCAACAGCAGATGGATTCACAGTGGACAGAGTGGCAACACAGTCAGATCAAAGCGTAACTCTTAAAGGTATCAGCAGATAGGTGTACATAACTTCTCATTTAACCGACGTTGCCAGTGAGGGGATCGGGATCAATCAGGTAGGGTACAGGCAGTCCTTTGCTAACCTAGATGCCCATCAACTGAGTTCCCTTCTCTAAAGGCAAACAGGCCTTGTGGGATGCTACTCCCTTCTACAATCCTCGTTGGAGCGACAACTGCTCTTACTGCTAAACCTCTCTGTCTCACTCTCCTAGAGAGTCTATTACAGGAGCTTACTAAGCTAGCTGTTCCTCGTTCACGGGGTTGCCTGGTCCCCGACTTAAGAACCAAAGGTGTCCGGTCCCTTTGGGGTAGATGGCTTTACTGGGGCCTATGGTGATCCCAGGCTCAATGGGAATCACCTAGAAGCATCAGAATCAGGAGCCAAAGAGGAAGAGGCCACTCCCTACACAGCACTATATAGCAGTGTGGCAGGGGAGTGTCATTACACTCTTTGTCCAATAGATGTAGTTGTCACATAAGAAATGTTACAAATACTGTACTTATCCTCAATAGCAAAGGCTATAGGAAACTGTAATACAGGTAGGGGATTAACTCTATAGGGAATGTAGATCGTATAGGTCCCTACACACACAACTAAATTGTTGCTAATGTGATCTACCACAAAGCTGACTTTTGTGTGTGTGGGAGCAGAAGACAACAAGTCTAACTTGACATATCTTGATGGAGGTAAACGTGTACATCAGATCAGGACATATTACATATATATGAGGGAATGTAATATTGGTCACTAATGCAAAAATCAAATAAATGTTCAAAAATGAATGCAACAGTAGGATAGCGATTGCAAACAAGTTATAGTGTGCAGTGTATGCAGGGCCGCCATCAGGGGGAAAGGTGGGGCAAGTATCCCGGGCCCGGGCATGAAGGGGGGCCAGCAGTGCTGCAGTTTTCAAAGAGCCGGACCCCCCTTGCGAGCCTGCGGCCATTTTCTAACTCCCGAACAACCCGAAAAACCGAACAGCAGAAGAACCCGAAGCCATGAAAGCAGCCGAAGCCGAACTCCCGAAGCAGCAAAAAGACCCATAGTCACTAAAACAGCAAAAATTGAAGTCCTGAAAAGACCCGAAGTCACGAAAGGAGGTGAAGTTGCAGTCCTGAAGCCATGAGTTGAATTCTACTGAACACCAATTTGTGTTGTTTTTTTTTAATCCCCTGGCCATGTATTATTTTAATATTCTATAGGCCCCTGCCACCAATGTTTTTTTTAAAATATTCTTTGGGGCCCCAGTTTTTTTAAACTTGTAAGGGGGGCCCTGGTGCTAATGTTTGTTTAAAAAATATTCTTTGGGGCCCCAATTTCTTTTATTTGAAAAGGGGCCCTGGCATTTTTAAAAAAAAAAAAAAAAAAAATTTGGGGGGCCCCAATTTTTTTAACTTGTAAAGGCGGACCATGTCGCCAATGTTGTTTTAAAAAATATTTTTTGGGGCCCCAATTTTTTTTAACTTGTAAGGGTGCCCTGGCACCAATGTTTTTTAAAAATATATTCTTTGGGGTCCCATTTTTTTTTAATTTGTATGGGGGGCCCTGGAACCAATGTTTTTTTTAAAAGTTTTTATAACTTGTGTGTGGGGGATTTACTTTTTTAGCCATGTCTGTGTGGTCTGTTAACTGTGATGTGGAGTAGGTGGGATCTGGGGTGGGGATTGGGAGTCAGTGTGGGTGGGGCCTAGGGGGCCCCAAAAATGTTGTTGTACGGGGCCCCGTGATTTATAATGGCGGCCCTGAGTGTATGTAATAAAACTTCCTAATGAAAAAGTTGTTCCATTTGCTCCAACAGTTTACACCAGTTGTTAAAGGTTCACAACGTACAATTAAGATTTGCAATGCAATAAAAAGCCTAATGAAGAATGTTACATTGCGACATGCAAATTTTTATTCGCCAATTTGTATTTTTTGCAAATTTTATTACATTTCCCCCATAGTGTCTACTCCATATTCAGGGTTGTTTAAAGTAAGTCCTCTAGTTATTCATTTCCTATAACTGCAACACAATTCTCCCTGCTTGCTCTTTCATAAAGAACCACAGTAATTGGCATGGACCATTTAAAATGCATTGTGGGTATGTCGTGTACCATTACAAAAAGGAGGATAGCCATGCTCTTTTGATTTTGCATTAATGTAAAGTTTAAGTGGTCACTGTGTCTACTACAAGCAACCCTCCTAATACCTCAACCAAACAACAACGTTTTTTATCCAGAAATCTGAAGCACAGTCTGCCTTTCCTGCAGTTTCACTAATATACTAATAGCAATGGCAATTCTTGTGTTATGGTCTATATGGTGGTGATCAGGTAAGACTGCTTTTACTGCCCACAATGCAGTTGTAGATATAAGCTAAGATGCAGGGGAAAGGATGAAAAGATTAAGCCTGAACTGAACTCCTCAGCCCATGCATCACCTTCAAACAGGCCTAATTCTCAAGTTTAAAGAATAAAAACTTGTTTCAATGGAGCAAAGTCAAAAACAGAAGGACAAATATACCAATGAGAGAGTGGGAACGACCTTTATGATATGGGGTGATCAAGGTAAAGGACAAACTCTGTGACAAATGCATTATATTAATTTGTTATACACAAGCTGCCAGAGATACGGAATCAAATTGATCTGCAACATCCTTATTTTGGATTTAATGCACTTTATTTGCTGACTGTGCATTCAAATTGCAGAAGCCAATAAGATGCCTTGTTCTACTTTCCTGTTAGTTTGCTACTCTGCAAAAGTTAATGCTGAGCAATGTTTTCTTTTCAGAGCAGGGAAAATGTATTGTGTAGAACAAAAAAGGGAAAGTTGTGCTCAACATTACATTTTCAACAGTTAGGACGGAGGGGGGGGGGGGTATGCAGTGAGGCTGTGACCACAAAATTTATATAGACAAAGACAAAAGTTCTCTGCACTCAACCCATTATCAATTATATTATCAATTGATAATGAGACATTTTGTGCATTAAAGAGATACTGACATCAGAAAATAACCTTTTTTATTATCTATCATAACCTTGTCTTTGAATTCTATTTATAATACACAAAAGCCATGAATATCTTGTAAATGATATCCTTATAAACGGTGAGTTCTGATGTCATCAGTTATAAACGGTGAGTTCTGATGTCATTTTTGTCACATGACTCACTGAAATGTGTGTATTATAATAAATAAAGTACCCCCAGTTGTAAAATATAAGGATATTAGAAGTTACCTCGGAGTTCCATGACCTGCATAAAAACACTCGGCCTTCGGCCTCGTGTTTTTATATGGTCATGAAACTCCTCGGTAACTTATAATATCCTTATATTTTACAAGAGGGGGTACTTTATTCACTATATAATTTTGAAATACAAAAAAGGGAGGGTTGTGGGTGCACTCCAAGTTAAAAGGTGTTTCAATGCAATGGAAGTGCTACTGATTTGGCCAATTAATCAATGCACATTCCCTGGTCCCCCTGTCTCATTTATAATTTTGCCATAAAAGTATTTGCCTGATGCTTTTACATTAACTTTCTTACTACCATGTTCCTCTATGAGGGGGCAGCCATATTTGTGCAGCAGTAGTCCTTTTGCGGACTGACAGGTTAAGAAGGTTGGCAAAATAGTCAGGTTTAGGAACTTCAAATAACAATTACTTCAGCAAAAAACAAAAAAACAACTTTTAATGTAGATTAATATTTTCAAAAGGAATTTTTCTTCAGTATCACTTTAAGCTACTAAAAAATGCCCTCCCCTTTAAACAAAATAGGGATTGATGTTCCAGCTGTAGTCAGGTGATCCCAGTGGTGGCCAATAAAAGGGCAACCCTTTTGGAGTTTTAACCTTGAAAGCAAGTAAGTTGCAGATAAAACTTAGTCCCTGTATAAAATGTATAATAAATTAGTATAATTCTTAATGATTCAGATGTAAGCGAATGTAGGACTAACCAGACCAAGGATGACTTTGGCATAGTTGGCCAGATTAAATATATTGTAGTATAAGGACAAACAATTCCTGTTTTGTTTAAAGCGGGAGCATTTTTAGTAGCTTAATGTACAAAATATCTATGTCCTTAATATATTGATAATGGGTTGAGTAAAGAGGACATTTTTTCTTTGTGCAGAACAAAAATCAATAAGAAACGTAAAGTGAGAAGCAAATGGAAATGAATACAAATGTAATGTAAGGCAAGTTAAGAAAGAAAGGGCCATGACAGAAAAAAAACAATGTGAGATTTTGGAAAGTTGGGTTTATCAACAGAGAATAAGGCAAATTTTGATGAAAAATATTCATATAAAAATATAAATAACAGAATAAACAATTAGAGATAGAATTAAATATGGTAAAGGGCAAGAGATAAATAGAGAAGAGGAATATAAGTGATAGAAGACTACAATTGCTGCCTTTGGTGCAAACTATTATTTTTCTTTCCCCAAATGCCAGTCTGCTGGCCCACTGGTGTGAGACATAACTTGGTAGACCCATGGAAACATATTCTCTTCTTTTGGCTCAATTGAGAATAAGCAACACAAGGTTAGCTGAATCCAGGAAGAGCATTGAAAATACATAGACATTTAGGGTCACTGATATTCTTGGCCTTTAAAGAGAGCTGCATAGCTGAATCCTGCCTTACAGCATAAACTGTCTAAAACTGCTAATATCTTACTGAAAATGAATGTAAATTGCACAAGTGCTCAGAGAAGTGCTCTGAGTATGTTAACATCATTTTTGTTATTTTGAGTTTGGATGTGTCAGGGCCCGAAGGCGCAGTTTGGAGTGCGGACCAAGGAGGAAGCAACTAGGCAAACACAGTTCGTGGTACAAAGGGTTTAGGCAGAAGAATCGTCAGTTCAGGCAGAGGTTGGTCCAGGCAGAAAGATATCAAAGTCGAGGTTTCAGGCAAAGGTCAAAGATCAAGGAATCAATAATAGTAAGCACCCAGGAACTCAGGATAGAAGAACCTATACTTGGGCACTGAGAGAACCTTCTGGCGACTTTAAATAGGTGGATTTTCGTGGCAAAACGCGCTAGATGACGTCACATGACGTGCGCCAGAATATGCGCCAGCGTCTGCACATTTTTGGACGCCAGCGTCTAAAGGATGCGCCAGCATAAATACGCTGCGCGAAAACGCCAGTGTCACGCTGTCGTCTGACGGCCGCATGGCCTCTTCTGGGCGCCGCCATCTTGGACACGCCGAGGATGCCTTACAGGATGCCCTTTATCTCTAGAACACAGGGCTGGATTTACATAGTGGGCGCCCCTAGGCACTCTGCCGTTCGTCGCCCCCTGTCCCCTCCCCTTTCATCATCTGGACTGGAGCAATGCGGATTGGTGCACAGGAAATTTATTGTATCTCCAGCACATCCCTAGTGTTTTTGAACCAATGTGGGTGTGGTTGGGCAGCATGCCGCCCCCTAAAATGCTGCCGCCCTAGGCCCGGGCCTAGGTGGCCTTTCACAAATCCAGGCCTGCTAGAACACATAGCAAGGCTAAGCTTCTATCATGGAGATTTCACCTTAAGGCTACAGTCAGACCCGACTGTTTCTTGGCTTTCAGATAAACGCAGACTGAGAAACAGCCTGATCACTCAACTATGCTCCATGATCCTTCTGCAACTGCAGGCATGGCATTGGAATGGGTGCGGATTTATCACAGACAGTCTGTTTCATGTCCCAGAAGTCTGCAAACAAACAATTTAAGAATTTCAGGATTCTGGTTTAGCAGACACTGTAAGGGGAATATTTATTATGCTGTGTCAAAAACATCAGGATAATACACCACACATCGCCAGGCTTTGCCATGTAAAAAACGGAGTAAAAAATGGCATACATTTTACCCATTTTTTCTTACAGTGACTTGCGCCGGAAGCAATGTAAAATATTGACGTCACATCTGGCATTCACATGGCTTAAAATCACACACATCTTAAAAAAAATGAATTGATTGATTTTACACATCTTTTTACACCATTTTTTGGCGAATTTCATTTTACACAGCATAATAAATATGCCCCTAGGAGACATCTAAGGGTGTCATGCATAGCCTCCTTGGCACAGCATTGGTAGTGGCTAAATCAAAACCCAGAACCCACATGTTAGCACATGCTACCATTAGCAAAAAAAAATTTTTTGTGATCTGTAGTTTGTGATATTTTTAAGGATTGAGCCACAAGATGGCGCTATACAAGGTAATATAAAAATGTGTAACCATGTGTGAAACATTAACTTGATAAAGGGCCATGCGGCTTGAAACGTTGTTGCGTTTGTTCAGATGATAAAGCCATGAAGTTCCAATAAAGGCTTTTTTAAACAAATCTTCAAGACTGGTGCTGTCTACTGTGATTTTGGGATATTGAAGCTGGTGGAAGTGGACACCAATTGACGTGCACCTGGTCGCTACATTTAAAAATCAAAGTGGTGAGTGCTGGCTGACTATTTGTACATGCTACCATTAGCAACATCATCTACACCTATTAGAGAAAACTTCTTTTTACACTATCTTCTCTTTGAAAGGGGAACAAGGGTGACAAGCTACTGGTGTTCCAGATCTGCTAGGCCACTCTACCCCCCACTCAGTGGCCTCTTGATCTACACTAGTGATATCAATTTAACCGAATCCTGTATACATTTAACCAAAAACTCCATCAACAAGTCATAAGGGAATATCAGAAGCCATTTACCCAGAAGTGGCTATTCCCCCCCCCTGAGCACTTGCTTGTAGAAGAACCATTGACAATAATTTTCCTCATCAAGAAAAGCACTTGTGAAATATGTGGCAATTTTAAAATAAATGGATAGATGCATGATTGAATACGTTACAAATACAGACAGTTGCAAAAGTAAAAGATGTTTATATTATATTATTATATAGATTGTATAATCCACTGCATTTAAGAAGATAAACGCAATACCTTGCAGTCAGGTTTATAACGACATCTGCATATAATTTTGGGTGGAACAGTCCTGTAAATTGAACAGTGGCCTAAAGGAGGCAGTTGTAAACAATGGTATAATAGTTGCTTAAGTTCTCCAATTAATATTTTTTTAAATTAAGCAACTTGGGAACAACAGTGTTTTGTTTACTAGGAAAAGCCCTACAAAATGCTTATCTATTTCAGGTGTTGGACTGGGTCCCTGGGGCCCACCAATGACCAACCGCCGCTGCCTGCCCTGACTCTAATCTATTGATTCCTAAAATCTGCCTGAACCACCCATGTCTGAGGTCAGACTTGGTTATATAGGAAATCATGGCAACTAATTTGATTCAGGGAGTTTAGGAGGGGACCATAAGGACTATTCCCAGTACACATATGAGCCATTCTCTATAATCATAACTGTGCTGTATAGTGCACTTTAAATGCAAACAGGCAAATTAATGTTCAGCAGTACAAGCACAGCCTGGATTTTTAACTGGTTATAATTCCGTGCTCATTTCTGTGATGCTATGCCTAACCTTAGTATATAAGCTATCATATGTTTACTTTTTATTGTTTTGCTCACAACTTTGTAATAACTATGGCCTTTGTAAAATACACCCTACTTACTTGTAGTAGTGATGTGCTTCCAGTCATCTTGTATCTGTCGCACATTGTGGGATTTCTAATGAATGCATTTCCACAAAACACGATTCAGGTTTACTCATGGGAGGAGTGCAGGCAGCGTGACTGAGGTTACCCAATGTAATAAAATAATAATCGTGTGAAAAATACTACAGGTTCATTCAAACAGAGAACTGCAACCTGCGTGTACACCTCCTACCACTCCCATGACTACGTTAGAAGACTGTGCAAATTAACCACAACAAAATAACTGGGAAAGCATACTATCTGCCTATAGACAGCTTAGGAAACTACCACTCACAGAGTTTCAACATTTAAGCAAAATGTTGCTATTCTCAGAGAAAATGTAGATGTAACAGTCTTTTATGTTTGGATAATGCTTTTATCTGCAAATACAGAGTAGGGTATTCAGCTTACTTTATTAAATGAACACAGTTTAAGACCTTTGGCTTATGGGTCATCCTACCAGTGTCAGGGGTCTATTGGCTCCAAGCGGACAAGCCTGGACCAAGGAGGAACCCAGGGGTTAAAGTCCAAGTTTGCGGTATAAAAGTGGTCAGGCATAAGTGTAGTCAAGTTCAGGCAAGTGTTCAATAAGGCAGGCAGCAAGAATCAGGGTCAAGCAGCCAGGAAACAGTAATTAAGGAAACCTAGGAACACGATTCAGCAATTCCTATAATCGGGCATCTATAAGTTTCTATATATAATATATCATTATTAATAATATACCTCAACTCACTTACTAGGGTTTCTGGTTCTTTTGAGCAAGCAGACAATGAATCCACACCAATGAGCGTATAGTAAAGTGATGTATTGTAAAATAAATGATTACACTTAGACTAAACAAAAATTACAATATTTACAGTTACACATTACACAAGTCTACATAGTTGCTACCAAAAAGGCAGGGGAATAGAGTTCGGCTTCATCTCTGCCTTCCCCTCTGGTCTTCATTCCTCACATGTCTTGTCCCAGGCTCCTCTGGCTTCTCTCGCTCTCTAGCTGCCTCCTCTCAGCTGCCCAGCTCCCCTCTCATTTGTCCAGCGTTCTTTTATCCTGGGTTCTCACCTGCCCCCACAGAAACCCTCCCAACTGCCAAGATGCTGTGATAAACCCCCAACTTGCCTACATTCTGTTGAGCAAGTTTTCTCACATACACAATCAGTTTCATGGTCCCCACAGCAGACATAGGCCTTAGTAGTCACAGGAAAACCTTTGTTATGATAATCAGGGCTTCCTGTAAATTCCCTGAACAACAGCTTTCATATGAAATAACTAAATCAAGATGGCAATTTCTTACAATCCCCACCTAGAGGGCGAAGGACTTCACAAGGAAAGAGCCCTCTAAATTAACAAAAAGCATAGCATTGCCAATGCTGGGACACCCATTAATACACTGTTACTGTATGTATTGGAGCTGAAAGTGATAGGATTACTGAGACCCAAATGATGTAACACTCACAAATATTTTAAATTTGGGATACAGTGAGTTGAATTTGAACCTAATTACACAAACACTCACAGTTGTTCATACTCATAATGTATAACCCTTCAGCCAGTTATGAGCCCACACCCCAACTTTTAGAGGTTTAATATCCATCTTATTGTGCTGCTTTGTCTGTGCCCCACTTACCACCTGACCCTGCTCCACCCAGGTTTGGGCTGGATCCCATCTTAGGCCTCTACTTTTAGCAAACCATGGTCTTTGAACTTTGATGTTTGCAACACCCAATACATTCCTGCTTACCACAGTTTTCATATTAAAGAGACCACACAGGGAAAACATTTTATTATTTTAGGGTAGGGTGTAAATGTCTGTGGCACATTTTATTAATCAGCATAGCTGGAAAGAGCACCTCAATTCAGCAATAGGTGTGTATGTAATGCCAATACTGGCCTCAGGAAATTCAGAAGATACACTACACTAAAGTGTGCAGCACTATCTTGGCCAAATCACTAGTGAGATGTTTCTCGCCTTTGTCTCAGTATTTCCATATCAGTTTCATGCCTGAGTATCACAACCCAACAAAACAGAAATTAGCATTATTATCAGAAGACAGATCATTTGGGACAGACCCCACACAAGAGTTATTTAACAACAAAAGAACAACACAGGAAGAAACTGCTGTTTCTCGCAGATCTGTTATGTAAATAACCCCATGCATATCAAAGTAAGAGCTCTGGTAACTTTTAACATGTAGACTGTATATTGGAGTTTTTTCACCCCACCTTGACAACTGTAAATTGTAACAAGTACAGATACAAAAAATGACAGACAAACTTTGGAAAAAAGTCAAAAGAGAAAAAAAAATATAGAGTGAATACAGCTTTGAATGGGAAACACATATTGATGTTATCAAGCAGCATGCAGTCTATGTAAAAATGTTATAAATGTGTTGCTGCTAAACCAAGGATAAAAGAAAACATGTCACTCAGGCAAAAATACACCAAAAATAAAAATTCAAAATATGCCTCAGTGCTTTTTACCCTTTTGTAGACTAACATAGCAACTATTTCAAAACTCCACAGTGCAGGCACTTCTAACTATTAAAAACAAAAATATTTTAGAATTTGTTCAACCTGACTGTACCATATCAATTTAGAGGCTTTTCCTTAAGTACAAAAAGTGAAGAAAAAAACAAATAGGTAAGGTCCTCTATAACTCTTTTTTTTTCTGTGATAAAGGGGGAAGGGAAGTTATTTGGAAATTCTTCTTTTTGTGAACTGCCATCCTGTTACCTGGAAAACAAACTTATAGAAGACATTAGCACCGATTCACATCATCTTTTGTTCTTTTCATTTGAGAAATCTCTATCTTGAGACTCTCCAATTCATTGTTAAATTTTCCCCATGCATTTTTCAGACTTGAGTTCTCTTCACTCAGCCTTTCATTTTGAGTTGTAAGAACATGGTAGGGAATCCATGTATTCCAACTCTTGCTTTTATTTTGTAATCCCCACCTAGAGGACTTCCAACTTCCATTTCCATTGTAAACATTTTTATGATTGTTCGTGTTGTTAAATTGCATGGTACAATTTCTTGCTATGTGCCCAACTCTGGAACATGCATAGCATCTAAACACTTTCGTTTGTGTACATTTTTTTTCTGTACTGTACACACTTTGTTTCTCAGGGTGGGTAGCCTTTATGGCAAACACCCTATCACTGCCAGGCTGCTTCCTGGGTTGAATAGGTTTGTAAACCTGTACTTTAGGAACGTCCTGCTTTTGTCCCACAGTCCTATTTTTGGTACATTTCAGTGTTACTATAGGAGGCTTGGCCTGTCTACAACAATCCACATTTAGCATTTTACTTTTGACTGCTAATTCACAATTCATATTGCTGTCTTTTATGCATTTCACATCAGTTACGTTTCTATCATTTTTAGCAGTGTTCTCTACTTTAACTGCAGAAATTACACAATCTCTTGCTCCTAACTGAGCCTTTAACTGTTTAAGCTCGGATTTGCAATTTGAATGATCAGCCCCTGCTTTTCTGAAGGTTGCAACCAAACTTTCTGCATCCCTCAGCCTTTGTTTGAGCTGCTCATTCTCTATGCAGACCTGCTTGTATTCTGCAGTTGTTTGCTGGTTTCTAACATTAATAGCAGCATTTTCTACAGAAAATTTTAGAGAATCTACTAACAAATTTAAACAATGAACCTTTTCTTCAAGATTCCCTTTTTGCACAGATACAATTTTATACTGTTCTGTTATCCAACAGGCAGCATAAACCAGTGCACCTTTACCCTTTGATTTAGACAGAGATTTGTCATGAATTGCCCTGGCAACATAATCTTGAGCCTTAGGCTAGGGGCACACGGCGCGATTTCGCCGCGATTCTGCGCTGGGCGAGTTGTCGCTGCGTTTTTTAAGCCGAAATAGCTTTGCTAACTTTGGCGCTGGCGTCAATGCAAATCGCGGCGAAATCGCTGCGCTAATTCACACGCGGCGATTCTTTTTCTACTGTCGCCCGGAAACGCCCAGCGAGGCAACTTCGGACGACAATAGAAAACGAATCGCCGCGTGTGAATTAGCGCAGCGATTTCGCCGCGATTTGCATTGACGCCAGCGCCAAAGTTAGCAAAGCTATTTCGGCTTAAAAAACGCAGCGACAACTCGCTTAGCGCAGAATCGCGGCGAAATCGCGCCGTGTGCCCCTACCCTTAGCCCATGGATCTGGAGATCCTTGCATACATTTAACAATCTGTCCTGAGCATTTGACCATGGCCATCTTTTTAGCTAAAACCTCCAGGGTAGGAAGGGGGTGATGGGTGGTGACTACCTTTAGGGGTTTTGGAAACCACGACTAAACTAAAAAAAAAAAAAAAAAACTTGATTGTCATTGAATTTATTAAAAGTTCAGATTAAAAAAATGTGCGGAATGATCCGAAAAAAGAACACAGAATACCACGGAAACCTCTAATAAAAATTTGTGTTTTTTGGACAATTCGTAGCAAAAAAAATCCTGTAACATTCTGATTCATTTAAAAATGGTCCAATAGGATCCGTAGCCTCCCATTGACTTCTATAGCACTGTGACAACTTTTACTTGGCAATGTTTGTCATGAAAGGCTTTCGTGTTTTTTTCACTTGATAAATCTCGAATTGTCAGGGCTTTTTAGAAAATTAGGGAAACCACAACATTTTTTTCGTAATTTGTGGAAAAAAAATCTAAAATAGTATATGACCCCCTAAATCTGTGGCAATTTTTTTTGCAATGTAAAAAAAATGTTCTTGAAAAGTCAAGCAACAAGTGAGAAATATCCATACCCTTGTTAAAAAAAAACGACATAAAATTCCCCATGACATTTCTTACCCATAGAACATGAACATTTTATGTGTCTTTTAACAGGCGCCTAGTGCACCTTTGCATGAAATATGCTGTTATTTATGGAACATTCTTTAAATTGTGTTGAAATATAAAATGACCTAGATAGAGGGAAACCTTTCACCCAGGTTGCGTGTATAGCATGAGCTATGTATATCATATAGTCAGCCAAATCTGCACTTGAAAAAGCCTTTTTTAAATATGAAAATGCTCTGCTGCTGAGTAATGCAGATTACCATGAAGCCTGCAAACTGAAGCCAGTGGTTCACATGCCACTAGTCACAGTCCTAAATTAATTGATACTTAACAAATACAAACAGATGGCTACTGATTATTTCAAAATAAAATAACATTCTTTATATGGTGTCACCTCTATAAATATGAAAACATAAACACTTTTTAAATTATATCTTGGTTTGAATTAAGTACAAGGTACTGTTTTATTATTACAGAGAAAAAGGAAATCATTTTTAAAAATGTGGATTATTTCTTTATAATACACAAAAGCCATGAATATCTTGTAAATTATATCCTTATAAACGGTGAGTTCTGATGTCATCAGTTATAAACGGTGAGTTCTGATGTCATTTCTGTCACATGACTCATTGAAACTTGTGTATTATAATAAATAAAGTACCCCCAGTTGCAAAATATGAGGATATTAGAAGTTACCTCGGAGTTCCATGACCTGTATAAAAACACTCGGCCTTCGGCCTCGTGTTTTTATATGGTCATGAAACTCCTCGGTAACTTATAATACCCTTATATTTTACAAGAGGGGGTACTTTATTCACTATATAATCGAGTCAATGGAAGGTGGCCTTTCTGTAATTCAGAGCTTTCTGGATAACAGGTTTCCAGATAACAGATCCCATATCTGTACTGTTGCCCACAGGCGAAAGGGTGACTGGGAACCCGAGAGGCTACTTTCCTAGAAATAACTTCTGTATAGTGAAGGCAGATTTTTCTTGTGCGTTCTAAAGTGCTATAGTGATTTTTACAAAGTGCTATCTCCAGAATAAAATGAAACAAAGTGCTTTCATGCTTTTTTCAAAATGTAGAATGAATTAAAGGAAGGTGCAATGGTATTTTCTTCAAACAAAAAAACTCAGCATGTGGCTTCTCCACTCTCTGGTGGGATTGGCAATTTACAAAATCCTTAATTGTTTTTCAATTAACAATATTGCGCTAGTTTCTGTTTTTTTCTTGTTTTGTTTCATAGCCTGTAGCGCTCATCTATATTTTTATGATTTGGTGATCCAGTGGAGGAACTGTGAAAAAGATCGGCAAAGGAAAAAATTCTGAGGGTTTACTTTCCCTTTAATCTTGAAACTCTTGTTGGTTTTGCCATTTTAACTCATGTGCAGAAGTGCTCTCTGGTTGTGGCAATCAAAATGTCTTTAACTGCCAGTCAGTAGACTGTTTATCAACTGACACCTGAAAAGGCACATTAGTAACTCTAACATTGCCAGTCACTGAAAGAGTGCACTGCTCAAGAATGCTCAAGAATAAAGCATTTGAATGGTTCCTGTTTTTTACCACCACTTTCTGCAGATTAATATACAGGCTCCCCCTAGGGGCCCGATATGATCAGGGGCCCATCTAGATTTTTTTAAAATTATCTTTTATTTTTATTTGCACTTCTGGGTCTGGCCGGGTGCCAGAATCGAGGATTTGTACGATTTTCGGACTGTGTGTGGAGAGTCCTGACATTTTTCGTCTGGCGGAGATCGGTCGTTTGGTCAATCGGACAGGTTTGATTTTGTCCCGACCGTCCCGCCGGAGCACATTGCGCTCTCATCGTAATCCGATCGTTTGGCCATAGGGCTGAACGTTCAGATTACCCCCGATATATCCATGCCCGTTAGTGGCATATCGGGGAAAGATCGGCTCGTTTGGCAAAGCCGCCAATAGAGCGGATCTTTGCGTCTATGGCAGTGGCGTAACTAGATATTACTGGGCCCCACAGCAAATTATTTTTCAGGCCCCCAAAATGTTTAGAGGTTGACTTGTTTCTCCAATATTTATTGAAATTGTATATGAATTAGGGCCTCATGGGGCCCCTATACCTCCTGGGCCCCCCTGCAGCAGGGTCTGCTTCCTCTATAGTTACGCCCCTGGACTATGGCCACCTTAAGGCTAAAAAAGGATACCTCATAGTACAAGTTGATCCAGGGACTAGTCCGATTGCCATCTTGGAGTCAGGAAGGAATTTTTTCCCCCTCTGAGGCAAATTGGAGAGGCTTCAAATGGTATTTTTTCCCTTCCTCTGGATCAACTAGCAGTTAGGCAGGTTATATACAGTATAGACCTACGGTTGAACTTAATGGGCCTGTGTCTTTTTTCAACCTAACTTACTGTTACTAATGTTACTATGTTACTATTTTACTATATTATTATGTAAGGAGTGTGTGCTCCCAGATGCATGCAGAATCTGACCCATCGCAACGCCTGGACCCGGCAGTAGCCTAAAAGGGGGGCCTGTGGACCCCACACCTCATTTACCTGCCATTGCTGGGAACTATTTACAATCAATTGGCTGCTATAGTTCTTTTTAACAGTACCAGCAAGGAACTAACGCACCCAGCTTGCATTTAACATGTAACTGTTCTTATTTATGATTATAATCCCATATCAGCGCTGTGCTATATGTTGGCGCTCTAAAAATACTTGTTAATAATAATGAGTGAGCAGAGAGTGCAGAGCAAAAGGCAACCGCAAATACTGCTCTGTGGAAATTCAAAAAATGAAATGCTATTGTGGCAGTGGAAAGTTTTAAATACTCTATACCAGGGAAAAATTCTGATTTACCTCAATGAGTTTAAAACATTTCACTTGATCTTGCGCAAAACTGAAGATTATTATTATGCCTTGCAGTTTTAGGTGTTTATACTGCCATCTGATGGTAAATTGCATGTATTTGTATTTGCGTGTATTTATATGTGTGTGTGGAATGACTTTGCACAGGATTATATTTTATATCTTAGGGTTCGTTGCCACTATTAGAAATACCAGACATCATGAGTCATTTTGGTGCAGCTTAGTGGAGTTTTCCTTTGCATCTCCCTAACTATAAGTGGAGGTAAATAAATAGTGGCTTTCACAATCAACGGTGGATAAATCTATTGTTCTGTAAACACTTCTTCAAAGGAGGGAGGATTATGTTTCTGAAAGTATTTTGCTGCTGGGGTTTTGTTCATGGCTCCAATGCTTCTATGTGTTACCTTTTCCTTTTCGTATGCACATTAACAGACACCATGAGAACTGTAGAGTAACTGTAGGGCTTACTAGTAGATCATACTATAGACAGATACAGGTGGAAAAATTAAATAGAACAAATAAATTAAATCTGTGCCTGGTTTTGTTAATATTATTGTTATTATTATAAAGCAGCAAATGTGACACAATCTGCCAAACATCTACTCACATGGTCCATTTATTTGAACTTGTGTTAATTTATTTAATTTAAAGCCTAAAGCCTACGATACTGATTCATTTTATTATGCTGCTTTGATGAACCCTGGCTTGAACAAAGGAGTGGGCAGAGGGCACCTACCTACCCCAGCAGAGCACTTGACATCTGTCACTCTGGATTCATGTAGTAGTCCTATGCCAAGGTTAATGTTGATGCTAAAAGAATTGGGAGAAGCACAAGCAATCTGACTGTGGGAAAACACCCTACTTTATAACAAGAAAAATCAATAGCACAAACTTTAGTTCTTCAGGTGCAGTAAATTAAACAGTGAACATACCATTCCAATGGTGCATGTTCATTTTACATTCTGTGAAAAACATTCACTGATCATCTGGAGAGGTGGAGGAAAGCACCCCCTTGAATTCTAAATTCTGCCAAGGATAATCACTCCAGTTGAATGCTGCTGTGGGCTTCTACAGTTCTTCATCGGCAAGAGGTCGTGGAAAGTAAGCTTGAAAGGTGCTTTATGTAAATGAAGGGGACTCCAAAATGACTGTTTGGTCCTATGTACCACCAATAGAGACTGGTAAGAATGGGGGGTAGAAGACAGAGGTTCCCTCTTTAGAAGCATGTTCACATATTTTTGGGGAAGCCCATATTGGTGGTGCAGCAAATAATTTACTTTTAGCCTGGGGGTCTCTTCATTATTTGTCATATGTCACTGTTTGGCTTTTTTTTAATCACTAGTAGATGCCATGAAAGTGACATGGCTAAAAAGGGTCAAGATCTAATTCTGGGTTGGGATCCATATTGATACACCTATCGTACTGCTTCTCTGATAATTATAGTATATGGGGCCCTAAAGATTCTGTTAGGGAACTAATTTGACTCCAACTAGCCAGTTCCTTATGGTAGCCATACAAGCACAGATATTATCAAAAGAAACAAAGTTTGTCGATATTCACTGAATATATGGCAGCAGAAAAGGTGACCAGTATTGGCAAAGATCTGCCAAGATGGAAACTTTTCAGTGGAGTAACTATAGTGGAAGCAGACCCCACAGTTATAGGGGAGCCCTGGTCTGTTTCCTCTATAGTTAACAAGAACCCCCCGCTCTGGACGGGAGGGTTGGAAGGATGGGGATCGGAGAGCACCAGACCCCTCTAAAGATTTTTTTTCAGGGGGGCCCAGCACTCTCTAGTTACACCACTGAAAACATTGATCAGGTGCCTTTGAAGGCATCCAAACATCACCCAAGGTTTACTGATGAATTGTCAGATAGATGTAGATTTATATTGTTTCTACCTGTATATCCTGACAATTCAACTTTTAATATTTGTAAAGAAAATTGGTGGCAAAAAAGATCTTTATTGTTATGTGTATGTCCACCTTTAGGTGCCAGATATAAAATCCTAAGTTATTTTGGGCATACATACAGAAATACTAGACAGTTGTATACAGTATATGCTTATATGTAACGCAATACATATATATATATATATATATATATATATATATATATATATACAGTATATATATATATATATATATATATATATATATATACATACAGGTATGGGATTGTTTATCCGGAAACCTGTTATCCAGAAAGTTCTGAATTATGGAGAGGTCCTCTCCCATGGACTAAATTATATACAAATAATCCAAATCTTTAAAAAATGATTTCCTTTTTCTCTGTAATAATAAAACAGTACCTTGTACTTGCTCCAAACTAAGATATAATTAGTCCTTATTGAAAGCAAAACCAGCCTATTGGGTTTATTTAATGTTTACATGATTTTGTAGTAGGGATGAAGATCCAACGGAAAGATCCGTTATCTGGAAACCCCCAGGTCCCGAGCATTCTGAATAATAGGTACCTGTATATCAGTGTTAGGAAAAATAAGAATTCCATGTTCATTTTCTGACAAAGATCTGTGCTGCTGTATTCATGTTACAATATTTTATGATATTTTTTTTCTAATAAATAAATTCCAATAAAGTCTTACATTTTTTAAAAGTACCTTCAGGATGATACACATAGGATACTCCTTTCCTTTCAGGATGATTCTGTTTTTCCATTAGTATGAAGTTTACGTTTTACCCAAACAGATTGCTCATTCTCTGTAATCCCTATGCAACCCCCACAATTTTCCTTGCAATTAAATGGTATTGGCTAACTGAGGGTTTTTTTAATCCAAACTTTATCCCATTTTTTTGAAAGGTAATGTCACAGCAAATATCATTTTATTTTGCATTTATTTGAGTTCGACAAGAGTTAATACAAAAATGCATTTTTTTTAAATTCACTAAAGTTGTTTACGACTTTCCTTTCCAGTTCCTATCCTTTTCCTCAGCAGTTCTGAGGTCTCAAAAAACTATAAAAAAAAACCTATTTTATAAACCTTTGGCCAAAACTATTGCAAGTTTCCAAGTTTATCCAGAATTCTATCAATTGATTGGCTCAAAAATTTGCTGATTATAAAAAAAAATGTTTTTGTCAGTTGACATTCTTATAGTGGGTGTGTATAGGAAATTCTCACGTGTTTAAGAATATTTATTTGTCACATTTACAGGCGGGAAAAACATTGTCACCAATAATAGTAAATACCTTGAAGGATTCATTTTCACTGGAGAGAAAAAAATAATAAGCTTGAGAATGTTTTAAAGAATTAGTAAAGGTTAAAGATAAGGTTATGGTTTTACATACTGAAATAAGGTTATTATTTAAGTTTTTCTTTTTTATTAAACAATGCAATACATTTTAGTAAAATGCCAATTTCACTAAAGCCTGTAGTACTGCGATTGGCAAGCATGTACCACCCTAACATTCTCTAGCCGTCTCTACTTCCTCTCCTTTATGCATGGGCTGAACTCTGCACTGGCACATGCTGTATGTTTGACACAGGTTGGACAAAATTTAAAGTTTTATTATAGTTATTTTCTTTTAGTGTCACAATCATGCTGACTACAGGTATGGAATCTGTTATCCAGAATGCTCGGGACCTGGAGATTTCTGGATAAGGGGTCTTTCTGTAATTTGGATCTTCATGTCTTAAAGGAAAACTATACCCCTCAAACAGTATAGGTCTCTATAAAAATATATTGTATAAAACAGCTCATGTGTAAAACCCTGCTTCATGTAAATAAACCATTTTCATAATGATATACTTTTTTAGTAGTATGTGCCATTGGGTAATCAAAAATAGAAAACTTCCATTTTAAAAAACAAGAGCCGCCCCCTGGGATCTATCGATTCACGGGGCATACAAACATACCAAACAACCCATACATGTTAGGTCACATGAACCAATTAACAGTCTTTTGCTTCCACACTTCTTCCTGTTACAGTTACAGTTGTAGATTTGGTCTGGTCAGGTGATCACTGAGGCAGCACACAGACCATCACGAAATGGTGTTTCAAGGCAAGAAATGTAAAAGGGCAATATTTAGGCTGGTTTTGCTTCCAATAAGGATTAATTATATCTTAGGTTACTGTTTTATTATTACAGAGAAAACAGAAATCATAAAAAAAAATGATTATTTGATTATAATGGAGTCTATGGAAGATGACCTTTCCTTAATTCAGAGCTTTCTGGATAACGGGTTTCCGGATAATGAATCCCATATCGGTATATACTTGCTGTCCTACAGCCACAGCTCCCTTGCCAAAGATGGAGTTTGTAGCTGCTGTACACTAATGGGGTAAATTTCTGGTTCATTATGGTCTTTCCCACAGTTATACTACCAACAGCTTTCTTGGAAGCCCCTGATATGTGTGCCTTGTAGGAACTAACCTGAAAAACATTTTCCACTCTCCAGTTGATACATCTGGGGTGCAGACCTATACAAATAATGTAGCATAGCTACAACATAACCATACCAACACACCCAGAAAATTCTCAGGGGGTCCACAGTCTTGTCTTAGGTCCAGTTAGGGTTGAGGTTTTGGGAATAATTAGTAATGGGCGAATTTCTGTCGCTTCGGCAAAAAAAATCACGAAACGGTGTCCATTTTTGACGCCAGCGTCCGTTTTTTTTTACGCCTGCGACATTTTTTTCGATGCCGGCGAACTTTCGCAGCCGGCAGTATCGTGCAAATTTTAGGCAAATTTGCGTCTGGCGAATAAATTCTCCCATCACTAGGAATAATGTTAGAATGCTTGTTATTCTCATTTATATTCCTGGAGTTCCACCTTGAATGTCAGATAGAGTGAGATTTTGTGAAGAATTTTCTGTTTTTGGGACTCTATCTAAATGGCTGTTACAACACCAGTAAACTGTTCATTGAACTGAAGGGACATTGGCCAAACGATGAGCCCAAAAAGTAGATATGATCATGTTTATGGCCACCTTTGTATTGTTGATTTTGGCTGGCCCCCGAAAATATTGAACAGCACAAAGTGAAGAGGCGCTGCCTGCAACTCCACCTAAGTTTGTCCAGAAATTTTCTGTCAAGGCAGATAATCCTTGATCCTTTAGGACTGCAGAATTATTTATAAATTACCCTTTAACTAGCCAAACTGCCCAGATGGTTAGGCACTATGGTCATGAACTGGGGTTTGTACCATTCGAGTAGGAGAAGCACAATCTATGCAGACCTAGTGTAATAACTAGCAAGGGCAGGCATGTTTCTTAACAAGCAAATAATTTAAATTGTCATGACTAGTGCCAGTTGAACCAGTAAGCACTCCATGCAGCGATGGGCATCCCATAATATATAAATCATACAGGTAGAGGGGGCCATTTTTTTGAAACATTCATTTAATTTTTTAAACAAAGCTATAAACAAATCAATATCTGCGTAATCTTATACATATATAAATATTGTGACATCAGTTATAGCAATTGTTACATATCTGAAAACAGGTCAAGGAAAACAAAAACTGGATCCAATAAATTGGCCCATTATTAGTGAAAATAAATAATAATTTTCTATGGCATTACTGTATTTAATGCTTTATAATACACAAAATATCCTGTAGATGATATTCTTAAAAATGGCTCTTAGTGATGTCATCAGTTATAAACAGAGCTTAATGATGTCCTTTTTGTCACATGCCTCACTAAAACTTGTGTTTTATAGTAAATAAAGTACCACTTGTTGAAAAATATGAGGGTATTAGAAGGAACCTCAGCATTCCATGACCTGTATAAAAGCACTTGGCCATTTGGTGACTTATAATATCCTCATATTTTTATATAATTTATTATAATTTTATAATTACAGTACTTATAACTATTCTGTACCTATTTTACATCAGAACTCTATCTTCAATAGGCAATACCGGGGGCGATTCTGGGGCTGCTGCAACCTGATGCCCCCATCCTCCCACTCCACTATAAAAATCAGCATCGGAGCGGGTCAAAGGGGGGCAGCACCGCTAGTGCAATCAGACCCGGATTTGTGGAAAGGCCACAAAGGCCCGGACCAAGAGCGGCAGAATTTTAGGAGGGTGGCATGACGCCCAACCACACCAGCATTGGTTCGGAAGCTTTGAGGAATTACATGAGACACAATCGTTTTTCAAATTTCTTGTGCACCAATCCCCAGTACTCCGGACCCGATGCTGAAAAAATGCGCATGTACACAAAGATAGGGGAGGGGACAGGGATGATGAATAGCAGCGGGCCTCGGGGCGCCCGTTATGTAAATCCGTGCAATGAGTTCAATAGCGCTCTCTGCACTAGCGGAGACAAATGTCTGGGTTACAAACTCTGAAATTGGTAAACTTTTTTCAGCCCCTTGTCACGGGACAATTGCTGCAGGATTGGCCCTGGGCAATATTAGTATTTACTGCAGCCCCCATCCACAAGCAACCCATCAATCAGTATATATTTACCAGCGGTGGGGGTGGGGGGGTGTACCTGATTTTTGTTTGCAAGATCTGGTAAAGGACACTGCCTTGCAGATTTTTAGTATTAGGAACTAAATGGTATATATATATATATATATATATATATATATATATATGTTCAGATGGTACCTGCACTCAAACTCCAACTTCTGTTTGCGGGTGCTCGGTCAAATTCAAATGTATAATTCTCATAGATGGACCCTTGATAGGCCCCACAGTAGAGCCAAAACAATGGATGCACGAGTGATGAATAAATAAAAGCCTTTTTTTCACATGAATTCGGAGTTCGGGTCCATCTATAAGAATTATATATATATATATATATATATATATATATATATATATATATATATATATATATATATATATATATATATATATATATATATATATATATATATCAATACAAAAAAAGCCGCACTCCTAGGTCTTTTGTAGATAAAAAAGGAAAAAATTTTATTAATTCAACGTTTCGGCAACCACACGTGTGCCGTCTTCAGGAAGGTGAACCTTCCTGAAGACGGCACACGTGTGGTTGCCGAAACGTTGAATTTATAAAAATTTTTCCTTTTTTATCTACAAAAGACCTAGGAGTGCGGCTTTTTTTGTATTGATATTCATCTTTATTTGACCGGCACCCAGGCGGTTGGCCATTGGGTTAAGAGTGCACTGGTTTGTGGATGTTTATATATATATATATACATATATATATACATATATACTGTATATATATATATATATATATATTTTTTTATAGAGATATCTACTCTCCTAGCCTCTACCACCAGGATCCCATCCATCAGTAGGGGTAACTTTTTATAAATGTTTGGGGTGGGTACCTGATTTTTGTTCTGGTAGAGGAATATAAGGGCTGGCAGAGGAATATAAGGGCTGGTAGAGGAATATAAGGGCTGGTAAAGGAATATAAGGGCTGGTAGAGGAATATAAGGGCTGGTAGAGGAATATAAGAGCTGGTAGAGGAATATAAGGGCTGGTAAAGGAATATAAGGGCTGGTAGAGGAATATAAGAGCTGGTAAAGGAATATAAGGGCTGGTAAAGGAATATAAGGGCTGGTAGAGGAATATAAGGGCTGGTAGAGGAATATAAGAGCTGGTAGAGGAATATAAGGGCTGGTAGAGGAATATAAGGGCTGGTAGAGGAATATAAGGGCTGGTAAAGGAATATTAGGGCTGGTAAAGGAATATAAGGACTGGTAGAGGAATATAAGGGCTGGTAGAGGAATATAAGAGCTGGTAGAGGAATATAAGGGCTGGTAAAGGAATATAAGAGCTGGTAAAGGAGTATAAGGGCTGGTAGAGGAATATAAGGGCTGGTAAAGGAATATTAGGGCTAGCAGAGGAATATAAGGGCTGGTAGAGGAATATAAGGGCTGGTAGAGGCATATAAGAGCTGGTAGAGGAATATAAGGGCTGGTAAAGGAATATAAGAGCTGGTAGAGGAATATAAGGGCTGGTAAAGGAATATAAGGGCTGGTAGAGGAATATAAGGGCTGGTAGAGGAATATAATGGCTGGTAGAGGAATATAAGGGCTGGTAAAGGAATATAAGGGCTGGTATATAGAGGTATATGAGGGCTGGTAGAGGAATATAAGGGCTGGTATATAGAGGTATATAAGGGCTGGTAGAGGAATATAAGGGCTGGTAGAGGAATATAATGGCTGGTAGAGGAATATAAGGGCTGGTATATAGAGGAATATAAGGGCTGGTAAAGGAATATAAGGGCTGGTAGAGGAATATAAGAGCTAGTAAAGGAATATAAGGGCTGGTAAAGGAATATAAGGGCTGGTAGAGGAATATAAGGGCTGGTAGAGGAATATAAGAGCTGGTAGAGGAATATATGGGCTGGTATATAGAGGTATATAAGGGCTGGTAGAGGAAAATAAGGGCTGGTATATAGAGGTATATAAGGGCTGGTAGAGGAATATAAGGGCTGGTAGAGGAATATAATGGTTGGTAGAGGAATATAAGGGCTGGTATATAGAGGTATATAAGGGCTGGTAGAGGAATATAAGGGCTGATATATAGAGGTATATAAGGGCTGGTAGAGGAATATAAGGGCTGGTATATAGAGGTATATAAGGGCTGGTAGAGGAATATAAGGGCTGGTATATAGAGGTATATAAGGGCTGGTAGAGGAATATAAGGGCACTGTGTTGCAGTGATGAAGTCAGTATTACAGTGAGCAGAAGGGTTAGGAGCTAAAGGGTAAGTACAATGTGAGTGGGTCTGTGTGTGGGGCTAATCTCCCAGGTGCCAATAGCAGGGAATTCCGTACGTGTATGGTTAGGCTTTTGTCTCTTCTAAACCGACCCAAAGCCCGAGGTGATGAAACTGAATTGACCCCCTTTTAAGTAATTCATTGCCTTTGGCTAAATTTGGCCACGCCGGAGGGTCTGGGGGGCTGGGTTATGACTCGACATAACTGGGAGTGCTTGTGACGTCCTTGCTCCTGTATAAATGAAGCGCTGAGACACTACCGGTTCAGACTCAAGCGCTAAAGCGACACGATAAACACAGTGGGAGATACCAAGTCCGTAGCGCACAGGCCGCCTGCCCCTCTCACTCTCCAGTGGAATGATCGTACTACCCGCCGCTGTGTTCCTCGCTCTGCTGGTTTTCTCTCAAGCAGGTAAATGTCTCATTTCATTATGGGACTCTCTGTACAGTATTCTCCGAGTTACACTCACTAGCTGACGGTTAAACCGGTGGGTCACCTTTCAGTTAACTTTCATTATGACATAGAGAGTGATATTCTGAGATAAATTGCAATTGGTTTTTATTTTGTATTATTTGTGGTTTTTGAGTTATTTAGTTTTTTATACAGCAGCTCTCAAGTTTTCAGCAATCTGGTTGCTAGAGTCCAGTTTACCCTAGCAACCATGCACTGATTTGAAGAAGAGACTGGGATATGAATAGGAGAGGGACTGAATAGAAAGACGAGTAATAAAAAGTAGCAATAACAATACATTTGTAGCCTTACAGAGCATTTGTTTTTTAGATGGGGTCAGTGACTCCCATTTGAAAGCTGGGAAAAGTCAGAAGAAGGCAAATAAAATAAATTATTAAAAAGTTGAAAAGTTACTAATAATTAGCCATTCTATAACCTACGTTAACTTAAATGTGACCCATCTCTTTAAGTTGGTATGTTATAGAACGGCCAATTCTAAGCAACTTTTCAATTGGTCTTCATTTTTTTTTAGTTTTCTTTTTTTTTTTATATTTAATTATTTGCCTTCTTCATCTGGCTCTTTCCAGCTTTCAAATGGGGGTCACTGACCCCATATATAAAAAAAAATAATGCTCTGTAAGGCTACATATCTATTGTTATTGCTACTTTTTTTATTACTTGTCTTTCTATTCAGACCCTCTAGCTGAATAAAAAGCTAAATAACAAAAAACACTGGGTGAAATATAGTGCAGGTTTCTTTTGCTTCAATTTCTATGTTTAATGCCTTGGAACATCTAGGAAAGCAGATGCAATCTTTTTAATATTTCCAACTGCAGATCAAAACTAGATTTGGACTTGCCAGTGATTTCTATACTGTGCTAGCTTATAAAATATATAAAACCCCTTGGATAATTTCTAATGGTCTTAAAGCAGCATAATATTGAATATATTTATGAAAAAGGATTTCCTCATGACTATGATTTAAAAAAAACATAGAAGAAAATCAAAGGTGTGAAAGGCGTCAGTTAAACGTAAATACAATCTGTACAATGTAATGCCCAGTGATATACTGAAGAAGTACACTGGACTGGTTTCTGTAATTATTATGACTTCCTATTGATGTCATGTTTATTTCTTCCTAGCAAACCCATGCTGTTCAAATCCCTGTCAAAACCAAGGGGTATGCATGACTGTTGGCTTTGACCGCTATGAATGCGACTGCACGAGAACTGGCTTCTATGGAGAAAACTGCACTAAACGTAAGAAGTTCTTTATGACCTGCCTCCGATAGGATTTATTCAGCTTTATATAAAAATGATGCTTACATATCTGCATTCCTGACAGCGGAATTTTTATCATGGTTGAGGCTGAAGCTGAAGCCGACCCCCAACACCGTACACTATATCTTGTCTCACTTCAAGGGAGTATGGAATATAGTCAACAGCATGTCCTTCCTGCGGGACGCCATTATGAGATACGTCTTGACATGTAAGTACTAGTTCAAATTGGTGTCTGTACGGTAACTGGAATTATTGGTAGATTTTCAAATACTGAATTTGTCTTGGGATGACTCGGGATTTATTTTGCATGCTTTACCTAGCACATAATTATCGGAAATCCAGTAACCATTTAAATTTTATAGTTGGAGCAGTAGAACATTTCCATAGCTAAATGTATAAATTGAGAACG
Source organism: Xenopus laevis (assembly GCF_017654675.1). Lineage (NCBI taxonomy): Eukaryota > Metazoa > Chordata > Amphibia > Anura > Pipidae > Xenopus > Xenopus laevis. Next base: position 98,581,389 of record NC_054378.1, read on the forward strand.
AAATCTGTCTGTCAGAGAGCAATATGCATGACTAGTGTGTACAATAAAAGCCAGATGTGCTTTACTTCCAGTAATGTGTTTCTCTTTCATTTCCAGCACGGTCGCACCTGATTGACAGCCCACCCACCTATAACAGCCACTATACATATAAAAACTGGGAGACATACTCCAACCTGTCCTATTATACTCGTTCCTTGCCTCCTGTGGAACGTGACTGCCCTACCCCAATGGGAGTTAAAGGTAAGCTGAATACCTGTGTGTATGTATACAATGAATCATAAGTGTAAATACTAATAGCATTATATGCTAGAAAAGTTTTAAATCTCATTGAAAGATAAGCAGAGATCCCAATTGTGATGATATATTGAGCAGCTGTAAATATTCCTATGAATCATCCTCTATGGTTGAATATTGTTTTAAAATGGGCTTGATGCACTTAAGTGCTAAACCTTTTGCCTGAGAACTTAACCTAGTGGATGGCAGATTAAGTGTCGGGCTAGAAATTCCTGTTCAGTTACCAAGAATAATTGGGCTGTGGATACTGGGGAGTTAAATGAATACAGCATATAAAATAAAATAAAGTATATGCCGGCACACATGGGGATTTGCAGCCTATTGCAATGAGCCTTCTTGTAAGGCCATGATTGGCTGATGGGTTTTGCATGAGTCTCTAGCATGTTTTACACCTGCAACTAACACAACTAAAGGCTACATCACAAGCACATTTTCCATGTAGTCCCAACCTTAAGGGTTCCGTATGCGTACATTTAAAGAAAGACTTAATATTGCAAAAGAAATTCAGCCTTCAGAGTCTTCATCTGATGTAATGCAAAACTGAATGGGTCCTTGCTGGGTTTTGTGCCATAAAACTATTCGTAATAGGATTACAACTACAGTTCTGCTCAAACAAATGCAGATTCTATTTCATTTTCACCATGACTTGACAGTTTGATGCTAAGTTCTTTTTGCTTTTTTTAATGTACAGGACTGAAAGAACTTCCAAGTTCAAAGTTGGTAGTGGAGAAATTCCTGATGCGAAGAAAATTTATTCCTGACCCTCAAGGCACCAACGTTATGTTTGCTTTCTTTGCTCAACACTTCACACACCAGTTCTTCAAAACGGATATGGCAAAAGGGGCTGCCTTCACCAAAGCATTAGGCCATGGGGTAAGGGCTAGATTGCTTTTTCTTTTCCTTTCTTTTGTTTTTGTCTTTTTATAGAGGAGTAGAAGTAACTGGGCTTTTTGTCTCTTCTTACAGGTTGATCTCAATCATGTCTATGGGGAAAGCTTAGAAAGGCAACATAAACTGCGTTTAATGAAGGGCGGAAAATTAAAATATCAGGTAAATGCTTTGAATTTCTTGGCAGCCCTTAATTATAACTTGTATTTTAAGATGTTTTTATGATAACAGGCACACCATCTGTAACATGTCTAGTAAACTAACCCATAGCAACTAGAAGTTTGCTTTAGTAAGTGCCATTTCTTTGCTGTGGATTAAAAGAATGGGTGCAAATTTTACCTGTTACCATATCTCCCAGTTGAGCTGATAAGGCAGGAGAAATGGGCAACACTGTAAACAAGTTATTTAATTTTCTTTTCCAATTGCTTCCAGATGATAGATGGGGATATGTACCCACCAACAGTGAAAAGTTCAGGAGTAGATATGGCGTACCCACCCCATGTTCCAGAACATGTTCAGTTTGCTGTCGGGCAAGAAGTTTTTGGTCTTGTTCCTGGGCTTATGATGTATTCCACAATATGGTTACGGGAGCACAATCGAGTTTGTGACATACTTGCCGGGGAGCATCCAGAATGGGACGATGAACGTATTTTCCAAACGGCAAGACTTATTTTGATTGGTAAGTAGAAGTAGTTGAGATAATATAACACATTTCTGTGGATGAAGCATTTGACGTGACTGTATTGCTGTATTCATGCCCTTGTAGCCAGAGAAGCAATGTTCATTTGTTAACCAGCAGTCATGGCCTCTAATAAGTTTATTGTCTTAGTGTAATTACGCTTGTAACTCTTCTCATTCGTATGATTTGATAGCAAATGTCAAAGTAAAGCTTCAGGGATTATCAAATGTTGCTCTGACTGTAAATCGGAATATCGGTGCCATGGCTTCCACTGATTGAGAACACAGAGTATAAATAGAATATTTGCGTTTCTTAAACAAACAGCAGTATACACCCCAAAATTTGAAGGAATGCAGAGTCAGATAGCTCTCAGCGATTTTCTTCAGTTAATTCAGGTTGCAGGCACCTGTTTTAGATTTTTTTTATATGATCATTCCATCTTATTTCAGGTGAAACTATCAAGATTGTCATAGAGGACTATGTACAGCACCTCAGTGGCTATCACTTCAAACTCAAATTCGACCCACAACTGTTATTCAACCAGAGATTCCAGTATCAAAATAGAATTGCTGCAGAATTCAATACCCTGTACCATTGGCATCCCCTCCTACCCGACACATTTGCCATCAATGAAAAGGAGTACAGTTACCCACAGTTTCTCTACAACAATTCGGTGATGATAGACCATGGCCTTACCCAGATGGTTGAATCTTTCAGCAGACAGTCGGCAGGAAGGGTAAGAACCATTTTTATGCCTTAAAGCTATCTATGTATTCTAATACAGGCATAGCACCTGTTATCCAGTAGCACCAGGCGTTTCCTGAGTAAGGGAATCTTTCCATAATTCAGATGATCAGCAAAAAATAAAATAAATATTAAATAAACCCAGTAGGATTATTTTGACTACAATAATTATTCATTATATCTTGATTAGGATCAAGTACAAGGTTTAAATTATTTGATTTAAATTGAGTCTATGGAGATGGCCTTCCACTAATTCAAAGCTTTCTGGATAAGAGATCCTATAGCTATAAGAATTTTTTTTAAAAAAAAAAATAATCAGTGTTATTTTACATTTAACATGTTCTTTATTTGCATAGGTTGCTGGGGGTAGAAATTTCCCTGCAGCTATAACTAGAGTAGCTGTGGCATCCATTGAGCACAGTAGAGAGATGAGATACCAGTCACTGAATGAATACCGGAAGCGTTTCATGCTCAAACCCTTTGAGACGTTCGAAGAGCTGACAGGTGAGTTGTCGGGTAACATTTAATGATACACAATTGGTTCATTGAAGCGAGGAGGCGCCTGGAGAAAGACTCGCCCAGCAAGGTTAATTTAATGTTGTGTTTGCTTTTCTTCAGAAAGTCACTAGAAGTCCAAGTTCTTATCAAACACGATTGTTTAGAACTGACAGTGTGTTGTGATGGCCATGAAAGCAATGTTGAAATTACACACGCAGGCAAAATAGTAGTCACGATCGGTTAACCTTGTGTCTGCCAGTAATCTCACTAAACTAATTAAACACAGTACAGACATTATCACTGTCCTCACATATGAAATAAATCTCTATAGACTGGGCTAAAATAGATCAGTTCATGGTGTATCCGGTTCTGTTAATTTCCTACCACGACCGTGACGAAAAGATGAATATCAATATTTACTTTTTTTACTTATTCTATGGAATGTAAAGGCAGACTGACCCTATTGTTTTTTGAGGCTACAATTTGGGAGAGGCAGTGTAATTGTTCTTGTCTGTTTGCTGAAGCGCAAGTCTCTGACATGTTTTGCTCATTTGTTTTTAGGAGAGAAAGAAATGTCAGCTGAACTTGAGAAACTATACGGTGATATTGATGCCATGGAGCTCTATCCTGGACTTCTTGTGGAACAGCCGCGCCCTGGAGCTATTTTTGGAGAGACAATGGTAGAGATGGGAGCTCCATTCTCTCTAAAAGGCCTAATGGGAAATCCCATATGCTCTCCTGAATACTGGAAACCTAGTACCTTTGGCGGAAGCGTGGGGTTTGATATTGTAAATTCCGCCTCTTTCCAAAAGCTGATTTGCAACAACGTGAGAGACTGTCCTTACACCGCCTTTCATGTGCTAAAAAACAAGCCTTCCGGAAAGGATTTCATTAATGCGAGTTCAGATTCAACACTGGAGAATGTAAAGCCATCTTTAATCCTGAAAGAGCATGCGTCCGAACTTTAAACTGACACTTCAGTATCGACAAAGTATTTATTTGTCTGAAACCACTGTCACATTTGTATATAGTATACACAATGCTGGTTGGGATTGATAGGATTACTGGGTGGGCATAAAGACCAGCAGGGTTCAAACTCTTTCAAAACAACCTTTATTTTCTTTCTTTTGTTTTACATTACGGGGGGTTAATTTATTTATTTATTTTTTATAATTTAAATGTCCTGTGCTGCCTCAACATGTCTTTTGGTTGTCAATATATATTAATATATAATATGATTATATATTAATAAATATGTATATATCCTCACTGTATTTCACAAACAACTTCCTAGTAGCTTCAAATCATGTCATCTGTATACAAATCCTGCATATATTTGAATATGTGCATTTGATAGATATACAAAACAATTAAGCCTTAAATCAATCATCACTTGTCTTCCAAAATGTGTTTTGGAGGTGCAGTGAGCTCGTCTTTCAAACCAATATATACATATACTGTACATTAGTTCTTTAAAAAATCCAGTAAAACCACAGGTTCATTGTTGAAACTCTTACTTGAAATATAACTAACTGCACTGGACACTGGGACAGTGAAGTCTGATAGAGCCATCTTATTGGTTAAAGTTAATTGTTTCTTAACATTGATTTACCATGCTGCTAGTTGTTCATGATATTTAAGGAAATATATTGTATATATAAATAATATATTATTTAAAAAACCCTGCTTAATTTTTTATAGATTTATAGTGATTGTCGTTGTTTTAAATAGCCTTTTGTACAGTTTGAGCAGTCTGAAATATTTTTTATCTGTGGTCGACATTCCGCTGTTACTGCCAGAATTTGTTATACTGAATAATTTACGCTTAAGATAATGAATGTCATGTATTTATTAAATATTCTTTTATAAGATGGCAGGATAGCACAGAGCAGGTTCTCTGATGGAATGAATTCCATGGTTCCCTTGTGTCAAAATGTGCAATTGCATGTAATGCAGCAGAGCAGACAGAATGGATACATTTGTTAATGAGCCTCAATATCAGCCAAAATGCATCATTCCAATTTCTTTTCTATATTTCATAATAATATATAGGGGCACATTTACCTAGGGTCGAATATCGAGGGTAAATTAACCCTCGATATTCGACCGTCAAAGTAAAATCCTTCGACTTCGAATATTTAAGTCCAAGGATTTTGCGCTATTCCTGATCGAATGAATAATCGTTCGATCGAACGATTAAATCCTTAGAATCGAAGGATTTTAATCCATCGATCGAAGGATATTACTTCGGTCAGGAAATTGTTAGGAAGCCTATGGGGACCTTCCCCATAGCCTAACATTGGCCTCTGTAGATTTTAGGTGGCGAACTAGGGGGTCGAAGAAATTTTTAAAGAGACGGTACTTCGACTATCGAACGGTTGAATAGTCGAACGATTTTTAGTTCGATTCGAAGGTCGAAGTAGCCCATTCGATGGTCGAAGTAGCCATATTTCGAAATTCGAACTTTTTTTCCTCTATTCCTTCACTCGAACTAAGTAAATGGTGTTCTACAGAATAGCAATAACACTAGCAAGTCGGTCATTGTTTATAAATCAGTCTAGCAGCCGATGCAGAGTGATCTTTATAGATTTCTATATATTTTTTTTACCAAAAAAAATCTAATTTAAGAGAATGGAAGAAATGGCAAGTCCACGTAATTTGTTGGAAGTTGTGTTGGATACTTCAGCTGTGATTGTCGTGATCTTGTCAACATCCGGAAAGTTTCATTGTTTTGTACTGAACAAATAAAAATATTTTTACAAATAAAAGATGTATTTTTTGAAAAAAATGTTTCATCTCAGTTATTGGATCTGTGACTGAATAATGAGTGAAACCTGTGTTAAGCAGGATGTCTTTATTGCATAAAGGAGTAATGCTGCATGCGGAAGGTGTTTGCTCTTTTCTGTGTTTCTATGTTTAGCATTTGAATGAGTCTGGATGATTGGGAATAACATTACCCCATCTGAGAAATGGTGCTTAGGCTGCAACTGTCACTATTATTGCTCTGTGGATAATTTTCCAAATCTGACCAGGATAAAGGTATTACTTTAAAGCAGGAGTACCTGTACTTTACTAATGCAAGGTCTACATTTAGTGATGTTGTCCCATTATGACCTACATCCATAAAAGCATTGTTTAGCATTCTGTTCCATTGAAAATATTACTTCAATATTATATTGATTTATGAGCAAATGTATATTGTTGTACAACTTTTTATTATGTAACCTTAGTAAATAAACCGTAATAAATATATGAATTAAAAGAATTAAACAGGAGGGTAATTTAGTGAAGCTGTTTGTTGACATAGTCTTGAGATCTACGGATCACCAGCTAAAAGTCTACTAGTAGATCCCAATCTACTTTTTGGGCACCCCTGCTTTAAAATCATCCCATCCCATGAACATTATTGAGTGGTGCTGCATTCAATTTTAATCTCTTGTTAATATTATGCACTTGGTCTGCCATCAAAGAACTCAACGACACTGAAGATTCTGTAGGGTTGTGTCGTAGTGACAGAATGTGTGAAAGTCGGATGTAGTTGCATGGGTAAAAGTATAATGAAACCAATACAAAAATCTGATTTATAAACTACATGATTTACATATGACCTGACACACCTGTCGGAAGGCAACGCTGCATCTTCACCCGCCAAGATAAAATCTGATGGTGAAATACCTTAAATGTCAGCTGTGAATGCATAAACAAACTACACCATTTGACTTTATTTAATCTGGTTAACATTACAGCTATGGGGATCAAATTTTGTAGGATCCTAGAAAATCTTGTGCTGTTGCATAACAAGATTTCGTGGGTCAGATCTAATCTTTCATGTAGTTTAAGCTCCCCATAGACGCGACGATTCTTGCCGAACGACCGATTTTAGGGAAGCCCGACCAATCCTTCGAAATTATCGTGCGGTTAGTGGTATTCAACGATCGTACATCTTACGATTTTTCGGCCGACATCTGTCGGGAAATTGATCGGCCAGGTCAAAAAATCTTTGTCGGTCCCAGTGCAATCTATCTATGTTTGCAGGGCCAAGCAGTCAGCTCCCCTTTGTTTTCCTGGCAAATTGGTCTTTTTAGTTGATGGTAAATTCATATGATCGTACGATCGTTCTGAGTCTCACGATCAGGATCTGATCTTTTAAAAATCTCAACATCTATGGCCAGCTTTAGCCCTAACAGAATCTGATGAGTGTTAATGCGTGATGGTGTTAAAGAAAAGCATGGTAGCTGACACTCGTGTAAACAAACTGGATGTATATAAGGCTTATTGGTCAGATTAATATATACAATATGCTTTAATTACCATTTATAGAGAAATAAGTTATGTAAACCCAAAAGGATTATTATCCATTAGTTTATTGCTGAGGAAAAAAAAAAAAAGCAAAAAAAATCTCTAAGCAAATATTCTGTACCATTTTCTTCAAAACTAGTAAAGCAGGAGCACAGTTATACTGAAGCCTGTGGATGATATTCCAGCAAAATATATTAAACTAAGCTGTATGGTAACTTTCACACAAATTTGTATCTTTATAAAGGCTCTCTGCTTAGAATAACTTGTGTTCGTATGTGGCCTTTTACAATGTAACTCTAATATCTGTATTTTGCTGCAGGGCATATATAATTCACAAGTGTGCATAGAGCTTTATACACTGAGGTTTAATACATGATACATCCAACAAGACATCAATTTTCTAAACAGGCTTACTACATGATAGCAGCAACCCCCATGCGTTCCTTGCTTTTTTGCTTTCTCTAGATACTTGTGCAAACAAGTTTAGTCATTTGAGAGAAGTCATTAAGAACTCTACTAATCTATTCGGATCCCCTGCAGCCAACAGATGTATGTGCATGAGAAGACTTGCCTTGCTCAGTGTTGGCTTAAAGAACACTGGTACCTTACCTGCTTTTCTACACTATCACATTAATCACATGAGGAATTTTATCTTAAGAATCTTTTAGGAAATGTATCTCTAGCAAAGAATTTTAATGCTCCTAAAGAACAGTGTAACAGTATCCATTTTCTGTAACTGGATACATATAATATAGGATGCTTAGCACAGTTACAGCCGTGCTATAGATGAACGTTGCATCTTGATACATGATACAGGACACGGGTACCAAGTGCATCATGTAATCAATGCATTAAATGCAGAAATTGGGAACAGAACAGTGGAGTTCTGCAATAGAAAGTGGGGATCTGTACATTTTTTGTAACTGGGGAGGCATGAGAGCAAACAGTTCTGTATGGGGAAATGATAGTGGAGTTATTGCTGTCCTTTTAGTATACAATTTGTATTTTATCAAACTGTCCACAGTTAAAGGAGAAGGGAAGCTGCCAAAGCAGTTTATTGCCAATAGGTTAGCCACAATAGTGCAAACTATAACACTATATTTATTATGCAGAATGCATACCTGAGTAAACAGCTTTAGAAGCTCTCTGTTTGCTTAGGATATCAGCTGACATATTAGCTTGGTGTGACATCACTTCCTGCCTGAGTCTCTCCCTGCTAACTCATAGCTCTGGGCTCAGATTACAGCAGGGAGGGGAGAGGGAGAGAGGGGCAAAGTGAGCATGCTCAAGCCCTGCCCTGGATGTTTAAACTGAAAACAGGAAGTCTGATACAGAAGCCCACGTGTACACAATAGAAGGAAAGACATGCTGTGTTTCTGTAAAGGAAACTGATACTCACCCGCACCGATGGCATGCTCCGGTCCAAGAGGGCGGCGCCCTGTTCCTCCACGTGGGTCCTGCTGGTCGCAGCGCTGTGATGCCAGCGCCTTCTCGCCCGCTGATTGGATGCCAGCGTCAGAAAGCCAGCGTCATGACATCACCGCGTCCAACTTTTGGTGCCAAAGGAGGCCTATTTAAAGGAGCTTGAACACTGCAACATTGCCCAAGTATAGGTTTCACTTTGTGTATTCCTGGGTGTGATTTATAGCCTTGTCTTATTTATTCCTGTGTCCTGCCTGTTTATCGTATTGACCCTTCTCTGCCTGAATTGAACCCCTTGCCTGGACTTTGACCATTCTTTTGCCAAACCCTCTTGTTACCATGAACTTTGGTCTGACGAACTGCCTCCTCCTGGGTCCGCACTCCTAACTGTGCCTACGGGCCCTTACAGTTTCTTTTGACAGAGGACTCAGAGCATCATTACTTTGAGGGTTTACTGGTGTATATAGACCTTTCTGACAACGCTTATAACTTTAGCCTTTCTTTTCCTTTCGGTGCAGTATTTTTGTAACTTTCCCATAGGATGTTAACAAGACTCAGACAGTACACCTCTTTGGTATCTTCCCACGCTGAATTTGTGCCTCTGTGACATACTTCAGAAACAACAGAGAACATAAAAGACACATGGCATGACCTTTCTGCAACAATTACAACTCTAAATTATTATTATTATTAACATGTATTTTTTAGATCACCAACATCTTTTGCAGTGCTGATTCATACTGCAAATTAATACTTTACAGTGCACAGGATGTGCTATTCTTTATATGGCATGTGCATATTATACAACACATGGAACTAACAAACTCATTTCCTAGCACCCAGGGACACCCATGCGAACACCAGCAAAACAAAAGTTTGAAGACATTAACAAAGTACACTTTCAGTAAAGACTGAGGAAACTGCAGCAGCTCAGAATAGTATATGAAACCTGGTCTTACATCTGTATTATTATTATGCAAGTGGGGTCTGTTTCAATACTGTGAGGCAGCAGAGCTAACCATTGTGATATTGGCCAACACCAGGTTTATATAGGACCCTGATATTCCCACAACCTTAGATGGTTAAAACCTACACATTTTAAGCAGTATGCGTTATTCATGACATTTTGATACAGATAGCAAGTTATTTATGTGGTGCCACTAAGGTGACACATCCTTCTGTGTTTACTTGCATATAGCTACCAGTCTTGGGAGTTATGAGACCAGTGTATACCCAATTGAGGCTTTAGCATAATGCCTTATCATCAGGACTCTATGAGACCTAGCCCATATTTAGTTTCTGTTCTCTGTCTGTGTGTGTAAGATTATAATTACAGGTATGGGACGTGTTATCCAGAATGTACCATATCCTAAAATAAAACACAAAAGACTAAATATATCAAATGTGCAAAAATGAGTAGCACTTCTTGTTTATATAAAGCTTCTGTTGTGTATATACTTACAGTATCAGCGTCAGTGTGGGTTTGCATATGAGTGTTAATGTTTGCATTTCTACTGTGAGTATGCTAAAGAATTCCAGGACCTCACCTCTCTGTCTGCCAATTACTTTCAAGGATTCAGGATTTCCAAGTTGTTCCTTCTTATGCGAATACCATAAACTCTTTTCTGCCAGTCCACTTGTACCTGTTACCGTCAGGACTTTTTGTCTCATTTCCAGGATCCTTTTCAAGGAGTGTGTTAAGGGCTTTTCCTGTGACTCAATGGAACTCATTTACAAAGGTGCTAGAGAATTGTACTGTTATCTTTATTCACAGCTCTTGCTTTGCTGCATGTATATTTGATATGTGGACAAGTATTTGCCTTGCAGTAGTTACCTAGTCTTAAGCTGGATATAGATGGTAAGATTCAAACAAGTATCTTTTTCCAATTAGGCCACCAACATTGTTGACAAAGGATGAAATGATGGCAAAGCAGTGGAACATAATGGGGCCTACAGAGACCCTTTGGGAGAGGACCACATTAATGCACCATTGAGGTCCTTGAGGATTTTCAAAACCATCTTAACAATCAGGCTGGAGCTCCGAACACATTCCAATAAACTGCCAACTATATCTGAAGGGGCAAACTTAGCTCTGCCCCTGTATGGCCAGCTTTATCTTCTAAAAAAATTCGGCATCAAAAGCGTCGTTTCGCAAATTTTTCGCAGTTTCGCGAATTTCGCACGAAATTCGCAAATTTTTTGGCGAAGCGAAACGGCGCAAATTCGCCCATCACTAATATACACAAATGTGTCACAAGCAGGGTAAGGGATCTTCAAGATTTTCACAGGCTGCCCCTTTACAAGGTGTCAGTACTAATGAACATGTAGGGGCTGATTCACTATGGGTCGAATATCGAGGGTTAATAAACCCTCGATGTTCGACTAGGAATTAAAATCCTTCGACTTCGAATATTGAAGTCGAAGGATTTAGCGCAAATACTGCGATTGTATGATCGAAGGATTATTCCTTCGATCGAACGATTCGAAGGATTTTAATCCAACGATCGAAGGAATATCCCCTAGGGGGACCTTCCCCATAGGCTAACATTGACTTCGGTAGCTTTTTAGCTGCCAAAGTAGGGGGTCGAAGTTTTTTTTAAAGAGACAGTACTTCGACTATCGAATGGTCGAATAGTCGAACGATTTTTAGTTTGAATCCTTCGATTCGAAGTCGAAGGTCGAAGTAGCCCATTCGATGGTCGAAGTAGCCCAAAAAATACTTCGAAATTCGAAGTTTTTTTACTTTGAATCCTTCACTCGAATTTAGTGAATCGGCCCCGTAGTGGTGAGATAACAATGTAGTTGGAGAATAGCATTCCTCCAGGTTTTTCTAGTGAATAAAATTCAAATTTTCAAAATCTGAAAATACTGTAGCTAAAACCTGTCGAAATTCATGTAAAGTCAATGGCAGAAGTCCCTTTAACCATTTGAAGATCTTTTTTGCCTTCACAATTTTCGGGTGTCTTGTGGTGTTTGGTGCAAGTTTTTATCTTGAAAACTATATCCGATATAGTCGGATATAGATCCGACTATATCAACCTAAATTATTAATTTTTGAATCTGTGGATGGGAGTTACGTTGAGTTTGTTTTATTCAAATTATGGGAAAAAGTTTCATTTTAATAAAGAACCCCCTTTAAAGATGCATTTGTGTATCCCACTGCAATCTCCATCAGCTGAAATACACCCAGCAAAGAAATTAGCTTTAATGCTGCTTCTTACCAAAGCAATAGATGGGCAGAGTTGCATTGTGGCAACTGAACCACACACTACAGAAAGCTGATGTCCTGGGTTCTCAATTGTTTGTGAAAACTTACCTTCCTCCAGACTGCTGTGTTCCATACCAGAGCAATATGCATTAGTCAGGCAGCCAAAGACATTTATGTGGCCCTAGCCTTAATCAATGAGAAGATCTGTGTAAGAAGAAGGTCAAAGAAACAATTTGATATACAGTGTATATACAGATATACAGTATACGGAGGTATTGCTAAGTCTCCACACTTACCACCCTCCTGCAGTGTTCCCTATAGTGGAGCAGGCACTGAACCTGTGTCTTGTTATGGAAGCCGGAATGTTGGCTGCATCTGCCTAGCAACCAGCAATGTCAGGGCGGTGGGAAGTTGTAAAACAGCCTGGGAACCTCCAGGAGGAAGAGGATGCTGGAAAGCCTGGCAGACACAGCCAAGAGGAGGAGAGACAAAGTTCCACAGTTCAGGGAGCTGCATACCTAACAACTGTCCTGTTTTTCACGAGACAGTCCCGATTTTGACTGCTCAACCCGCAGTCCCAGATTGTTACTGAAATGTCCCGACTTTGATCTCCTGCACTGAACAGCCAGAAAAAGATACAAAGTTTCGAAAACTTAATCGGCTTTTGGCAGAGAGCCCAGAATGCATGGCAGGTGCACTTGGATGCTTTTGTAACAATTTAAGATAAGGAAAGAAATAATTGTAACTTAATAATAATTGTATTTAAGATAAGCAGGTCTCTTGGGGAAACTGTGACTTGCAAATTATAGGGCAATTCACCTTCATTAGCAAAACTGTGATAACACATAAAAACCACAGAAAAGTGTTCAAACTTTCATAACCTGGCAACTTTTGAAAACTTTGAAAACATCACATGCACGCGCAGAACCTCTCCTGAAGCCACAGAAACTGTGCTGCTCACGCGGCTGGGGTGATCCTAACGCCAACCGCATGGTCCTAGCGAGTCCATGCGAGTGCGATTTTAAGTACCGGAGCACCCAGTGCCCCTTAGGATGTGGCAGGGTGGAATGCCGCCCCTAAAATTTTGCCGCCCTAGGCCTAACCAATTGTGACCTCGCCACAAATCCAGGCCTGGCTGTGCATGTGGATTTTTGTTTGCAAATCGCTGGAAAATCATCAGAAATTGGGGAACTGCATTAGAGTGACAGGAGACTGTGGATAGACTGGAAAATCTGATAACTCATGAAAAAAATAGGGGGGTTGAGAGCGCTGTATTAGTTGCCCCTTTCTTTTTAGATAAAAAGTTAGTTTATCAAAGACTGTCTGTGTGGGTATAGTTATTATTCCTAGTGGGGCCACGCATAGGTCGCTTTCCTCTGCTGCAAAGTTGTATAACAGGCAGAACACACAGGGATTTACACTTAGAACTTTCTCAGAATATATGACATGTAATTTATTTTGTGTGACTAGTACATAGAAGTTCTATATATATCTCAAACATAATAAAGTCCATCAATTAAAGGTTTATGTAACAGGCTGTACATTTTATTACGTGTATTTTTAAACAAGCAGTGTTTGTAAGAACAAGGCACGCCATGTAAACACATCTATCCCACACATGTAATCACACTGCATGCACATAAACATATGTTATGGTAAATTGTCCTACTTAAAGGACCATTGCCATAACAAAATGAAAATACTTTACTAGTTTTTTCAGCCCAGTACGTATAAAAATATTTTCTTTGAAGCTAAATTCTGTTTTGATTGTAGGGTGTATGCAATCTGCTCTGGTGTCGGAAGATGTCTTTTGTCTCTTTTCTACACAAACCTCTGCCAGGACTATTGTGTTCATCGGAACTATAGATAATACTTAGGTTGAAAAAAGAGCCTTACAGAAAGAAAGTTAAGTGGTTCAAAGTACAGGTATAGGACCTGTTATAATGTTCGGGACCTGGAGTTTTCCGGATGATGGGTCTTTCCGTAATTTGGATCTTCATACCTAAAAGGCCATGTAAAGTCTAAAATAGAATAAGGCTAGAAATGCTGTATTTTGTATACTAAATATAAACATGAACTTACTGCACCACAAGCCTAATCAAACAAATAATTTATGCTTTCAAATTTGGCTACAGGGGGTCACCATCTTGTAACTTTGTTAAACATCTTTGCAAGACTGTGCACATGCTCAGTGTGGTCTGGGCTGCTTAGGGATCGTCATAAACAAAGCTGCTTGAGTTCTGCATTGCTGGGAAGTAAGACGGGGGCTCCCCCTGCTGTTCATAAGTATGATTGTTTCCCTGCTCAGCAGTTAGGGACCATCTGACAATTCCTATCCACAGCAGTAAATGAAGGGGGAATGTCACTGCATACAGTCAAGTTTCTTTTAAAACGGTACACATTTTTTAATTAAAGTATATTGGAGATAGGTTTCTTTTTCAGTAAAGAAAGTAAAAATGGGATTTAATTTTTTTACCTTTATATGCCCTTTAAATCTATTGGAAAATCATGTAAACATTAAGTAAACCAAATAGGTTGGTTTTGCTTCCAATAAGGATTAATTATATCTTAGTTGGGATAAAGTACACATCCATAATTCAGAGCTTTCTGAATAACGGGTTTCCAGATAACAGGTCCCATACCTGTATTATGTTTTCCATAAATGATATAGAATATAGGATCAGGTCCCCCCTTATCTCCTGCTGAAGTTACAGATTTGTAGAAATGTTGTTGTAAAAGTCATCTCCAGGTTAGCTTTTACTGTGTGTGACCATCCAGGACACCTTTCCGATAATCAACCAACATTAAAAACACAAAAAAGTCAGTAATATGTACTGTATATTTTTTCAGAGTACAGTGACAGGTAAAATATTGTAACTAGCTTGATTTGACTTGCAAGCTGTATATCAATGACATTCTGGCTTCTTGGCAATCCCTTTTGGCTGTTCAGACAGTAAACTGACTTCTACAATCTATCATAAAAAAAACTGAAGACATTGGGGGTCATTTATCAAACCTGGGCAAATTTACCCATGGGCAGTAACCCACGGTAACCAATCAGATTTCTGCATTCATTGTTTTACTTGCAGTTGGCTTTAAAAAGCTAATCACTGATTGGTTGCTATAGGTAACTGCCCATGGGTAAATTTGCCCAGATTTGATAAATGAGCCCCAGTATTTCCGACTCACTTTCCAAATAATTGGGGGACTGGGGGACCCAGATGAGGATGTATAGCTTTCTTGAATCCAGCCTTTCAAAATAAATGCTGATGAGAACCATTAAAACTGCTGGCACATATGACTTTTGTTCGAACATGGGCAAGAGTATGTGTGAATGTGAACCCATTACTGCGGATTGTAGGAGCTGCTTTTGAATAAGTGGTATTTCTAAAACATCGAACATAATCTATTTTAATAATGTATTTGCTTTCCCCCAGTCCTACACTTCCTACAACCTCCTTTCACAGCTAGCTAGTGGTGATTGGTGCAGTTCTGCTGCAAGTCTAAGCTGATCCTGCCCCAACGTAACCATACATAGCATATAATAATCTCTGTTAAAATAATTTTGTTCATCTGTCTGTTATATATTGTTAAAGGGACACTGTCATGGGAAAACATGTTTTTTTCAAAACACATCAGTTAATAGTGCTGCTCCAGCAGAATTCTGCACTGAAATCCGTTTTTGAAAACAGGTGCACATTGCTTGGTACAGCACAACTTCCCATACAATATATACTGTAAATCCTATTCACAGCTACCCACTTACTTTAAAGGGATACTGTCATGGGAAAACATTTTTTTTCTCAAAATGCATCAGTTAATAGTGCTGCTCCAGCAGAATTGTGCACTGAAATCCAATTCTCAAAAGAGCAAAAAGATCTTTTTTATATTTAATTTTGAAATCTGACATGGGGCTAGACATTATCAGTTTCCCAGCTGCCCCCAGTCATGTGACTTGTGTCTGCACTTTAGGATGGAACTACTTTCTGGCAGGCTGTTGGCAGTGCAAATACAGTATGTAGAAGGGCAAGGAGCTATTTGGATGCATGTACCTTTAATGAATATCATCAATATGTACACAACCATACTTCAATTTTAGCATGTCAGCATTGCAGTTGTAAATTAATAGCATTTATTGATTATTTAATTAGTTAATTAATTAATTAAATAATTATAATTGCAAAACAAACAAAATTTGCATGATTAAAGGGAAAGTAAACAGGGCCCTCGTAATTATTTTCCTTTGCCGATCTTTTTCACAGTTCCTCCACTGGATCACCAAATTAAGATAAAATTATAGATCAGCCCTACAGGCTAAAAAAAACAGAGCCTAGCACAATATTGTTTGCATCCAGTGCAGGCTGCAGTGTGTTACCATATATCTGTGTGTGTCTTGAACCATAGCAAGCCTATGCACAGATTTCTCTTGTGCCTTAAAACAAAGTGCTTTAGTGCTTTTTTGAAATGGTAGAATAAATTAAAGCAAGATGCAATGGTGTTTTCTTCAAACAGAAGCATGTGGCTTCACACTGTCTGAATGTTAACAATATTGTGCGAGGTTCTTTTTTTTTTCCAGTCTGTAAAGCTGATCTATAATTTTATCTTGATGTAGTTGAAAGTGAGCCTTGTAGTGTACTGTCTGAACTGAAATCATTCTGACTGAAAGAAAGAAAGAAAGAAAGAAAGAAAGAAAGAAAGAAAGAAAGAAAGAAAGAAAGAAAGAAAGAAAGAAAGAAAAAGAATTCCTGTAGCACCAAATGCTGTCACCATCTACAGAATGGCAGTAGTTTCACATACCATTACTTACTTGCCCTCCTACATGTTTAAACAAACAAATATTAAATAGTATCCGTCTTGACATAAACAATTTACTTCCGACTGCTTGGGCTACTGGTTGTGCAACCAATAACCCCTCACCTCTTCTGCTAGGATTATTAGTCCTGAATGCTTTTTTAGTGAATAAGACTGTACTGAAGGTGGGGGCGTGGGAGAGTCCTGTGCTCTGCATTCTCTGAATACCCCATACTGAATTCTCAGGTTGTTTAACAAGAGGAATGAAAGAATGTGACTGACTGTATTCTGCCTTTTAGTAAAGTGGTAATTATATTCTCCGCCTCTCTCTCTCTCTCTTCTTTCTCTCTGTCCCTGGGGCAAAGCTGCTTTGATGTATCCCCTGTGTAACCTTGTTGCATGTTTCTTAAAGGAGAACTAAATCCCCTTGCTATTAAAAATCCCTACCCTCTACCCTACGTAGCCCCCCTCTCTGCTCCCCCACCCAGCCTAGGTGTTACTTCCTGTAATTGCCCCTAATTCTTTACTTAACTCTCCTTGCAGAGTCATAGCAGCAGAGCTCACGGGCGCCATCTTCTGACTCTTTGTTCTTCTTTGGGTCTTCTTCCTTCCCTTCAGCAATTGCTCCAACTGCACATGCGCCGATAGGCCGATCAGTTCCCTGTCTGCATCATTTTTATTTCACATTATAGTTATACTCTGTTGTTTACAGCTGCATGAAGATGGAGCTTACAAATTATATTATTACCACTACCTCGTTAATTTATACATGGCGTGGGGATATTTCTGAAGCGTACACTTAGGAAGTCTTTAAGCACCAAGTGCAAATCCTGTCCTGCACTTTTCTGAATTTCTCCAAAATGGAGACCATATTTTTCCTCATGAATATACCACTAACTTTAGGGAGTGGGAGAGCGGCCACCTATGTGTCTACCCCACCTGCTGTGCCACTGGCAGGGGCGCTCCGCTAATGAGGCGAGCTGAGCCGCTCGCCTCAGGCGGCAGCGCCAGACAGGATTCCAGGGGCGGCAAAAAGCCGCTCCTGCACCTTTAAGAGCCGAATTTCCGGTTTTTAAACCGGAAATTCGGCTGCGCTATTGCGAGAGAGCGCAATTGCGCTCTCCGCAATCGTGTTCCTGCCTCCCCTCGCCGACAGGTAAGTCGGTGCGGGGGGCGGCATTGCAGGAGCCGCCTCCTTCCCCAGAAACGGCGCTGGCCACTGGTGTTGCCAGGCTCAAGGTGCAAAGTGCATCCAGACCATGGATGCTGCAAGTACTCTAGAATGAACACTTAGGGGCAAATTCACTAAGATTCGTAGTTGCGTCAGGCGTAACTTCGCCGCACTTCGCCACACTTCACCAGGCGTAGTTTCACCAGCGCTTCGCAAATTCACTAAAATCCAAAGTTGCGCTCAGGGGTAGCGTAAGGTTGCGAAGTTGCGCTAGCGTTGATTCGCTAAGTAAAGCGAAGTTACGCTAGCGAAGGCTAATTTGCATACGGCGCCAAATTCAAATTTCAATGGAGGAATACGTATCAGCACTACAAATGGCTAGAAAAGCTTCAAAACATCAAATAAAATTTTTATTTTGCCCTACACATGTGCCCACTGTCTAGGTAAGTTGCCATGAGTCAGGAAATGTAGGGGGGAAGGAGGGGAGCCCCAAAAAATTTTTCGATCTTTTTCAGCCTATCACCCATAATGTAGAAAACACGCCAGCGTTTTTTGGGACTTAGAAAAATTTTTGACTTTTTTTGAAGCAATCCCTATCTACTCTATTGCGCTTCTCCTGGTCTGAGGTGGCGAAGGAAGTCTAGCGTAAAAGGTAGCGTTCAGTACACTGCGCGCGTTAGTGAATTTGCGTAGTTACGTCGCTAGCGAAACTTCGCCAGGCGTAAGGGTGCGAAGTAACACTAGCGAAACTACGCCAGCGTTCGTTAGTGAATTTGCACAGTAACGAAAATGCCAAACGCTAGCGAAGTAACGCTAGCGTTCGGCGCTTCGGCGCTTAGTGAATTTGCCCCTAAGTGACATGCTTTTCTGCCCCTTAATGTTCTAGTACAGGTATTAGAACACTAAGGGGCAGAAAAGCATGTCACTTGGTGTTCATTCTAGAGTATCTGGAGTTGTAAATGACCCCTGTAGTCTTCAGCTGCTAACTTCAGGTGAGGTTTTAAACCTACACATACTATAATTGTTCCCAAGCTGGCAATATTGATTATTGAATCAAATGGATATATACGAACAATTGTTTTTAATATTTATATAGGTATGTCTTGGAAGTAGTATAGTCTGTGCATGTCTAATACACTCCTGTGATACCAACAAGGCAACACATAATATTGTTTTGTACCTATAACCTGCTAAAGAAGAATACAAGACAAGACTCAACAAAGATTCTCAATCAAACAAGAAGGAACAAAATGATCAATGACACATCTCCCTAGATACTTATACAAACAACAGGATCAAGTGTGGCTCACAGCAGGGAAGAAACAGATTATTGGTCTGGAAATTACAATTAACCTTTTTTTTAATTTTCTTTGAAGATGGTCAGATACAAAATGCCTAGTTTAGTTAAACTGAATATAATTTGCTGCACCATTTTATAAACAGGACATCATAACTCTGATCTATTTTGGCATTGCTTTTTTTCTGTCTGGACATCTTGCCTACAATGTCCTAATAGACTATCAGTATCATGTTCTGTATATAACACAATAAATTAGGAATTCGCCATATTCCAATGGCCTCATTTTTACACTTTGCATACTTCATTCCTGTAGATCTGCCACAGCTCTCTGCACTTTGTTACCCTCCCCATGGCAGGCAGTAAGGAAAGGGCTGGTTGTGATCCTGATGCTGCAGTCTTTCCTTGCACTGCATGTTTAATTTCAGGGTTAGATGCAGAGTACAGCACTCTCTGGGGTGCAACAGCTTGTTAGGGGAGCAGGCTCATGCCGGCTACTCTATACCACTGGGAAGAGTAAAAGATTGCCCACAAAGTTTAAAGGAAAACTAAAACTTAACAAAAGAAGTAGAGCAAAAATGCTGTACATTATTTTTGGGGCTTCTGTACCAACTAAAAGTAACCACAGTCCTTTAGCAGGAAAGATCTGTACCTCCAAAGATGCCCCAGTAGCTCCCCATCTTCTTTATTTCTGATTCACTGCACATGCTCTGTGCTGCAGTTACTGAGCTTGAGGACCGACGCACAAGATACTGAACATATAAGGGGTTATTTATCAAAGTCTGTTTTTTTCTGGTTGGACTTTTAAAGGAGAAAACCACCATTTTTTCATAGAAAAAAAACCTCGAATTATTCATGATTTATTAAACCCCGATGGTGTTAAAAGTCTGAATAAAAAAGTACTCCAACTCATACCTGCCGAGTTCATTTAGAAGCCAATGGCAGATGTCCCATTGATATCCTGATCTGCGCTGGGTTTCGTCCAATAATCCGAAGATTTAGTGGTTTGCAGGCGTGAAATCTGAAAAAGTCACCGTTTTCGGGCGACAAATTTCCAAAAGTCACAGGTTTCAATGAAAAATCTAAAAAATTTGTGCAATTCAACTTTTTTCACATTTTATCGATTTTCGGATAAATGTAAAAAGTCTTTGCAGATTTGGTCAGAGTAGTTTTCATAAAATACTTTTCGGATTTTGATAAATAATCCTCTAAATGTCACAATATAAGACTGATTACTAAATAATTCTGATTTTTGGTACACAGCAGCTCAGAAACCAGCACAATTAGCATCAGAATTTAATAATCAGTCTTATAGCATCAGCATTTTAATATCAGAGGTGAACCCTTATTTTCTACTTGATGATTTGCAACAACCCCTTAGCTTAGTTTTTTGACAGCTGCTTAAAGGAAAACTATACCCCCAAAATGAACACTTAAGCAACAGATAGTTCATTTCATTTAACTGGCATATTAAAGAATCTTACCAAACTGGAATATATATTTAAGTAAATATTGCCCTTTTACATCTCTTGCCTTGAGCCACCATTTCGTGATGGTCTCTGTGCTGTCTCGGAGATCACCTGACCAGAAATACTATAACTGTAACTGTAACAGGAAGAAGTGTGGAAGCAAAAGACACAACTCTGTCTGTTAATTGGCTCATGTGACCTAACATGTATGGTTTGTTGGTATGTTTGTGAGTACAGTGAATCCTACGATCCCAGGGGGCGGCCCTTACTACTAGAAAAGTATATATTTATGAAAATGGTTTATTTACATGAAGCAGGATTTTACATATGAGCTGTTTTATGCAATATCTTTTTATAGAGACCTACATTGTTTAGGGGGTATAGTTTTCCTTTAAAGCAGCTGTGCAGTGCCCCAGGCGCTCCTAACAAAATCCAAGATGGGAAACTCATGTGACAACATTGAAGACCTGGATCATTACTACTATAGAAATGCTAAACCTATCGGCTGATTCAATAAGTTCAATATATAAAATGTAGTATTTCTATTCTTTAACCCCTAGACTGCAAACTACTTTTTCTTCATAAGCATGAATGATAACAGAACCATTTTCAGGGAAAGATAACACTTCTTCCAAACTCTGAACAGTAGCCAGATTGGGGCTTCCCTGGGCAGTGACAGAGAATGGAATCAATTGCACTGCACAATATAGAAGTAGTTAATAGATCAATCTAATTATTTATCATATATGTTAGCTGTGCACATCTACACCCAGTAACAAGTTGGTATATGCCAGGCCTTTGTTCTAATACACCCATGCTTCGGGGGGTAATATTGTACATTTTTTAAAAAAGACACACACTTAACCTTTCCTCTGAATTCCATATGTTATGCAAAAAGTGGGTTAGCAAATTATTACTCATGTAGGAGTTCCGTGACTCATGTAAATAATGGCTACATCAAGTATCTAACAGTCTGGATGTGCTAAGTACCATTTCTGTTTTTATACCTCTAAGTGCATGAGAGAAAGTTACAAGAGGAGCGGCTGAGGGGTGCAGTTAATTTATTCCTAGGTGCATACGGAAGGGGACTAACATTACAGTGAGTGTTGGTCATATGGTATATTATACAAAACAATAAGATCTATAGAACACCTGGATAATCATTAGATGTATGAATAGTGACGCCTCCTACATATTTTTACCTGCGGCAAGTCTGACCAAGGGATGTTGACAGATTTCTTTTATAAGCACATTTTTGTAATCTATGGATCTTCACATATTAGTTGGTTATTTATTAAAGCCAGATTCTGGTCGGACTTTTAAAGGGGAAAAACAATTTTTTTGTAGGAAAAAAAAACTTGAGTTTTTGTGATTTATTAAACGCGGAGGCTGCTAAAAGTCCAAATAAAAAACTACTCCATCCCAAACCTGCCAAAGTCATGTAGAAGTCAAAGGCAGATGTTCCCTTTACAATTGGAAGATATCATGACCTGCTCTGAGCTTCATACAGTAATCCGTTTAATTCGTAGTTTTCGAGTGATAATCAGAAAAAAATCGGAGTTTAAGGGAGTCAAATCCAAAAAAGTGAGATTTGGATTTTTTCACAATTTTATGGGGGATGGTCTTCCCATAATCTGGTAGGAAAGAAATCCACGGCACACAGGCTACTGCAAGCAAGGAACCCCTTGCACGTTTAATGCGGAAGTGAGCCTCACTTCCGCATTAAACGTGCAAGGGGTTCCTTGCTTGCAGTAGCCTGTGTGCCGTGGATTTCTTTCCTATTGGATTCTACTGTGAGGTGGCCGAACCTCTACCACTGAGCACCAGACTTCGCATCTCTACTCTGGGTGTGCGAGAGCCAGCTTTTTCTTTACTTCCCATAATTTGGAACATTTTGTATAATGGATTCCATATCTGTACCATAAATGTATCAATAAATTGGGGGAGGGGTGCCAGGCAGAAAGAAAATGCTCAAAACTTTGGACTTGATGAGAAGTATCCTTTCCTTGCTGGTATAACACACTGTAAAATATTATGAATCTGAGCCAATAAAACCTTATGTTGAAATATGCATTCAGCTCTTAATATTAATTCAAAACCATGGACGGCACTTCATTCAAGGAAACAGCAAATTTATTGCAGGCTCCTACACGGATCAAACGCCCTACGCGTTTCAGGATACAATCCCTTAATCATAGGCATATGCATTCAGCTCTTAATATTCCCACAGAAATCAAACAGACTAATAATTAATGAAGTTGCAGTTGCTCTTTAACAGGAGCATAGCCTTCATCTGGTAAATAGTTGAACACAATATTTACAATATCTAAAACATGACAGTGTGTTGGGGCTTTCCAAGGATTGGGCTATAGATGACCAGCAGCCAGAGAAATCGAGACATCAGCATGAATAAGGGCAACTTTTACGTAAATGGAGTTTCAGCTGCGTAATGTTGCTCCTGAAATGTGTATGTAACTTTTTAAATAAAACAAAGTCCAGAATAGTGCAGTGGCTGCTGGTAAAGTAAATGGCAAGTACAATGAATGCATGATATAGTGAGCAACAGCAGACTTTAGTCCATTTTTTTCAACATGTCCATGGTGTGTTTATGTGCCCCTGCCCCCATTACTCCTTTTATTCTCTCTTTACATAAAACATTGCTTGTATATCTTTTAATGCTTCCATCATTTATACTCTCTAAGGATTATAATAAAACTGCCTTCTACTCCCCGTCAGACACTGTCTCCTGCACAGACATGTACAAACAATGCCATGTATTTGATGTATTGCACCTTGCATACCTCACAGTCTAATTCTGCTAGCAATAACAACATATTCTAAGGTCAGAGTCATTTAAGAAAAGGCCCAGGGCAGTACAGGATCCCCACACCAGCATGAGCAAAAACACTAATTAACCTCTTTGTTCCAATTGGTAAGTCTTGTCATTCATCCAATGCAAATAACTGACCCTACATTTATTTTGTTGTTCTTACTGAGTGAAAATGGACACTTATTTTGTTGCCATTGTCCTGGGGCACTTAATTATCTACACACAGGTTATTTATATGTATGGGAACTGTCATACTTACCAAACCACAAAATCTTCAGATTATTGAATGAAACCCAGCATAGATCAGGATATCTTCAAAATGTCAACGGGACATCTGCCATTGACTTCTACATGAACTCGGCAGGTAGAGTTGGAGTACTTTTGTATTCAGACTTTTAACACCATCAGGGTTTAATAAATCTCGGAAAATTTGATTTTTTTTTCTACGTAAAAATGGCGTTTCTACCCTTTACAGGTATGACCAGAAAAAATCAGATTTTAATAAATAACCCCTTTAATGTTTACATATATAAAGACCATGTAGTGACCAGAAGGAGAATAACTGATATGAACCCGGGGTTTTCCAGATAATGTATCTTTCCATAATTCAGTTCTTCATACTTTGTCTACTAAAATCACTTAAACATTAAATAAGTCCAATAGGCTGGCATGGCTTCTTAGTTTGGATCAAGTACAAGGAACCGTTAAATTATTACAGAGAAAAAGGAAATCATTCTTTTAAATTTGGAATATTCGGATAAAATGGAGTCTCAAGGAGACAGCCTTTCTGTAGTTCAGAGCCCTCTGGATAATAGGTTTCCGGATAATGGATCCCATACGTGTAATTGAACAATTTTTACAGATGAACTATTAATGGGTTAAGAAAGAAATACAGGTGTGGGATCCATTATCTGTAAATCTGTTATCCAGAAAGCTCTGAATTACATTATTATTATTTTTATTGTTATATTTTTTTTCCTTTTTCTCTGTAGTAATACAACAGTACTTTATACTTGATCACAACTATGATATAATTAATCATTATTGAAGACAAAACAATCCTGTTTGGTTTATTTAATGTTTAAATCATTTTAAGCAGACTTGAAGTATGGTGATCCAAATTATGGAAAGGTCCCTTATCTGGAAAACCCCATTTTCCAAGCATTTTGGATAACAGGTCCAATGCCTGTATAAAGAAGATAAGGATAAGAAGAAATGCCAACATAGGCATTGAGTACTGAGATTTCTCAATTTCTTTTCAGTTTCCCCAAATATGAAATTTCCCCCAAACATGAATTCCCCAATTATGAATTACAGTAGCCTGAACTGATAGCCTCAATACATAGATATTTTAGAGTGTGTTAGAATGTGATTTATATCTTCTTATAGCTTAGTTGGTTTACCTAAGATAAACCAATAAAAACCTGTTTTAGCAAATGGAATTTAAATATATTGGACATATATTTAGCTGGCCAAACAGGTTTTATTGGTTTACCAACTGAGCTTCAATAAGATATAAGTCACATTTTGATTAATCTTTGCATATAATGAAATCATAAGCTGTAGATTTGTTCCCGGATGGCCTAAAAAAATCACTGTTATAAGAAAGATGCCATAAACATATTCCTACTGTGTCCAGGGGGCCCTGAAACAAAATACCCTGCAATGGAAGAGAAGGAAAATCTGCTGGAACAATTACTTATGGATTTTACCATTAGGTTTACATGTCTGTGCGTGTATCACAGAAAATGTGTGTACCTCGAACACTATCATTGTTGCTTGTTTCCTCAAAGTCCACCTTTTTAACTCACATGTCAATAAGTAATGCTGATCAATCATTCTGTATGTAGCCATTCTCATAGATGCCAGGCCATCTCTTCTACACTGAGCAGCGTTTAAGGGTAAATAAGAGAATCAATTCAGAAGAGGACTTAATCAGCTGGCATTTGATTTGCTGGCCATTTTGGGAGTGACTCTGTTGGGCAGTTGGCTGATTTTTCTTCTACATTTGTGAAACAAATTACAATGTATCTTGGCGTTGTGGTTTCCTGTAAGGTGTTTTTTATGGGTACTGAGTGCATAATTATGTAATTATCAGACAAATAATTATGCAGGTGATGTCTGTCTCTAGGTGTGATCTCACTATTCTCTTACTAACTAGTAGTTACCAAACTTCCAAAGGGTTTGTGATCTGCTGGTAAGTGCAGGTAGATACTGTATGTGGCCAGACTACGTAATGTAAAGAATGGTTGTGCCTCGTGATTATAGGAAGCAGCCACTGGCATGTGAAACTATAGCCCAATTGTATACTGGTATGGGATCCGGAAAACTGTTATCCAGAAAGCTCCGAATTACAGAATGGCTGTCTCCCATAGACTCCATTATAATGAAATAATCCAAATTTTTAAAAATGATGTCCCTTTTCTCTCTAATAATAAAACAGTACCTTGTACTTGATCCCAACTAAGATATAATTAATCCTTATTGGAAGCAAAACCAGCCTATTGGGTTTATTTAATGTTTACATGATTTTCTAGTAGACTTAAGATATGAAGATCCAAATTACGGAAAGATCTGTTATCCGGAAAACCCCAGGTCCCGAGCATTCTGGATAACAGGTCCCACACCTGTACAGTATACAGTATGTAACAGAGAAGAATTGGCAGAGTAATATATATTATGGGTATTCTGGACCATTGATAGCGTAAATAGGTATTTTGATGTGGAGGTCATGATGGAGGAGTGCTATAGATGCCAAAGCTTAGCCACTATGAAGATGATCTTGTTGAGGATGTGTTTTATATGTTTACTTTTAGTTCTTTTGCATACATGTTGCAGACTTTTAATACTACAGGTATGAAAGGCCATAATATAAATAATTAATAGAAAATAAGATAGGAAGGTTATCTATGGAAAGCATACATGCATTTGATTTGAATTGCTATGATACTTGGGCACAGGTAGGAACCTATCATCTTTGTAGCCCTGTTTAATCCTGTGTTAAAAAAAACTAAACTGAAATATTAAAAGGGGTTGTTCACCTTTGAGTTAACATCTAATATGATGTAGAGCGTGATATTCTGAGTCGATTTGCAATCGGTTTTCATTTTTTATTATGTTTTTTTTTTGTCAAGCTTTTTATTCGGCACCTCTCCCGTTGCTAGGGTCTAAATTACATTAGCAACAATGCAGTGATTTGAATAAGAGACTGGAATATGAGTAGTTGAAGTCCTGAACAGAAAGGTGAGTAATTTAAAAGTTGCAATGGCGATAAATTTGTAGCTTTACAGAGCATTTGAAAGCTGGAAAAAGTCAGAAGAATAAGGCAAAGAATTCAAAAACTATAAGAAATAAACAATGAAGACCAATTGAAAGGTTGCTTAGAACTGACGAATTTTATAACATACTAAAAGATAATTAAAGATGAGCCACTACTTAAAAAAAAAAAATACAATGTGGTGATGATTCTTCTTTAGAATCTCTAAGGAATACTTGCGTTCACTGTATTGACTGGCACAGCTATTTCCATTGTCATCATCAAGTGAGCCATGTCGACATGTTGTCTTTTTTTTTACAAATAGCTAGTTGCTTAGGAAGTCTGAAGTCTGCAGTAGTTCATATGGCAATTCAGCAATTTTCTACCCAACTAATACCTGTATGAAAAAATATTCCAGCCAGAATAAAATCAACTTTCCTAATTTCATTCACAAATAATATATTGTGAAAAAAAAAACCAATGTAAAGGGTTTAAACAGTCAAACCCCAGGTACATGTTTGAGTAGTAGTTTGGGGTAGTGCTCTGCAAAACAAATGCCCAATATAACATTAGGAGTGTCAGTGACACTACACATGCTCAGTGTGCTCTGGGCAGCAGTTGAGAAGCTAAGGTAATCGGTTGCTTAAGTATTCATGTTATGGGTATAATTTTCCTTTAATTACTAACTTGCCTTTTTATTGTGACATTTGTATTCTATATACACAGTATATTGTGTGTCCGTGCCAAAGCTCAGGTAATTGGTATCACAGAACTTGTCTAGCAAATCATCAAGAAAGAACTTGGGAATTTTCTAAAGGCACAGGTCTTCACTGCTATCGGGCTACTGTTGCCTTGGACTCATACAGAACCCAAAACATTATGTGCAGCATTTCTACCTTATTTCTTTGTTAGGCTTTAGGTCTCCTTTCATGGGTCACTACACAAGGGTTTACGGCATACACACAGATACTAAGGGGCAGATTTACTAAGCTCGAGTGAATAGTTTGAATCAAAAAATATTAGAATTTCAAAGTAATTTTTTGGGTACTTCGACCATCAAATTGGTCAAATTCGATCGAATCGAATGATTCAAACGTTTCCGAAGTAAAAATCGTTCGACCATTCAATAATCGAAGTACTGTCTCTTTAAAAAAACTTTGACTTCATACTTCGCCAAATTAAAGCTACCGAAGTCCAATGTTAGCCTATGGTTACCTTCCCCAGCACTTTTCTTTTTTTTGGTTGAAAAAATTTGTGCTAAAATCCTTCGAATTCGATATTCGAATTCAAAGGATTTTACTTCGAGGGTTTTTTAACCCTGGAAATTCGACCCTTGATAAATCTGCCCCTAAGTGTCCTGCACAACTTCGCCTAATGTGAGCTTCATCATTGTTATTCTATACAAAACATACCTTGGTGGTAACTATTTTAGGAACTTGGCAATAGTGAATAAGAGAAAAGATCTGAATAACGCTTGTATACTTAGCTTTGATCTTGCTTGCTTTATTCTTTTTTCTTCCATATTTACTTTATGCTAGAACACATTTGTAGAATGCAACATTACCAACTGCCGCTTTGTGCGTGTCAGATGCTGTCGTCAGACCATCATGATCCAAGCTGGGAACGGTGACTAATTTCATGGGGAATGCCTATTGAGAGACTTACTCCCTATGTTGCATAATGGATCTGCTTTGTACCTTTTTAACCCTGGGAAAACATACTTCTTTGCCTTGCCCCGAGTGCCAAACATTACTAAAACAGCTTCCACATACGGTTGGAAGCTGCCAGAATGGAACTGTCAGACATTAAAAGAGAATTTCCTACCCTGTTTGGGCATTTTCTTTCTTACTAGGTAATGTAAGGTAAAAACCCCAGACTGTGGGGTATATAAACGTTCTTTAGTCCTGAAAAATGTACATGCTCACTGTGAACTATCTACAGTGAACACCTTGTTATGCTTTTGCCTGAGACTGATGTGAATGATGAACAATCTGTAAAGTTCTAGGGAGTATGTTGAAACTACATAAATAAAGATAAAAATAGAATGAGTGACTATAAATATTGGGTCTCATGTCTATTTAGCATGCAAATGCTGCGTTGGTTTTGGAGGTTCTTCTTTTTTAAACATCACATAAATAAAACACTAACAAAGCCATTAATGCTCTCCCGCCTACACTCCTATAGTAAAATACAACATTTAACATTTTTGGACGGTAATCTATAGTCTGTAAGCATCTCTAGAAGATCAGGTTTTTCCATGACCCTGTGGCCTGTATTTTGACATTTTATCACATTTTTAAATCTAATGTGTTTAACTGATTTACTGTAGTGAGACATAGTATTTTTTTTTTTTTTAAAAACTTATTTGTGTCACTGATGAACTGGTTTTAGGTTGTGAGTGACCAGAAACATTGGAAATACTATACCTGAAGCGTTATACAAGTTCACAAACCATGGATGACTTATTTTGTTCTCAGCGCCAATTCTAGAACGATGAAATGGCAGCTAACGGCTGATGACCAATTCTCAATTAACTGTAAATAACACAGCAAAGCTCACTGCAAATTCTGGGCATTCTACATGTCTTCCCACAACAGTGATACATGACTAGAAGCACATATCTGTGTCCTCCTTTGCACTACATTACTTGCAACAGCCTGGGGAAAAAGTACTTACTTACTTACCTTTCCCAAATGCCCTTAGCTCATACCTAGAATTGCACATGCACAGTATTAAGTATTAAACTCCTGCGTGCACAGTTTATAGAAAGCGGGAGTTTAAAGGTGTCATTGATGACCGCAAGCACAGTCAAGCTCCTGTATGTTTCCCTGTAGTGAATTGCATGTTAAACTCCATTCATTAAAGCTACTTGCTTAAAATATGCTCTTTGTACTTCCATATAGCTGCTCTTCCTTCCTGCATTCCATTCTCAATCAAGTGTATTGTCACTTTACGCCTCACTTGCTTATAAAGTATCAGGTGCAGGAGTCACACTGGACATCAGAAATGATGCCAGACAAACTTTTACACAATTGCATCTAATTTGAGATGAACCGCAAGTGCTCTTGCATTCATTTTGGTGAATCGCTTGCTTGTGACTGCAATGGCTGGAATTCTGGGGGGGGGAAGTTTCATTGTGAGATAAAAACTGCACTCAAAATTGCACTTTGTCAACTGCATTGTGGGCGTAAATTACCCCTTAAGTCTGAGGGACGGAGGAACAACTGGAAATTGTAAGAGACATGATGGAGCAGCTCTGTGCTTATTTCTTTAATGCCGGGTGCAATGACCTGGGGGGGTGTAATAAGAGATTAAAGTCACTTAGTGATACCTAGCATACTGGCACCGGCCCTGAGTGAATTCCCCTTTCCTTGTCCTTTAATAATTAATTTATAATATAGCAAAGTATAGCAAAGTATACAATCTAATTTGCATAATGTCCCTTACATATAACCAACAAACCTTAAATTATGCCCAAAAATGTAGCCAAATCTTTCTAGACAGTTTTGTCGTGTCCATGGCTTCATCAGGGGCATAGGTCCAACAATTATGCCCCTGATGTAGCCGTGGACATGGCAAAACGCGTAGGGCAGCATAGGTGGATGGTGGGGGAATTAGCTCCCATCCGTTCCCTAGTAGACAGGTAGAATCTGCCTATGGGGAATCGGGTCTAAGACGGGAGGGGGCTTACTAAACGTGAAATTCAGCATCTATAAAACATACAGCAACTAGCTTCGTGATATAACGGTTACTCTATAACCTCATCCTCCACCTATTGTGGCTTTTTATTTTTACAAGTTTTTTAAGGCTAGAGTCCTGCACTGCATGAAGTCGTGAAATGCAGTGAGTCTGTATAAACTTGTGGTTTGTTGTGTGGGCGCGGCCCAGTGCATTATTTGTTTCAATTGAACGAATTAAAGGTAAAGTTTTAATGTCAGTATTGATCTAGTCAAACTCTGTTGATCACCTGAACTGAGCAAGAGTGTGACTATCAAGGGTCACAACCCATATTGCCTCAGTCATGTGATATGTAACTACAAACATGCGGGTGAAACTACTCTTCTGATTTATTTGCTCAATCTGATTATCAGACTATACAGTTCAGTAGAATTTTCAGCCAACTAGATTCTTGGATCCTTAAAGGAGTTTTTTACCTTTGACTCCACGTTTAGCATGATGTAGAGAGTGACATTCGAGACAATCTGCTGTTATTTTACATTTTTATTTGTTTTTTTCGAGTTATTCAGCTTTTTATTGAACAGCTCTCCAATTTAAATCTAGCAATCATAGTATGTTACTATAACATACTAAAAATTGACTTAAGGTCAACCACCGCTTTAATACTAAAGCTAGTATCCTTCAAGCATTAAAGGGCACACAAGAAAAAAGTAAGTTGTAAGCATGTTCGAAAAGTAGATGCTGTGAGTGAACTATTCTTTCTTTATTAGACTGACAGACATAAGATGTTTGGTTTCAATGAGTCTGGGGAAGAATTCTTTGTAGATATGCCTTGTCAGGATGTGCTGGGAAAATACTGATGGCATGTGTCCATACATTTTAAAAACCAAGAGACATCTGGAAGGTATGAATGACAAAGGATTAGCAAATTAGACTGTTTCTTTATGTTTTAGCCCAAAGGCACAATAACTAAAGAAGTTCTAAGGATAAGTTTTCTTTAGTATAGGTGTGTCACACAAAATGACTCAGCCTCTAAATAACCTGTGGCTGAATGAGGCGGATCTCATAACCCTGTGCCGATTTTATAAGACAGCTTTATGGTGCAACCTCCAAAACTAATATGACTTTGCAAATAGTATGAAATTATTAACAGGTGCTTAAAAATATCAAATATGTCATTGGTAGTTGATATACAGTATATACAGATGTAGGGACCCATAGGTTTTACTATGTTCCTATGGCTTTAAGCCCTACCCTTTTCCTTATCCTTAGTTACTAGGCAAAAGCCAGTTATTGGCCAAAGGGTGTAATGACCACTTCCGGTCACACTTCCATATAGTGTTTGGAAAGGGGTGGATCTTCCTCTTTGGCTGCTGGTGTCCTAACCATCTGGATATGCCCATTGAGCCTGGTTACTCCAAGGCCCAGTAAAGCAACCACCCTAAAGGGACAGCACCTTTAATGTTCAAGTTGGGGACTAGGGAACCCCGTAAATTAGGATTAGTTAGAGAAGAATAGTTCTTTCATAGACTCTCTAGGAGATAGAGAGATTATATAGCACGAGCAGTTGTGTGCTCCATCCAGGATCAGTAGCAGGGAGTAGCTTCCCAAAAGGCTTCCTTGTATGCCTTTAGTGAAGGGACCACAGTGGATAGGGTGTTAGGCTAGAATTCTTCTCCCTAACCACTCCACTGGGTGGAATCCGGACCACTTGGAGGTATATCTGCCTATGGGAATTGATGTACTGCTTGACTACTATGTCTCATTGTTGTTACATTCGTTCTGCTGTATCATTCATCTCTATCCACTTGTATTATACATCTGCTAATACCTCCATCATACGTGAATAAACCTGTGGTCCATTTATCTTGTACAAATAAACCATCTT
This sequence comes from Xenopus laevis, assembly GCF_017654675.1. Classification (NCBI taxonomy): domain Eukaryota; kingdom Metazoa; phylum Chordata; class Amphibia; order Anura; family Pipidae; genus Xenopus; species Xenopus laevis. The sequence continues at coordinate 98,613,801 of NC_054378.1, forward strand.
TTTTTATCTTGAGAACCTCCTGGGGTCCAATCATTCTCCTATTTTATTTTACAGTAGCCTGAGTGTTGTAGTTTCACTACACCTTCTGGGAAACTTCCACTTAGTGAAGGCTCTGACCTGAAGTGTGAGTCGCTTTGTAACCCATGCTCCTATCACTAGCTGGACATTAACTATCTGTGGTCTGGATAGCCCAGATTAGCGTTACACAGACATAATGTAGTAGTACTTGATAGCTCATGTTCTTAATATGACAGCGTATACACTTATCCTTTAATAATCTGAACTATGTTATAGGATTGGCTAATAGCCATAGATAAACTAAACCAAACATGGAGGTCATTAGTGAGTCAGAGTTAGTAAGACTGACATAGGGTAAGATTGCTTTGTGTTAGAGCAAATATGAAATACCAATACCTTATTTTTGTATTAAACTGTCCTTACATATCACAAAAGTATTGATATTTTATTTTGTAGCTATGAAACCAAGTAATAACATGTTCACAGTGAGAAAATGCCTGCAATGATTGTCAAGGGTTGGGTTACCAATCCATCCACTTTAAGTCATAAGTCATTACATTATGCTTCAGTGAACACATTGCTTGCCCTATGTCATCACTCCTGGATCTCTTCTCAATATGTCTGAGATTTACAGATTTTTGCTTGAATAGATATTCCCAGTTTCTTTCCAGAATTTAGAAATGTAAAATAATTTTATCAGAAATTAATATATTTCCTATATTAACAACCATGGAATGTCAAAAACACAGCAGGCAAGGCATATTGTCTTCATAAATGTATAAATGGATTTTGTAGAGGTAGTTGGCAGTGACATATGCCTCCAGGAAGCTTGTGGAGATTAAATAGCATTCACCAGTAGCATTAGCCTGTAAAGTGGAACTAAAGTCTAAAATAGAATAATGCTAGAAATGCTGTATTTTATATACTAAAAATAAACATGAAGTTACTGCATCACAAGCCTAATTAAACAAATGATTTATGCTTTCAAAGTTGGTCACAGGGGGTCACATCTTGTAACTTTGTTAATCATCTTTGTAAGACCAAGACTGTGCACATGCTCAGTGTGGTCTGGGCTTCAGTTGGGAGGTTAAGCTTATGGATCGTCATAAATTATCAAAACATCAAAAGTCAAATAATATCTGCCAGAAGCCGATACAGCAAGACTGATTGATTACTAATCAGAATATGCAGACTGCACTGGGTTCTGTTTTATCATGTAATCTAATGTGGATTTTATAGTTTTTGTATTGTTCTTTCTCCAGTTCTGCAGAACCAGTGGCTGCTGCAAAATAATCCTTTAGTAAGAATCACAGTTTATCTGTTTAAATCTGGCTACATGATCTTTGTCCCTGTCACTAAAGTTGAAAACAGTAAAGGGGATGTAAAGGCAAAAATAAAATCCAATATGAATCTCTACACAGTAGCCGACTGCTCTTGAGGAAGACAAACAAAGCTGCTTGAGTTCTGCATGTCTGAGAAGTAAGGTGGGGGGTTGCCCCCTGCTGTTGAAAAGTATGATGGTTTCCCTGCAGAGCAGCTAGGGATCGCTTCCTATCCACAACAGTCAGAGTAAGTAAAGCAAAGGGGTAATTTCACTGCATATAGTCAGGTTTCTACACATTTTTTAATTAAAGTATATTGGAGATAGGTTTCTTTTTCATTAAAGAAAGTAAAAATAGAATTTTATTTTGTGGCCTTTACATCCCCTTTAAAACACGCAGGTGTATTTTACTGATGGCTTTTTCTTTAGAAGGCACACGGTTGCATAAGGGGAAAATAGCTGCCAAAACACATGTTTAGCTTGTAGGCAATTCCAAGTTTTTTCCCCAAAGTCTTGGAATGCTGTAGTAACAAATTTCAATGTTTAACCTCTGAAAGTTTTCTAGAGTCCCCTCTTAAGCCTATAGCAGAAAGACTGGCAAGTAGCAGCTGACATTTCTGTAGGCAGCATATCCTAAGCTTCTTACTACTGGTTCTATGGAAAGAAACCTGCCAACAACATTCCAGCACCTAGTGGAAAGCCCTCACAGAAGAAAAGTAGCAATAGGAGAACCAACTCTGTTTTAATACATTTAGGGGCAAATTCATCAAGGGTCGAATATCGAGGGTTAATTAACCCTCGATATTCGACTGGGGAATGAAAATCCTTCGACTTTGAATATTGAAGTCGAAGGATTTTGCGCTAATACTTCGATCGAAGGAATAATCGTTCGATCGAATGATTAAATCATTCGAATAGAACGATTCGAAGGATTTTAATCCAACGATCGAAGGATTATCCTTCGACCAAAAAAAGTTAGGCAAGACTATGGGGACCTTCCCCATAGGCTAACATTGGATTTGGTATCTTTTAGGTGGCGAACTAGGGGGTCGAAGTTTTTTCTTAAAGAGATAGTACTTCGACTATCGAATGGTCGAATAGTCGAACGATTTTTAGTTCGAATCCTTCGATTCGAAGTCAAAGTCGTAGTCGAAGGTCGAAGTAGCCCATTCAATGGTCGAAGTAGCCAAAAAAACACTTCGAAATTCGAAGTTTTTTTTTCTTCTATTCCTTCACTCGAAGTTAATAAATTGGCCCCTTAGTTTGGGAATGAGTTGTTGGACAGGCAGATGTTCAGTGCCAGGCCAGGGCGCTCTAGACAATCTGGGAAGTGTGTAAGTGTGAATAAGACAGAACAACACGAGTGAGGAGACATGGGACTAGGAATAGGCAACAGTGAAGGTAAATGCCTGGCACCCCCCAGGTATAAGCCCTAGGCATGCGCATCTTCTGTCTACCCCTAGTTCCGGCTCTGCTTATGTCAATATATTGCAGTAGATAGATGTAGTTGGACAGCATAGAGTTAAAGCAAGTAACTCTTCATGCTAGCAGACTGCACAGAACTCACCTTCTCTACATTGTTGCATTTATATGTGTATACATATATCAGTGCGGCTGTCATATAGCATGTATTCTGCACTCATAAAATTGTGCTAAGCTTTTCTCTTTAACTTGGAGAGAGGGAACACTCGCTACATTAAAAAGGAATGGCATCCAATTATACTAAACATTTTAAGGGAAATATAGGGCTTACAAGTCTTTAGCAAAACATCTGTACATACAGACATATTTACTGAGCAAGAACAGCTACTGTATATAAACGGATGTTTTTTTAGAACGTATAACCAGTTTATACAATACCCCTAATGGAAACTATATGGAAGATGAGCCTTCATTATAATGAGAGCGTATCCTTTCATGTTTCTCTTAATCACAGCTCAGAGATGAAATGAGACGCACCAGATTTATGGGTTTGGCTCCTCTGCAGTCTTGTGGATTTGTAAATGTTGTTCAAGTAGTATAACATTTCCAGGGTTTGGCGTCTGTGCCAACATACACTATGTTCTGCCTTAGCAGATAATCCTTCTCATATTGAAAGGCGCTGGGATAAGGAGTTTAATGCTTGCAGGTTCTTGTTCCACCATGCGTTAGCCCTGTCCAGACTGGCTTCCTGCCAATGTACTATAGAATCCCTGGTCCGTTATCACCAATGACATCATTATCCCCTTTCTTAAAGGGCATCTAAAGTCTAAAATAGAATAAGGCTAGAAATGCTGTATTTTGTATACTAAATATAAACATGAACTTACTGCACCACAAGCCTAATCAAACAAATGATTTATGCTTTTAAAGTTGGCTACAGGGGGTCACCATCTTGTAACTTTGTTACATCTTTGCAAGACTAAGACTGTGCACATGCTCAGTGTGGTCTGGGCTGCTTAGGGATCGTCATAAACAAAGCTGCTTGAGTTCTGCATGGCTGGGAAGTAAGGCGGGGGCTCCCCCTGCTGTTCATAAGTATGATTGTTTCCCTGCTCAGCAGTTAGTGACCATCTGACAATACCTATCCACGGCAGTAAATGAAGGGGGAATGTCACTGCATACGGTCAGGTTTCTTATAAAAACGGTACACATTTTTTAATTAAAGTATATTGGAGATACAGTACATACTGAAATAAGAAACTTTCTAAATACAATCAATTAAAAATTCTGTACCGTTTCTGAAACAATCAAGTTTATATTCACTTTTCCTCTCTCAACATCTGTTTCTCTTCATTCTGTCTTTATGCAGCAATTGGGTGTTAGATATTCATTGACAGTTTGATCCAATATATCTTATAGGGGGGCTCCTTTTGCCTAGAAGATGTATTAGAGCTCACTCTATTGAAATCACCAGTCTCTCTACATGCAGGATTTGTGCAAAAGGCAGTTATTTTGTTAGATTTTGTTTGTACTGGAATCAGTTATTTAAGTGAGCTCTAATACATCTGCTAGGAAAGGAAGCACCCTATAAGATATATTGGATCTAACTGTCAATGATTATCTCACACCCAACTCCTGAATGAAGAGAGAATGAAGAGAAACAGATGCTGAGAGAGGAATAGTGAACATTAGCTTGATTATTTCAGAAACGGTACAGGATTTTTAATTGATTATATTTGGAAAGTTACTTATTTCAGTATGCAGAAGCTTATATTACATTTCCATTTTCACAATAGTTCCCCTTTAACAAAGAGTTTGCTGTCTTTGAGTTTTGAGTGCTGGCAGGTAGTGATGGGCGAATTTATTCGCCAGGCGCGAATTTGCGGCAAATTCCCGTGATTCGCCGCAGTCGAATAAATTTGCAAAACCACAGCGAAAAAAGGACACAGTTTTGGGGAAATTGCGCCAGCGTCCATTTTCGCCAGCGTAACAAACGAGATGCCGGTGCTGTTTTGCTAATTTTTCTTAGTTTCGTGAATTTCGCTGGAAATTTGCGAATTTTTCGGAGAAGCAAAACGCCCCAAATTCGCCCATCACTACTGGCAGCAAGAAGTACCACAGTACCCTAAAGAGCACAGAGAAGACAGACTGCAGTGACTCAGTTCAGAGGTGTCAGTATTAGTACGCTACACATTATTATTGACTAACCAGAATCAAGGAGCACTTCTATGGTTACCTAGTTTATTGTACAGTTGACCATTAGGTGTACAGTTCAGTTTGATCTTAAAAATCACCCTTAATCTAAAATATCAGCCCATTTTTGGCTAGCATTAAACATGTTTCCATCTTGTTCCTGCATCATCAGTACAAATACATAATGGTGTTGCACGCTATGACAAGACTCTTTCATCTTCATTTCACTTCCGCTGGAAAATCTTAGATTATAATGCAAAGCACTCAAAGATGTCATTTGCGTGCATTATTCTCATGTCAGCCACTTTCAATACTATTTGAATTGATTTTCCAGTCCATTAAAGGAAAAGTTTAACAAACACAGTTGTTTTGAAATAATATTTTGTGTGCAGGACCCTGTGACCTTTGCATGATTCAGATAAAGGGAATGCTTTTTGTGGGTTCTTTGCTAATGTTTATAGTGAAGTTAAAGAATAGATGAGGTTGCTCTGAGGAATATATTTAAGCACATGTGCGTGGCTTTAAAGCTACAGTATACTGTGTTTTTCAGGAGGGGTTCCAGTCACTATGTTTCCCTATAAGAAATCAGTAAAACATTCTAGAATATGCTATTTTGAGCAGAAAGTCATATTTATGTGCAAGTTATTAGAGGGGGCAACCCTCCATTGTCTAAAAATCAGAAAGTATCCCAGAATGCGTGTTCAGCTTTACCAGGCAATGACCTTTGAATAAAGCACCCCTCTATGATTATTACCCTTTATTTTTGGTGTTGCAAAGTTTATACCATTTACATCAACCCCTGCCCAAATGGAGCTTACCAATATAAGAATCTATTTTCAATGGTGGAATGATATGTTCCAGTGGAAAAAAAGATTTGTCTATTACAATTTGCAGTAATCTGCTGCAAACAAAACAAATACATATGTGATTATCACAGCATTGTTATTATGTGCACATTTGCATATTTGCAGTGTCGGACTGGCCCGGCGGGACACCGGGAAAAGACCCGGTGAGCCCTAGGCTCTTGTGGGTCCCGTCGGGCCAGATCCGCTTCCCAGTGGAGCGTGACCCATCTTTGTCGCAAAATTTCATGCGTGTGCACTCATGTGGTGATGCGCGCATGCGCACTGATGCGCATACAAATACATGCAGAAGCGGCAGGGGTGCCGGAGCGGGACCCCCGGCCAGTAGCCCTGGTGGGCCTCAAGCCCCCTATTCCTACCCTGCATATTTGTCCTTTGACTAGTGATGAAAGGTGATGAAAGTGAAGTGACACATAATAATGGGAGGGCAAAAAAGAGGAAGGGGGAAAAAGGAAAGAAAAATAACCAGTATCGAAAGCTTGTAAGCAGTAAGGTGCACTTACCAATGCTAACAGGGGGTCCAGGTGCTCAAGCCCCAGACCTTCAGCTTGGGGAGGTAATGTCATACATTCTCAATTCAATGGTAGGCTGGCACAGAAACTGGACTTCACTCCAAAGTTTATATGGCGAAAACTTCTCGCACCAGTCAGTTGAACTGAAGAAGCTGCTCGGATGAGTAGTGAAACGTCTTCATTGATTACTCAGCAAGTCCAGTTGTTTTTAGATTTACCTATACTAGATATACCATGACCTGGATGAATGAAAATCTTCATAGTCATATTTAGGTTAAAGTTCACTTTAGTACATTGGAAAGGCCTCGTGCATTGGGGTTTGTACAATGAGTACGTTTTTTGGCACCTCTGGTAAAATGCTGCATGAAGCAAGGTTCTCATCTCACCTCAATACAAAAGGGCCCTTTTTGTTAATACATCCATGTCAAACTAGAGATGCTCACTAGCAAAATATTTCACCTCACTTTGCCACTTAAAAATGCCCATAGATACTAATGTATAGTAAGAAAAAATGTTGTTTCTGAAAACACCCATTGACTTCAATTTGTCAAATTTTTTGCTGTTTTGTGAATTTTCTGGGAAGTGCCCATCACTTTTGCTTTCCTTTTGCAGAGTGTGTATTGCAACTTACCCTGCATTCTGTATCAATGGAGTTGTCTCACCTGTGATTGAGGATTACAATGAGATCGATTGGGTGATTACTTATCACCACCTAATGGCCATCTTACATAACAATAAATATATTCACCTAGGTGATGGAGCAGCTCTCCAGCTGTTAAGGAACTACAAGTCCCACAATGCATTTGCCTTTAGACTCCTTCATTAGACTTCTTAATTGCATTGTGGGACTTGTAGTTCCTTAACAGCTGGAGAGCCAAGGTTGCAGATCCCTGAGCTATGTATATATATATATATATATATATATATATATATATATGTGTGTGTGAGGAATTGGGTCCGCGTTCTGTTAATGCGCACCGGCGCGTGACGCAGGACGCCGGCAACAGGCGCCGGTCGCTGGCGCAAGGACGCGGGCGAAAACGCTGAAGACGGACGTGCTGGCGTCAGTACTACGACGCCAGCGGAAAGACGCCAGTTTGGCGCCAAACTAACAATATTTAAACCTGGTTCAGACTGAGATGCATTGCCTGGTTATTAGGTTGTTTAACTGAAACCCTAGCGTCTCTATACTTCTTGAATTCCTGTTATCGACCCTTGCCTGTACCCGGACTACGTTTCCTGCTGCCTGTCTCGACTTATTGGCCTGTTTCATCGTTTACGAATCTCGCTGCCTGCCTTCTGACCTCGGACCTCCTGACCACGACTTTGCCTAATCCCTTGTACTTCGCTTATCGTCTCATTGGCTACTCTCCACAACCCTGCTCCCTGTTCCACTCCAGGTGGGTAGCGGTTGTGTGAGGCGCTTGTGGGTTCACTATCTACGGCTCCAGCTCCTTCTACGACTGGATTATACTGGTAAGCTTGACAGTATAACCAGGCCCTAGGATGGATCCAGCTGAAGGAGCGTCTCCATTTGCCGTCCTAACCCAACAGCTGTCCTCACTAACACAAGCTGTTCAGGAGCTGCAAAGTGGCTATTCGCAGTTGCAGGAGCATACCAGAACCCATCCGCCAGTTGTTCTTCCTTCCACGGCTGCTGCTCCTCCTCCTGTTCCAACGGAAGTTCAGGTGATTACCTCAGGAATCTCCGAACCTAAAGTGGCCTTTCCAGAAAAATTCGCTGGTGATCGAAAGGTGTTCAGGAACTTCAGGAGCAACTGTAGGCTGCTGTTTTCACTTAAACCCCACACATATCCCACTGAGCAAATCCGGGTTGGGGTTATCATTTCCTTCCTTACGGGTGAACCACAAACCTGGGCCTTCCGTCTCATGGATCGTCAAAGTCCTGTATTGGCCACAGTAGATTCTTTTTTTGATGCAATGGCAGTTATTTTCGATGATCCACACAGAGCCACCACTGCTGAGGCCGCCCTGCGTGCTCTGAAGCAAGGGAACCGTCCAGCGGAAGATTACACGATGGAATTCCGGCAATGGGCGGATGATACCGAATGGAACCCAGCAGCATTAAAGAACCAGTACCGTTTCGGACTTTCATCTGAGTTAAAAAATGAGTTAGCTCGTACTGGCATCCCTGATAGTCTGGTGGATCTCATCCTCATTTCAATCCAATTGGATCAGAGGCTCAGGGAACACCGGGAAGAAGAAAAGGCTGAGAAAGCAGGTCTTTCCCCTCAGACTTGGCTGTTACCATCCGCTCCTCCTCCTGTCCGAATGCCAGTTCTCCAGCTGCTCCTCCATCCATCTTCAACGTAGCTCCAGAGCCTATGCAGATCGGTGCTATTAGGTCTGCGTTAACTCCAGAGGAGCGTATTAGACGTCGCAGACTTAACCTCTGCCTCTATTGCGGACAAGCTGGTCATCTGCTTCGGGGTTGTCCGACCCGCCCAACAGTCTCTTTATCTTTGCAGTGGGGAGACAAGAGGGTCGAACTTCAAGCAATTCTTGACTCTGGGGCAAGCGGGTGTTTCTTGGACAATAAAGTGGCATTACAGTTCCAGATACCGCTCCAGTCCAAAAAGAATCCTATAGCTCTTCGTGTGGCAGATGGTTCTCTGATTACTTCTGGCCCTGTGGTGCAAGAAACTATCTCCCTTTTTGTTTTGTTTAATAAAGGGCATGCTGAACTCATGAACTTTGACGTAGTTTCTTCTCCTTTATTCCCTGTCATCCTGGGATTACCTTGGTTGCAGAAACACAATCCGTCTATCAACTGGGCAACTGGTGAAGTAACTTTTCTTTCAAACTTTTGTCTTTCCCAATGCATTCTCCCTTCAAATGGTGTATGTTCTTTATCTCCTGCCTCTGAGATCCAAGACCTTCTTCCTCAAGCATATTGGGAATTTACGGACGTTTTCAATGAAAGAGGGGCCGACAGGTTGCCTGCTCATCTTATTTACGATTGCCCTATTAACCTTCTTCCAGGGGCTCAAATTCCTTTTGGACGAGTGTATCCGTTATCTGAGTCTGAACTTTCGGAGCTCCGTTCTTATTTAGATGAGAATCTGGCTAAAGGATTCATTAGGCAGTCTTCTTCTCCGGCAGGAGCTGGGATTTTCTTTGTTGAGAAAAAGGATCATTCTTTAAGGCCGTGTATTGACTACTGAGATTTGAACAAAATTACAGTTAAAAATCGCTATCCACTTCCTCTCATTCCAGAACTTTTCCAACGTTTGGCGGAGGCTAAGATTTTTTCTAAACTGGATCTTCGGGGTGCATATAATCTAGTCAGAATAAGGGAAGGTGATGAATGGAAGACGGCCTTTCGCACTCGTTACGGACATTTTGAATATTTGGTCATGCCTTTTGGTCTCTGTAACGCCCCTGCGTCATTTCAGCACTTCGTTAATGATGTCTTCAGGGACTTTCTTGATATTTTCGTCATCATATATTTAGATGATATCCTTATTTTTTCTAACTCGTTGGAGGAGCACAGGTTACATTTGAAGAAGGTCCTGACACGTCTGCGCACTCATCAGCTGTATGCTAAGATTGAAAAATGTGTGTTTGAACAAACGTCTGTAGATTTTTTGGGTTTCTTCATTTCTCAACAGGGAATCCAGATGGACTGCAGGAAGATCTCTGCAATTCTTGACTGGCCAATTCCATCATCTAAAAAAGCTGTTCAACGTTTTATTGGTTTTGCAAACTTTTACAGAAAATTTATAAAGAATTTTTCTCAAGTCATTCTTCCAATTACTGAGTTGACTCGCAATAATCAAAAGTTTTGTTGGTCACCACAGGCTCAGGGGGCTTTTGAGAGACTGAAGACACTTTTCACTTCGGGCCCAATTCTTCACCATCCAGATGTTTCCCTTCCTTTCACCTTAGAAGTTGACGCTTCTGAACTCGCAGTGGGTGCTGTGTTGTCACAGAGAACGGGGATTCAAGAGGATCTTCATCCTGTTGCTTTTTTTCCCCGTAAGTTGGCCAAAAGCGAATGTAATTATGATGTAGCTGACCGCGAATTACTTGCTATCAAGCTAGCACTTGAGGAGTGGAGGTATCTCCTTGAAGGGTCTAAACATCCGATTCTCATCCTCATGGATCATAGGAATTTGGAGTATCTACGTTCGGCTAAGAGGTTGAGACCTAGACAAGCAAGGTGGGCTTTATTTTTTATGCGATTTAATTTTCATCTCACATACCGACCTGGGTCAAAGAATGTTAAGGCGGATGCTTTATCACGAATGTTCTCCCCTGAAGATGAAGTTCCTCTGGCTCCTGAGATGATTTTAAACTCTAATAATTTCCTCCTTTTACAGCCTACTCTTGTAGATGGAATTAAAGATGCATCCATAAACGTTTGTGAACCATCATTAGTTCCCAAGGAGGGTTTTCTTCTTCATCAAGGCAAGATTTTTGTTCCGGAACAAATGCGTTTAGAGGTCCTCAAGAATATTCATGATTCCAAACTGGCGGGTCATCCAGGTGTCAAAAAGACTATTATTTCGGCCAAGAGATTATTTTGGTGGCCTGGGATGGCTAAAGACTGTTTCAAGTTTGTCTCATCATGTGAAGTTTGCACCAGAACCAAGGACTCTCATTCTAGGCCTATTGGTCTTCTTCAACCACTGCCAGTGCCTTCTCGTCCATCGGGATCAGTTTCTTTGGACTTTATTTCTGATTTACCTTTGTCATGTGATTGTTCCACCATTGCTATTTTGTTGACCGTTTAACTAAGATGGCGCATTTTAAGTCTTTACCAAAACTTCCTTCTGCCACTGAGACTGCTGATACCTTCATTAAGGAAGTAGTAAGACTCCATGGTCTTCCAGATGAGGTGGTGTCAGATCGGGGACCGCAGTTCACGTCACAGTTTTGGAAGTCCTTGTGTGGAGCACTTAAGATTTCGGTGTCCCTTTCCTCTGCTTTTCATCCACAGTCCAATGGTCAGACCGAGCGAACTAACCAGACCCTCGAGCAATATTTGAGATGTTATTCTTCGTACCTCCAAGATGACTGGGTGAATCTTCTTCCTCTTGCAGAGTTCGCTTATAATAATGCTCATCATTCCTCCATCAGACAGTCCCCTTTCTTCGCAAACTATGGTCTTCATCCAGTAACTTTTCCCTCTGCCATTGTTGCTGATATTTTAGTTTCTGCAGTCAAGGACCGATTAACTTTTCTGTCCAATAATTTTCAGAAACTCCAAGAAAACATGAAGAAGGCTCAACAAAACTTTAAAACTTATGCTGATCGGAGACGGAGAGGTGGCCCAGAGTTCAAGGTGGGTGACTTTGTTGTCGTTGTCGACTGTTAACCTCAAGCTTTCTTGTCCCAGTAGGAAGTTGGGTCAACGTTTCTTGGGTCCTTTTCTCATAATTCGTCAAATTAATCCTGTGGCTTTCCATCTTAAACTTCCAGCATCCTGGCACATTCATCCAGTGTTTCATACTGCACTTTTGAAACCGGCCTCAACGTTTCGATTTCCTGGGCGTACGGCTCGTCCTCCGCTTCCTGTTGTGGTTGATGGTCAAGAAGAATTTGAGGTTGAGGAGATCTGGGATTCCAGGTTGAGAGGCAAGTGTCTTCAGTACCTGGTAAGGTGGAAAGGTTATGGTCCGGAAGAGAATTCTTGGGAACCAGCTTCTAACATCCACGCTCCGGAGTTGTTGGAAAAATTCCATGGAACTTACCCTGGTAAGCCTTCTGGTTGTCGCGTCCTGAGGCCGCTCCTTGATGGGGGGCAATGTGAGGAATTGGGTCCGCGTTCTGTTCGGCGCGGGCGCGTTAATGCGCGCCGGCGCGTGACGCAGGAGCCCGGCGACGGGCGCGAAGGCGACGGGCGCGGGTGCGAAGGCGCCGGCGGCGGTCGCTGGCGCAAGGACGCGGGCGAAAACACCTAAGACGGACGTGCTGGCGTCAGTACTACGACGCCAGCGGAAAGACGCCAGTTTGGCGCCAAACTAACAATATTTAAACCTGGTTCAGACTGAGATGCATTGCCTGGTTATTAGGTTGTTTAACTGAAACCCTAGCGTCTCTATACTTCTTGAATTCCTGTTATCGACCCTTGCCTGTACCCGGACTACGTTTCCTGCTGCCTGTCTCGAATCTCGCTGCCTGCCTTCTGACCTCGGACCTCCTGACCACGACTTTGCCTAATCCCTTGTACTTCGCTTATCGTCTCATTGGCTACTCTCCACAACCCTGCTCCCTGTTCCACTCCAGGTGGGTAGCGGTTGTGTGAGGCGCTTGTGGGTTCACTATCTACGGCTCCAGCTCCTTCTACGACTGGATTATACTGGTAAGCTTGACAGTTATATATATATATAATTATGTCAAAAAAGGGGCCACAGATATGTCATTTTCATGGTATATATTAAGCTGCGCTGTTGGCCCAGGGTCTAGTTGGGACGGATGCATGGTTGGTAATTGCTGGGAAAAGATTAGGCAGCTAAACAAGGCAAGGCATCTGTGTGGCATGCACCTGAGCTCTCTAAGACATGTCCGGGTGCGCCAGTGATGTCACTGCCTGGTAGCCAATCTTCTCCCAGCAACGACGAGCAGTAACATAACTAGCAGGGGGCGGGCGTACAAGATTTTTCAGGCACATTCAGTGGTGCATGAGCTCTGAGGGGGTGCGGGCCCTGGTCCACGTCCAATCATACCCCCTGCTCCCCCAGTAGTTCCGGTAATAGGAAAGTGTGGACACACTCCCTGGCCCTCCTAAATAACAGAGTCTGGTGCTTAGTCCTCTAGGGAGACAGCACTCCCCTGAATCCACTGGGAACAACAAATGAGCAAACGGCACACAGGAATAAATGTAAAAGGGGATTAACCCCAAAGTGCTTAATGTGTCAAATGATACAAAACGTTTCAGGGGCTGACCCCATCATCAGGTGATGTGGCAGACATTCATCATAGCTCTTAAATAGCATAAAGGCCCTCCCACCAAAGGAAAAAAAACACAAAATACTTTGCAAAAAACGGTAGTTCCCCCCCACCCATAGTAGTTTCGCCATTGGCTACAAGCCATGCACCCATCAGACTGGACCCAGCAGTGCAGATAAAAAAAATCTAAAAGAAAAAATAAATCTAATTGAAAAAAGTAAGATCATGGGCCCCTTGTGTTTTCAGGTGCACCCGTGAACCTGATTAATTATTGTATAATTAGAAACTTTTGGGAGTGAGAGTGGCCTAGAAGGGGGGCCTTTGAAAAGTGTAATTTAGTAGTCTCACATCTCATTAATCTGCCACTGATTACGTGCGGGAGGGAGGGGAGCCTTTCTGGCCAAAGCCTTTTCTGAACATGTGTCAGTTTCGGTTTTATTTAGAGCAGTGGTTGTCAAGAACAATTTTACTGTGGCCCCGGCAAAAATCTGGTGGACGCACTGTAGATTTTCTGTGCCCTCCAAGTGTAGCCAGAGTAAATACGGGGTGGCTACAAGGTAAAATTAAAGACAGTATTCATTAATAGTGAGTTGAAGGTGTAAAAGCATATTGACCACCCACTGGGATATATTAATGTACATATCTAGTAGGCTTGTTAAGTAACCCAGGACATGCTTTACCACTTGTCCAACACCTTTTACAGTTCAACTGCGTGGTAGAGAATTTCACCAACATTTTAAACCTTTAAAGGTAACGCAGTCACACAAACCCAGTCATAATGTTAACTATTCAAGGTGTTAACTCTTCACTCCAAGTGTGAATTGTATTGAAACTGCTGTGGTAAAGTTCAAATGACTTTGTATGGTGCTGACAAGCAACGATGCAGGTTTACGGATGCTTGTTACTGCATAAACATAAATGGACTCTTTCATACCTTTTTTTAACCATTTGTCTTCTTGGTCCAAACACAACCCATAAACGAGTCAGTTACACTGCGGACAACAACACACTGCCTGTCCACTAGACTGGGTTTTTACAGGCAAAATGAGGTTTTGGGGCAGAGCCTTTTTTTGGGTGTAACAGGGTGAGCTTGATATGGCAGTACAATCTGACAGTATGGCAGTACCCTGGCCTTGGATATCTTTGAACAGCTCTTGTACAGATAACTGGAACATTTGCATTAAACAGAATGAAAAATGCATTTAACGTAACCTTATTGTACCAACTGATTTTGTTGTTTTTTCTCTCAGATTCCTGATTGCAAGATCATAGTTTCTACTAAAAAATAGACATGACTTGTATGAGTCATCAACTTCACAATGTATTCTTTTACAAATGTGGCTGTTCTGTATCTTCAAATATCTAAGAAGCAATGTCAGTCCATGGGGGAATAGTCTTTACATGTTTTAGGCAGACATAATGTAATGTGTTATAGGTTGACATGGAGCAAGACATCAGACAGATGATATTCCTGCTGTTGGTTAGCTCTGCTTTTTGCTATAGGTCATTGAATATTTATGAAATGATCAAGCTTGATATATATGTTATAAATACCATTTATAATGTAATTACACCTAAACATATGGTAGTCTCTCGAAAGACAGATTAGCTTGTGTTCAAGGTTTTTGTAACGCAATTTTGTCGGGAATCGAGAGCATTCTGGCCTAGTGATGAAACTCACTCTTTACTACTTCAAACTGTTTACATTCCTCCCCACAAACAATATTTAGTTCCCCACAAGTTGCTAAGTGGCAAACAAACCTGCAGCAACCCCTAACCATCCTTAATGATTTTTGGAAGGGTACTATTCCAGTCTTCATGGGAGGTGTGGCCTTGTGTGACAACTTATTAGGGCTTCAAGATATAACAATAGAAGTGGTCAAGTTGCCAATATCTATTTTTCCTAATGGTCCAGGTAGACCAGAAACTTACTGAAGGCCAGAAGGTTACTGAAGAATTGTATTCCCTTGAGTTCAGGTTCAGGCCTATTTTACTTTGATTACTAAGGGCACAGGACAAACATCTTACATGCCCATATCACTACTCATTATTTCACAACTTCTGATGTTCAAATCGTTGCAAAAATACAATTCAGCTTCAAAGTCACTGCTGGGCCACCAAAATAAGTCTGGCTTTATGCCCTCTAAAGCCTCGTTAAGATTTTTCTCTCATTAACGAGATTGTGCATATAACGATTTTTTTGCCTGACAACGGTCAGAAAATTGATCAGGCAGGTTAGAAAATCTTTATCGGTCACAGTGAAATTTATTCATTGTCCAATTGTATGCCGGGCCAAGCAGACAGTTACCCACAGTTTTTCGAGCTTCAACTTGACAATATTGCTTGAAATGGTCTTTTTAGTTGATAGACAAATCGTACATTTAAATAATCATTTCAAGATGAGCTTGGTCTTACGATAACGAAAAGATCTTTTTTAAAAATCTTAACATCCATGGCCACTTTCATCATGCATGAACCCTATGAACTGGAAGAAAGTTGATGTATTTGCAATATTTAAAAAAGGATTTCGCAGCCTGGCCACTTAATTAGAATATGGTGATTTGGATCACCATACCTTAAGGGGCCGATTCACTAACTTCGAGTGAAGGATTCGAAGTAAAAAAACGTCGAATTTCGAAGTTTTTTTGGGCTACTTCGACCATCGAATGGGCTACTTCGACCTTCGACTACAACTACGACTTCGAATCGAAGGATTCGAAGTAAAAATCGTTCGACTATTCGACCATTTGATAGTCGAAGTACTGTCTCTTTAAAAAAAACTTCGACCCCCTAGTTCGCCATCTAAAAGCTACCGAAGTCAATGTTAGCCTATGGGGAAGGTCCCCATAGGCTTGGCTAACTTTTTTTGATCGAAGGATATTCCCTCGATCGTTGGATTAAAATCCTTGGAATCGTTCGATTTGAAGGATTTTATCGTTCGATCGAAGGAATTATCCTTCGATCGTTCGATAGAACTATCTGCGCTAAATCCTTCGACTTCGATATTCGAAGTCGAAGGATTTTAATTCCTAGTTGAATATCGAGGGTTAATTAACCCTCGATATTCGACCCTTAGTGAATCGGCCCCTTAGTCTTCTCGAAAAATCATTTGTACAGTAAAAAAAACCCAACAGCCCAATGATTGTGTCATCATCAATATGGATTTGTGCAACTTTGTTTCCAACACGTACAAGGTATAATTGTTTATTATTATAGAGAAAAAAGGAAAACATTTTTTAAAATCAAAGTCAATGGGGCTCATTTATAAACTTTGCGCAGATGTCTTACATATATGGATAGTGGGTTGAATGCAAAGGACCTCTTGTATTTGTCTGCTCTTTCTTCCAGCATTACATTTATAAATATATTTCCAGGTATTGTATAAGAACTACTGCATGCTTCATTGAAGCAGTTAGGGAGTCTGACCATTTTCAACTTTTTTTATTGTCTGTATCCCATACTTTAGTCTTTTAAACGCTGTGACCTCCACTCCATCAGTTCTGAATTGCTTTACAGATACAGCTTTAGGGTTAGGCCACACTGGGCGTTTTGGGGAGATTTGGTTGCCCGGTGACTAATCGCCTTGTCTTTGCGGCAGAGTAAGGGAAGGCGTTTGAGGAGATTGGTCGCCGCAAAGACGAGGCGATTAGTCGCCAGGCGACCAAATCTCCCCAAAATGCCCAGTGTGGCCTTACCCTTACAAGGTACATTTTTTTCTAACGTCTTCACAATGCAAAAAGCCAGACTGCACCACTATCAGAGGTGTTACAAGATGTTCTATTTTTGTGCACAGTTGGGTTTCTGTGTGTTGGGGCTGGTTGCATAAGCTTTCAAATGAGTATTTTGCTGGAATCGTAGTTTGCAGAAATTGAAGTTGAGGTTCAGTGATAACTTCCTCTGTGATTACAACAAACAGAGTCAATGATAAAGGACGTTAAACTCTAAGGCAGATTTTGTGAGTATGCCAGCATTAAAAAGAGACCAAATGTTCCCCTTATCAGTGCATTAATAATATTTGAGACACAAATGCACGTGCAGGAATGTCAGCTCAGGAAGCTGTGGATAAAGATGGAAATATGTTCCCTTTTGGAACTGGTGGATGACACTATGAACATGTTAATTGTCAAACTTAATTTTGTGTTTTTTTCAGTGATGTCTTTAAAACTAGTGGAAAAATGGTGTCATTCATCTGCTGAAAATCTAAGAATTGCCCCTCTGTGCGTATTTGCTATTCTAGATTCATCATTAGAGACAGAATAAAGGGGAAACAATCCTTACCAGACACACAGTATACTTTGCACAGAGAACAAGACAGATGTGTAACCATTGCAGGGAAAAGGAAAACCCTGAGGAAACATTTAACGTTATATTGGAGAGATTGCAGACACCATAAACTAGGAATGAAAGGTTAGTTTTTCCTATTCATTTCTTACAGACATTTCCCTGCTACAGAATGATTCAGGTCTGGAAAATTATCCGAAGGAAGTGCCTTAAATAGCAGCCAGAAGGAACTCTCCTTTCAAAGGCTCAGGTATAATCCTTAATATGAAAACACATTTCCTAACAAAAAGCCCAATCATAACAGATTTCCTGGATATTGCATCCACTGGTATGTACAAGGAGGCTCAGAATTTAGAAATGAAATAACTAGAGAATTCCATATATCCTTCTAAAATGTACAGTCACCACCAGTGGTTATATATATATATATATATATATATATATATATATATATATATATAGCACCATGGAAAGCCAGCACTCTCGAATAAGAAGTTCATATGCCTGGGTGCAGTATCAAAACTATTATCCACAGAAATCCAAAGGATCCGCACTCACAGGTCTTATGCGTAAAAAAAGATTTTATTACAAAGCTTACAGCCTAACGTTTCGGCCTCCTCCGAGGCCTTTCTCAAAGTGTATTGGTCACATACAGGAAAGCAATATATACATAAATTGGCGGGAAACTGCAATGATGTCATGTCATGATTAGCATAACGAGATAATAAATATTCATATGTGAAATCCCACTATATACAAATTAAACCAATAAAGTATTAATATATTATCATTATCACTTCTGTAATTCATTTAGCCCAACAACTCATGAGTAAAGTTAAAAACAGGTTAAAAACAAAGCACAATGTAACCCATATCTAAATCCCAAGTTAAAATTACTTTTTATACTCTGTTACAACGGTTTTAAGGGTTACTATGTTGCAGAATCTTTGAGGATGTAACTATTATCCATGGTCACATTTCACTTGTAACAAGCTCGATAGAAAGCCTAATGTACTAGATTTGCCTTCTCTTCAGTCGGTCTATAAGAAGCGGTACTATAATCCCAGGGGGTTACTCTACTCGCTCCCTAATTTTGGACAGTGTTATCTACCCACAATGATGTAATATTTATTATCAATATAATCCACTATTCCCCTAGGGACCTCCCATAACCACCCGTGTCCCGATCGCTGTCCGTGTCATGCATACTTATATTTATCAAGGATGTATCTACAAGATAAGGTTCCTAATTTCTTAGGCTTCAACCCACCGCAGTATTAACCCTTATGTTACTACCCAGTATTATAGTAGGACAAAATTCCCATACATAAATCCCACTGATGCGGTGATATCATAGTTTTAAATGATTAATAATTAAATAATAATACAATTCATACAAATTATAATATACAAGTGCCCATAAATAAATCCAATTACTAAGTGGGTGACTAAAAAATAAATATCCTTATATATAAAATAAATTAAAGGATCTATAAGAATAAACAAACATTTACGTGAACTAAATATCGTGATAAAACTAACATATCTTAATGCATATAAAAAAACCTTTTAAATCAAATTTCCGATTCATATTGTGCAAGAGTACTCTAAGCCTTTAGAAAATCCAAGTGTGTAGCCCATATTCAAAGGTTCATTACAAGGGTCCAAGTAACATGGGTACTGCGAGATCCATGGTCCGTCACCAAAGCAGACAGTTAGGGGCCGATTCACTAAGCTCGAGTGAAGGATTCGAATGAAAAAAATTCGAATTTCGAAGTATTTTTTTGGTACTTCGACCATCGAATTGGTTAAATTCGTTCGAATTCGAACGAATCGAAGTAAAAATCGTTCGACTATTCGACCATTCGATAGTCGAAGTACTTTCCCTTTAAAAAAAACTTCGACCCCCTACTTCGGCAGGTAAAACCTACCGAAGTCAATGTTAGCCTATGGGGAAGGTCCCCATAGGTTTGCTAACCTTTTTTTGATCGAAGGATTTTCCTTCGATCGTTGGATTAAAATCCTTCGAATCGTTCGATTAGCGCTAAATCCTTCGACTTCGATATTCGAAGTCGAAGGATTTCAATTCGAGGGTCGAATTTCGAAGTATTTTTTACTTCGAAATTCGACCCTTAGTGAATCTGCCCCTTAGTGTGTTAAACCGAACATGTTCTTATACGAGGACAACTCTGTGATCTCTACGATCGGCTAGCCTGCTGCCATCATAAATTGATGTATTAAATGATCCCATTCAGGGTCAGACCCTCTCCAAACGGCTCCCATATTTGTTCAACGATTCAAACACCCACAGGCAGCGCTTCACTAAACTGCAGACATCAAGGAGCGAAAAACACATTAGCGCCTTACCAAAGTGACGCTTCAGCTGTCCTCACCCGGTACTTTTAAATTTCACGCTCCACACACAAATGGCGCGTCTCTGGTTCCCCCGAATTATACAGAGAGCAACAGGGCCCATCGATGTGGCAAACCCCGAGGCGCTCCCCATTGCGGGGCCGAAGATCCCTTGCTCTCCGCCTGTGTGGATAATAGGTAGTCACTTGTGCAGGGAAGATACTCCGCCGGTGTGGATATTGGGTAATCACTTGTATAGGGAGGGTTCTCCACCTGTGGGTAAGGGGAAATCACTTGTGCAGGGAAGGTACTCAGCCAATGTGGAAAATGGGTAGACGCTTGTGGAGGGAGGGTTCCATTTACCGCTACACAGCAGATGTATACGACCAGCCAATTTTCTCCCAATCATGGATGGCTCTGCGGCAAATAGTAGTGCATAGAAAGGCTTCTCATCGGCCATCTTGTTGAGCACAAACCGGCTCAATCAAACAGTCGACCATGGATGTTGATCACGGGAATGACAATAACATCATTTCATGTTGCTTTTCCCATCGTTAGATATGATATATGCTCACCGTTCTTACTTACATAAAGAAAAACTTGTAACACGGGTGCAGGGCTTAAAATTTTTCACAAATAGCACCATGGAAAGCCAGCACTCTCGAATAAGAAGTTCATATGCCTGGGTGCAGTATCAAAACTATTATCCACAGAAATCCAAAGGATCCGCACTCACAGGTCTTATGCGTAAAAAAAGATTTTATTACAAAGCTTACAGCCTAACGTTTCGGCCTCCTCCGAGGCCTTTCTCAAAGTGTATTGGTCACATACAGGAAAGCAATATATACATAAATTGGCGGGAAACTGCAATGATGTCATGTCATGATTAGCATAACGAGATAATAAATATTCATATGTGAAATCCCACTATATACAAATTAAACCAATAAAGTATTAATATAATAGGGGAATAGTGGATTATATTGATAATAAATATTACATCATTGTGGGTAGATAACACTGTCCAAAATTAGGGAGCGAGTAGAGTAACCCCCTGGGATTATAGTACCGCTTCTTATAGACCGACTGAAGAGAAGGCAAATCTAGTACATTAGGCTTTCTATCGAGCTTGTTACAAGTGAAATGTGACCATGGATAATAGTTACATCCTCAAAGATTCTGCAACATAGTAACCCTTAAAACCGTTGTAACAGAGTATAAAAAGTAATTTTAACTTGGGATTTAGATATGGGTTACATTGTGCTTTGTTTTTAACCTGTTTTTAACTTTACTCATGAGTTGTTGGGCTAAATGAATTACAGAAGTGATAATGATAATATATTAATACTTTATTGGTTTAATTTGTATATAGTGGGATTTCACATATGAATATTAATTATCTCGTTATGCTAATCATGACATGACATCATTGCAGTTTCCCGCCAATTTATGTATATATTGCTTTCCTGTATGTGACCAATACACTTTGAGAAAGGCCTCGGAGGAGGCCGAAACGTTAGGCTGTAAGCTTTGTAATAAAATCTTTTTTTACGCATAAGACCTGTGAGTGCGGATCCTTTGGATTTCTGTATATATATATATATATATATAAATACTTGTGGTTTCCGCACACCACTGAATAAAGCAAAATACCCAGGTGCTACTCAAAAAAAATTTTCAATAGATTTTCCAAGGGAGAATGAGTGCACACTGGGAGCATTTAAATAGGTTATTTTAAAACCATAATTTTATTTAAGTTAATTAAAAACAGGCCGACGTTTCGGTCCACATCTAGGACCTTTTTCAAGATCCAAGGTCTTGAAAAAGGTCCTAGATGTGGACCGAAACGTCGGCCTGTTTTTAATTAACTTAAATAAAATTATGGTTTTAAAATAACCTATTTAAATGCTCCCAGTGTGCACTCATTCTCCCTTGGAAAATCTATATATATATATATATATATATATATATATATATATATATATATATATATATATATATATTGATTGTAATAGGTAAGAAATATGGATTTAAATCTGTATGCAAGTGTGCCAGTTACTTTAAAAAGCACATTTTTTAAAGGTCAAATTTTGAATTCATGTTTTTTAAAACTCTATTAAATTTGAATATACGGTACTTGAAATTCGACTGGGGGGTTATTTATAAAAAAAAAAAAAAATCGAATTTCTAAAACTCGAAAACTCGTACTGACTCGTACTGACTTGAAAACTCATACTGAATTTGACTAAACTCGATTCAAGTTTTTACTCCGAAAAAAACTCGAATGTCAGGAAGGCTACAAACATTTCCAAATTGTTCCCATTGACTTATACTGTATATGAACCTGCCAGGTTTTAGGTAGCGAATAGTCAAATTTCAGTTCTTAAAGGGCCAGAGTTTGATGAATCTCGAAATTTGAATTCGAATTAAAACTCAAATCGAGTTTGGATAATTCACAATTCGAATTTGAGAGTTTTGACCATAAAAAAAATTCAAACATTCGAAAAAAAATTAAATTCGACCCTTACTAAATCTGGCCCTAAATGTTATATTATATATATATATATATATATATATATATATATATATATATATATATATATATATATATATATATATATATATACCATCATCTCACATGGCATGATGATAAGTAGGAACTGGAACAATTTCTGGAGCATCTAGGCATGGTGACCTGGGCAGGGAATTCCCTCTACCAATGATAGACAGTAGTGTTGCCTGCACATTGATTCTTAGCTACATAATTAATATTGGTACATTTCTCTCCAAAAGGCAATAAATCATTGAGTTTCAAAGGTAACATCCAATGATACTTTGAAGGCTTCTAATCCAGTAAACTCTAGAGTACATTTTAGTCTTTCCAACAAGGAGACATATGATAAAAAAAGAGATTCATACTCCAGGTAATAATTTACAGTACAATAATATTAAAATGGAGGGAACCTACTCCTACTATTAAACTCTGACAACAAGACTAGTTAAACAGTATAATAACGTGCTCATTAATAATAAGACTGTAGTTGATTAGAGCCAGAGTGGCCTGAGGAATCCAAATGGTTCTAAGTATGCAGAAGTTCAAACAGAACTCTTATGGGAAAATGTAATAAAAATCACAAAGAGAAACAAACAAAAATAAAAAATCGGATTTCCCGCAATGTAATAATCTTCCTTAATTTCAATATCGCATGGCGAATTTTAATTTCACACTTTTTAGACGTGCTAGAAGGAATCGTAATCTGGAGTTGGAGTAAACCTAACTTTTTCAGTAGGAACTTTTATTACATTCACTGCGCACTTGCGAATATTTTTTCCATTACCAACTTTAATTACATTCCCCCATTATTATTGCTGGAACTCATCCAAGAACATGGAAATGGATACATGCAGGGCCCTTTTAAAGCCCTGGTGGGCCCTGAGCAACAATCAAATGTTGAGCCGCTACTATCCTGCCATGGCGAGTGTTTAATCCATACCCACTTTTGGCCACACCCTAAACACCCATTTTACCAATATAGAAATTGGATAATGAGCATATTAACCCCAGACATGCCAATATAATCCCTATGTAAAATGGATGGCAGGTATATTAACCCTCAACATGCCAGTATAAATATTACAAAAAATAAATATTCAGCATATGAACCCCAGCTGTGCCAGTATAATTGCTTTAGAAATGGCTAATGAACACTTAAGCAACTTTAGACATGCCATCAAGGTCACTGGAAAATTTCCAATAAGCTATCCATTAGCTCTACATATGCCAGTAACATCACTGAAAAATAGCCAATAAGCACTCCATTAACTCTAAAAACGCCAATATGATCAGTGGATAGATGGAAAGCATTACCTGCAATTAGGGATGTAGCGAACTGTTCGCCGGCGAACTAGTTCGCGCGAACTTCGACTGTTCGCGTCCGCCGCAAGTTCGCGAACGTCGCGCGACGTTCGCCAATAGGCGTTCGCGTCAAAATCGGTCGCCCATTCGACCATTCGATCGCTAAAATCGAACGATTTTCGTTCGATTCGAACGAAAATCGTTCGATCGAACGATTAAAATCCTTCGATCGTTCGAATCGAACGATTTTCGGATGATCGAAGTTCGCGAACAGTTCGCGAACAGTTCGCAAATTTTGCCGGTGTTCGCGAACGGCGTTCGCGAACACATCGGCGGCGGTTCGCTACATCCCTACCTGCAATTGCTGAAGCAGAATACCAGTAGGAAACTCATATTCTTTCCTTCCTTTCCTTCTTGGCACTTCTCTGCCTGGTTAAATTCCTATGAATAAAAATCCAAGATTACTATACGTTCTGCTGTAGAACACGTGGCCATCTTGGATTTTCTGCAAAGAGCTGGGATGAGGAGGGATCAAAGTCTAAGTCAAAGTAAACTTTATTGTCATCTCAGCAGTATACGAAAATACAGTGAGACGAGACAACGTGGCTCCAGCTAGTACAGATCACAAAAAGGCACTTAAAAATATCTGATATCTGCACGACATCTCTAAATATATCGATAACTCCTTCACCAAAATTAGCATTGTTGTACATAGATAGGGAACTACTTCCCTGCAAACCTAAAATTTTGATTACCCACATACTGGCAACGGCCAGACCAGTTATTGCAAGAAACTGGAAATCAACACAAGTACCAGACATCAAAGAGTTTAATAATTTGATGAAACCCTTTATCCAGAAAATTCCGAATTATGGAAAGGCTGTCTCCCATAGACTCCATTATAATCAAATAATCCAAATTTTTAAAAATTCTCTGTAATAATAATACAGTAGCTCGTACTTGATCCCAACTAAGATATAATTAATCCTTATTGGAAGCAAAACCAGTCTATTGGGTTTATTTAATATTTACATGATTTTCTTGTAGACTTAATGTGTGAAGATCCAAATTACAGAAAGACCCGTTATCCGGAAAGCCACAGGTCCCAAGCATTCTGGATAATAGGTCCCATACCTGTATTATATTGCAAAGAATAACCAAGTGTTACACAAATATTATGATAAATGGCTGCCTTGGAACAATAGTATATCTCTTATTGTTTATCTAATATTTACCCTTCCCTGAGACCCCTCCTTCCCTCCCTCCTTCCTGTTTTTTCTTTTTTTCTTTTTTCCTTTTCTTTTCTGTTCTGTATATTTTATTCTGTATTTTGTTGTTAGGCCAATTGTTTAGACATGGCTGATTATTGTTTATTTTATTTATAATAACTGAATAAGGACAATGTAATAAGTGACACACTGTATTAACTGATGTACAATTAAGAAAGATGTGTTTGAGTTGTAATAACTTATTCTTTCTCTGTGTGTTTACAAGATGGTATTAATTTTAGAAAAAGATTCAATATTCAGGTATTTAGATGTTCAGTCAGGGCATACTAGATGTAAGACTCAAATGTAAAATACTGTGAATAAAGGAATTTAATATTGTTGTAGTGGGGCAACTAGGGTTAATTGCTCACTTATGTGACTTACTGGAAAAAAAGATTTTTTGTTTATTATTGCTTTTAGACATTTATTTACGTGTGCATCAGGGAAGTGGGCACAATACAACATGCAGACATAGGGAGACAAGGGACTGGGAACCATGAAATAGGGGTAGTAGTAGATACTTATTTTCGTAACAAGAAAGCAGAAGTGGCACCCCACTCTCACAGAAATGTAAAGGACATAAAATTGCTGCTTAAACAACTTCTACTTCCCAGCAAATTCTCTAAACTTTACATGACAACTTCATTCCTCCACTAGTTTGCTTGGTAGTTCTTGTTATAGCCAAAGTCCTACTAAGCCGCCATCCTTTGCAATATTTTGCTATTAAAGTATCTTTATAATTACTTTAATAATCAAAAGGTACCCCATCCCTATTGTCTTACTTGTAATGTAACAATTATAACCTATTTCTTAGGTGGGTACATGTCTGATGGCCACTACATATGATGTTCTGTTACTGTTAAGACTTTTGACATGGAAGGCACATAAATAAGTGAATCTGGAGATGGTGACAAAGATGCAAGGGAAGAAACTTCATTGCTGAGTATACTGAATGGTGATAATAAGACCTGTAATTAGTGAATAGATTTGCAAATAGGTGCAGAACAGGGCCAGACCGGGTCAGCAGGACACTGGGAAAATATCTGGTGGGCCCCTGCCAACCCAGACCTGCTTCTTCAGTAATTGACCACAGGTGCAAATCCCGCTTCCCCCCTCCCCGCCATCACGTTTGGGTTTATGAACACAGTATACATAAAATACTGGGAGGGGAGTGGGGTCTTGTAGTGCTCTTGACTAGTGTGGGGGGCCCTAGACAGGAGCCACAATGGCCTCAGACAGCCAAGTCCAACACTGGTGCAGAAAAGGTAAAACAGTAAATTAGGAGAAATAGTTAGGACAGAAAGAAGGAGAAATTAATGGCTGAGTAGATTCTAACAAATTAGTTGCAATAGTGAAAACAGAACAAAATAAAAGAATCATTAAAAGGGAAGTGTTTTATAGATATAAATGTGCAACCAAACTGTAGATACTTCATAATACAGTTTATGAGATATAAACGGTTTATTAACAAACTGGTTTTCCTTGTATCCGTAGTTAAATCATGCTGTATGTTAGTAGAGCATTCATACGTCCGAACATTTGAAAAATGGAAAGAGGGACGAAATTTTTTGGCCATGCCCACTGTATGGCCACACCCCTTAATTGCAGGTTACCCCATACAATACTTTTTAATGCAGAAAAATGCAACGTTTCGGGGCACGCCCCTTTGTCAGTCATTCGTGGTGTGCCCCGAAACGTTGCATTTTACCGCATTAAGAATTATTGCATGGGGTAACCTGCAACAACAGCCTTGTGTGCCAGTGTACTTGCTTTCCACCGATTACCGGAGGCTGCCGGTATAGAAATAATCACCACCCACTAATATTAGCTATCTAAACCTACAATGAAATGGGAACCCACTAATCAGCCCAGAATACACAACATACATCTGCTCTGAAAAATTTGATTGCACATTGTTGTCGGTAAAGTTTGGGAATACTAACTGGTCTCCACAGCAGTCAAACGTAGAATCTGTCATAACAATGGCTTAATATACTTTGGTCATTACCACCTGCCATACAGGAGGTGGCAAGAAGCATAGCTTGCATCTGCCAACACAGCACTTTGCACCTTTGCACGCCTAAATGCTCCTGCACTTCTGTAAAATAAATAAATGAATAATTATAAATAAATTATCAGAGGTGCATAACATATAGCCATAGTCACTTATCATAAAGTAGGCTGGCTGTGGGCAGTTTGTTTTCTTGTGCCTCAATCCTGTGTGTTATTCTATCCTGCTCAGGCCTGGATTTGTGACAAAGGCCACAAAGGCCCGGGCCTAGGGCGGCAAATTATTAGGGAAGGTATGCAGTCCAGCCATATCTAGGCTACTCATTGGGACACCCAGGGTGGAGAGCAGAGCAGCGGTAAGATCGCCTGTGCATGGCATGCGCACATCAGGAGGAAGGGGCGCAGGAGGCAGCTGGCCTTGGGGTGCTGACCCTTGTTATGTTTTGATAGCTGAGGATGAGTAGGGTATAACAGTGCTTTATTAGCAGCTTCATGCAGCCATTACACTTCAACACCCCCTCTAAGGGGGTTATTTACTAAACTCCGAATGCAAAAATCACAAAAATTTGTGATTTTTTTTAATAAAATCAGACTTTTAAAAACTCACTCATTTTTCGGGAATTTATTTAACCCTGAGGATGGAAAAGTCCGAATCCGAAAATCCGGCATCTCAGACCTGTCAAGGTTGCATATAAGTGAATGGGAGAAGTCCCGAATGATTTTTTGATGTGCGCTGGGTTTTGTGCAATACCCCAAAGTTTTCAGAGTTTTCGTGCATAAAAACATTAGAAATCGGAGTTTTCGGGTGAAAAATCCCAAAAAATCTTGAAAATCTGATTTTTTCCCGCAAAGCAAATTTTCGGGAAAATGTAATGATAACTAAGCGTAAAAAACCCGAGCAGATTTCATCGGAGTTTGTAGCAGAAAATATTGAGATAAATTCTTTGATAAATAACCCCCTAACACTTTTAGCATTATAGAAAGTATTATGCATGCATAGTGTAATTATTGTACACAGTGAAACATACAATCCATTTGTATAAACGCCACACTCTTCTAGGCAAGGATAGGGGTCTTTCATTCTACTGTGGTGTGTAATTATATTGTGCCCACTCTCTACCATAAATGTTTACCATACAGATAATTAATTTATTTCACACTCATGCAGAGAGTTGTGAAATCCGGTATAAGCTTATTCGATAGTGTTTATAAACTTCAAATTTTTCTCACCATTCAGTTAAACTGGCTCAGGTGCCAAATGCCCCGAGCCTCTCACATAAGGAAGGGGGGAGAGAGAAAAACCATCCCCAACTTTATAGGAGAATAACAATGTAACAATTGGGGATTTGTGCCAGTAGAGATACAATGTAATATGTTAATAAGAAAAGTAACTGAATATCATTTGGCTACTGGCGAGATTAAAACTTACTATAAGAATACACATAAAAAACTATTATGCCTTTTATAGTGACCCAAAATACAATGTCAAGTTGATTGGACATATATTTATGTTACATGATTTGTGAACTTAATCCATGATATATAACTTATATGAAAGGAACAAATTTTTTGAACAGAAATGTAGGAGCAACAATATGTTAAGTATTTGAACATTTGTAGCATTGCTTTTAACTATTCGTGTACAAGTAATTGTCTTAATGATTTTCTTAATTGATATGTTAATTCTAAGGGGAGGGTCTTTGTGAATATAAGGGGTGCATATGGTAGTGAGTATGAGGTCTCTGAGGAAGTGTGTGAACACGAAACGCGTCAGACCTCAGACGCTTATTAGCCTAATGTTCAAATAAAATTTATCTTTTTAACAAGCGACTGCGGTGTTGGTGACTATTGAATGTGGTCTGGAGTGCGCTGCCATACATCAATAATCGTACCATACAGATACCCTCTCAGTATTGCTGGAACCTGTACACAAGCATGTATGGCTGCTCATATTTATAGGTTTGAGGTAGAATAGTGAGGGGCTTATATAGGGACAGATACATAGCAGTATTTCAGCATGTAAATGTAGACCATACTGGAAGTACTGGGGAAGTATATAGTTGTGAATTTACAGTAAAATACTAGAATCTGGATTTCAAGCACACATTGCACAGGTATGGGACCTGTTATCCAGAATCCCCGTGACCTGGGGTTTTCAAGATAATGGATCTTTCTGTAATTTCGATCTTCATACCTTAATTCTACTAGAAAACCATGTAAACATTAAATAATCCCAATAGGCTGGTTTTGCTTCCAATAAGTATTACTTATATCTTAGTTGGGATCAAGTACAAGGTACTGTTTTATTATTACAGAGAAAAAGGTAATCATTTTTAAAAAATGTGCATTATTTAGATAAAATGGAGTCTATATGTGATGGCCTTTCCCTAATTCAGAGTTTTCTGGATAACGAGTTTCCGGATAACAGATTTCATACCTGTATTGTTCTGTGTGCAAAATAATAACTGGGGTAGATTCTATCATCTTGAATGCTTGGGACTTGGGGTTTCCTGTGTTGGAATAGAACAGACAGAGATTGTTCCAGTGCATATTACGGAGGGTCTGTTGTTGGAACAAGTGTTGTCATGTTTGACCTGTAACTCTGTATGATTCTTCTTTCTCCTGTGTGTATTCTCTCTATGAAAGTTCCTGCTGCAGACATGTTATGCTGAAGTGTTTATGCTGTGTTCAGGGTCAGACATGACGGTTGCAGCGTCGATTCTGCACCTTTCCCTTTCACCCCCCCAAACCCATACCTTGCATCCCCAAATAATACATACACACACCACTGGTTTGGAAAGAGATGGCCGCAGTTGTTTATTTTAACACAGTAATAAGAATAAATAACATGTATAACATTTTAACCTTTTACTAACCATTTGTATAACAAACCTTTTACCTTTATAACATAACATTATAACATTAGTCCCCCACCCAGGGGGAGGGGAATGGGGGTGGGGTGGCTGTACCCCAACTGCAAAGGTAGGTTCCTGTTCCATTCTCCCAAGCCCTAAACCGGGCTGCCTACATTCCCATGAGGACCCAGGCCTACCTTGCTACTTCCACTCACTTTGAAATACCCCCTTTTAACTTCCCCCTGGGGGTCCTTATAAAGGTACCCTCCGCCAACTGCGACTTAAACCACCCATTTACGGGAGGGAGGGCGGGATGCTGCGTCCTGTTGCCTCCACGTCCCGGTGCCGAATGTAAGTATCCTCTCTTCTCCTACAGGAACCGCATGCCCAGGGTCCCTCCAGCCAATCACCGCCTGCAATAGAAAAAGGGGGCGGGGCCGGTGCACTCCTAAGCCCCGTCAAGGCCCTGCTACCCCTACCCGGGTCGTGGGGTCCCAGGATCATTGTTGCTATTGAGGAGCTGAAACGTTAGGCTGGAGCAATAAGTTCAGTATATAATTTTTTTTGTTGTATTTTAATTATTTGCCTTTTTCTTCTGACTCTTCCCAGTTTTCAAATGGGGGTCACTGACCCCATCTAAAAACAAAACCTCTGTAAGGCTACATATGTATTGTTATTACTACTTTGTATTACTTATCTTTCTGTTTAGGCCTTCACCTATTCATATTCCAGTCTCTTCATTAGAAACTGTGACTTGGGGGCACATTTACTAAGCTTGAGTGAAGGATTAGAATGAAAAATACTTTGAATGTCGAAGTTTTTTTTTTGGCTACTTCGACAAGCGAATTGGCTAATTCGACCTTCAACTTCGACTTCGAATTGAATGATTCAAACTAAAAATCGTTCGTCTATTCGACCATTCGATAGTCGAAGTACTGTCTCTTTAAAAAAAACTTCGACTACCTACTTCGCCACCTAAAACCTACCGAGCACCAATGTTAGCCTATGGGGAAGGTCCCCATAAGCTATCCTTGCTTTTTTTGATCAAAGAAAAATCGTTTGATCGATGGATTAAAATCCTTCGAATCGATTGAACGAAATGCGGTAAATCCTTCAACTTCGATATTCGAAGTCGAAGGATTTTACTTCGAGATTCGAATATCGAGGGTTAATTAACCCTCGATATTCGACCAATAGTAAATGTGCCCCTAACTGTCTGGAATATATTAAGAACTGATTCAAGATAGCTAGCTTCTATATTCTGTTATCAAAGATTTCTGCAGCTGGCTAAGAAATATCTATGTGTTTACATTATATTGTAGTAGAGAATAAATGAGCAATAGTGAACAATAAACATTTTTTTCGGTAGGAAGTTGTCAGTCACATAACGTAAGAACGGAGATCTTTGAAAAGATGTCCTGCTTGTAACACATATACAAACCATACAAACAATAATCTTGCCAGCAGTACACACTGCATCTGTGTCTTTAACCACAATATATAAGCACACGCATGTTTCCAGGTCGGCCATGTAAATGTTTTGGTTAACCCAATAACAAAAGCCATGGAAAATATGATCGGAACGGTTCTTGACTTTGACTAGAATTAATGGAATAATTGCAGAATTGTAAGAAAATAGTTATAGCCACAACCACTTAGGGGCAAATTCACTATGGGCCGAAAATCAGATAGCGACGGCTTCCCCACACTTCGCCAGGCGTAATTTAGTCAGGGCTGGGCAAATTCACGAAGATCCGAAGTTGCACACAGGGAAACTTAATAAAATTATTGTATATGAAAAAAAGAGTCTCAATTTGCACTCAGTAGATAATTTAAAAATTCACTACATTTTATTTAGACAATTACCATTTCTGTTAATCACCATTACCCAATATGGAACTAAATTCATCAATTATAACGCTTCATGCATTTGATTTCAATTTATAAATACACCACAAATTAATTTAAGTTCATCTATGCATAATTAATTTTAACACTTAATGTGATGAATAATTAATTAATTTAAATCCATCTATGTACTATTCATTTGAAGCATTTCATATATTGAATTAAATGATTAAACCACATTTGTAAATAAATAGTTCAGTATCATCCGATAAAATTAATTGAAATTGATGAATTATGTTAACAGTCCAGTACCAAAAATTCAGGGCGTGACGCCCTGAGGAAGCCTGTGCGAAAAATATGTCGGCATGCTGGAGGAGTTATAGAAAGTTGCCCAGCTGATTTGCTGCAAGTAACGACAATTTTCCCCTGGCGGCTAACACAGCATTGCGGCTGCTAAAGGAACGCCATGCAGACCCGCAAGAGCGAGATGTATAATTCCATGTTTGTAGCGTTGCCGTATTCTAACTGTGTGTTATTGCCTATTTGACCGTGGGGAAGCTTCAGCTCTAAGGAAAGCTTCCCTTGAAGGTGGCCATACATGGGCCGATAAAAGCTGCCGACAGACCGTGTCGGCAGCTTATTGGCCCTTGTATGGGGCCCCCCGATGGGCTTCACCGATCGAGATCTGTCCGAAAGTTGGCCAGATCTCGATCGGATGGGACGAAAAATCCCATCGGATCGCGGCCGCATCTATTCGTTGATGCGGTCCCGCGATCCGACCGCCCATTGCTATTCGTTAGGATCCGATCGTTGGGCCCTATGGCCCATGATCGGATCAGCCCGATATTGCCCACCTCAAGGTGGACATATCGGGGAGAGATCCGCTCGTTTGGCAACATCGCCAAACGAGCGGATCTCTCAGTGTATGGCCACCTTTAGTTACAAGATGCAACTCTAAGCCCAACTTGAAATTCATTTGGGCCGTGCGGAAAGCATGTCGGATTGATAACACATCCAGCAGGGGCTGTTCAGCGTCTAGATTTAGACGATTGCCTAACTTCTATTAGACTTTGTATTCAGAATACGGATGCATATTTTGTCTCTTCAATACAATTAACCTTGTTATACTGCAGCTCCCAATCTTGGGTTTGGTTACCAAGGCCTTTCACCAAAGAAAGTCTTCAGGTTCAGGAACCAGCACGGGCACCTTATAACTTATCCTCTTCTATTGTTTCTATTTTAAACAGGAATTTTTTCTACAAATAATTCTTGATACTGGACTATTTACATAATTCATCAATCTCAATTCATTTTATCGGATGATACTGAACTATTTATTTACAAATGTGGTATAATTAATTAATTCAATACATGAAATTCAAATTAATAGTACATAGATGAATTTAAACTGCAGTATATTAAATAATTATTCATCACATTAAGGGGCAGATTTATCAAGGGTCGAATTTCGAAGTAAAAAATACTTCGAATTTGAATTCAAACTTTTTCTCTTATTCAAATCAATGCATGGTTGCTAGGGTAATTTGGACCCTAGCAACCAGATTGCTGAAATTGCAAACTGGATAGCTGCTGAATACAAAGCTACATAGCTACATTTACAAATTGTCTCAGAATATCACTCTCTGCAACTTACTAAAAGTAAATTTAATAGAGAACAACCCTTTTAATGCTGTCCACAGCCAGAATGGTTGAGTATGGACAGATGGTGTAACCCAATAATTATATTGCAGTTTTGGGCAAAGGTATATATTGTATTGTTGCTTAAATCGTTTCTCCCACAAGGGTCTGTAATCCTTGCCCCCAACTGCAATTTGATGTTTGGGTTACACCATCTGTCCAGTCCTCACAGACTAAAGTTATAGTTGTACATAGTGCAAATAAATAAGCAAGGTGGGCAGTAAATTGCTGTGTTTATTCAGCAGCTACACACAAGCTTCTGAGAATATAACCATTTCTTAGGCCATATTATATGCAGCCAGCTTTAGTCTATTAAAGATGTGCATTTTTTGTAATCTACTAACTGAAGCTGCTTTATGGACACCTAGGAGGCCCTGACTATTAATCATACTTCCCAACTGTCCCGTTTTCAGCCGGATAGTCCCGATTTTGACAGCTCAGACCGCAGTCCTGGATTTTTATTAAAAAGTCCTGAATTTCTCTTTGATCTCCTGCACTGACGCCAGAAGAAGATACAAAGTTTCTGAAACGTAATTAAAATAAGAGGCTTTTTGTTGTGGTCAAATAAATTAGATCAAATAAATTATAATGCAGGTAAAGGTAGGATATTGCACACTTGCTCCATTATAGGCAACAAATCTTTTCATTATAGCTATCGTGAACCAGCGCCTGTGTCTGTGTTGCATTAGAAAATGTTGCCATCTTGTGACCAGGTCTGTTTATTACAAAATGCAATTACCTCCAATGAGGCATAGCTAGCAACACCTCCACCTTTTTGTATGAACGAGACAACCACAGTAACTTAACTAGCCATCCCAGGGCTTGGGTGCAGGCCTTGGTCCTTGGCCCGCCCTGCTCCCACCCCCACCCTCTGGATACATTTTACATGCGGTTGTGAGCATCCGGTGGGCCCAGGCCCCCCCTCCCCCCGGTAGTTCCGCCACTGGGCAGTGATTGGAGCAAATTCACTAAAGGGCGAATTTTCACAAGTGACTGCTTTGCCACACTCCGCACCACTTCGTCAGGCGCAAATTCATTACCACTACGCTAATTCACTAAAACTTGCATATTAGCAACCGAACTCTGGAAATTTTCTCTAGTGACATCAACTGGGCAAGCATTTCATCATGAATTTTCACTAGTGTTAGTTTCTGCCTAGCGAATCTTCACTAGCACTCTTACGCTTAGGTAATTTGAATAGGACGGGTACCTAAAAGTCATATAGACGTCTTTATTAGTGATGTTGGTGCAAATGCTTGACGTGGCAACTTTTTCAAATACATGTCCAATGAGCCATAATAAAGACAGAAGAGATCCTCTAATGCCCTAGACATGAGCCCACCTTTAAACAAATGTGGCATGCCCCTCAAATTAATTTCACAAAATGTTCACAAATACATCTTTATTAGTTCGGACTTTCGAAGGCAATTCCGCTTTAAAAAAAGAAAAGTCGCCAGCGTTTCTTACAACTTTAATACATTTCCGGCATACAGGATATGATGTCACTGACATACGATTGAGGAAGATGTAACTTTCTTTTTATCAATTTGACTGGTCTGAGGTGGTGAAGTAAACTCTGGCGAAAGAGGTAACATTCAGTGAAAAGTCGACTGTCGATAGGGTGCGAACGAACAATAGCGACGGTCTAGTTCACTAGCGAAATTGTCCTTTTTGCCTGTTAGTGAATTGACGATGTCCCTGTGGATGAAATTTCTGGTGAATTTTGGCTAGCGTCGGCCACTTCGCCCTTTAGAGAATCTGCCCATTGTCGGAATGGAAAGTCCGAGGTCCGTCGGTGGGGCCCACAAGGATTGGGGCCTACTTGGTATTTACCCGACCCAGCCAACCCTGCAGTCCTGGCTTTACCTGTGTGCTTACACCCTTTAAACCTGTTGATCTTTTACGTTGAGAGACATGAAGAATAAAAATAGTCTCATTATTATTATTATTATTATTATTATTATTAACATGTATTTATATAGCACCAACATATTGCGTAGCACTGTAAAGTAAGTGTGATTATACAACTAAATCACATAGATATACATATGGAGTTACAAACATCACAATCAATACAGGTACAAAGAGGTGAGGAAGGCCCTATGCATAGGCATACAGTCTAAAGGGAAGGGAGTAATACACAAGGTGTGGGAGTGGGCAAAATCGAATTAAGTGGGTGAGAAATGTGGTACTGTATGTGGTGTTGCGTTTGGTAGTTAAGCAGAGTGAGGGTAGGCTTCTCGAAAGAAGTGCGTTTTAGGATTAGGATTATGTGTCTCTCTCTATAAATGTTACATTATACAATGACCTGTCAACATTCATTTCTCTGTAATCCTAAAAGAGTTATGTCAAAACCCTGTTCAGGAATTCTGGTGAGGTTAATTGACAACCCAGCAACGCATATAAAGTGGTGAAATCCTTTTATATTGGCATAACGGAAGAGGGAACATTGAAGGGCTCTTATTTCCTCTTTCAACATAATCCATTGAGTTACATGTGTATTGTAATACATCATTTTTATACTCTTAAACTAGTGAAGCAACACATCTTTCTGTAACAACTGAAATACAGTATGCAATCGTTTAGCAACTATACCTCAGAACTGTTTTAAAATGTAATATATTTCTTTGTATAGTATCACAAATACGTGACACAAGGGTTGACTCCCTGTAGCAGATGACCAGTGAAAAGTGAAAAATACATCACCTATACTGGCTGGTTGTAAAGAGTTTTGGCAACATTCACTTACCAAAGGTGCAGTGAACAAAGATCAATTTTGAGAGCATTCACCATACTTTTTCGACAATGCACCCTTTTTTCCCCACTTCGTCAACAGGTGATCCTCTTGACACAATTGCTCTGTTCTAACCGCAACTGCGGCTGGTTCGCCAAAATATACGCAACCGCAAGTGTGCTTCGGTGTAATTTCCGGTGCTCACTATGCAAGTGATGTCTGTGTCTGATTCTTTAAGAGCAAGTTTGGTGTTCCTATTGACGCAGGGCACAAAGGAAACCCTGCAGTGCCAGCCTGGTTAGGAGGTAGCAGTAGCTCTAGGTTCACACACACCAAAAGGCACAGCAGCTCCCAGATTAATAACGGAAGGCAGGAAACATTGAGCAAGGAGCCCATTTTGATGCAAGTACCTTGAATGAAAGTAGATTTAGTCAAAAAAAGGTTCTCTTGGGTTATCATGATCAGTGGTGAATGTAAAGAAGTGCTACTAAAGCCTGGAACACAACCCTTATTAAAAGAGGCTTCAGATTTCATATTTTTTCTAGTAGGCATTAAATAAATGGTAAGTGGTTGCTAAACAGTTTGAGAATTATTGGAATTTCTCAGATTGTAGTGGAGCAATAGATGAGATGAATCTTCCTCCAAATTTCAATTCAGGCAGGGGATTAGGAAACCTGATATCCAGTAAGCTCCAAATAGTTGTAAGTGAGTTAGGTGTAGGTTGTTTAGATGAGCAGCTGAGCTCTAATGAGGAGAGAATAAGGGACGAGTGTCCTGGTTAGGGTTGCCACCAGCCTATATATTTATCTTTTTTCCCTATTAATAACATTGGGATCAACCATCATTTTTACCAGCTAGGCTAGTAAAATACCAGCCAAGTGGCAATCCTGCTGGTACTTCACCCAGATAAGGGACCAAGAGGGGAGGAGAATAGGGAATACAGGGTCTAGTACCTCAAGGCCAACATAGGAAGGTTGGCCAAGGTATACAGAGAGTGACTAGGGGGCCCATTCATTAAGTTCGAGTGAAGGAATAGAAGAAAAAATGCTTCGAATTTCGAAGTGTTTTTTTGGCTACTTCGACCATCGAATGGGCTACCTCGACCTTCAACAACGACTTCGAATCGAATGATTCGAACTAAAAATCGTTCGACTATTCGACCATTCGATAACGAAGTACTGTCTCTTTAAGAAAAAACTTTGACCCCCTAGTTCGCCACCTAAAAGCTACCGAACTCAATGTTAGCCTATGGGGAAGGTCCCCATAGGCTTGGCAAACTTTTTTTTTTTTTTTATTATAGCAAGAAAAACAGCATTGAAATACAGATTATTTTATCTGATCAGCTTTACTTTTCAAGCACTTGCTGTGGAATTTCAGATAATCAGCATTCCTTTTCATTCTGGGGAAGACATTAGATTAGTAGCAGTAAATCTGTTGTCAAGCATTTCACAGTCAGACTTAATGCTTAACTTAGGGAAGGGTCCTATATCCATGTCAGTGCAAGTAAATTATTAAAACTGTATTCATAATCATGTAGCTAGATAAGATGCCAAACAAATATTTTAAGGTTGTCATACATGAGCTGATATTGGATGCCGACAAGATCAATAACAGAACAGGGCTCAGTATGGTATCAATCAGATCAAAAAAATTCCACCAGTTATTAGCTGATGACTTCACCTCCAAACCTCCAAACCTCCACCGCACAAATGTGTTGACTGCCAGAGCAGCGGGAGGTAAAGGACAAGCAGGCCATGGAGGGAAAAGTGACAGACTAGGGGTAAAGGGGTATTTGCCTAGCACCCCCCACCATTGCGCCCTAGGCTCTACTGCTTACCCCTAGTTCCGATGTTGGCAATCAGGTCTGAAAGAGGCCATCATCATTGATCCAGGCACCCCAATATTTGCATGATATTTTTAGTAAACCCTAGGAGCCAGGAAAGATAAAATCCTGCTCATTTTCACTGTGTATGTACAGTACACTTGTGGTGGAATAACTGCAAGAAATGGTTGTGTCAACATCCTAGCACAATACAGAACTCATTGACAAATGCAAGCACAACCCATCTGGCAGTTTTATTTAAAGGAGGTTATTAGATGAGAGGGCTGAGTCGAAACAGGCGAGAGCTGCAGTTTAAAACTTTTGCTTCCATTCAGAAATGGCTTTGGCCCCCTAGCTTGTAGCTAGGAAACTGCTATATGCTATAGATTTGATCATCACTTGCTATTTGTATTGGTAAGCAAAATATTGATACCTGCTGAAGATCACCTCTGTGCCACCCTAGTCCACATGGCCTCCGATACTAATACATAATATACAGTCCCTAAATATTACAGCAATTACATTTGTTAGCATGGGCATTTTTCCAGGCAAGCATTCCAAAAGCTGCTCCAGACCAGACTAGTGAAAACTAAAATGATTAATTGGTCAAAATCATAAACTCAGCCTGATACGTTTCATGCTCTTCCTAGCACTAACTCATAGGCCTATGACTAAGCACTAAAAAAAAACCTTGTTTGTGTGGTCTGGAGCAACTTTTTCTATTTCATGTTTTATCGGCTCCCCTAGCTGAATGGTTAGGGTGGTGCACCATCTCTCCCTCCATCTGCTTGGGAGTTCTCGTCGGTGTCTGGATTCCTTCTATATGCTATTTCGATTAATGACCAAGACAGTTTCTACCATGATGCAAAGTGGCAAAAAGTCACTTGCAGGAAATGAGATAAATGTTCATGTTCTTAATCAGTTTGGCTTTATTAGTGTAGGAGAGCACATTAGCTATTCCCCGCTGGAGTCCACTGCATAATAACCGGGAAGAGGATGGGGGAGCAGAGACTGTCAGGCTCAACAGATGTGAATTTTTCAGTGTTACATTTAATTAATATTATTGCTCACATTATCAGAAATACATCCTACACACTAGTATCATATGTCAGAGCCCTCAAAGGGAAAATATTAGCAATTGATTATTAAAGGGGTTGTTCATCTTGAAATTAACTTTGACTATGAAATTAACTATGGTGTAGAGAGTGATATTCTGAGACAATTTGCAATTGGTTTTCATTTTTTATTATTTGTGGTTTTTGAGTTATTTATCTTTTTATTCAGCAGCTGTCCAGTTTGCAATTTCAGCAATCTGGTTGCTAGGGTCCAAATGACCCTAGCAACCATGCATTCATTAGAATAACAGACAGGAATATGAATAGGAGAGGCCTGAATAGAAAGCTAAGAAATAAAAAGTAGCAATAATGTAATAAAGGAGTGAACCTTTATCAATAATAATACTTGTATTAATTAATATTAATCAAAATATGAATACAAATATACAGAATCAATGATTAAACCTTTTGATATACTGCTTGTGAGCAATAACTTACACACACACAAGTAAAGGTAGAATTTAAAAACGTTTACTTAACTTCATATGATGGTAATTACAAGAATAGCCAGTTCCGCACAATCGGGGAGCCCCACAACCTTTGGTTCATCACCCTCAGGTTCCCGATAATCAAGCGATGATCCAAATCCTGGCACCCACTCATGGGTCCGAGGCGAAGCTCCCGTTCAAAAGTAAATGGTGTCCTTTATACTAAGCAGCTACAGAGATCTTTAGGGTAAGGCCACACTAAGCGATAGCGCGGCGATTTGACTCGCGGCGACTTTTCGCCGCGACTTTTAAACGGCAATCGCTGGCGAAACTTTGGCGCTGGCGTCTATGGGGAATCGCTGCGTAAAAACACACGCGGCGATCTTTTTTCTATTGTCGCTCGAAATCGCCTCGCTAGGCGATTTCAAGCGACAATAGAAAAAAGATCGCCGCGTGTGTTTTTACGATGGCGATTTTGCGCGATTCCCCATAGACGCCAGCGCCAAAGTTTCGCCAGCGATTGCGGATTACAAGTCGCGGCGAAAAGTCGCCGCGAGTCAAATCGCCGCGCTATCGCTTAGTGTGGCCTTACCCTTAACCTCAAATGCTGACCTAGGCAACATTGTTAGCTTATTGTCCTAAAAGATCAGCAAGACTCAGTTTGTTACTCAATCTGAGTTTTGTCTGTCTGCTGTCTGTTTATTTATTCTTAAAGATACCATTCCTGTGTTTACTATGGCATGTTTACCCAGCAATATATGTAGAACAAATGTAGAACAAGGACACCTTACTTCTTATCTTTACAATAGCTCTCTTAAATGTGCTGAATTTACTTCACTGACTAAAGCTAAATAAGTCTCAGATCAGAAATATATGTTGTAAATCATAAAATTAAATTAGAAAAATACCCACTACACTACAAATAGCAATACATTTGTAGCCTTACAGAGCATTTGTTTTAGATCGGGTCAGTGACCCCCATTTGAAAGCTAGAAAGAATCAGAAGGAGGGAAATAATTCTATAACTATAAAAAGAAAAAATGAAGACCAATTGAAACGTTGGCTTCCTGGCCATTCCATAACATACTAAAAGTTAACTAAAAGGTGAACCATCCCTTTAAAGTAACAGAATATGATGCAAGATCTTAAAGCAGGAATGTGCAGCTGAAAACATAGCAAACATTTGCATATTTTTCTGACATCGAGAATAACAGCATGTGTTATATTTGGTGTTTCAGTTTTGGCCGAACACAGATTTTGTGTATGATAAAGGGGAAATATTCCTCTTTTTGGCATGAGTTCATTCAAATTGGACTGTAGGCTAATCTGTGCACATAGAAACAGTGGCATAACTATAGAGGAAGCAGATCCAGCAGTCACACAGGAAACAGGGAACAGGCGGCCTGGACTGTGGGGGTCGCCTTACTCCATCATATTATAATCTACCCTCCTTGTCACTCTTCTTCTTCATATTGATGCTCTCACACCTGCACAAGCATGAGGTGGGGGCAATGGGGTTTCGGGTGGAGGCAGTTATGCGTGCCAGGCACCTAAATTTAAAAAAAATTGACCTCAAAAGGCTTAGCTCGTATATTTCAGCAGGACACATAAAGATGAAATTATTATTCAATCAATAACACTGGCAATACATGCCCAGATTTAATCAATTAGCTTGGCCTATTTCGGCTATATTGCCTATATACTATGCTAGTTTCAACATATCATCTTACTGTATATTCCTGTTGTATAGCAGGTGATCTTTCCAGCTTGAAAATGAAATGTTGTTAGCCAATACCATGGTGCATCTGAATATGAAGAAGTAATGAAGAGTAGCAGCAGAAACATCACTTTCTGAAATCTTAGGAAACTTACATGGTAGGGTTTGTCACCCAATCTTAAAAATATGGATTTAACTGCGGGAGGCAAATCTTACCATGTGCCATCACCCTAAATGGCAGTATACCCCCTTGTTCAATGTGTTTTGTTAGCAAAAGTCCATTATGCAGGGGGAAAATCAGTTCACTGCAAATCTAATTATTTACCTCACAAGGAACAAACACTGAGCAGAGCCAGTTTCACTGTTTGCCATATTCAGCTGATGAAATAACAGAGAACATAGACTTTTATTGATTAAAACAGTAAGGAAAAAATATGTTCAGTACAAGCCCTATTCTTTCATCTTCCATTGAACAAGAAGGTATACTGTCCCTTTAACAGAAACAGATGGAGTTACCCTTTTGATTCTTTAATGATGGAAGGCTATATGATGCTTAGGGAAAGGCAGGTTGCCATAGGTGTTTAGCCTTCTTAAAGCATTTTAAGAATTAGTTGCAATTTGGCTCTTATGCTTAAATTTCTCCATTTTATGGGTTCTGGGTGTATTATACATGAAATTGCCTGCTATGATCCTGTTATGAGTTTTGGGGTATATATACATGAATGCCATACTGAGGTGTCACTTATGCCTTGAGGTGCTTGGGGTGTCTATCACTCAAAATTAAGTGTCTATCATAATTAAAGGAAAACTATACCTCCCCCCAAACAATGTATGTCTCTATAAAAATATATTGCATACAACAGCTCATATGTAAAGCCCTGTTCATGTAAATAAATCATTTTCATAATAATATACTTTTTTAGTAGTATGTGCCATTGGGTAATCATAAATAGAAAATTGCCATTTTAAAAAATAAGGGCCGCCCCCTGGGATCATACGTTTCACTGTGCACACAAACAAAGTTTTTTTGCTTCCACACTTCTTCCTGTTACAGTTAGAGTTGAAGTATTTCTGGTCAGGTGATCTCTGAGGCAGCACACAGACCATGGTGGTTCAAGGCAAGAGATATAAAAGGGCAATATTTACTTAAATATATATTCCAGTTTGGTAAGATTCTTTAATATGCCACTTAATATGATATAAACTATCTGTTGCTTAAGTGTTCATTTTGGGGGTATAGTTTTCTTTTAAGTGTCTATTACTCAAAATAATTTACTTAGTCATCCATGTCTTGGAGCATTATAAATGAAATTATCACTGTGCCAAACTACTACATGAATTCTGGGGGTATGTATACATGAAATTACGTGGTTAGTGGGGGGGGTGTCTTGCACAGTGGGCGTGGTCTAAAAATGTTGTCATTTTCTACTCTGTCCCTGGATTTCGCTCTGGAAATCTGGTCACCTTAGGTTAAATCGTTGTATCTGCTAGTGGCATAACACACACAAATCACTGATATCATCAGCACAAATAAATTCATCATAATCTCACTGACTGTGCACTAATTGCAAAACATGGAAATGACTTAGAAAACGATTGAATTATTCACATTTCAACACCGATAAGGATATTATGTCCGTTATCATTTCCACTCATTTACTAGAAAATATATTTCATTACCGAGGTAAAATATCCTTACACCCTTACAGACTCACGCCTAAGCGTCATTTAAAGTAAGGATCAGTATTTTGGCTCAGGGCCACTATTCATGTGTAAAGACGTCTAGTTCATGAACTTAATTTCTCACCGTTTTTGGGAAAAGGCCGTGTGATTCAAGTGTTTGTACATGGGCAGGGTACTGTGCAACAGGAAACATTGAGCTCTGTATAAATACTGATTACAGATGGACATGTATGCTCCAATCTACATGCAGTCTTACTTCACCATGGAAGTACCTCATTTTCCCCTTGGATTTAAATAAAGAACTTTTATTAGTACACAATCTGTGGCATCTAGGCTGTTGTGAAACATGACGTCACTAGCTTTGTTGGCAGAGGAAAGTGGCATTTATCCTTAGCAGGTGTTAACCTCTTCTGGAAGTTTATACTGTACATATGCCAACTCTCTATGAGAGGTCTTTGCCAAACATCCCTTGTATAATTATTAATAATTATTTAATAATTATTAAATCGCCGTTTTTTCTCTGCTGTAATCCACTGGAAAAAAAGGGGTCAAGATGCTCCTCCTTGTCCTGTCTCCCTTTTTCATGGTAATGGTAACCACATGTAGCAAAGAGAGGGGGACTTTCTCTGATCTTTTTCAGTAGACAGGGCTGGATTTCTTCCCCGCCCGTCCCCAGGCCGCGCGGTCCGACCAGGCGGCCGTGCCGGCGCAGTTGGTGTCGTTGAATGGGGACGCGAACGTCCCCATAATGCGGCTGGGCGGCATTCCGCCCCTATTTTTTGCCGCCCTAGTCCCGGGCCTATGCGGCCTTGCCGCAAATCCGGGCCTGTCAGTAGAGCTCCACCTGTGACTGCTACATGTGCTTCAGACACACAGACAAAAGGTCCTCTGCCATAATCAATATTTGGAGGACATTAAGACAGTTTTTGCATTAAGCTACTAAAAATGCCTTCCCCTTTAAACAAACAGGGATTGTTTGTCCATATATTAAAGCAGGCCAACTATGTCAAAGTCCTCCCTGGTCTACACTCACTTTCATCTGGTTTATTATTAATTCTATTCAACTTCCCCTTTTTAGCTGTGCATTTCAGGTGCAGCATTTCCCATATATTTATTTTTTAGCAGCTGTAAAGAAGCCACATCTGTCATTAGCCTGAAGGAGCCTTGAAACATAGACATATGGGAATAGAGTAGATAACCTGTGTGCCAAAGTCTTATCTGTTGACTGGATTTGCATTAATTTTAGTTATAGATGTTTGCACAAAAGGGAAAAATGTCAGCACTCAAATTTAGCCTGTGTAGATCCCTTTAAAAATGGAGCTGTTTGGCCAAATATGTAAGCTCACATGCATCAGATTCTTAACTAGCTCCTCAAGGAAGACTAGTATCACATAGTAATAAGCTAACAGTAGATCTTAAAATAACTGGCAGTTTAGGGATCCAGCACATGTTGGGTTAGGAATAGCAGCTGTGGGTGTTGCCTGACTGCACTAGGGGCATGAAGATACTCTGACAATCATGCTGCAGAATAGGTACAGGAAGATCATCACAAATAACAACATAAACACTTCCTTGTACTAGGCATGATTAATTTAATCATATCTGAGGTTACGCAAATCTGATATTGTGAATTTATTCAATGCTACTATTTGACTAGGCAACCATTTATTCTTGGTAATGCTGGA
Organism: Xenopus laevis; assembly: GCF_017654675.1. Taxonomy (NCBI): domain Eukaryota; kingdom Metazoa; phylum Chordata; class Amphibia; order Anura; family Pipidae; genus Xenopus; species Xenopus laevis. Next base: position 98,658,397 of record NC_054378.1, read on the forward strand.
TTCTTCATTTCCAAAGAAAAGGCTGAAGACAGAAGAATGAGCAATTACTACCCTGAGCAGCCTGATTTAAACATTCCTGGGCCAAAATTCAGATATGGGGGGGGGGGGATTCACAAAAGTGTAGGTCGCCAAATTGTAAAAATGCAGGTAGGTATCTTATAGTTTTGTGGATTAGTCATAATGCCACCAAAGTGTTTATGAAATTGTAGTTTGTGCACCAAATTTTTTTCTCTATACTTAAAGGACAAGGAAAGCTAAACTAAAGAAGTAGCTATAAATATTGTACATTATGTTTTGGGCTTCTGTACCAGCCCCAGGCAACCAAAGCCCTTTAGCAGTAAAGATGTGTGTCTCTAAAGATGCCCCAGTAGCTCCCCATCTTCTTTTTTGCTGATTCACTGCACATGCTCCATGCTGGTGTCACTTACTGAGTTCAGGGGCCGACTTAAAATATATAGTATACATAGAATATAAATGTCACAATATAAGGTAATTAGTAATCAATACAGATAATTACTACATGGCAGCACAGAAACCAGTGCAATTAGCATCAGAATTTAATAATCAGCCCTGTAGCATCAGTTTATATTACAGACAACCTAGTTTTCAGCTTGATAATTTGTGACGACCCCTAAGCTTAGCTTCTCAACAGCTGCTCAGAGCCCACTGAACATGTGAGTGTCGCAGACACTTTCCAAGATGGTGACCCCCTGTGACAAGTTTGAAGTCCTGGATCATTGCTGTGTAAAGCTGAAACTTTAGGCTGGTGCAATAAGTTCAGTATATAAAACATCGCATTTTTAGCCCTATTCATTTTTAGGGTTTAGTTCTCCTTAAGTCAAATTAACCTATAAACGTTTTCCCCAACATTTTCATTCAGTGGAGACATTTTGGTGCAACAAATGTCTATACAAATGTCATGGGTATGACACACATAGCCACAGCTAGTTATGAGCCAATCTGTCCCAATTCACTTTGCCAAAATATTCGCAAAACTGCAGAAAATTTTGCGAAACAACGAAAAATTAGCTAAGTGCATTGAAGTGAATGGGCATCAAATTATTTTTTTTCTTGGCGAATTGTGATGTTTAGCAAAAATTCATCAAAAAGACAATTCGCCATGGCATCACCTATTTACTAAATGGCAAAGAGGACAATTCACTAGTGAACCACCTCAGCGCAACTTTTTGCTCAGGTGAACGATCGTTAATCTGCAAATTTATCAAATTATCCAATACATAACCCTTTTCACCAAAGTCTACTTTGCCTGGTTCTACCTGGTAACTTGTTAAGATGAAGCTACATCCTCAACATTACTATTTCAGTGACATCATATCTTGTATTAAAAAAAGTCATAAAAAACACAGGCAATATGGGATTATGTTAAAAAGTTGTAACTGTTAAATATATGTTATTTACACTTTTAACCATTTGAAGCTCATGCCAAATTTGTTTTAGAGTGGGCTCATGTCTAGGACAATAAAGGATCTCTTTTGTCTTTGCTTCCTTGGACATTTTTAATATTAAGTGGTCAATTTACCAACATCACTAATAAATACATACATATGATCTATGACCTTTATGTAGCCCCCATATTTAAGTTGTTAATATGTTAACAAAGTTTCACTAGAAATAAATTAACCCTAGAGAAAATTCATTGCGCTGATGAATTTTCGTTCGAGAATATATACGCGAGCATTCATTTGCAGATACTAATTTTCTCATTTTGATGAATACACGTAGTTGAAGCAAATTAACGCCTGACATAGTAGCACAAAGCATGGTGAAGCTTTCCGAAGCAAAAATTTGGACCTAATTATATTTGCCCCAATGTGTGAGTGTAAGTGCACCAATAGGTTCCAACTGGTTCCCAATATTTGGGACTGTAAACATGTGGTACTATCAAATTGTTGCAAGACTACTTGAAACTAGTGTAATAATAGTTGTAAAATCTGCCCCTGGTCTAGTAACCAATAGCATCCAATTAAATGTTTGCTTTCAAAAATATGTCCATTAAATTCTACCTGGTTGGTATAAATGACTAGAAATGCTGATGGTGGGATAAGGATAGTCTTAGAATCTACTGTGCTGAGCTTTCTTGATTAACTTCTGCTGGAAGCCGACTGATGAAGCCTAGAATGACAAGCTACACCAGAAATGTGTGCAACACCTTAGGAGCCTCAGTCACACCTGTTTAATGTATACATTTAATTGCTCTAATGAGTGAAATGTTTTTATATTGCTGACAGTTGCTAAGCCTTTCAACAGGAATCACGCTTTGTATGAAATGGTTACAGTAGCTGATAAAGCCAAACCAAAATAAATCTTAGAATCTGATTCAGTTTCAATAACATTACTGTAAAGCAATCATAATAGCTCTGTGCATTTTGCCAACCAATTTGATTCACCACTTTTTTATGTGCATGACTTCATTTTATGATCTGCGGCGATGAAAGTGACTTTTATGGAAAATCTCCATGTGTCATGTGATTCTACAGCCCATGCCTCTTCCTTGTCCTGTATAAGTTCTGCTTCAGAATTAAATGAGCCTGAAAATTGCCAATTTGAAGAATCTGAAGTAGTACAACATTAACTTTTCCATGTCCAAATATTGAGAATTTGCCACACAGCAAAATTAACAATAGGCTCTTGGTATACTATATTACGCATCAGATCCCCTCCATCAGTGGTGGGTTAAATCAGGTAAGTACATCCATAGGAAGAAACATTGTTTCAGATATGAATTGCTTTTTACAAAATCAGTTCAGGGATAATGAGCAGGGCTGGAACTAGGGGTAGGCAGAGTAGGCACGTGCCTAGGGTGCAAAGCTGAGGGGGTGCCAGGCTCTGTCTCTCTGTACTTGCTCTGTCGACCTACCCCGTGTCCGGTCCCGTCTCTCCCAGACTGCCACTGGTGTCTTCCGTGTAAATACGCTTCTACGCACACATTTCGCGCATGTGCGCTGGAGCGAAGTTTCGCACATTCGCAGTCGAGCGTGCACTGAGCCAGCACCGTGGCCCGCCAGGCTGCCTAGGGCGCCTGGCCGAGTTGGCCCGGCTCTGATAATGAGCTATTAAGGCCCCTGGGGGTCACACACTTATTTAAGTTCATAAGTCCAAAATGCCTCCCTCTGTAGTAACATGCGATCTAAAGCCCCTACTCCCGGCAGATCTGGAATGCAATCAATGGGCATACATTTAAAGGAGGAAGCTGGATGTTTAGCTGCAAACCAGTGCTGTGTCACTGGTTGTTTAGAGAAGCCTAGTGATGGGCGAATTCGCGCCGAATTCCCGTGATTCCCCGCCGGCAAATACATTCGCAAAACTGCCCGTAAAAATACGCCGGTGTCCATTTTTTTGGACGCCGGCGCAATTTTGCCTCAAAACGGACGCTGGCATCCAAAAGAAATGGACGCCTGCATCAAAAAAGGACGCCGGAGTCAAAAACGAAATGCCAGCGCCGTTTCACAAAATTTTCGCAGTTTAGATTTATGATCTCGAGGTTGATTTTAATTAATATGCAATGTGTAAAAGTTTAAAGACACATAGAATAAAGTGTAATATTTTTTAGAATTTGTAGACAGTGCAATTGTTGGATAGTGAGCACAGTGAAATTGTGTATATGGTCACACCGCATATGATGGATGGGGTATTAATAACACTGAAACGTCACATCGGCTATACATGCACCTTTTAATACATTTGTCTTGATTAAGAAATCCCGGTGTTGCTGTTTTGATTTGCTATATTTGGGAACGATTTTACCATGTACCTGGGGATGAAGAAGAAGCGGAGTGCTGCCCTATCCAAAGAAATATATATATAATAGTTGTATATAGATAGATATTTCCACAGCAGGCTGGCACCAATGCATGCACCAGCAAGTGAGGGAGAAAGATTTTTTTGCAGGGGTCCTGGCACCATCTTTAAGTCCTTGGGGTCTATATGGGTTTCTCCACCTAAACAAGATATACGATACCATTAGCTATACTCCACTGCAGCTCTCCAGAGAGATACACAATGGGGCTCATTGCAACCAATCACTGATTGCCCCCATTACAGTAGCCTGCTGGTGTATTCTACTGTATATACTATTGTCATATACTATATATAACATTTATGCACCCTTTGCAGAATCATGCAGCTAAGTGTTTAGCAATGTTTCTTTAGACTTATACGGGATCTATAATAGACAGGCAGTTATAGTTTTAAATAATAACTGATTAAGATATATGTGTCCAGAAATATACTTATACAAACAGCCTAAATGGCAGCTATAAACAATATTAGGGTCTAGTTGGTAGACAAAACTGAACTACAATCACAATTTGCTGCATCTCACTCACAGAGTTGGTTAGATTCTAAAGCAAAATATGCTTATTCTTGCTACAATATATTTTTCAGTTGTATCTGTGCAGAAGACTGCTAGCACTTATTATCACCCAATGTAAATGTGTGTATTTAATTTGTCAGAAAAATGTGGTGCTAATAACACATGTTGGCAAAAACATGTACGTTTTCATGCTATGTCAGGGCTCCTCTTTGTCTAAAGTCTTACACAACATCGATACAAAGGGGGAGAGCTTATGTGCTTTTATCCAACATGACTCAACTATACTAAATATTTTTAAAATATATTTTTATTTTAAAAGAAATGTTAAAGACTTGACATTAATTTAAACAATCTATAAATCGAATTAATGATCCAGGAAAACAAAACTGAAGGTGGAAATGGCCAACTCGAAAGTTGTCCCCCCTAAGATGGCCACTTTCAGTCTTGTTCTGTTTGGTTCTGTTGTTGTTGTTCTACACAGATCTGCTATGATTAAATCATCATCCCCGATTGCTCTCTGTGGCAGCTTGTATCTGTATTTGCATCTATTTACTGACAAGTTCAAATCTTCTTCTTCCTGTGTTTATATCTACTTGAAGGGGCTCTAATGGCTGTAGTAAAGCTGCTTAAGTGTCATAGCATTTTTCTGTGCTCTATTCAATAGGCACCAGGGTAAGAACCCTTAGCATATGCTCAGATACATACAGATTGCAGTGAATGTTGCTTGCCACGACCTTGGCATTCATGCTTCAAAGCAACAAGAAAAACTACTACAGTAATGAGATTTTACATTTAAGTTAAGTTTTTTTACCTAACACCTGCTAATTAGTAGCACAGATAAAAATGCTGGACATCACTTGCCAATCAAGTAGAAATAGCCTTTTCCAGTTTATGGACATGCTGTCAGGGGCAGAACATCGGCTGATCTGTTCTTTGACTACTTTATTTGATCTGAATGGTTAGTGGCAGGTCGGGAAATCAGATCTTTGCATCTATGGGCAGCTTAAGAGCAGTAAAGCAAACATGCCACATGTATGATAAACTCCCTGTCATTTGCCAAGGCTGTGTTAAGCTGGCCATAGATGTTGAGATTTTTAAAAGATCAGATCCTGATCATGAGACCACGATCTTCTCGGAATGATCGTACGAATTTACCATCAATAGTGATGGGCGAATTTATTCGCCAGGCGCGAATTTGCGGCAAATTTGCGCGTTTCGCCGCCAGCGAATAAATTCGCGAAACGCCCACGAAAATTCACAGCAAAAATTCGCCGGCGCCGGCGTCGAAAAACGGGCGCCGGCGTCAAAAACGGGTGCTGGCGTCAAAAACGAGATGCCGGCACCGTTTCGCGCAAATTCGCCCATCACTAACCATCAACTAAAAAGACCAATTTGCCAGGAAAACAAAGGGTAGCTGCCTGCTTGGCCCTGCAAACATAGATAGATTGCACTGGGACCGACAAAGATTTTTTGACCTGGCCAATCAATTTCCTGACAGATGTCGGCTGAAAAATTGTAAGATGTTCAATCGCTCGAATCCCACTAACCGCACGATAATTTCCAAGGATTGGTCGGACTTCCCTAAAATCGGTCGTTCAGCAAGAAGAATCGTGGCGTCTATAGGGAGCTTTAGACTGTAATGACTGAACTTTTCTTGTCTTACTCATAGGGGGTTATTTGCTAAACTCCAAATGCAAAAATCATGAAAAATTCGGACTTTTAAAAAATCACAAATTTTTCGGAATTTATTAAACCTGGGGATGGGAAAGTCTGAATCTGAAAATCTGGCATCTCAGACCAGTCGAGGTTGCATATAAGTCAAGTCCCAATGATTTTTTGATGTGCGCTGGGTTTCATGCAATACCCCATTTTCAGAGTTTTTGGGCAAAAAGCATAAGAAATCAAAGTTTTCGGGTGAAACGTCCAAATAAATCTTGAAAATCGGATGAAAAATCCGAAAAAATTTAGAAAATCAAATTTTTTCCCGCAAAGCAAGTTTTCGGGAAAATGTAATAATAAATAAGCGTAAAAAAATCTGAGCGTATTTGATCGGAGTTTGTAGCAGAAAATATTGAGATAAATTTGGACTTTGATAAATAACCCCCCTAGTGTTAATTGTGGCATTACTCCTCACATACAGGTTTACTGCAAGGATAAAAATGGGGGGTCCCCGACTTTTTTACCAGTGAGCCACATTTGAATGTAAAAAAAGTGTTGGGGAGCAAAACAAGCGTGAAAAATGTTGCTGGGTGGTGCAAAATAAGGGCTGTGATTGTCCATAAGCTCCTATGAGGACTGGCAGTCTACAGGAGGTCCTGTTTGGCAGTACACCTGGTTTTTATGCAACTTGCCTCCAAGTCTGAAATTCAAAAATAAGAACCTGCTTTGAGGCCACTCAGAGCAACATCCAATGGGTTTGTGAGCAACATGATGCTCGCGAGCCACTGGTTAGGGATGACAGGATAAAATGTTAAAAACTGTTTTATTAATATAGTGTTGAATTTCCAGCAGCACAGCCTGCATTCTACAATGAACTCAGATATATCCTACAGTAAATCACTCTAAGAGCAATTCTGCTCTATTATTTCAGTATGGCAGTGTGACAGAGCTTTGGTCCAATTTTCAAAATAATAAAGGTGAAATATTCTTCTAACTCTTGTTTCCATAACACAATTACTAAATTGGATGGTTATGCTGAAGATGTTGAATTGTATCCAAGTGTTCGTCAGCCCATGATTAAACACATCTGCTCAATTACTAAGTGCATAGGCGTGATTACACTTTGAGACACTCAAGCTCTTGCCATAACACTGGTTTTGCAGCTGGATGCATCTTGTGTTATAGATGGACGTGTTCTAAGCAACTTTTCAGAAGGTTTCCTTATTCTTTATTACATTTAAATGGTACAGACATACAGTATTCTGCAGCACTTTAGGGAGAACCAATTAAACTGGCTCTACGTTTTTGGAGTGTGGGAGGGAACCAGCACAAGTATAGGGAGAACATACAAAACAGTTCTAACCAATGAACTATGGTGGTCTATGTTTTTGATTTAACATGCTGTTTAAATTACTAGCCTTCCTATTCTGCCTGTAAATGGAAATGCTTGCAGATGGAAGAGAAAAAAAAGAAAGAGAAAAGAAAAGCTTGCAATATGGAGGATCTCTCTGGTTGCAATCAAAAGCCAGAAAGGCAATGGAGCTCCAATTTTATTTTCAATTCGTGATACTTATTGCAATCTGAATTTATTGCTTATTGCAATCTGAATTTGTTCAGGGTGAAATACTCAAATAAAACTATAAATATATGTATAGTTACTGGTGTCAGATTCACGATGCAGGGTGATAATGAACAGGGGCGGGACAAGTCAGAAGCTCTAGAAAACATGGCCAGTCACCTTGTTCTCCTCCCCCCGCCCCCATGTAAATGGGCATGTGCAGTGATGTCACGCTTAGGTGGGGGGCTATGATGAAAAGAGGGGAGAGCGACAGAGGGAGCAAGGAAACCTGGACTAGGGGTAGGCAGAAGGCTTTTAAACCGGTACCTGAACAGCACCCCTCACCTTGTTGCACCCTAGGCAGGTGCCTCTTCTGCTACCCCTAGTTCTACCCCTGATAATAAATATACTACCGTTTCACTGGCCAATATAGAACCTTCTTCATCTGCTGGCACGAGACACTAAGGGGCAAATTTCTCAAAGGTCAAATGAAAATTAGAATTTCGAGTTATTTTTTTGTGTACTTCGACTAGGGAATAGTCCAAATTCGATTTGAATTTGAAAAAAAAACGAAAACTCGAATAACGAAAATGTATCATGTACTGTCTCTTTAAAAATCCGACAGCGACCATTTGCCATCTTAAGGCTCTTACTGACGAGCGGTTGAAGCTGCACTCCCCTGCATTCCGTTTTTCTGCGTTCAGCCGCAGGGGAGCGCAGGAATAGACGCATTTAGCTTTTTTCAATGGGGCTGTACTCACACAGGTGCGTGTAGGCGCCGAACACAGGTTGAGACGCAACATGCTGCATTTTTCCTGCGTTCGGCGCCTACACACGCCTGTGTGAGTACAGCCCAATTGAAAAAAGCTAAATGCGTCTATTCATGCGCTCCCCTGCGGCTGAACGCAGAAAAACGGAACGCAGGGGAGTGCAGCTTCAACCGCTCGTCAGTAAGAGCCCTAAAACCTGCCAAATTGCTGTTTTAGCCTATGGGGGACCTCCTAGAACCTATATGGAGTCAATTGGTGGACTTAGAAAAATCAACGTTTTTTTTTAAAAAAACGTTGATTCGTATTCGATCTAATGCACTATTACTTTGATTCGTACCATTCAAATTCGGCCGAATATGGACCTATTTGACCAAAAAACAACTTTGACTTAATTTCAGTTGGTCTTTTTGAATTCGAATTTCGAAGTTTTTTCAATTCGAAATTTGACCCTTGATAAATATGCCCCTAAGGATTGCATACTTTTTTGGACTCCATACATACATTTTACCTGCTGTTGAGCAAAGCCTAAACTAGACATACATCCAGACCATTTGGTCATAAATTAGCATTTATATCTATTTGCATTATGATCTGTAAGGAGTGGGTGAGCATCAGCTGGTTTATTAAAACCATTGAGAGGAGAACTGAGTTCTACAGTTACCATAGGGGAGGCAGTTTTTTTATTTTTGTTTGTATTCAACCTTTTCAGTGTCACTGGGTTCATTGTGTTGTTTTTTATCTACAATTCTAATTACTCTTCAAGTTCTTAGTATATCTGTAATACACAAAATTCCCCCACCTTACTGAGCAAACTTGCAGTATTCTCCATAGGCACCTCTGCCCTGAACCCGCAAGAGCACCCAAGAATAAAGGGTAAATGTGCAACACACCAAAGATTAAATTATTCTGTTAATTCAAGATGCCTGCAAGGTAATGAATGTGGCCAAGGACAGTTTCAAGTGCACCACATAACTGACTTGTGGCAGACACCTGCATTGCGTACTATTGTTTTCCACAGCCATATTATTTAAAATAATGAAATCTTTAAAGGAGAACTTAACCCTAGAAATGAATTTGGCTAGAAATGCTTTATTTTATATACCAAACTTAATGAACCAGCCTAAAGTTTAAAGGAGAAGTAAAGCTTAACTAAAGAATTAGCTAGAAATGTTGTATATTGTGTTTTTGGCTTCTATATCAGCCCAAGGCAACCACAGCCAACCTTGTATCATCAGCTTATCCTCATCTTAAATTACAAGCCAACCTCATTTTCTGCTTGATGATTTGCAACAACCCCTAAGATTAGCTTCTCAACAGCTGCTCAGAGCCCACTGAGCATGTGAGTGTCACAGACACTTTCCAAGATGGTGACCCCCTGTGACAAGTTTGAAGTCCTGGATCATTGCTGCTATTGACAAGCTGACATTTTTGGCTGGTGCAATAAGTTCAGTATATAAAATATGGCATTTTTATCCAAAATAATTTTTAGGGTTTAGTTTTCTTTAAAGCATCTCTATAGAAGTAATGATCCAGGCCTTCACAGGAGTTTCTCATCTTGGATTTTGTTAGGAGTGTCTGCGACACGCACATGCTCAGTGGGCTTTGAGCAGCTGTTGAGAAGCTAAGGTTAGGAAATTAGATTTGTCTGCCATATACACATACCGTATATGAGTTTTTCAGCATCCAAAATGTGCTGAAAAAGTCTACCTCGGCTTATACTCGGGTCAGCGGGCAGTAGCTGAGATTGCAGTCACTTTTAATCATTCCTATACCAACAGTTCACTTGGGGAGAGACTGCAATATCCCAAAATTCCCTCTGTTGGTTATATGAAAGAATAACAGTGTGCCCTCTGTTGGTTATATGAAAGAATAACAGTCACTGCAATATCACACAGCGCCATCTGTTGGTTATATGAAAGAATAACAGTGACTGCAATATCACACAGCGCCCTCTGTTGGTTATATTAAAGAATAACAGTGACTGCAATATCACACAGCACCCTCTGTTGGTTATATGAAAGATTAACAGTGCGCCCTCTTTTGGTTATATGAAAGAATAACAGTGACTGCAATATCACACAGCACCCTCTGTTGGTTATATGAAAGAATAACAGTGCGCCCTCTTTTGGTTATATGAAAGAATAACAGTGACTGCAATATCACACAGCACCCTCTGTTGGTTATATGAAAGAATAACAGTGACTGCAATATCACACAGCGCCATCTGTTGGTTATATGAAAGAATAACAGTGACTGCAATATCACACAGCGCCCTCTGTTGGTTATATGAAAGAATAACAGTGACTGCAATATCACACAGCGACATCTGTTGGTTATATGAAAGATTAACAGTGACTGCAATATCACACAGTGCCCTCTGTTGGTTATATGAAAGAATAACAGTGACTGCAATATCACACAGCGCCCTCTGTTGGTTATATTAAAGAATAACAGTGACTGCAATATCACACAGCGCACTCTGTTGGTTATATGAAGGATTAACAGTGATGGCAATATCACACAGCGCCCTCTGTTGGTTATACAAAACATTCACAGTGACTGCAATATCACACAGCGCCCTCTGTTGGTTATACGAAAGATTAACAGTGATGGCAATATCACACAGCACCCTCTGCACATGGTAGTGGGACAGTGGGACAATGCACACAGTAATCCGTTTGGCAATTCTCTGTCACCATCAACTTTGCAAAGAAGTCCGGTTGATCGCTGGGGGGGTCGCTTTGGCAGAATGTGCGCTTCTAGGAGACAGGGCTGCAGTTGTGTCTAGGCTTATACTAGAGTCAATACGTTTTCCCAGTTTTCGTAGGTAAAATTAGGTACCTCGGCTTATACTCGGGTCGGCTTATACTCGAGTATATACGGTATGCTAAAAGGCTGATTATTAAATTCTGATGCTAATTGTGTGGGTTTCTGAGCTTCTGTGTACCAATAATATGAATTATTTACTAATCAGCCCTATATTGCTATATTGTGACATATATATATGGTATAACATGGTAAATTGCACATATTAAAGTAAAATTTTAAAGAATTTGTACTGCAACTTTTAACATACCGGTTATGCACTAACTGATTGTATGTAAATTAGATGGAACACTATTGGCTAAAAATTGTTAACACTATGAGGTCACTTTGGCGCCATTTATTGTGATCACTATATAAAGTTTTATTGCACATTGTATACTATCCTTGAGAAAGGTCCGAAACGTTGGAGCACTGTGATGTGTATAAAATATTTGTAGTCACAGCCTCATTGCACCCCCGCCTAATGATTTTAAAAATTAGTGGTGAGCACAACGTTCCCTTGTTTGTTATAGTTCTACAGGAGCAGTGACCAGCTCCATGTTGTAGCTCCCAACCTTCCCAGCTATAGTCAGGTGATCCCACTGGTGTCTAATAAAAGGGCAGCCAAGTTTTGGAGTTTTACTTTGAAAGTAGCTAGTAAGTTGCAGGTAAAACTTAGTCCCTTTGTAAAATGTATAATGGAGCAATAGACTGGCCAGATATGGGATGAATTTTTCGTAGTTTGACAAATGGACAATATGGACAAACAATCCCTGCTTTTGTTTAAAGGGTAAGGCATTTTTCAGTAGCAGTATGCACAAAATGTCTCTGTCTTAAATATATTGATAATGGGTTGAGTGCAGAGGACTCTTGTATTTGTCTCTCTCTCTCTCTCTCTCTCTCTCTCTCTCTCTCTCTCTCTCTCTCTCTCTCTCTTCATATTAAATAAAGAAAAAAAAAATTATTTCAACGTTTCGGCTCCTCTACTTGAGCCGAAAACGTTGACGGCTCGAGTAGAGGAACCGAAACGTTGAAATAATTTTTTTTTCTTTTTACATATGAAGTCCTTGGAGTGCGGTTTGTACCAAAGAGATATATATATATATATATATATATATATATATATATATATATATATATATATATATATATATATAATTTTTTTACAGTGTATATTTTGAGTCATCCCTGAGATCAGTAAGTGACAGCAGCACAGAGCATGTGCAGTGAATCAGCAGAAAACAAAGATGGGGAGCTACTGGGGCATATTTGGAGTCACAGGTCTTTACTTTTAGACTGGAAGAGAAGCCCAAAACAAAATGAACAATGTTTCTGCCCTACTTTTCAACTACGATTTAGTTCTCCTTTAAATGTGAGAACCTATTCTAAATGCTAAAAATAATTGAACTGAAAATTCGGCCAAAGCAATCAATATTGAAAGGTTATCCTCAAGGCCAATAGGGGCATGTTGATTGCTGCCGTTTTCCGGCTGAGCACATCGAAATGTGTGCCATAAGGCTTTTTATTAAGTAATTTCAGAATTTATTCAGATCAGATGTTTCTGACTTCCTACAGTTTTGAACTTGGCTTTAGTTACACAGTTTTAGGTCAGACAGCCAATTTCTGGTCTGTTGTTGAGGAAATGAGCCAACTTGAATAGTCTGGATTTGGCTGGTCCCGTGCGTGCAAGTTTTTATTTTGATTTATAATGCCATCATTTTAGAATAGCAATTCGTGAAGTTTTTTACTTGAAAGAAAATACTGTAGTCGTGCATGAGGAGCCGTAGTAGCTGTGGTTTATATTGTGAAACCGGAAGCCTCTGATCTCTGGAAAGCTGATTATAAATTCTAATTGAGACCACTGTCATTTGGGAAATATTACACTTACAGTTGTTGCAAATGTGTTGCATGTTACTACAGGTGGTAGATGTGCCCCCTAGAGGTGGGGATTATAACAAAATACAGAAATAAATGATGTGGATTGATAAATTAAACTCTATGGCACCCATATGACTAAATGAATTTCTGAACTTCTCTTGTTTCTTTTATATGTGCTGCCCATCTACTGCCATTTTTGTATGATTCACTGTAAATTCAGGCTTCCCTTCTTGGATCACAAAGCAAATTGCGATGGGGTAAGGGGCAATGTACAGAAAACACACTATTAATATTACACGGACACCAAAAAAGGGAACCCTGGCCTAAAACATAACTTTTATTTTACATTAAAATATATATATTTAATTATAGTGGTGTGATTTCCATATAAAGAGAAACAGTAGCTACTGTAGGTCTTATGCACACAAAGAGCTTGTAACTACTGCTTTTAGACTGAATAAATGGGCTTGTTGACAAATACAAAAATAACAAGCCGAAGCTTGGAATGGGCAGCTTGGAGTATCTCATGGACTAAATGGAAAGTTGTGACCACTACTGATAAGCAAATCTGGCCAATTTCACCAAAAAATATTAAAACTACGGAAAAGATTTGTGAAAAATGTTGTTGAAATGTCAGTAAATGCATTGGAGCTAACGGGCCTTCCCAGCACAAAGAAGCATTTCTTACAGCAAAAAAAAGAGAATTTCTAATAATGCCATTGACTCATTTTGTTCTTGAGAAATTTTAATTAGGCAGTTGGTGGTTTTTCCTTCTCTTTTTCCGTAGAAATATAAACCTTTTTTTCCGACAAAACTAAATGCATGGGAAAACTTTAGCTTGGATTTTCAAAAATATCTGTCGCTGGCATAAATGTAAATTTTGGCACAAAACTCTACCAGGCAAAAAAGTTATTCTTTCTTAGTGACTGCTACACATTAAGCAAGTTCTTTCATCCCACAGGCGCTCCAAACCAGTTCATTCTGCCTATTAGCAACAGTTATTGGCTTAGTTGGTGAGCATGTAACATAGCTGCTGAACTGTAGCAACAAAAATGCAGTAAAGGGAAATCTTTCATTAATTACTCATATTGTTTTCTAACCCTCACATCTAACAGCCGCACAATGCTTGTTGCGTAAAGCATTAATTAATTAACAACATATTTCTTCAAGTTTCGGTTGCTTTCTAAATCCCACTTCCTTCCACTATGATCTCTCTGCTTTCTCAATGTATAATGCTATGGGTTGAATTGATGAAATGTTAACATGTTTAACCCTGATGGCAAGCACATCCTCATTTACAACAGCAGAAGGAAGCAGAGACAAAATGATTGCAGAAAAATGACAGATGGTAGGTGACAGCAGCATGTGCAGAACAGGACATAGTGGGTAAACTGGAAAGGGACATTGCACTTCAAGGGGAAAGGAATAGTGGGTAAATGGAGCAGTCAAGCCATTGCTAAGAGCCATGTTATAGGCATGCAGGGTCAGACTGGAGCCTTGGGGGCCCACCGGGGCTGCAAAACAAAGGGCCCTCCTGGGATTCCCCAGGGCCCCCTCCAGACCTCTAAATTTCCACGCGCGTATTTGCAAAAAAATGCTGGATGGATGGAACGTTGTGCCCACATGCACATAAAACCCCACGCACGCAAGAGCTGGTCAGTCGGGGGAGCAGGTCTGTCCAGGCGGGGGTCCCATGAGGACTGGGCCCACTGGGTTTTTTCGTGGTGTCTCGCTGACCCAGTCCGACCTTGCAGGCATGTTACAGTACTCCATTATGCAACGGGATTATCAGAGCTCTGGAAATCGAATGATCTACCTCTCAGGGACCAAACATGGAACAACTTCATTCCTTTTTAGCTTAAGATACAGATATGAGATCCATTATCCAGAAACCCGTGATCCAGAAAGCTCCGAATTACAGAAAGGTTGTCTCCCATAGACTTCATTTTATCCAAAATTAAAAATAATTTAACAATACATTGTATTTGATCCAAACTAAGATGTTATTCATCCTTATTGGAAACAAAAAAAGCCTTTTGGGTTTATTTAATTTCCAAACTATTCTCTAGTAGACTGAAGGTACGAAGACCGAATTACAGAAAGGTCCCAGAAAACCCCAGGTTCAGTGCATTCTGGACAACAGGTTCCATACCTGTTCGATACAATACAATAGTACACCCACTTTATAAATTAGGGGGGGCTATGTAATAAAAACAAGTTTGCCCAGGTGCAGCAACCTATAGCAGCCACTCAGTAGGTAGCATTTACTGGTCAACAGGTTAAAAGCACACATCTTATTGGTTGCTATGGATAACTACACATGTACATTCACCCCATCTTGCTGCTATTTTGGTCCAACCCTCCCCTTTGAAATTCAACAAAACACCTGCACTCAACTGCAAGAACTTTAGTTGCCATCTAATAACACACTTCTTACAGGCAGTAGGGAAATGAATTCCCTCTTTGCAAAGAAAGTATTTACAGTATCAAAAGTGCATTGCCTTCATGCAAAATGTTATTTTGTTGCATACACAGCTACTACAACATTCACTTATTATTATTATAATACAAACAAATATTTTCGCATTGTAGTTTTTTTTTAAGGTTTCAGAGAAAACAAATGGTAAAATGCACCATCTAGTGGCTAAAAATATATATGAAAACACAGTTTGAGTAAGTTGTACCTGTTTGCAAGGTCTGTCCAGGGCTGAAACCCATTAACACCAAAGGGCTCATCCACTCATTGCCTCAAATTTTGGATGTTATTCACAAAAGTAGCTTGCCATCATACATACTCCTTGCAATTCCAGAGAGAGACAGTTCTCCCATCCAGCTTCCTCCCTGAAATACCTGACAATAACCCTGAAACTTCACACATTAGCAGAAGTGAAAGCAAATACCACACATAGCACAAGTGCAAGATGGGATACACTCCCAGTGTCATTTGTGCAATAAGGACTTGCCCCTACCTTTCATAAGATCCCTAAAGTTTACCAGGTACCTATTATACAAGAGTTTTATTCCTTTATCCACATTTCCTAAATTCTACCAGGTTATACCAATTGTACCAATACCTTTCTGAAGCTGTTGGAGTGAGGAGACAGTACCACAATCAGTTATTCCCTGCTTCAAGACTTTTGGTTTTGGGTAACTGAGCAGGATTTCTATTACTAAAAAAAGTGAGGAATATATATGTTTGACACATATAGACACATATACTGTACAGGTATTGGACCCATAATCCAGAATGCTCAGGTTCTGGGGTTTTTCAGATAATTTCCATAATTTGGATCTCCATACCTTAAGTCTTTGGAACAAAATATAAATAAACCCAATAGGACTGTATTGCCTCCAATAAGGATTAATTATATTTTAGTTAGAATTAAGTATAAGGTACTCTTATTATTACAAAGAAAATTATTTTTAAATGAAATGCCATCTATAGGAGATGGATTTCCCATAATTTGAAGCTTTCTGGATAATGGTATTCCCAGATAACAGATCCCATATGTGTATAAACATAAGGCACATGCAAGTATAAACACCCAATGTCTCCCCCCTTTTCCGCTCTGCATCGCTAATGCAATGAGCACAATAGCCCTCTCTGTACTAGTGGAACCGAATTTCCAGGATAAAACCAGAAAATTTGAAGAGGCGGCTTTATGCCGCCCCTTGTAACCGGCCGCTCTTTCGCTATAATGGTTTTTCTAGCTCATATTGCCATTTTGAATCTTAGTGCTTTGGGCTGTTTATTGATAAAGCAATTGGTGGATCATGGTAGATTATGGTATTAGGAACAACAGAATTCCTTGCCTTTATGACAATATTGGAATGTTATTGTAAAACTGGATGTGAAGTCATACCTATATGGTGATATCATAGTATCATTGTGATTTCATAATAGAATATTGAAGTAGTAGCTGTGTCATTAGGAATGTGAGGTTATAACTGTTTAACTGAGAAAACTAAGGGGCCAATTCACCAAGCTCGAGTGAAGGATTCGAAATAAAAAAACTTCGAATTTCGAGTAGTTTTTTGTGCTCCTCGATGTAAATTCGCCTGAGTAGAATGTTCGAATAGATTGAGCACAAAAACGCTGCGACTATTCGCCATTCGATAGTCAAAGTACTGGATCGAGCGCAAAAACGCTGCGACTATTCGCCCGAATTGCCTATTCTATTCCCCAGAGGAATTTCGAAGGATTTAACCCCTCGAAATTCGACCCTTGATGAATTTGCCCCTTGATGTTAACACAATACTGGATTTTGAAATCAGATCTCAATATCATACAAGAGTCACAAGATTTTAATATCATAATGGGTTTGTGGTAATGACAGGAATTTCCTCCATAATTGTAGTTTTGTAATATCAGGGTATGATAGGATAATGATGTTAAAAGGTGGGGTTTTGGTGTCATCATGAGCTCATGAAGGGATTTTAAAAGCATTACTATTTTGAATGATGTAATACAGTTATGGGACCAGTTAATGAGAATGCTTGGGACCTGGGGCTTTCCACATTACAGATCATTTTGTAATTTGGATCATCCTCCTAAGAAAGCTGCGTGGGTAGAATATTTCAACAAAATGCTTTCACTGATCAAACTTACATATGAAGCCAGGAGACAACCTAATACATTAGAACATATTTGAGACACACTTACTAATGTTGCCATCATTATAAAACTGCTTAGCTCTGTAATGGTAAATTCCACATATTTGTAATTGAATAACTGGACTCAATATGGCTGTTATCCCCCCCCTTAACACCCCTCTTTCTTTCTGTATCCCTTCTCTGTTATACTTAAAATTTTAATAAAAAGAAAACATGATAAAAAAATAATTTAAACATTCATTAAACCCAATATTGTTTTGTCTCCAATTAATTGGATCAAGTACAAGGTATTATTTAATTATTACAGAGAACAGGGAAATCATTTAAAAAAAATTCAAATTATTTGGATAAAATGGAGTCTATGGGAGATGGCCTACCCGTTATACGGAGCTTTCTGGATTCTGAATTTCCATACCTATAATAGTATCTGTGGATTGTGATATGGTGTTTTATGAAATAATTTACCTTAAACTGAGAGTGCAGGTATGGGACCTGTTATCCAGAAACCCCAGGTCCCAAGTATTCTGGATAACAGGTCCCATACCTGTAATTATTAGTGATGGGCGAATTTCTCGTAAATTCGTGAAAAATCATGAAATCTAAAAGTTCAAAGAAAAATAATGAAATTCGAGAGTTTTCACGAAAAATTCACTATAATCAAGCAATTTTAACTTTTTCACTAAAAAAACGTTCAGTTCAACGTTTTCTCAAAAAAATCGAGCAATTCAACATTTTCATGAAAAAATCATGAAAATCGGCAGCGGTGAATTTTCGCAGGAGATTTGCAAATTTATTCCCCCGCGGCGAAACGTGGAAGTTTGTCGCAAATTCTCAATATATGAGATCTCAATATATGATCTGCCTATAGTTTTAAGAAATGATACAGAACTTGAACATGACCAGGAACAGGACAAAGGCAAATATAATACATACTGCATGTTCCTTTGTTCTATACATTTTATGATACCTTGTGTCGATGTTTAGTCTGTAAATTAGGCAATCCTACCACATTGCATAATTTGAATCTTCATACCCTAAGTATGCGATAAAATCATGTAAACATCCAATATAAATTGGATTAATAAATCCAATAGACAGGTTTTGCTTCAAATGAGGATTAATTATATCTTAGTTTGGATCAAGTGCAAGCTACTGTTTTATTATTACAAAGAAAAAGGAGATTTTAAAAAAAAAAATTGGATTATTCAGACAAAATGTAGTCTATGGGAGATGGCCTTTCTGTAATTCAGGGCTTTCTGTATAACGGGTTTCCAAATAACCATCCCATACCTATAATAATGATTATAATAATTAAATAATAATGATGTTACTGTGATACTCTTACATTGACATTGGATCTCTGTGACATAATGATGTGATTGCAAAAGATGAGGCCACATTGAATTGTTCTGTCATAGGACATACACTGCCAAGGGACTATTGCCATTATATAATTGCATCCAGATACTTCCCCTACTTCAAACAATCATTTATATACAATAATGACATAGCCATGTATTATTGTGTCCTGGTAATATTGGGAGAGAGATGAGTTCTACTTTTGGGAGTGTTCTGAATTTTTGGGTTGAAGTATATAGTTAGACTAATGACAAATTGCAATGTGTTTGACTTATCTGAGATCATTGGGTAAGATTGTGTGCATATCATTTTAGAATAATATCTGTTTAGGTATATAATATCACAAATTTCAATATATGCTTTCATCCATTCCAACAAATATTCTTATTCGCCCCTATCTTTCACAGGCAGATATTCACCGTGACTTGATTGGTTAAAACTAATGAACTACATTTTAAAGTTCCTTATGATAATCCTATTATGTCCAGCGAGCTATTTCTGCAAGTGTCATCATTATCCAGGAGGCTAAACCTCGTTCCCAATCTGTTGCCCTGCCCTGAGAGTTGTCAGTCGAGTAATCCTGCTCTGTTCAACACTCTCAAGGACATTGTCACTATCCAAAACTGTAGCTAAGCATCAGGAGAGGTAAGCATCTTTTATTAGGAAATGTATTAGGAATGTTGTATTTATCAATAAAATATAGAAATTGAATTTAGCAGTTTAAATAGTTTTAAAGTAATTTTATGGATTTTGTTCTGAATTTATCACCATGTTTTGTTTTTTTTAAATATATATAGAATATAATATGTGAGATAAGTGTTCTCCATTCAAAATACACATTTTGTAGATATGCATGTTAATGCATCCAGTGACACAGATAAGGACGGCACTATGGAAAATATTTAAATTGGTATATCTGTGTAGACGAGGAAGCAAGCAAAAAGTGTTTTGTATCATTGTGGCAAAGTAATAATATTAATATCATTTAACAAATGACAGTTTAAAGGTACATGATATGCATTCTTTGCTTTCTTGTTGGGTTTCAGGAAACAGTGGCTGTTCTGACTATGTAATCCATAGAATTGTAATTCTATTTTCTCTTAAAAGAGAATTTAAGTTTAACTAAAGAAGTAGGCTCCAAACAGCCCTTTAGCAGGGAAGGTCTGTGTCGCCAAAGATGCCCAAGTAGCTCCCCATCTTCTTTTCTGCTGAATCACTGCACATGCTCTGTGCTACTGTCACTTACTGAGCTTAGGGACCATCTCGCAATATACAGTACACATAGAATATAAATGTCACAATATAAGGCAAATTAGTAATTAATACAGATAATTACTACATGGCAGCTCAGAAACGACGACCCCTAAGCTTAGCTTCTCAACAGCTGCTCAGAGCCCACTGAGCATGTGAGTGTCACAGACACTTTCCAAGATGGTGACCCTCTGTGACAAGTTTAAAGTCTTGGATCATTCCTGCTATTAAGAAGCTGAAACTTTAGGCTGGTGCAATAAGTTAATTTTATAATATATGATATTGTATTCATTTTTATTTTTAGGCTTTAGTTCTCCTTTAAATTGTAATGAATTATTTGGACCAGGAGTAATTCAAAACTTTTTGGAAAGGAAATTTACCAATAATCCAATGGGAGGTTTCAACCAGCTGGTTTTCCATTATTTTTTTATAATTAAAGGTCTGAAATAAATCTATATATATAACAGCAGTAACCAATCAGTGACTTGAGAGGTGCCACATGGGCCATAACTGTTGCTTTCGAAACTCAGCTGAATGCTGAGGATCAATTGTAAACTCACTGAACAATTATGTCCCTTGTGGTCCCCCTTATAGTCACTGAAGAGCTGAAAAGCAGGAAGTTGGATTCTGGCTGTTATGTTAGACATCCAGTCACTCCAGCCTTTATACATTACATTTTCACCTAACTAACTATATTAGAAACATTTTTTATTTTGCACAGCCTATCTATTTACCAGGTTTTTATTTTTACACTGAACTGTTCCTTTAAGGCTCTGTGTATTTGACTTGCTAGCTCTGAAAGAACATAACCTGCTAGTGGCACTTACACATAAATACCTCTCATCCACTCTGTTTCAGGTATAAATATTAAACATTATTCTTCAGAGGCAGCTAAATGACGGAATGGAATTTCTATCCTAGCATGAAATGATCTTTGTTCTGTAGCTTTTCCAATAATGTGAAAGTCCTAATAATCTGATTTCCTTTATAGGCTAATCTTCAATAGCTATATTAGTCAGACAGTGAGGTGATTAATAGAGTCAGAGTTACAAGTGAGGCAAGTATTAAAGCTTCATTCATATGTGGCTCTGTTAAAGTTTGCCTAAAATTTCTACTTGCTTTACAGATTGCCCATGATCTTATTGTACATGTATTTGAAAGTCATTGTGGATATAAGTGCTATGTGTTAAGAGACACAGTGGAAAGGAGGTTTCTGCCCCGTAGAGCTTACAGTCTAAGTGGGTGGGTGGCTAACATACAGGCAGAAATTGGAGGGGGAAAAGTGCACAAGGTAAAGGCATTGTCCAATAGGTAACAGGACTTGACTATTGTTCTAGTGCTCCTAAAGATAGTATTTCGTTTTTTCTTAAATAGATTGAGAGAGGATTCCTTACGAAGGAAGTCAGGGATGGTATTCCTTACTAAGGAAGTCAGGGATGGAATTCCAGAGATAAGGACCAGCAAGATAGAAAGGCTTGAGATGTCTATAATCTAGAACAGAGGTCCCCAGCCTAAAGTTTTAGCTTCTCAATAGCAGCAATCATCCAGGACTTCAAACTTGTCACAGGGGGTCACCATCTTGGAAAGTGTCTGTGACACTCACATGCTCAGTGGGCTCTGAGCAGCTGTTGAGAAGCTAAGCTTAGGGGTCTTCGTAAATTATCAAGCAGAAAATGAGGTTGGCCTGTAATAGAAGTTGATGCTACAGGGCTGATTATTAAATGCTGATGCTAGTTGCACTGGTTTCTGTGCTGCCATGTAGTAATTATCTGTATTAATTACTAATCAGCCTTGTATTGTGACATTTCTATTCGATGTGTACTGTATATTGTGAGTGGGTCCCTAAGCTCAGTAAGTGACAGCAGCACAGAGCATGTGCAGTAAATCAGCAGAAAAGAAGATGGGGAGCTACAGATCTTTACTGCTAAAGGGCTGTTGTTGCCTTGGGCTGTTACAACAGCCAAAACACAATGTACAACATTTCTAGCTACTTCTTTAGTTAGGCTTTAGTTCTCCTTTATGTATATTCTGTGGTACAGTATATGGTTCCTTTAAGTAGGTTAAACAGGCAAGCTGGAGCACTGTACTAGTATAAATAGAGCAAGTAGGAGCAAACATATATGGTGCTTGCATGGGTGCTTAGCATAAAATAGGTCAATTCAGCTTTTCTTTGGCTGGCAACCACACAACTATCTCAATTTATGATCTCTCCATAGAGATGATACAGAACTGGAACATTTCCAGGAACAGGACAAAGGCAAATATAATACATACTGCATATTCCTTTGTTTCATACATTTTATGATACTTTGAATTGATTTGTAGTCTATAAAATAGGAAATCTAAGAAAATTATTGAGCAGAATCTGAACCTTATAACAGGGAAAACATTAAAAAACATCATCAATAGCACAACAGTAATACTTGGGTCTTGGCTTTCATAAAAAGCTACCCACCAGACCTTTCAATCGAAGGTTGGGCCTTCCTGTTCTCTTGCCTGCTGGTTTTAGAGCGCAGCGCATGCTTTGGTTTATTTTTTGTATTCATGTATTTTACTATGTTTTTACCATCTGAGGCGACCGGTTTCAATGATTGTAGCCATATCCATACTCGTGTGCTGGCACAAGCTTCATAAAAGTTCAAGGTTCCATTCTCTGTTCTTTTGGAAATTGAACTAAGAATTTTTGTTTCAAATATAAACAGATAGAATAAGTGTTTTTAGAAATATTAAAGGGATACTCTCAGGGGAAAAAATTTTTTTTTCAGTTAATATTGCTACTCCAGCAGAATTCTGCACTGAAATCCATTTCTCAAAAGAGCAAACAGATTTTTTTTATATTCAATTTAGAAATCTGACATGGGGCTAGACATTTTGTCAATTTCCCAGCTGCCCCCAGTCATGTGACTTGTGCTCTGATAAACTTCAATCACTGTTCAGTTAAATTGCAGCACAGTCCAAAAAGCCATCTTCTCTTTTAGCTTTTCCTAGGCAATCTCGTTTCTTTACATATACGTACGGCAGTTTCGGATTGTAGAATACTGAGAGTATTGAAGAGAAGTTAAAGGGGATGTAAAGATGAAAAAATAAAATCCCATTTTAACATTATTTAATGAAAAATAAGCCTATCTCCAATATTCGTTAATTAAACAATGTGTACTGTTTTTATTAAAAAAAAAACTGTCTTTATTCAGTGAAATTCCCCCTTCGTTTTACTTTCTCTGACTGCTGCTGATATGAAACTTTAGACAGTTCCTAGCTGCTCTGCAGGGAAATGATGGCACTCGAATGGCAGGGAAGCAATGTGCAGGTTTATTTTATGTTGTGTTTGCATAACCTGACTAGCCTTAGCTAATCTCTATGATAATCAACCCCTGCACCTTCCTTCCCAGCCCTGCAAATCCTGGGCTGTTCTGTTTGTTTTCCTGTAGAGCAGCCGGCTACCCTGTAGACTCAGAGAGTCAAGGGAAGGAGCAATTTCACTGCATACAGTTGGGTTTTTCATTAAAACGGTACAGGTTTTTTTAATTGAAGTATATTGGGGATAGGTTTCTTTTTCACTAAAAATGGGATTTTATTTTTGCTTTTACATCCCCTTTAAGAAGAGTCCAGATGTTACATGTCGATCTCCATTTATGAGATTAGATTTTCCAAATGTAATTCTTCCATTAAACTTTATTGCTGTTTAACCTACTGCCATTACCTTACCACATGGGTACAATTGATTGGATTACCATGGTTTTATGCCATAACTAGCATTATGATGAGTCAAAGTAAAGCTATGTCAGTGTTTAAGTATTTGTCAGTATAAACTGTGCCATGTTAGATACATGATATTTGTACTTTGGTAAACATGAGTCTACTGCTTGGCCAACCATAGTGCCATGTGTTGCTTAACCACCCAGTCGGTCTATATATACCATATACAGTATCTTGTGGCCATTAACATTTGTAATCTGCAAATTTGTAATTCACACTTCCAGCAGTATTTTAGGGGCCCCATCTGTCATTCTGATGTGTTATGAAAACTGAACAGTAGACTATATTTCCATCAAAACAATGTGTGAGAAATATCTTTAAAGAAAGTATATTGATCTGCTGGAAAATGCACTTTTTCACTTTTTTAATGAATAACTTGATTATGTCAAGTGTTTTGGCATACTTTGTTACCAGATAAATTGTAACATATACTCAATGGAGATCAATTGTGGATAAAACAGATTAGAGAGACTATCCCCCAAAATATATAGCCATTCACTTTCTCGGGAAAAATGGCTCCAGTATGCTACTCACAGTGATTGTTATTAAATGCAAGGGAAAGTTAATAATTCTGAGCTTTTGCTGTTGAAGTGACAATCCTTGAGATCAAAATTCCACAGGTTATAGAAGCCTTCTACTAGTAATGGGAGATTATGGATCCAAGATGTAATTCCTGAGTGATTACCAAAAACAGAATAATGACCTAATAAGAAGAGTAGGTAAATAGGTACTGTAAAAAAACCATCAGTTTTCCCTAACTAATAAACTGACCACACATGGACCGAGCTGCAGGATCTACACCAAGCTAGATATTAGTGCAGCCTGGCCATACATGTGGATTTGTGCAGGTATCAGATGGAGCGGCCCTCAAGGTGAAGAAGATTCTGCAGAAATGTGGGGATGTGCAGCCTGGGTATTGTTGGGTAATCTGATAATCTCTTATGAGTAGACAGGGTCACTGATCAGCCTGTTTAATTTTAGCTATGCTACTCCGGTACAGTAGCAGTTTATAATAGAAATGCAGTCTGGAAAATTGTATCCAAAATGTATAATATGGTATAATAGGAGGTGTGCACGTGAACTTGGCATCAGCTATTGTATCTTTTAGAAATAATTGAAGTGTTGAATCTTTTATGAGAAATGTACACCATGATCTTAAACAATTAGGGGGTTATTTATTAAAGTCCCAATGTTTTTTTGAGATTTATTATACCCCAAAGCTGCAAAAAGACAGAATCAGAGAATTCGCCATCTCAGATCTGCCAAGGTTTTATATAAGTCAACGGGAGAGATCCCTATCCTATTTGGAAGTTTTTGTGGTCTGCGCTGGAATTAGCCCAAAAATCGGACTATTTCATGCAAAAATACTAAAAATTTGGGCTTTTCAGGAAAAAGCCTGAAAAAATTGATTTTATTGAGTTTTTCCCCGATCGATTAAATCAAGCTTTTTAGATAATAAATAAGGTCAAATCATGGATTCTAGTTTGGTCGGACTTTTCTAAATTAATAAATAACCCCCTAAGAGTATAAAAAATATTTGATATATTGCATCTTATCGGAAGATATGCCCATGCAGTCCCTCTCTTAGGACATTAATGGAGTTGCCCTATTTACTGTTGTTGGTGTCATGGTCTCAGCTCCCTGTACACACAGTAAATAAGACGTAATACAGACACTATAAAGGAGAGGCATCACAAATACATTTGAAGCCTGAAGTATCGGCAGGACCACAGTGTAAAATGGGGATAATCTGAATGATAAAAGCATGAAATGTATTTAATAATCCCATAAAATAGTAGTTGCTCAGTAGCTGTTCATGAGGCATCCTGTGATGTGACTCTCTTATTAGGCAACAGTTGTAAACCAATAAGTATAATGATTTATGTATAACACTATATTGTGTTTAAAGAATGATCCCCTTTTAAACTAAGCATTACCATTATTTATTAAACTTAGAATGAATCCACAATGCAGCAATATGATGAAATCAGATAGAATTAAAGGGATCCTGTCATCGGAAAACACGTTTTTTTCGAAACGCATCAGTTAATAGTGCTACTCCAGCAGAATTCTGCACTGAAATCCATTTCTCAAAAGAGCAAACAGATTTTTTTATATTCAATTTTGAAATCTGACATGGGGCTAGACATTTTGTCAATTTCCCAGCTGCCCCAGTCATGTGACTTGTGCCTGCACTTTAGGAGAGAAATGCTTTCTGGCAGGCTGCTGTTTTTCCTTCTCAATGTAACTGAATGTGTCTCAGTGGGACATGGGTTTTTACTATTGAGTGTTGTTCTTAGATCTACCAGGCAGCTGTTATCTTGTGTTAGGGAGCTGCTATCTGGTTACCTTCCCATTGTTCTTTTGTTTGGCTGCTGGGGGAAAAAAGGGAGGGGGGTGATATCACTCCAACTTGCAGTACAGCAGTAAAGAGTGATTGAAGTTTATCAGAGCACAAGTCATATGACCAGGGGCAGCTGGGAAATTGACAATATGTCTAGCCCCATGTCAGATTTCAAAATTGAATATAAAAAAATCTGTTTGCTCTTTTGAGAAATGGAATTCTGCTGGAGTAGCACTATTAACTGATGCGTTTTGAAAAAAAACGTGTTTTCCGATGACAGGATCCCATTAATTCTATCTGATTTCATCATATTGCTGCATTGTGGATTCATTCTAAGTTTAATAAATAATGGTAATGCTTAGTTTAAAAGGGGATCATTCTTTAAACACAATATAGTGTTTACATAAACCTCTTATCGAACACATAGTAGTCAACTGTTCGTCATGACAGCTTGACTTCTGTTTATCTGTGTCCAATCACATTAACTTCTAACCTCTGCAAGCCACACATAATCACTTCCTTCTCACCCAAACCCTGAAGTACTTATTGTACATCTAATTAGTTCAATGACAAAGTGGCCTAGATATATTTTTACTTTGGAGCTGGACCTGTACCAACATCACGTGAAAGCTCTACAAAGTCATGATCTACCAGTGCAACAATAATCACAAACCTTTGGAGAGGGATAAACATTCCTTCGCTGCTTAGTTTTCAATTCATTCTTTTATTTCATGTATACTTTGATCTTTATATTTTATGGGTTATCGTTGTATCTTGGTTTTGAAAGGAAACTTAGAATAAGATGATTTGTAGAAGTTGACCAGTCACCCACTGAGTAACATGGCATTGGGAAATGTGTATTACATACACAATACTCTCCTGGTTGGTAAAGTTTCACCTGTGCATGAAACAGTTTTTTTATCATCTTGGCATCATTGTATGGGGCAAATTTACTAAAGGGCGAAATGACTAACGCTGGCGAATTTTCATTACTTCGCCAATTTACTAACGGGTGCTGGCATAACTTCGCTAGTGAAGGAGATAGACTCTAGCGCTACTTCGCACTCTTACGCCAGGCGAAGTTTCATTCTGGCAAAAGAGCGTTACTTTGCAAATTCACTAAGATGAGCATTTTACTGAATGTTACCTGTTCCGCCAGACTTGCCTTCGCCAGCTCAGACCAGGCGAAGTGCAATGGAATCCCAAAAAACGCTGGCGTCTTTTGCTTTTGTCAGGGTGATAGGCTGCAAAAGTCTGTAAATTTTTTTTTGGGTAACTGGGCTCCCCCCTACATTTCCTACCATATGGCACATAAACTATAGACTGGGCACATGTGTAGGGCATTATAACAACTCTTCTTCATTTTATTAAGGTTCCCTGGGCTTGTGTAGTGTAATGTATTTGCTGCAACATATACATGCATTCAACTTTAACTTCCTGAAGTATGCAAATTATTCCACGCGAGCGCAACTTCGATTCGTTTGGCGCAGTAACGCTAGCGCAACTTCGCCAGAGTTCGGCACCCTGGACGCAACTTCAGATTTTAGTGAATTAGCGTTGTCCTGGTGAATCTACGCCTGGCGAAGTGTTGCAATGTGATCGAAGCCATCACTGGCGACTTTACGGAGGTTAGTGAATTTGCCCCTATAACTTACATGCTATATAGGCATATCATTTATGTCTGCACAAGTCAGTGTGATATATCTGTACTTACAATCAGCCATGCAGAAGTTTTATATTATAGGTGTCTATTTCTAAAAATGGTAATAATATAGTAATTCCGAGTTAAATCTTATGCCATACTATAGCAAGTGTAGGACCAAGCATTGGGGTGCTCAGTGTTTGATCCCTTTAGGATTGCAATTTAGCTCACACTAAGGTAAAAAGTCATCATCACGTAATGACTAGTTTCATCAATATTCCCTTTAATAATGAAAAAATGCACTGGGCAGTGTTGAAATTTCCATAATTGTGTATTAGGAATCCTTAAAGGGCTTAAAATAGGCATTTGCAAACTATGGGCTGGCCCTCCAGATAACAGGTCTAAAAGAAATACTGTGATTAGCCTAGAATGTAGGCAATGGTTAGTACTGCTTCCTTGCAGCACTGTTCACCCTGTGCATGAATGAGTTTCCTTCCACATGCCAAAAACATACAGTACAGGCAGGTCAATTGGCTCCTGATAAAAGTGACCATAGTATGTGAATATTATAGTGGCCTTAGATGGTAAGCTCCATTGGGGCAGGGAATGATGTACTGGATAATCTCTGTAAAGAACTGCTGAATATATCGTGGCCATATACAGTAAGGATAAAAATTAAAGTTTATTTAGAATGAGATTTTGTTTATTTATAGAATGAGAAATGTTTATTTACTCTCTCTTGGATTCTGGAAGTCCAGTCTGGTAGTGAGATTTTGGGGGGGTAATTTTTTGCTGCCTATTTTTCTTGAAACTATTGCCAGTATGACAATATTTTTATGTATCCTAAATATTTTGTTAATAGGCCTGAACAAAGGTGTAGGCAGCAGCTACAGAAGTCTAACGATTAATGTCTTAAAGTAGTAAGTTTAGCAAACAATGCATGGCTAAGTTGCATTTATAGATATAGGAACCAGACAACTAATAATTAAGGTTGCCACCCATCCGGTTTTGACCCAGGTAGCCTGGTCTCTGGAAGGGCTGCCTGGCTCAAAACTGCCTGCTGGTTTGCCAAATTAGGAAACCAGGCATGATTCCCCAGATTGAAGCGGAGACTGGCCAATCACAACATCATCACCCCACCCAGTGACATCATCACCCAGCGCCACGACATAACAGCTACTCCCCTTTGACTTTAGTTAATGTCCCTCCATCCGGAAAGCAGACTGGGGAAAGCTGGAAACCCTAACTAGAACACTAATCACAATCGTTGTTGCATTCATGCTCCGTAAATTTCCATTGGTTATACATAGACAGGGTCGGACTGGGGAGGCATGGGGTCGACCAGGGCTGTTGTCTCAGGGGCCCCCCTCCCACCCATTCTGTAATTTACTTGCACCACACCACCAATGAAACTAGAGGACCTAGGGCCCACCGGGTATTTATCCTGTGCCCCTGGTGGGCCAGTCTTAGCCGGTACATAGAGAATAAAAGGGCACAACTTTTAGGGAAGGCAGAAACAACAGCACAAGCTTTTGGGGGAAACCCAACAGTACTCACCACACAAGCATATGGCCACATGGTTTTGGGTGCATAAAAATCAGTTGCTAAAAAGACATATTGCATGTAGATTTTACATGGCCCAATTTTCATGCCTAGACAGATGACTGTGAATATATCATATAAGGCTGGCCACTCCTTTAAGAGTAATAGCACACAGAGTGATATTGAGCATTTGTGGGCAATAATGGTCAAATCTCCCTTAGAATTGAAATTCCCTTGTTGTTGCATTTGAATTTGAAGCAATTGCTTGTCACTTGACTGTACCGGGTACTTGCAGGCAATTCAAAGTAATATTGGCCAATTTTGGGCATATTGTCCGTGCCAACATAGCAACAAAACTCTTAAGGCAGGAGTGCTCATACTTTGGTAATGCAAGGTCTGTTTTTTGTGATGTTGTCCTATGATGATCTACATCCATAAAAGCATTATTAGCATTCTGTTCCATGGAAAATATGACTTAAATATTGATTTATGAGAAAATGTATATTGTTATATTTAATAAACAACTATTTCTTATTAAGTTTAATGTAATAAATATCTGAATGAAAAGCATGAAACAGGAGGATGATTTAGACAAGCTGTTTGTTGACAGTGTCTTGAGATCTACTGATCACCAGCTAAAGGTCTACTGGTAGATCCCGATCTACCTTTTGGACACCCCTGTCTTAAGGCAACAAACTGCTTGAAATTGCTAATTGTGCCATTACCCTAAGTGATACTATTACAGTTTATTTCTCTTCACTGTAACACCGTTATACAGTTAACAATATGTAGATTATCTGTTTTTAATATGAAATGATATGCTGAGTGTTAATGTAAGATTTTTGCTGCCACATCAATTAAATGTATTCGATGGAAATATATTTCTCATTTTAGCATGCGTGCATTTATTTCATGCTTGTTCATTCCATATGGGTGCTTCCTTGACACCCATTATATAATACAGGCAAGCTTCCTGCTCTGGAATTCACATTTATGTACTTGTCTGGAGGCCCCTGAACAGTCCAGAAACTAGGGGGATCGGTATTTCTGAAAGTTGACTCACTTGCTGTAGCTGTTCAAGTACATAGAGGTGTCATGGAGGAACCTTTAAGCAGTAAACAAGGATGCTAATTTTGATGCTGGAGAAATATACTTACATGCAATCAAAACATAACAGATCCCCTTTATAGGAGAACTAAACACATCCTGTAAACATAGAGCCCTTGCACAGTCTCCCTCCTCAACCAGAATTCCCCAAATCGCTCTGATCCCCTGTATCTCATCAGAAAAGCAAAGTAGTTGGTGGTTGCCATCTCTGGCTGTGTCGCATCCTTTCCATGGCTATCTTTAGGCAATCAAGCTTCCAGGAGTATGTGCACTGAAAGTATGGAATAGATCAGCTTCAGCAATCAGATCCACGGACAGGAAACAATATGGCTGGACAGGGCTGTCGCAAAGTCCACAGCCTAACTGTAGCTGTTCTGGTCAGGTAAGGAGGAGTCTGGTATAACAAACCTTATCCTTTATCAGCCAGAAATGCCTAAAAATCATTTTGGGTAGGAAATGTTGCACGAAATAACAGAGATAAGATAATTCTAAAAAATGTTGAATTTTCATAAAATAACAAAAGGGAATATGGACTATGGGTACATGAAATAAACCAAGTTCTAAATAGATTTTTATGAAACATCTTGATGTTCTACATGCAGATTCCATTCCTAGCCATGGGGGATCTTGATACGCAAAATGTCGAAGAGGAAACTGATTTTGAAGGATCAGCCACAAACACAGGTAACATTTTCATATGTGTAGGGTACAGATATAGGATTCTAGTTGCCCAGATACTTTCCTTACACAGTCCATTACAGCAGATTTGTAATGAGAATTGTTTCTGTGATAGGCTATTTTCACCAAGGTATATGGTTTAACAAATTTGGCAAGAGTCTTTATTGCTATTTTATTAATTACATACCTTACTTTGGACTGTTGAGCCACGGGATATTGAAATGACATATGTGGATTTGTCCTCCAATGTACATTACATGCACATTTTCTTGTGGGAATTATTTTGGAGAGATTCAGTTGAGTTTTTTTGCATTGATTACATACAGGTCCAAAAGGTGTTATCCAAGACTGGAGGAAATTTAAATTAATAAGTGAAGACCAGGAATCAATACCTCCATGCAAAAAAGAAATCCTACGACAAATGTCTTCTCCATACAAACCTCCCAGCAAAGAAGAGAAAGACACAAAGGAAAAACTAAGTCGGAAGGTAATTACTAACAAATGGAGAGAGCAAGGCACAGATTTGATAGAAGAAATGGTTTGTGGAACTGGTGGCTTTTTTCTTTGTTTGACACATTAACATGCAACAATAATACTTATAGGGTAATGGAACACAGGGCTTTGGCACCCACAATTTTCGGATGCCCAAAATCACATACACAAGTTGATTTTCATTTGATAGTTGCCTGGAACAGTGTATGGACATGTTAACAGATCATAACCCGTGCAAGGGAGTAAAATATATACCCAGCCTCCACCCCAAAATAATCCTATCAGATAACACAAGCAGTATTTATTTATTCCTTTATTTATTCCTTTCTATACTAATTACTCTAAACCATAAATAAATTGTAATTTATGAAAAAAAACCCCACAAAAAACACTAATAGAAAACTAAAAGCTGACATGGTCATGTAGCAGTCAATGGGAGCTGTTCTTTTTCAATTGGAAAATCTACCTTTGCTTCATAATTGTGGAGATCAAGGTTTTCTTATTTGTATTCTTCTTGTATTTTTTTTTAATATTAAGGTTTTTTAATGTATTACTTGTCATTCGTGGTTTCAGTGAAAATTAATTTTTAGTGGTATCAAAAACCACTAAAATCGAAATCTTGATAAGTGGGTCTCTCCCTGTAGATCTTGGGTCTTGAGATCACAATAGCCTTGAATATTTGGAAATTGTTGAATAAATCACCCAGTCCACTTTTAAAGGCATTAATAGAATCTGCCATCGCAATTTCACATCCTCATTATCTGACAACGAAGAACAATTTACTCTGCTCTGTTATTGGCCTATAATTCAAATGAACCAAGAATATCCTGTAAATTATATTCTTATAAATGGTGCTCAATGATGTCATCAGTTATAATCGGTGCTCGGCCTGTACCTCAGCCTTTGGCCTCGTGCCTCTATAGGGTCATGGAACTCCTCGGTGACTTCTAATATCCTTATATTTTACAAAAGTGGGACATTATTCACTTTATCATTTCCTTTTATGTACGGATACAGTGCCCATTATCCAGAATGTTTTGAATTACGGGTTATTTCCTATAGACTCCATTTGAAACAGATAATTCCAATTTTAGAAATAATTGCCTTTTTTTTGCAATAATAAAACAGTACCTGATCCGAAGTAATAAATAATTAATCCTTACTGGAGGCAAACCAGTCTTATTGGGCTTATTTAATGTTTAAATGATTGTTTGGAGATCCAAGTTACAGAAATATCCCTTATCCAGAAGACCCCCGAGCCCCGAGTATTCTGGATAATAAGTCCCATAACTGTACTTGTAAAGACTAAAGCTTAATCAGGTCCACTTGCAAGTGCCTTTTCTCCAGAGAAAACAACCCCAACCTTGATAATCATATTGTACTACAGAGAATATAAACATACAGATACTGCCTTTTAAGTACAGTAATGTTAAATCCATGGAAAAATGTTACTTCAATTTTTTTCATTGTGCAAAAAAAGCTGATTTTGTTTGGAGATCCCTTTCAAACTCATGCATCAGTGTTTTGTGTTCTTTTGCAGATGAGCATGCAAGAATGTGAGTTAATTAATGACAAGGAGGATGAACAGTGTCTAAAGAAATACCGCAAACAATATATGCATGAAATGCATCAGAGATTGAGTTTTGGCCCCAAATATGGTTATTTGGTGGAGCTTAGGAGCGGGGATGAATTCTTAGAGGCCATTGAGAAGGAGCGGAAAAACACTACAGTTATAGTTCACATATTTGCAGATGACATTAAAGGCTGCGAAGCACTCAATAATTGTTTAACATGTCTTGCTTTAGAGTACCCAACAGTTAAGTTCTGTAAAATCAAAGCAGCTGATACTGGGGCTGGAGAAAGGTTCTCCAGTGATGTTCTGCCCACCTTGTTAGTTTACAAGGCCGGTGAACTCATAAGCAACTTCATCAGCGTTACAGAGAATTTAAATGAGGAGTTTTTTGCAGTGGATGTAGAATCGTTTCTCAATGAATATGGCCTTTTGCCCGAAAAAGACATGCAGGGCATAATCGGAGATAATGGGGAAGGAGATATCGAATAGCTTGAACATCGACCCCATACACCAGCCAGATATCTGAACAGAACTACAGTCACTGTTTCAATTTTTCAAGTTTCCAGTCTAGGGGGCACATTTACTTAGCTCGAGTGAAGGATTAGAAGGAAAAAAACTTTGAATTTCGAAGTTTTTTTTTTTGGCTACTTCGACCATCGAATTCAATAGTCGAAGTACTGTCTCTTTAAAAAAAACTTCGACCACCTACTTCGCCACCTAAAACCTACCGAGCAGCAATGTTAGCCTATGAGGAAGGTCCCTATAGGCTTTCCTAGCAATTTGTGTTCTAAGGAAAATCGTTCGATCGATTAATTAAAATCCTTTTAATCGTTCGATTTGAAGGATCCAAACTGCGGTAAATCCTTCGACTTCGAAATTTCGAAGGATTTAACTTCGATAGTCGAATATCGAGGGTTAATTAACCCTCGATATTCGACCCATAGTAAATATGCCCCTTAAAGTTGAATGTTAAAATCATAGAGAAACTTTCTGAAGAAGCAGTTTAATGCTTATGTCAACCAAAGTCTACCTGTTTCCTGTTAGTAATAGATGGTAAAATAATTTTCTAAGGAGCAGCGTTATCAAAATTTTAATATTTAACATGATTACATTTGTTTTTTTTTATTTGCAATAATCATAAAAAAAAAGAGTTCAACTACAGTGGGGACTGTATTATCAAATTTAAAGCAATTTTTTAATTTGAATTTTCAAGTATAAATTGAAATTTGGCTAACTCATTGAAATGAATGGTAAATGTCATTCCAGTGGGTTTTTTTTAAAATAAGAGCACATTCAAGCTTTTTTTAAATTTGATAATTCAAAACTTTTAATTCTCTTTAATCTACCCCCAAGAATAATAATATTCTAGGAAAGTAATGTACAGTATTTACTCTATATCCACTGTCTTAGTAGCAAGTTTTTACCATTCTTCATAATTAAACATATTAACCATAAAGCTTTATATTACCCTGTGATTTTTTACATTACAAGAACTTATTACTATTACTGTGATCTATACTGTAGTAATTTCAGTTTTTTTTGTAAGAAAGGGAAGGTTGCAAATATTTTTACAATATCATGTAGCTTAAGTGTCAATGTAGAATGCAGGGGTATAAACTGGACAAACAGTGCCTACTGAAAGTCTACATCACCAAGAACTTTCTATCACTTTGTTTTGTTATCGTGCCACACACTCACATATTTAAATGTTTTTTTTTTACCCCACTAAAATACCATTAATACTATCTAAATATTTGCAGTAGACCTTGTTTGGCAGTAACATTCTGCATAAATATTTTCTGCAGGATTTAACATGTGGTAGGGATGCACTGTATCCAGGATTTGGCCAAATTATTCACAATTTTTTATTTTTTTTTTGTAGGATGTATTATTATTATAAATCACTATCAGTGATGGGCGAATTTGGGCCGCGAAAAATTTGTGAAACGGCGTCGGAGTCTCGTTTTTGACGCCGGCATCCGTTTTTTTGGATGCCGGCACACATTCGCCAGGCGTAAATGCACCGGCATTCAAAAAAACGGACACCAGTATCCATTTTTTTTTGACACTGGCAAATTTTTGCGGCGGTTTCGCTTATTTATTCGTCGGTGGCAAATTGGGGGAATTCGTGCCTGGTGAATAAAATCGCCCATCACTAATCACTATTTTTATTTTTTATTTATATTGCAATGCTTTTTAGAGATTAGATGTCATTCACATTGAGTTTTCTTTCAAGATTTACCAAAGTAAAACATTTTAAATTTAGTGCACCTATAACATAAATGTATCTGAAATCTTCTATGACAAGCAAAAAAAAAAAGAAAACCTAAGAAGCTCATTGAAACAAATCTGCATTCATCTCTAGTCTTCTTTTGATCTGTAAAAAATGCAATTAAATGTTTTTGTTGAATACAGGTTTTGATTCTTTTCTATGTAGATTAACTACTCAACAGAGAATTTCAAATAATAATATTGTTTTATCCACTGTCTGACTTTTGTGAAGATAGAATACTAGAATTTCTTTTCTTTCAATTTTATAATGACAAACCTTTCAGTAAATTATGCTAATGCAGAACCATCATTTACTTAAACATATGTTTTACCATGGATGCTCTTTTTGTGGTTATTATTCTCAAATATATAGCACTTAATAAACATGAATGGATTTACTGACATCACACAATTACTATTTCTACAGTTCTATGAAATATTTTTGCATGTTGCATATTCTTATGTCACATTATTGACATTATTATTATTTCATGTGTGAATTTATTTTAAAAAAATGAAATCTTTTATTTTTATAACAAAATTAGAGAAAGACTTCAAATGCTTCCTATAATGTTGAAAAAGATAAGCTTATGATATGGCCAAAAAATATGTTGAGGCTGATTTATCCATTTTTAAATTTCAGTAGTGATGAGTGAAAATTCTCGGCATGGATTCGTTGTGAAATTGTGTTTTGCTGTCATTGTTTTTTTTTTTTGTGAGACTAAAGTCAAATTTTACAGCAAACTATTCTCAACGATAAATACGGGGAAAAATGTCCATTGACTCCAATTTAGTCTGCACAACAAAAAAATGCGGATTGACTAAAGTATTTTTTTTTGTGCAAAAATAAATGTGCCGAAAAATACCCATAGAATCCAATATATTTTGCACAAGAAAATGCCTATTAACCCAATGTATTTATAAAAAGCATTGTAAAATGTCTATAGATTCTACTGCATTTTGGACAAAAAAATATGTAAAGTGCAAATGGGGCAGATTTGCTCATCATTCAATTTGAGCTTTTTCAAAATGCTATCACATTAATTAGATTAAACTCAATTAATCTTTTTCTGCAGTTGCTAGTTGTAATTGTAGTGATTTATAGAATTTTTAGTACTCATAAAAAAAGCCTGAATCGTAAAAACGTGATCATGTTAATTTGCAGGACAAATATAAAATTACTCCATATTACACTGTTCCGTTCATTTAATACATATTTAACTGTTTAAAACACTCAGAAAGAAATAGCTTGAATGTTAAAAATACACCTCCTATTGAACATATATTAAATCTCAAAAATTCAAGTTTGGAATAAAAAAATTGAGCTTGAGTTAATTCCTGTTTAGTCAAAAAAAGCAATCTCAAATTTTAATTATGTTTTTTTAATATAATGTGGCTTTTATCACCACTAGACAACACATCTCCATGTTCCAGTCTGTTGCAAGCTCAATAAAATATAAATGAATCTTGTGCTCATTTTGGCTTTAAATTTTCTACATTGAAACACTGCCAACAAAGTTGTTGTAACCCCACTCACAAACTAGTAAGAACCATAATGAATTTGGGACTGTGGCATGTAGTACAGACATTTTATTTGGAGACACCTCCATGGTGTCACTGTGACAAATTTTGGCTAGGACACACGCAGAACAAGTCTTGCGAATGCTAAGCTTTGATTTACATTTTATCTAACTATTTATAAAGAGTTGATTATTTGCATAAAGAGTAACTGATCCTGCTCTTTGTCTTGTGAGGCGAGTGCTTTCATCTTGAGCACGTTCTAAGACTGTTATAAAGCAAGACGGGGTTGGAATTTTTGCCACTTGCAAGTTCAAAAAGGAACTATAAGCCTTTCACTGAAAAGTGCCCCCCATACTACACTACTTTAAATAGTAATATAGTACACTTTAAGGGGCACATTTACAAAGCTCGAGTGAAGGATTCGAATAAAAAAAACTTCGAATTTCGAAGTGTTTTTTTGGCTACTTCGACCATCGAATGGGCTAGTTCGACCTTCGACTACGACTACGACTACGAATCAAACGATTCGAACTAAAAATCGTTCGACTATTCGATCGTTCGATAATCGAAGTACTGTCTCTTTAAGAAAAACTTCGACCCCCTAGTTCGGCAGCTAAAAGCTACCGAACTCAATGTTAGCCTATGGGGAAGGTCCCCATCGTTCGATTCGAAGGATTTAATCGTTCGATCGAATGAATAATCCTTCGATCGAAGTATTAGCGCTAAATCGTTCGACTTCGATATTCGAAGTCGAACGATTTTAGTTCCTGGTCGAATATCGAGGGTTAATTAACCCTCGATATTCGACCCTTAGTAAATCTGCCCCTAAATGTAGGGTAATATGATAGAAGTTGTAACTTTGCACCAGTTGTACTAACCTACAGCAACCAGTTAGTTATGATTAACAAGATGTTTATGCAGGTGGGGGGGAATCACAGGTCACGTGTGTGGTTGTGGGGTTCACAGAATTTTTTGTAGCTTGGCGAGATCAAGTTTTGTTGGTGCTTCCAAGCTAGCTCTAAACAGGTTCTACATCTGTGTTTTGTTTTATTTATATTTTATAGTAAATTGTTTTTTCATATGTGACTCCCTATACAACATCTTTATTTAGGAGAAATTTAGAAGAAGAGTTTGCTGGATTTACTGGTTTGCTTTCCAAATTATGTGATACAGGTTCACTTTCCCTTTTCTCTACAAAAATGGCGAAGTGCATATAATGGCATCAGTCTTAAATGTACATGTTCTGGACTCCGTTTACTTTTCAAACAGGGCTGGCTTTTCTATTGCTGCACCTCACTTTTGCTCAATAGGACAAGCTATTTATTGGTAATAGCTTGGGCACAATTAATGTCACCAGAAATCTGTCTTAAAGGGCAAATATACCACTTGACTTAAATTCTCAGTTTTATTGCACATACACAGTTATACCTATGGTTTCCCTGCTCACTTAACGTTTAGGTCAGGGATGGTCAAGCTGGGATCCTATAGATGTTTTTTGTCTCCATCAGAGTCGGTGGCAAACTCATTGGTCAGAATGTTGCCCATGGGTGCAAGCCCCAAAACAAATGCGCTGACTAGACTACCAGACAACCCTGCAATATCTACATAAGGAGAGCTAGGAAGCCAGGAACTATATATTTGTCTGTATTGGGCGACATTTATTGTTCAAGGTTATGTATGCCCTTCCCTTTAAAAAAGATTATTTACAACTGACTTTTAGTAACAGCAGCAATGATCTGTGATGTTTTACTTAACTTACTTTTCTAATTACATTGAATGTGAGAAAATACAGAGAAGATATTGAATGATAGAAGATATAGAGAAGACACTGAGATTGTGAACGTCTGCAAATCTCAAATGAACGACTACAAACAATTCATAAAGGGATGTTCATGTACTGCATCATTAAAAGGAAAATATGCCAGATTAAATACAGTGTTTATAACAGAAATTCCATTAGTCAAGAAAAATAACAGCTCTGTTTCTCCATCTGCGTCATGAGATTCATACGCAAACACCAAACTAATTCTTATGCAACTCAAACATGATCTTTAGATTTGCATGACATTACATTTTCTATTAACGTTATAGTGTTTAAAACCAACAGGATGTGGGCCCTGGATGCAAGAAAGAATTTTATTTGTGGATGTTGTTCATAAGTTACTAATCTTTTCCACAACAGCATATACACACTGAAGTTCTAAATAAGATCAGGTTTTCACTGTTAGAGGCATCTGGAACATGTAACTCAGCGAAGGGCTTTTTGGCAGCTGCTCATTAAAAAGATATTGTATAATCAGAAGATTAAAAAAGATATATAAATACAAAAAAGGTTTTGAATTGATTCTTGTTTCAATTGCAACACCACATGGAAATCACAGGCAAACATCTGTCAGCCTCTCTATTAAAAGACAAAGAAACAAAGTCAGGGATTGAGCACACTATTTGAAAACATAGTAAGAACTGAACTTTATTTTATAACTGCCCTGTCTGATAGTAAATTATCATTGGGGGTTTCCATCAGGGACCTGTTGGAACATGGAATGCTCCGATGTGGTCCAAACTTGGTTGGCAGCAATCGACCAAGTAGTCCTTCAGGGCTGGCAGCTATTATTGGCCAATGAAAGCCCAGTTTAAAGGGCCTCTATAATGGAGAAATTGTTTAAACCACTGGAAGTGCAGCTAATAGAATATGAAATCTGGCTGGAGGAAACAGTACTATATGTGCTAGAAAATGCTCTTCGTGAGTGCTTTTCTCAAGGTATGGGCAGTCAAGTTGGGGCACATGCACATGCATAATGCTTGCTCATTATGCACGTGCATGTTATATACCACTGAGGGAGAAGCCTATACATGATTCTTTGCATATGTTAGGGCACAGTTAAAAGAGTACACACACACTTTCCTATGCACTAAGATCTTTTGTATTCTTTTTAATAAATTACCATTGTTTCTATGAGTTGGGTTACATCACATCCTCTATGCTCCTTAATTTTGACTTATGGTGGTCATACAAAAGCCTTAAAACTGAGTCAGCTGCCTATAGGCACATGTGCTAATAGCCAATGAGTCCGCTCGACCAAAATCTGATGTAAGGCCAACTTTAGACTTTTGTGTCTTTTTTAATGGGACCACATTCTATTTGATGGCAAGGCCATTCACCCAGGGGTGCTCACATGAACAATGGGCTTATAAGTAGGGGCCCCCTTGTGGAAGGTCCATAATAACTTAGTAGTTATGTAACGGTCGACACCCAACACCAGAACAAACACCAGGCCCCCTGGTCTTGGCTCGTGCTTCACCAGTAGTGTGACTGCCTTTGGGCCTCGGTAGGAGCCCTCGGCTTACTTGGATGCCACCTGGACTTAAACGAGAGGTGCAAGATGAGGGTTCTGGATAGGCAGAGGGGCACGACTGTAGAGCAAAGTCTTTGGACAGAAGGTTGTGGTGCAAGGCGTGAGGCAATAGAGTAGTCAGATCAGGCTGGGTCGAGACAGGCAGAAAATCAGCTTAACAATTCAGGCTGGGTCTGGGTAGGCAGCGTACAAAGCGAGGTCAGGCAGGCAAGGGTCAAAACCGGGAGATCAATCAGAAGGGATGAGGCAGAATAGGAGTCAAATAACAGGCAAGGGTCAGGTTCCAGAGTTCAGAGTAGTAAAACAGCCAGGCAGGGTCAAAAACAGGAATCAAACAGACAAGAAGCTTAACAGCACAAAGTACAAGGCACCAGGAACAAACTTATCACGGGAAACATAAAATTAACCAATACCCCTTTAAATATTTGATTTTGGCGCCATTGCGTGCTGACGTCATACGTCAGCGCGCCTGCGCCTTTAAATGGCGAGAATGCGCACGGCGCGCGCTCTAGGAAGGAAGCCGGCAAACAGAGCGGCGGGCGTCCCCGCCACACCACTAGACCACCAGGGTAAGAGTTCCTGACAGGTTATTGAACTTTCCATGCCCTTTAAAGTGGATGGCCAATGGGGAACTTTTCATCTGGTGCTTTTCAGCTCAAAACTGCTTGTGAGCATGTTGACTTCATTCAAAAGCTTCATTATGGATGATGTTGTGGAGCAAGAGAGCATTTTTGTGTGCTTTTGTCTATAAAAAAGTGCCATATGTGTCATCCCCTTACAACATTTAAAGCCAAATACAATTACCATTTGATGGTCCATTAAGCATCATCATATCTTCAAATAAAATTTCACAATGGTCCTGAATTGTGTTCAGAAGGTCTCTTTTAATAGCCTAAAAAGAGAAACAATCTCAACTGTGTTTTTCACTACTAGCTACCCCAGGGTCAGGCGGGTTTGGGCCGACTTGCACACACATTTTGCAGGTCGTGGGTGGGTTTGGGTTGATCTCTCCCTGCCTGCAACCTTACTCTCTGGCAGCCTCCATTTATAGGATCACACATCCCCTTTGATCGGAGATGGGCCGGTCTGGTGCAGGTCTATAAAGGGAGGCAACAGCCGGGACCAGGTTGGGTTCCAGGTCAAATTTTTGTTGACCTGCACATCACTATCTCCTACCTCATTGCTGTGATTGTGGATTCCAAAAGAAGAAAGGAAACATTTCAATAATGTATATAGTGTAAGTAAAGTTTATTTTGCCTGAATGTTTATACTGTATACAGTAGAACCCCCATTTTATATCCCCTGATTTAAAAGTTCTCCCTCATTTTACATTGTTATTTTGTTCCCACCAATAAAGTATGCATAATACATTTCCCTCATTTTACACCATTTTTTTCTGGTCCCCTGAAAAACGTAAAATGGGGGTCCTACTGTATAGCGAGATACTACCACTTGTACTGAATTACGCAAATAGCATCCTTCAGTTTTGGCCTGTTAATGTGGGTAAAGTCAGAACACTTTTCAACTCCTTGAATAGTTTGAGATGACTTGAGGGCGTGAACCAATGCAGTGGACCTAGTGTTGTCAATAAGCGACTACAAAGTAAGCATACAAGTGGATTAGCTAATAAAACATATTGACATGATACCGTCATTATAAAATGCTAATACTGAAAACTTCCTGAAGATATCCTATTTATAGGATTATTGGCTTTTAACTCTCTCATAGCCTAAAACACTTTAAAACCCAGAATACATTAATTCTATAAAAAGGAAGTTTTACAGTTTGAGCATCCAATTTTGAGATAATAAAATAAAGAAACAAGAAAAAAATATTAACCAGGTAGTCTTGGACACTTTTTGACAAGTGAATTTGTGTTTTTTTATAACGGATTTCTGTTGAGCGTGAGGCTAAGGATGCTTAATTTACTAAAGCGTGATTATTTCCGAAAAAAGTGTTTTCTATATGTGCTAAAATTCAAACTGCTGAAAGGACTGTCAAATTCAAATTTTAGTAACTTAGCCCATAAGTCATGTTTGGGTACCTGTGGTTCTTATGTCACCAGAAAAGGACTGAAAAAAACCCCTCTATTATAATTTTTTATGTTCAGCCAATGCAAGAGTGTCAGGTGAGTGTCACTTGGAAACAGAGCCTGCTATATTTTTTAACCACTAACAGCCGCCCAATGCTTCAATAAGTCCTTTTTTTGCCTGTTTTCCTGTCTTCGCTAATAAAAATGAAGGTATCCAAAATTTCACACCACTGCCCCAGACCAAAAATTCCCAGTCATCACAGTAATTGGAATTTATCAAATTACTAACCTGGAGTAAATGGAGAGCAACTGTTTTTTGTTATTCTTTCTAATGGGGTATACGCATTAAGTTTTACATAAGTTGATAACAGGGCAGATACACACACATATGGTCATGTATTTATTGAGAAAAAATGATCCAGTAACATATCTGCATGTGGTAAAAGTAAGTGGATTGGTGTCTCGGTATTCACTGTCACTCCCCTTGTGCAGCAATAACTGCAACTGCACATCGACTTGGAGGAATTTTAGCCCATTTCTCCATAGAGAACTGCTTCAGCTCTTGGATGCTGGTGGGGTTCCTCATATGAACCACTTGCTTTAGGTCTTTCCACAACATTGTAATTGGATTAAGGTGAGGACTTTGACTTGGCCATTCCAGAAGATTCACTTTATTCTTCTTTAACCGTTTACTTTATTCTTCTTTAACCATTTTTTGGTAGAACAACGTGTGTGTTTAGGATGGTTGTCTTGCTGCATGACCCACTGTCTCTAGATC
Source organism: Xenopus laevis (assembly GCF_017654675.1). NCBI lineage: Eukaryota > Metazoa > Chordata > Amphibia > Anura > Pipidae > Xenopus > Xenopus laevis. Next base: position 98,701,716 of record NC_054378.1, read on the forward strand.
AAGTTCACAGACAGATGTCTTGACATTTTACTTTAGAATTCTCTGGTATAGTTCAGAATTCATTGTTCCTCAATGATGGCAAGCTAGAACACTCCCACCACCATGTTTCATAAATGGGATAAGGTTCTTATAATGGAATGCAGTTTTATTTCCTTTCTCCAACTGTAAAGCTCCTCATTTAAGCCAAAAAGTTCTATTTTAAATGATTCATCTACAAAACATTAATCCAGTATCCTTCTGGTTTGATCACATGATAACCAAACTCTAGACTCTACTCATTCTCTGCTACCCAAAACATAACACAAGGGTCAACTGATATTTATTTTCTGTTTAATAACAGCAGTCATTTCTTGTTTATTTTCATGGATTTCTGTTGTTGATATAAATGGAAACTGCCTATCATGGGCCATTTGCCACTTGTTACTAATTGCCAAAGGTGATATCCCTTCATATTAACAACAGGAAGTACAGGGTAGTGTTGGGTGTTTCTTTGCCATCACAAATACACCAGCTGCAATATGCTATGTGTGCCATTAGATTTACCTGAAATGCTCATTTACATTTACTACAAATAGTAGTACTGATAAATGTTACCTGTTAGCAAAATTTAATTTTTCTGCAGTTTCATCGTGACATATTCCATGAAAAACAAAGACAAATGGCGGAATTGTCTCAGAGGATAATCTGTAGGGGTACTTTGTGTTTCTCTAGGGGTACAAGTGCTAGAGCACAAAGGGCACCACAGCTGTCACAGATTTCTTACTATTTCAGTTGATGGACACTGCAAACCAATCTGTAATTTCAGGAAAAAATGTTGTCACTTGTGGAATTTTCTGTATCCACACTAGAGCAATAGATTAAGTAGCATACAAATTCAAACATAAAAAAGCTAGATCCATATCTGAAATTATAGTTTAGCTAATAGCGTAATGAACAGCACCTTTTTAGTGAAGATAAAAAGTCTTTATTTTCAAATGGCTCAGACCAAATTCAGCAACGTTTCAAGCCGTGGCATTGGCTTTTTTTTTAAGCTTGAAACATTGCTGAATTTTGGTCTGAGCCATTTGAAAATAAAGGCTTTTCATCTTCATTTAAAAGGTGCTGTTCATTACGCTATTGGTTGTTCTGCAGTGAATGGCGGTCACAATAGAACGTGCACCTACATACTTGGTGAGTACTGTGCTGACAAGAATTTTGAGAATGATAATTTAGCTATGCACAAGATGTATACAGTAATGTAGAGAGAGGGGAAAAAAGACAAATAAATTAATCATGTACTGCCAGAAACATTTCCATTTCTAGGTCCTAAATCACTGATATAACTACTGTGTGCTAGCCACCCCCTAATCCTGCCCCCCCCCCCCCGCACAGATAAATAATCTAATAACTTCAGAGGCATACATTGTTCCCCTACCACCACCTTCCTGCCATCCTTGACTTCTGACTCTTTCCAGCTTTTTTCACTGACCCCCATCTAAAAACAAATGGTCTGTAAAGCTGCAAATGTATTGTAATTGCAAATTTTTATTACTCATATTTCTAATCATGCCCTCTCCTATTCATATTCCAGTCTCTTATACAAATGAATGCATGGTTGCTAGGGTAATTTGGAAATCGCAAACTGGAGAGCTGCTGAATTACCGTATATACTCGCGTATAAGACGAGTTTTTCAGCACCCAAAATGTGCTGAAAAACTCAACCTCGGCTTATACGCGGGTCATACCGTAGATACGCTCCTTCCGCGGCCCCAGCAGGACTGTCTGTGACTGACTGTCACGATCGCCGCCACCCACGTGGCGGCCATGGGCGCCGCCATTTTGGGAGCGAACGCCGGCAGGGAAGGACGCGCCGCCCGGAGCTCCTGGACCTGCTCCGAGCGGCGATCGTGACAGTCAGTCACAGACAGTCCTGCTGGGGCCGGGTCACAGGGGGTCGCACTGCTGGGCTGGAAGTCAAAGCTCTGCGGGACAAGAGTTCGATGCTCAACGCTCTCCTTCGATCTTCGCTCTCCAGTTGCTCCCTCTGTCTCTGCAGGGCTCGCAGGGTGCTGGGTGTAAAGGGGAACATTTCTCCAGCCAATTTATAACCTGGCCCACACTGATCCTTCTCAGGGTAAGCATATTTTTGCAGTGTCATGTTCCTGCTGATGGAATTATGGGGAGGCTCTTTTAAATAGTTTTAGATAGATTTCTATGCCATAAAACATGATTACACATTTACACACACATTTTGAAATCTGACATGGGGCCCCTAGGCTTATACACGAGTCAATACATTTTTCCAGTTTTCTTAGGTAAATTAGGTACCTCGGCTTATACACGGGTCGGCTTATACACGAGTATATACGGTAAAAGCTAAATAAATCAAAAGAAAAAACACCATAAATAAAAAATTGAAAGCAATTGCAAATTGTCTCAGAATATCACATTCATCATACTATAAGTTAATTTAAAGGTGAACAACCCCTTTATGTTCAACAACACCATTGTATGTTACAAAATTTTTTTTTCTATAGTGAGCAATATTTCCCATGAGAAAGTTGGTGAAGGAAAATAAAGAGTATTTTATATGCAACTAGCCTGCTGCCTCTTGAAGTACGTATTGGCTATGCCAACTGAGCACACACCCTGTAAAGTGAGATAACTGGCACCCAGAGCTTTTAAGAACCACTGGTGCCCAAAATGAATGAGAAAGAGTAAATGTGCCCTGCTCTGGTATCGTATTGTATGGAGATCTTTGATACGTTGGATGCAATTATGGAGATTAAACTCCCTAGAACTGTTCGAGTGGGTATGTTTGGTATTGGCCTTAATGATATCTTTACATAACTGCAGGGTATTTTTTATTAAGGAGTGCCTATTCCTTGCTAGAAAAACTATTACAAGAAAGTGGAAAGATCCTGTGCCGCCTACATCGGCACAATGGTGCGTGGAGATTAAACTACTGTGCATATACAACTCATTTGGAATCAGTATTGTCTGGGAGTAGGAAACTTGTTAAGACTCTGCTACTATACATCTGCCATTTTCCCCTACCTGCACATGTACCAGTGCAACTTACTCCCCATCACAAATATCATGCTCTCCAGTCTTCCCCATGCCATTCTCTCTATTCAGTGCCTCATTCCTCAATTTAAAACTTACTCCCCATCCCACATATTATGCTCATGCTCTCCAGTCTTCCCCATGCCATTATATCTATTCTGCCTCATTCCCTAATGCACAATTCTTACCTGGATTTTTACTCTAACGTCCTCGCATTTTATTTGCTGTGCTCCTCGTGTGTGCAGTATAAACAAATGGTATTACTCTATAATAAGTAGTTCATATATAGAGTTCCATTAAAGGAGACGGAAAGTCATTTCCCAGTCAGGATATAACTTTTCTTCTCCTTTAATCAGTAATTTTTCTGTCCGTTCATTGGGGGGGCCAGTGGAGTTTGCCAGATGTTTAACCCTATCCACCTGTCTGCCCGTTACACTGCTCTGCCCTGTCACTGCTTGATACACAACTTACATAGGGGCCAATGATGTTGATGTAGGGCCCATGGGCCCAATCACGCGGCATCACACTGTCTGCAAGTAAGTTCATGTAGGAAACATTGATTTAATTCTGTAAACATCCCAATACAAACAGCTGAGTATTAACAACAGTAATTCTGACAGCGGATACTCAGCTCTCTTTCCCAGACCGACTGCTGATTGACTGGACTATAGAAATTGCCGAGTCCAATCAAAAGTGGCCTTTCCCCTCTGACTCACAAATGGACGCAGCACCCACAGTAGCCATCTTTGTTTAGGGCAAACAAACCTTTACAACAAAAAAAATTCAAACGGCGCTCTAAACGCGCACATTCTTTTATCCCTATAGTAATCTCACGCCACAGTGACGTATCCGCCCAGCCTAGGGCTTTTTAAACAGTCCTAAATGTGAAATCATATTAGGTCTCGTATAATGGCTTAACCAGACAACATGGTCACTTAGCGAACTGGTGATGGAGAACTGGATTCGATTACTTTACTTTTGCCAAACGAATGACCACTGTCGTTTCTGTAAAAATTGCAGCCATTACGCTGACGTCATCACATCGAGACACCCTTGCGTACTATATTTTCCCAAGATCCTCTGCTCTTGGGGCTGTTGTCATAATATTGCGTCAACTTCTGGCGCCTTAAAGAAACCCTAAGTTCCCAGCAAGCTGTGCGTTTCCTCTCCTCCGGCGGGTATCTTCAGTGGAAGTGCCAGTGGTTGCGCATTTTTTTCTTCTCTGCTCCCGCTGCCGGCAGTATGGCGGCTGTTCTGCTGCAAGTGTTGGAACGGGCTGAGCTGGCCAAGCTGCCGAAGGCTGCGCAAACTAAGCTGGAACGCTATTTTTCCGAGCAGCAGGCCGAAATGGAATCCATGAAAGCCCGACACGAGAAGTTCCGTGTGGATTGTGGTATGGACCGAATGGCATATCATTTGTGACCGCTTACACGTAACTGGTGGCTTTGCCCGGTGGAGAGCCACAGACTGAATGTCCCTTCCCTATACAAGGCGTATGCATCTATATGGCTGAAACTTGTGTTTGCACGTGTTTTCCCCTTGGTGGTCTGTGCACAGCCCCAGTAATAAAGTAAATCGCTGCTTCTCTGCCTTTATTGCAGTCTGGGCACATGAGACTGTGCCATTGTGGGCATTGATGGCATTTCTAACATGGCAGGGGCTTCTTAGCAGCGAACAATTACAAAGCTTCAAATACTCTAAATTATTTTAGCAGTTGTTTTTGTATTTACAGAAGGGACGTCCAACTTAAAGACCTTAAAGGAAAACAGTTTGTCATATTAAATGGGTTGTTCACCTTCCAAACACTTTTTTCAGTTGTTTTCAGATTGTTCCCCAGAAATAGACTTTTTTTTTTCAATTACTTTCAATTATTTATTTATTTTTACTGTTTTTCCAAAATTTTAAGTTGAATGTTCGTGTCTCAGTCTGGCAGACTCTAAACTGTTACAATTTTGTAACATTTTACTTGATACATTTCTCAGCAGCATCTCTGGATTGTTAGCAACTATTGTATCAATTCTAATCCGGAGATTATGCTCAGCAGGGACAACGATAAGAAATATCAAGTAAATGTGTTTATTTAGAACAGTTTACAGGGTCGGTGACCCCCCCCTTCCCAGGGCTGCTTCAGAAGGTGAAAAATGACACTTTACATTTCAATATTAGAAAAACTGTGAAAATAGAAAGGTATTGGAAAAAGTTATTTCTGGTGATCTGTTTGAAACCAACTAGTAGTTTGAAGGTGAACCACTCCTTTTAGTGGCATATTAAAAAATCTTACCAAATTGGAATACATATTTAATAAATATTGCCCTTCTACAGTTTTTCCCTTGAGCCCCCATTTTGTGATGGTCTTTGTTCTCCCCTAGATATGACCTGACCAGAGATTCTGCAGCTCTTACTGTAAAAGGAAGAAGTGTGGGAGCAAAAAAAAAAATTGGATAAATAGGCTGTGCAAAATAAAAAATGTTTCTAATATAGTTAGCCAAAAATGTAATGTATAAAGGCAGGAGTGACTGGGTGTGTAACATAATAGCCAGAACACTACTTCCTGCTTTTCAGTTCTCTAACTCTGAGTTAGTCAGCGACTTAAAGGGTGGCCACATGGGACATATCTGTTCAGTGAGTTTGCAATTGAGCTTCAGCATTCAGCTCCGATTCAAAAGTAACAGATGTGACCCCCCTTCAAGTCTCTGATTGGTTACTGCCTGGTAACCAGTCAGTCGAAACCAAGAGAGTTAAAAAGCACGAAGATGGGCCATGTTCTGTTATGTTAGACATCCAGTCACTCCAGTCTTTATACATTACATATTTGGCTAACTAACTATATTAGAAACATTTTTTATTTTGCATAACCTATCTATTTACCCAATTTTTATTTTTATACCGAACAATTCCTTTAAAATGGCAATTTTCTATTTAGGTTTACCCAATTGCACATACTACTAAAAAGTATATTATTATGAAAATGGCTTTTTTACAAAAAGCAGGGTTTTACAGGTCTAGCTTTTTGACTCCAAAACCCTGAAAGTCACTGAAAAAAAATGCAAACCTGTTGAAATCATCTAGACGTCAATGCAAGATATCCCTTTTACAGCTGAAAGATCTTTCTTTGATTCGTGGTTTTAGGGTGTTTTGACACTGGTTTTGAAAAAAATCTTAGTTATTGTGCATCAAGTTGAGAAAAATTGTGGCTTCCCCTACTTTTCCCGTTTGTGTTTTTTTTTGGTTTGTATCTGTTAATACATTTCATGATATTTGTGGTTTTAGAGAGAATGAGTTTAGTTTTGATTCCAAAAACCACTAAGATGAGTCTTGAAAAATAAACCACTAACTGTTCTTTCCCTTTTAGATCAACAATACTTTGAAATTGAGAAGAGGCTGGCTCAATGTCAGGAGCGTCTTGTAGCTGAATCTCAGGAGTGTCAGAATCTGAATGACCAACTTAGTAAAAAAAGTATGGAATTAAAGTATCCGTATGTTCTTTTATGTTATGTGTAACAAACGGTGGGCTCCTGTTTATTGTAAGCTGTTTATTGTACAGGCCATATATGGTTGGTGCATCTTTTGTTTAAAGGTTAAGTCATACGGCTAATAACATACAGGGTTGAGGCTCAGCTTTGGTCCACCTTCATTTCCTATGCAGAAGGAGAAAAGCCCATGCTGTCAGTGCAGCTACAGGAAAGAGTGGATGGGAGTGTTTTAGTTTTTCTCCAGCATGTCGAAAAACCTCCATGTGAAAAAAAGCCAAGCCTCAGCTCTGGGTATTAGCCTGAAAAAATAATCTTAACACAGGTATAAGACACCTAGTGCCTAGTCCCAACATTATTTATTATTTTGCTTTTGAAATATGATAAATCTCCATCCCTTTGCAATAGATTACCTTTGTGTACATTTGAGTAAAGGTCTTATCTATCTGTTAAGTGATTTTCAAACAGAGGTGCCTAGATGGTTTGATTTGCTGAGTTTTTTGACTAGAAATAGGCAAGATCCTCATGGTTCTGAGTTTTTACTACAGTTAATGAAGAGCACATTTTGTTACCTGTGCTGAATACTCTGTCTCTTGCAAAGTATGACGCCTTTAAACAGGCCCACTTTTAGGTATTTCTGCCTTGATGATGTGCAATAAACTGTTTATTTATAAATAGGTGAGGAACAAAAAGAGTTTTCTGAAAAAATTAAAGACCTGGAAGCTTCAAATGATCGTTTTGTGGCACTACAGGTAAGCTTCTCCTACTCAATGTAACTGAATCAGTCTCAGTAGGACTTTTACTATTGAGTACTGTTCTTAGATCTTCCAGGGAGCTGTTATCTTGTGTTAGGGAGCTGCTATCTTGTTGGCTTCCCATTGTTTTGTTGTTAGGCTTCTGGGGTGGGGGGGGGGGGAAAGGGAGGAGATGATATCACTCCAACTTGTAGTACAGCAGTAAAGAGAGACTGAAGTTTATCACATGACTGGGGGAAGCTGGGAAACTTACAATATGTCTAGCCCCATGACAGATTTTAAACTTGAATATAAAAAAATCTGTTCGCTCTTTTGAAAAATGGATTTCAGTGCAGAATTCTGCTGGATCAGCACTATTAACTGATGTGTTTTGAAAAAAACATGTTTTCCCAGGACAATATCCCTTTAAGGGGTAATGAAACAAATTTACTCTGAGGCACCCCCTCCCAGTGGAATTATGTTGCAAACCTGGGACCATAGTCAGAAAAAAAAAAAAATGCCATTTATATTTGTACTCCAACATCCCCTGCACCAAATTAAGGTGTGCAACCTCCAAGGGCAGCACAGGAGACTCCAGAGGAGACTTGCTATTTTACCTTCCACAAATTAAAAAATAAAGTAATTAGAGTAGTTGTACTTTTTGTAGCTTGTCTAACATACAGTATAAGTAATGTGCAATCCATATAAATGGGTTTGAATCAGTGTTCCTTTTTTAACTCACATTTTATTCTGTTTAGAGCCAGGTAACACGTGCCAAAGACTCTGCTGAAGCTGAAAAGAGAGATTTGGTTCGAACAAATGAAAGAAGATCGCAAGAGCTAGAGCATCTAAATGGTATGAGATATATGTCATACACTATTTTTCGTTTACCCATATGGGTTTCATCCTACATATATAATTTAGAAAATGGAAGGTGAGCAACCCCTTCAAAGCTCTACAAACATTTATTTATTTAAAGTTTGGTATAGTACACCAGCAATAAAGCCTTTAATACTTTAATTTGCTTTTTTTTTTTTTTTTAATGGCTTTTCTAATACTGAGCTTTTAAGGATTAGTGTTCCCTACTCTGGTATTTCAATCCTAGCCGCTCAGAACTGTTTACAATTTGCTTCATTGGTTGATACAGCAATTGCTAACATTCCACAGATGTCAAGAACTGGATAAATTAGAACTGCTCCCTGTAATGAACCTCAGGGGTTATGTCTGGTTGGGCCAAAAATAAGAAATGTATCCGCTTTTGTAACAACTGACTTTAATGAAACCCGTGGATTATATTCAGCATGTGTTTTATTTTTCACCTTCTCATGTCTCTATACAACTTAAAACATACATATTGGGGGGGGGGGGAAACAGTTATACAACCTTTGAATAAAATATCTAGTAATGTCTATTTTGTGTTCATTGCTTTCTTACCTCACTTTACAGATGACATCATACGTCTTAATGAAAAACTTAAAGAAGCCAATGCTGCAAAGATGGAACTCCAGATGAAGCTGGATGAAATCCAATCCTCTGAAGTTTCTATAAAGGTATTTTACAGTTTTGTACAAATGGCTTTGCCAGAGTAATTTAGCCTTTTATATCCGAGTATAAGGAAATTTGTAGCCAGTACAAATCTTGTTTATAGTAATGAATTGTATGTTATGTATAGACTATAAATAGCATGCACATTCTACCAGTCCAAGTAACAACTTGGCATTTTATGGGCATTTTATGGGAATTGCAAATTAAATATTGTCAATTGGTGGAAGCTGTCTTTTCATAAGTGTAATTTTAAAACTTCGCTTTGGGTTAATATCTGTGTAAATCATAGTTGTTAAGGTTATCTCCAACCAGTGACTCATGAGCAACATGTAACTCACCAACCCCTTGGCTGTTGCTCTGTGACCTCAAAGCAGGTGATTATTTTTGAATAACCAGGCTTGGAGACCACTTTTGGTTACATAAAAAAACATTTTTAGTGCCAAATAGTCTCATGTAAGATGCCAGTCCACATAGGGGCTACCCAATACTCACAGTCCTTGTTTTAGATGCTTGTTGCTCCTCAACTCTCTTTACATTTGAATGTCTGTAAAAGGTTTGGAACCCTTGCTTTAAAGGAATATTTTAAATAGAAGGTGTTGTACCTAAAACATCTAATAAGTCTCATTAATGTACAAAAATGGTACCGTGAAATTTGTTCTGAAACGATTTACATTTTGCACTTCTATAAGTTTCGAGAGAAACGTCTGGAGCAAGAGAAGGAACTTTTGCAGAGTCAGAACACGTGGTTAAATGGTGAACTGAAATCTAAAACTGAAGAACTATTGGCGGTTCAGAAAGCAAAGGGGAATGAGATCCTGGAACTAAAAGGGACCCTGGAAAATAAACAGGATGAGGTATGGTTTAATTTAACAGCTTGTTTAAATCCCCATATAAGAATGGGATGCTCTACCACTTCACTTCTGTTCTAAAGTAAATTGCTCAGTGCCCTTCTGAGAACTTCTGAAATGTACTTTTGTTATCTACTCATCTTTGTTGTTATATTGGCAGTTTTACACTGCCAACATGCCCAAAATAGTTGAAACAAAGCAGCTTTAAACTTCAGTTCTAACCTTTTATTCTTGATGAAAAGCCTAGAGTGGCAATATTTAAATCTATGTTTGTGTTCTGAACTTTTATTTTTTAACCAGAGAAATGCTTTATTGAATATCACAGACAGCGATAAAAAGGAAAGCGGTATAACTGGTACACAATTCTCTGAGCTCAATAAGGTATAAAAGTACAAATTACAACAGTCATGTCTCATTATTCTGGTTATAGTGAAATCCCAGTAAGAAATAAGCATAAACCCATAAAAGAATACATAAAAAAAAAAGGAAAGGTTAACTGTTATGCTCTTTAAAGATCTGATAGGCAGTGTATGCAGAGCGAAGGGGTGTTCCCCTATTTAATGTGATATATCTGTTGCACCAGATTGAGAATGGGATATAGAATGGGTTGGATTCAAGATATGCTGTGCGGCTTGGCTGTTAGACCTAAATTGCTGCCAAGGTGACCATATGTCATCATGGGCCTCTCTCTTATTTTCATTGGTGGATGCCAGTGTTCTGAACTTTTATGAATTCCATGGGGCATATTTATCAGTGTGAGCAGAGCTTGCTGCATATTCTAAAATGAAATTTTGCTGCTCAATCTTTTACAGTATCTTTATAAGGATAATTTATCAAAGGGTGAATTCTTACTTGCACTCAAGTGCTCTCACAAATCTCATAGAAGCAGTGAGCAGTGGAATTCCAATTTGACAAATTATGGTGGTTCACCTTGCAACAATCTCTTCAGTTTGCTTGTTTTCAGATAGTTCATTTAGAACACTTCTATTTTCAATTTGTGACTTTTTCGAATATTGAAATGTAAAGTTTCATTTTTCACCTTCAATCTTTTCTGAAGCAGCTCTGGGAGGGGGGGGGTCACCAACTCTGGAAACTCTGTTCATTAAAGGCAGCTGTTGTACTTTATAAAATAGTTGCTGATATTCTGCAGAGAAATGTATCAACTAATGCACCTGAATTAGTCAGACTGAAACACCAGAGGGAGGATCATTACATTTTACACTTCAAAACAGTCAAAAATAAATCATGGAAAGCAACTGAAAAAGTCTTATTTTTGATGAACATTCTGAAAATAACTGAACTGAAAAAAGTGTTTAGAAGCTGAACAACCCCCTTTAACAAATACAATCCCCTGAGAGAAACAGATCATTATACACAATTTCTCAGGGTTGAGGGCTGCAAGTTTATATATACTTCTCCTTTGTGAATCATTTTAAAGCTAAACATGCCATATTTATTTCTATTTCATGCACAGATACTAACTGGTATGCAAGATTTTTGATATTGCTGGCTATTACAGATATAGTACCTGTTATACAGGGATCTTTATACTTCTAAAAGTATAGAGCGGATGAACGTGACTGGATGTAGTGTTTAATTTGTAAATAGCAATAATGTTCAGTTTTTGGAAGGTCATAATTCTTACATAATTTAGTTACAGGTACAATTTTGTCATAAATAAAATTATAAACAGTTGCTAGTCCCCATTCAGACCACTATTGAAAAGATGTAGGTGTAACACCTGGGCGAAAAGTTAGTATGATCAGATATAAGACCTTTTAATATATATATATTGATATGATAGTTATACATTTTTTTTTATTTATTTATTTTTTATTTATTTTATTTTTTACACAATATTCCCAAGCACTAAGGGAGTGAGCTATAAATGTATTTAAGATTGGTGGGTGGACCCTTGGGGTAGCCATAGTAACTTATGCAGATAAATATTGGACACGTTTAGATTTTAATTAAAAGAAAAATTAACCTACGTCTGTTGCTGTCCCACAGTGCAGCTCTAACTGGCTAAACTCAGAAATTACTTTGTGTTATTGCTATTTAACAGGGTTGACTTGTATAAATACATTTGTAATTAATGCTTAATTGTGTTTTTTTTTTTTTTTCCCTGTTGAAATGTCACTTATGTCTGCTTTTTCTTTCTCCTAAAGCTTGCAAGGTTAGAGAACCAAGTTAAAAGCTTGAAGTCATGCAATGAAAATCTACAGAAACAAGCTGAGGAAATGATGAATAAATTGAAGGAGGCAAGTAATCTAGTTTTTAGTTCTGGTATTTGTTCCTCTTCTAAAAAGCTTTTCTTTATGAGGGTCATTGCACCCAGAGACTTGTAATCCAGAATGTTCCCTAAACCAGCAGTGCAGTTTTTAAAATATATTCATTTATGCGTGAGTTTCTGATACTCTTACAAGTCAATACCTCTCAATTAATACATTACATCACTGATGGAAAAACAGTTGTGTACTGTAATATTTAAATGTTTGTCCTTTCTAGGAATTGGTGCCCATTTTCCATTTCTGTGAAAAACGAATCTAGCACAAGTGCACTGCACTGACAAATGCTAACTCTGCAAGAGCTCCCAAGTATGTCTTTGCTTTGCACCAGACATACAATCCACAACAATGTGAAAGTGCTGTCAGACTCTAGTGATCCCTTTACTAAACTTCTCTCTCTCTGTTATCTTAGCGGGACACAGGGAAAGATGGGGTTAAGCTCCATCCTCCAGGAGGCAGGACACTTGAATATTAATTAAGGGGGCGTGCCAGATGAGGCGTAACCCCGCACACTTTACCTTACCATTCAGTCTTTCAAGTGTCCTGCTACCAGGAGGAAGGACAATCCAGAGAGGCAAGTGAGTCTTCGGTCAGCTGGTGGCTGACACCAGGGGTGATACCCTAAGCAGGGATACCTGTTCTTAGGTTGGTTAGTCCCCCAACGTTTTCAGTCTACCGGGGTCTATCTCTTTAGCTATTTGGGCTATATCAGACCACCCAGACACATCCCTGCTTACACCTGTAATAGCAGACGGTCTGGCCGATGTAAACATTGGGTAAGTGGATAGTGCCACTAGCATTCTGTCTCAGAACCCTCCTGCCTTAAGGCTCTCGCCCTTTCCCCTCCTCCCCTGCGTGGGAAAGGTAAGTTCCTTCTCTCCCTCATATCTCCGTTCAATTGCCACCACAGGGAACGGAACAGGGGCAGTGAATTGCCACCTTACCCGTCTCCTCTAACGGATGCAAGGCTGTGGGCTGCTGCTGAATGCCACGTTCAGAGGCATATTCAAGATAAGATGGGGATACTTCTTGCGCCATTGCAGTAATCGTGCGCCAGCTGTAACGCACATTGCCTTCCAGGCGGGCATCTTGTAGACACGCTGTGAGGGATTACAGCACAAGCGCGCGACAGACACAGTGCGGATACTGATGGGACTCAGGGCAACGAGGTGACTTCTCCCTACACTTGCCTGCCAGTCGGCTTCTCCCATTGCAGAAGGTAGAGTGCTATTCCCAAGGATGGAGGGAAGCACCTTCAAAAGCACAAGTTACCTAATATGCATGTAATATGCATGTAACAAGTGCAAAGCCAAAAGACCTGGGGGGCCAGAGGAAACTTCTGTTCAGAACCTGCTCCAGGGGACAGGTAGCAGCACATGCTTCAGGTGACGAACACAACCCAACAATGGTGCAAACTGGGAGTACTTCCCAAGAGGACACTCCACAGGATTTCGGAGTGGGGCACCCAGTTAAATTGCCCATAGGGGGCAATCGGCTATCACAGTCCTTGGCGTCTCTCCAGGGACTGCCCACCATAGCAGACAGCCTGGGTAAGGTTAGCCATAAGACAAGCAGCAAACGCTCAGATCACCCTAAGGGTGACATTCTGAAAGGTCTTCCCCCTGATTAACCCTCTTCTCAATCAGAGGATGAGCTCCCTCCTTCTGATGCCTCCTCAGAAGAAGATTGTCAGGATGACAACAGAGAGCAAGACATGGCTTTATTAATGGGGTTCTTGAGGTGCCAAATATTTCTCAATCTCCCCAACAGCAATGAGAAACTTCAAACCTATTCAAGAGGCTTTCTAAATAGGTGAGTCAGTAGAGTGCGTGCCTTTGGTCCAAAAGGGTCATGGGTTTGTTTCCCATCTCTGCTAAAAAAAACTTATTGCCAAAGCAGCTCTGATCAGTTGTGCTTCAACCAACTCTCCAGATCAGATGGAAAGACAAGTGCTAGAAATCCATCATCCACCTTACATTTCCAGGGGTAGATGCCCCAGTTTTGCTGTGACACACTACCCAGACTGTCCAAGTCTACCACCTTACTGGTCTCTGATGCAGCAGCTTTCAAAGACGCGTCCGTCCGAAGGGTTCTTAAGAGCCATCTGCTCCTCTTCAGGTTCAGCATTTTGCCATTGCCTCGCCGCCGCCCGGGTATCCAGGGCCATCTAAGCCTGGTCAGAATCTCTTCTCAAGGATATCCAAGAAGGGGTACCCAGAATGGCACTTCTGTTATCCATACAGGCAATAGCAAAGTCATCTTACCTATGTGATACCACATTGGACACTTCTCCCACATCAGCCCTGTCCATAGCAGCATGCAGGACGTTGTGGCTCAAGAATTGGTCAGCGGACCTCAGCTCTAAGAAAACACTAACTTCTCTACCCTTCAAAGGTCAGCGACTAATTGGAGAAGAGCTCGAAAAGATAATTTCCCAAGCAACGGGAGGGAAGAGCATCTTCCTCCCACAGAACAAGAGTCACTACAGGAAACATCAGTGCGCATTCAGAGCGACAACGCCACCACAATGGCCTACATAAATCATCAGGTTGGAACCTGCAGCAAAGTGGCGATAACGGAAGCCAGACAATTCCGCAGCTGGGGGGAACTCAACTCAGATTATCCGCCATGCACATCCCAGGAGTTTCCAATACGAAAGCGGACTTTCACAGTCAGAACCAGCTGGATCCAGGGGAATGGAAACTTCACCCGGAGGTGTTCAGGGAACTTGTGGATCGCAGGGCCATCCTCAAATAGATCTAATGGGGTCCAGAGCAAACTGAAAGGTATCCAATTTCTTTGCAAGCTACAGAGACCCATTGGCAACAGGAGTGGACTAAATGACTCAACGGTGGCGGTTCGACCTAGCCTATGTTTTTCCCTCCTCTACCCATGCTATCCTGGGTTTTAAAGAACATCAGACTGTTCCATCTCACAGGCCCCATTTTGGCCTAGGAGGATCTAGACATGTTGGTAGAGCAACCCATCCGACTAGACTGCAGACCAGACCTTCTACAACAGGGTCCGATAGTCCATCTGAACCCCGGGCTGTTGGCTTTGACGGCTTGGCTGTTGAGGCTTCCATTTGGCAGAGTCAAGGGATATTGGAAGAAGTAATATTTACAATGCTGCAGGCATGAAACCCTACATTGTTCAAATCCTATCATAGTGTTTGGCATTCCTATTTTAACGGTTGCAGGTAGTTAGAGGTACCTTCCTAGATATCAACATTCCTCGAGTCTTTTCATTCCTGCAGAGGGGCCTCCAGTTAAGCCTTAAGCTCAGCTCTTAAGGTTCAAGTGTCGGCACTCTCGATCATTCTACAACATATACAGGAGAAACACGGGTTGTGAATGAAATGAACGGAGCTCACCCTTCCTTGTGGCGTCTCGGCCGCAGCTCTCGCGATACTCCGGCAACTCCAAGCCGGCATTTACAAGACAAAATCTGTGTATCGCTGTTCAGCGCTGGCCCGTCCCCATCAAGACTCGCCACACTTATTCTTTAGAAAGCGGCTTTTATTCAGCTTGCATAAGTGATAACAGGCAGTGGGTAAGTGGTGCGAACTAACGCGTTTCGTGCCCTCTCTATTGGCACTTCATCAGAATGATGAAGTGCCAATAGAGAGGGCACGAAACGCGTTAGTTCGCACCACTTACCCACTGCCTGTTATCACTTATGCAAGCTGAATAAAAGCCGCTTTCTAAAGAATAAGTGTGGCGAGTCTTGATGGGGACGGGCCAGCGCTGAACAGCGATACACAGATTTTGCATTCTACAACATAGGCTGGCAACCGATGACATGATACTCGCATTCCCTCGGGGTGGCACACATAATCCCACCAGTCCATTCAACAACTGCAGGGTGGGATCTCAATCTGGTACTTGAGGCCTTACTTGATCCACCTTTCAAACCACTGGGATCTATTTCAGACACATGGGTTAACTGGAAGGTGGTATTTCTAGTGGCAACTTCATCAACCAGAGGAGTGTCTTAGCTGACTGCACTTTCCTGTGAATCTTCGTTGTTATTTCACAAAGATAAAGCAGTACTGCGTGCAGACCCATCCTTTCTGCCAAAAGTAGTGTCTCCCTTCCACTCGAATCAAGAGACCATAGTGCGCTCTCTGTCCAAATTCTAAGAACAACAAGGAACGTCGTCTGGATGTTGTCAGAGCACTTCAATGGTACCTAGATTGATCACAGCATTCCGTCAGTCTCAACGCCTCCAGAAGGAATCAAGGGCCACTACACAAGGGCAATTGTAGCATCCTGGGCGTGGCGTATTTTGCCTCACTGGAGCAGATCTGCAGTGCTGCTACCTAGTCGTCCGTTCACAAATTCACTGAATTTTACAAAATTGTTTCTCCTAATCCGAGGCCTCCCTCGGACGCAAGGTGTTGCGATCAGTACTTAAATAAAGAGAAAATCTCAAATGAAGCTCGTTCCCTGTGTCCCCCCTAAGACGACAGAGAAAACAGGATTTTTGATACTCAACGTTAAATCTGTTTCTCTGTAGTCAAAAGGGGGACACGATATAGATGGAGATAGAGATAGATATTAAAAAATGCTGTTGCACTCTAGGGGCTTTTGCAGTAAAAAAACTTTATTTGTATCAACGTTTCCACCTGCAATGGGATCTTTATCAAGATAACACTTAAGTCAAAATAACATATTTATAACCTGGATGGATAAAATTGGACAGAAACATTCATGTAAAAAACAAATATTAGCGTTCGTCTAAAGGCAGATATGAGTAATATTCGTTTAAGCCCCTTGGAGATAATGTATTCAGTTTTTGTATCCAAAAGGTTTCCCTTTGCAGTAGCATGTGGCAACGATCACCCCCACAGCGGGGGTTAGGGATAATGTCTATACCCATAAAGTGGAAGGTGGGTGGACCATGCCCTTTTTTTAAGTAATGTTTGTAAAGGGGGATATCAGTTTTTTGGTCTTCAAATGCAGAACATAGTGCTGATCTATGGTTACCCATGCGTTCGCGTAATGAATTCTGGATTTTACCCATATGTTAACCCGCACATTTGTAGCAACCATTTTTTAATGGAGCCAATAAAAAGGTTGAAACATTGTAACACTCTGCAGGATCTGATGGCATCAGAATATCTGAGGTTCCTACCACGTTTATAGCCCCATATAGGTTTATTTTTAAAAATAGTTGGGGGACTACTATCGCAAGACAGTTTTTGCCTATAATGTTGCTAATTGTGGAGGAACCGGTGTTATATTGGGAGGTGATGACCATCCTTTTAGGATCACGATCACTTTCTGATTTTACTTTTGTGACATGGGTCCAGGCTCTTTTTTTGCAGCAATCAATTTTTTAGGGTTAAGCCTCACCTGGCACGCCCCTTAATCAATATTCAAGTGTCCTGGAGGATGGATCTTAACCCCATCGTTCCCTGTGTCCACCTTTTGACTACAGAGAAACAGATTTAACGGGGAGTATCAAAAATCCTGTTTTAGGTGCATTCTTTTTGTACATTGCCCTGAAATGATAAATTTGACCTTATAGTGTACAAAGATCTTGTTTATGGTCAGGACATTTCTACATGACTAGAAACAAGTTCAGGGTGTGCCCATCTGCTTACTATATTTAGTGACCAAACCTTTAAAGCTATCAAAACCTTTAAAGCTATCACTTGTTAGTTGAAGTAATATTGTCTTGTCTAACCTTAGATCCCTTTTGTTTTACATTCCAGACCAAAGAGCAGCAAGCAAGTTCTGAAGAGAAATTTCACAATGAACTGAATGCAAATGTTAAACTTTGCAATCTCTATAAGGTATGACCCTGCTTTACTCTATTTTGACTGCAATTTAAAATCTTTTACATTTTTCAATGAGCAAATTTTTATTTTTTATTTTTTTACAAAACTTGGGAAGACGTTTCTTTTGTTGCCCTCACTAAACTCTAACAATAGATAGTACAACATTATTATTTTTTTTTTTTTTCCTTGCAGAGTGCTTCGGAAGATTCAGAGGCCAAGAGTACAGAGCTTTCAAGGGCAGTGGAGGAGCTCCATAAGCTTCTCACAGAAGCTGGCAACTGTAAGTCCAACTATGGCATATGTTCTGAGGCAATATGCTTTTGAGGCTGTTGTAGCCTTCTTTCATAGTAATATAATTATCATCATATAATAGTCTTTACTACCACTCCCCAAAATACAGGCTATCCTAATTCTGGGATATGCTATCCAAAGTTCTGCATGACTGCTCACCTGAGAAGCGGATATGGGTGTTTTTGACAATGAGCCTCACTGGGCAGGGTCTCTATTGTCTATTAGTTTTCCTTTAAAGTGGTGGTTCACCTTCCTAACACTTTTTTATTTATTTATTTTTTTCCCCATTGTTCACCAGAAATAAAGCCTTTTTCAGTTTTTCTAAATTCAAGTTTAATGTTCATATTAGTGATGTGCGGGTCCAGATTCTGAACAGATAGAATTTGCTACATTGGTTGATACATTTCTCTGCAGCATCTGCGGAATATTAGCAACTATTGTATCGTGTAGCCGCTGACTTTAATGTAACACTGGGATTCTGCACAGCAGGGCCAAAGATCAGAAATGTATCCACTAAATATCAATTTAGAACATTTACAGAGTCAGCCACACCCCCCCAAAGCTGCTTAAGAAGGCCCTAAAAAGGTGAAATGTAAAACTATATATGTTCAGCGGCAGACTGGGAGGCGTTGGATCAGAGAGGGGGAAGGTCTGGGAGTGTAGCACCTTTGGGTGAAAAAGGTCTGGGCCCACGAGGGCTAAGGGACCACGTTGTTTTTGTTAATCCCTCCATCCCAGTCCGATCCTGTCTATATTGCAAAAAGGTCACAAATATAAAGTAAAAAAAAGTCTTTCTGGTGAATTATTTTAAAATTATTTTAAAACTGAACTGAAAAAGTGTTCAAAAGAGGAACAACTCCTTTAAATTAACTTTGAGTGTCATGTAGCGTGATTATTCTGAGAGTCTGCAATTTTTTTAAAAAAAAAAAGAAATTGTGGTTTGTGAATTATTTAAGTTTTTAATTGAGCATCTCCCCAGTTTGCAATTTCGGCAATCTGATTTCTAGAGTCCAAATTATCCTAGCAACCATGCATTGATTTGAATGAGATAGGAATATGAATAGGCGAGGCCCTGAATAGAAAGAGGAGTAATAAAAAAAAAAAAAAAGAAGAAAAAAAAGTAGCAATAACAAGACATTTGTAGTCTTAGAACTTTTGTCTTTTAGATTAGTCCATGACCACCATTTGAAAGCTGGAAGGCCAATTAAAAAGCTGTTTAGCATTAGCCATTCTATAACATACTAAAAACTGAAAGATGAACCACCCTTTTAAAATACATAATCTACCATCATGATGGCTATGAAATATTTTTATAATTTGATCATGAAAGACCCTCTCTGCCACTCACCTTGTCATGCAGTCTGTCAGTTTGTTATGCTCCTTTGGAGCAGGCTATGATGTGATTGACATGCTTTGTAAAACTTTGTTTAGTATGTTGGAACACAATAAATAAATCCATATTGCCTCCATTCACTTACTGTTGCCTCACCACCTCTTAAAGGGGTTGTTCACCTTTGAGATTACTTTTAGTATGATGTAGAGTGAAATTCTGAGACAATTGGAAACTGGTTTTCATTTATTATTATTATTTGTGGTTTTAGAGTTATTTAGCTTTTTATTCAGCAGATCTTCAATCTGCATTTTAAGCAATCTGGTAGCAAGGGTCCAAATTTACCTAGCGGCCATGTATTGATTTGCATAAAAGACTGGAATATGAATAGAATTACGCCTGAATATAAAGATTAGTAATAAAAATTATCAATAACAATCTATTTATAGCCTTATAGAGCATTTGCTTTTTAGGAAGGGAGTCAGCGACACCCATTTGAAAGCTTCAAAGAGTCGAAAGAAAAAATCAAATAATTATAAAATGAAAACCATTGAAAATTTGCTTAGAATTGGCAATTCTAGAACATGCTAAAAGTTACCTTAAAGGTGAACCACCCCTTTAAAGTAGTTATCTATATCTACACTAGTCCAAAGCACAATATCATACAACAGTTCTCTTAAGCTGGCCATAGAGGTAAAGATTTTTAAAAGATCCAATTTTTATCGTGAGACCACCATTTTCTCGTAATGATCGTTTAAATGTACAATGTGTCCATCAACTAAAGACCATTTCAAGCGATATTGCCAGCAAATCTGAAGGGTAGCTGCCTGCTAGGCTCTGCAAACATGGATTAATTGCACTAGGGCCAATATAAAATTTTTTTTAACCTGGCCGATCAATTTTCTGACAGATGTACGATCGTTTGAATCCCACTAACTTCACGATAATTTGACAGATTGGTTGGACTTCACATAATTCGGCCGTTCGGCAAAGAAAAATCTTTGCGTCTATCGGGACCTTTAGACTAGAATTCTTGTGGCATAGTTTATAATCTAGCCGCTCCAAGTGGAATGCATGAAAATACTGTCCTTTGGCATGCAGTTGTATCTCTGAACCTTAATTAAAACAACCCCCCACGGACAAATGTCCCCAACTCTATACTTACCCCTCAGTGCAGAGTCTGTCCAGCGGAGTTCATGGAAGCCATATTCTTCTCTTCGGTAATCTTCGGAATGAGACCGGCGAAGTGGTGAACGCACAGTTGGAGCAATTTTCTGTCTTGCACAACTGCGCATGCTCCGAAACTCACAAAAATTGCTGAAGCGCCGGTCTCATTCCGAAGATGACCAGAACGGCTGAAGATGGCTGCTGTGAACTCCGCTGGACAGAATCTGCACAGAGGGGTAAGTAAAGAGTTAGGGGCATTTTCCTGGGGGGCAGCTGGGCTTGGAGGGAGGGTGGTCTGTATGCGTTTTATTTAGGGTATTTCTCCTTTAAGGCCCTAGGCAATTGTTGTTTGCCCTCCAATGAAACTTTTAAACTGCAAAGTACCTAACCAACTCAGTTTCCAGTGATTTGAACTTATGTTTTGTTGCTTTTTAGCTAATAAATACATCCAGGAACAACGTTCACAGTTGGAAGCGGCAAAAACTCAAGTGGAAAAAGATATGGGAGAAAAGATCAGTAACTTGGAGCGGGAACTGGAAAATGCCAATGACCTTCTTTGTTCCACCAAACGAAAAGGTATAGTTACGTTTCCATTTAATGTCAGTTTGCAAATGTTTAGGAAATGCTCTATTTTTAGCGCTGCAGCCTGCCTACAGGCAGAAAAGGTTTTTTTTAATGCATCAGGTATACACGTAATGGAAAGTTATTTATTTATTTATTTATTTTTTTGTCTTTTTATAATATTGAAGTTCAAGTGTGGTTTTTTTTTTTATCTCCTTTTCCAGCCCCCCTAGAGAAATTCTAAGCAGGATGTCACTGACTGTCAACTATTTAATTAATTGGATACATTAGTTGATACATTTCTTATTGTTGGCCTTGCTGACCACAATCCTTGAGTTTCATTATACGTCTTTTTACAAAGATAGTTGCTAATGTTCTACAAATGCTGCAGAGAAATGTCAACTAATGTAGCAAATTGAAGCAGTTTATTTTCTTCGTCTGAACTACTGAACATCTTCAATTTTAAAAACAGTCAAAATAAGATATAGAAGGCAAATGAAAAATTAAACTGCAGATTGTCTAAGAATATCTAAAAAGGGATTTTTTCGGTGTACAATCTGAAACATCTGAACTGACAGCGTTTGAAGATGATCTACCCCTTTAAGTATTTGGGATTCTGTATATTTTTTATTTATTTTTTAAATTTTTCATTTATTTTGTAGGAGTAATGCTCTCAGAGGAGGAGCTAACAGCAATGTCTCCAACTGCCGCTGCTGTTGCAAAGGTTGTAAAACCTGGAATGAAACTGACAGAGGTAACTATTTTAAACCAGTTCAGTTGTATATATTTCCTGTAACCTGTATTTACTCAGAGAACGTGATTTGGTGTTTAGAACCAAAATTTAGTTTGTTCCCATTAGGTATACTCCAACTTAAAGGGGCACTAAACCCTCTCTGATCCCCAAAGGTGTGGTTCACCTTTAAGGCAGCTTTTAGTATGTTATATAGACTGGTGAATTTTCAGCAACTTTTCAATTGGTCTTCATTATTTTTTTTAATTTGACTTTTTCTTGTAACTCTTTCCAGCTTTCAAATGGGGATCACTGACCCCATCTAAAAATCAAAAGTTCTCCAAATGTATTTATATTGCTACTTTTTTTATTACGCCTCTTTCTATTCAAATTCCAGTCTTATTCAAATCCAATGCATGATTGCTAGGGTGATTTGGACCCTAGCAACCATTTTGCTGAAATTGCAAACTGGAAAGCTGCTGAACAACTCAAACCACAAATAATAAATAAAAACCAATCGCAAACTGTCTCGGTAATATCACTCTCTACATCATACTAAAACTTAATTTAAAGGTGGACAACCCCTTTAAGATCACTTATTGATCACTTATTACCACTAGGAGGCAGGACACTATCAAAAGAAAAAAGCGTGTTGGCTCCTCTGCTGGCTATAGGTATGGTAGATTCTTATTTTCTGAGTTTTGGCGTGCGTCAGGAAATTAGGCGCCAAACCTCTCAAGAACTGGACGACTCCGGATTATTCTGAGAAAGCATCCCTATACAGTGCAAGACACTGCACAGCTGCTCACAACCTCAATGAATCTTCACAGTAAGAGTAGGCTGATACTTTATCAGCAGATAATTCTGTTTGATCTGTTTCTGGTACCGGTCAGTGCACAGCTCATTTTGAGTCAACCAGGTAAACTATTCCCCATTAGTTGGGATAACCTTACCAGTCCTTCCTAACTCTGACTTCCTCAACATGTCTGAGGGACCTCAGTAAAGTGCTTAACCTAGGCCAAATGATGCAAAAAGGTTACCTTCAGAGCATAAAGACCATATCTGTTCATAATTCTGAGGTTTTTTTTCTACTCAGATGGACCAAGCTGCCCAGGTTGAACCTGTCGGCTCCTATAGAGAAAAATAGATTTGCAGAGCTACCAATTCCTTCTAGGGATACATTATCAGCATGCAGTCCCATTCTTGATTGGGCAGCTCCGCTAACCACAGGGATTCCATAATTAGCCCTCTCTTGGCAAGCTTCTGTCATGACTAGAGAACAGAAGGCAAAATCCCCTAAATGTAAGGTCCCTTCCCCCTCAGAAGATAAAGAGAGTGATAGTTACTCTCGCATCTCCTCTCTGTATCCTCCAGAATCGGAGAATGACTTGTATCTTTAGATGGTGAAATATCTCATGAATCAGACAAACATGACAAATTTTCTTCAGAGGCAGTGGATTCACTGATCCTCTCAGGGCTATAAGCCCTTCACTTGCAGGAACTAGAGGTTTTCCCTCACACTTCCAAAAGCTTTACCTTTTCTCCACAGAATTCACTGATAATGGGCTTCTACACTTAGTGTATGCCCCAGTACCTCGATGGGCCAAAAACAGCCCTTCCAATCCAGAATGCCTCTTCCTTCAAGGATCCTATGGACAAAATACTAGAGGGCTTACTACGCTCGGTTTGTGGCTTCAGGCACTCCCCTTCACCCAATTCTGGCTTTGACCTGGTTCGAGTCACTGCTCCAGATAATTGATTCAGGAGCCCCACGCCAAGAGAGGTCACAATTGGCTTCCCAAATCAAGAAAGCGAATGACTGTGTGAGGCTTCCATGGACACTGCTCAGGTTGTCAGCAGATCTTCAGTGCTTGCAGTGGATGTCCACCCATCTCTCTGAAGAAAAATCTGCAGACTACAACTTCATTCAGAGAAGCTTCTCTTTTGCCCTGACCTAGAAAAAATTATTAGCCAAGCCACCAGGAGCAAGTTTACATTGCTCCCACAAACAAAAGAAAGATGGTCTTTTCTTAGGGGAAGTTCCTTTGCAACTCTTAACACAAAAATGCCAGAACATCCCCTCTGCGTCCGGCATCCTTGTTCAGAATACACGTCTGGAACAAACAAAGGTCGGCCTGGCAGAACTGCAAGCCCGCCTCGTGTTCCACAGACAAATCCACCTCTGCATGATGGAGTGAATCTGATGTCAGACCACATGTCAGTAGAAGGAAGGCTACACCTCTTTACGGACGCCTGGGTCACGCTTACCCAGGACTCCTGGGTACATGACGTGGTTACACTTTTTTTTTTTTTTTTCATTATGTCCAGGTTACCTTAAGAACTAAGCAAACAAAAAGCCTTCAAAGAGGTAATGTCCAGCCTTCTCAGAATGGAGGCAACCACACCTGTTCCACCAGCAGCTCTCTTTGGCCAGTCTTGGACTTAAAGGAACTAATCAAGTTGAATTATCCACGAAAATTAAAAATGGAATCTCTGAGATCCATCATAGCAGCAATGAGCTCAGGCCAATTCTTGCGTCCATCGACATAAAGGACGGATATCTACATGTACCAATTTTCCATCCCCATCAGAAGTATTTGCGCAAATCCTCATGATCAGTTCACAGCCCTCCCATTCGGTCAGACGTCGGCTACACCTTTTTTTTTCACCAAAATTATGGTGGTAGCTACAGCCACCATCCACAATGCAGAGATCTCTATAACTCCATTCCTTGACGACCTGCTAATTAAAGTGTCTTCCCTCGAGAAAGCCTTCCAATCAGTCACTGTTAACCATTTCCAAGCTTCAACAGCTTGGGTGGTATTTCAACTGGACAAAGTTTTCTCTCTGTCTCCTGGAATGTAGTTCAACATACTGACTGAAGGGATCTTTCTCCCACAGGAAAAGATTTCACACCTACAGGCGCTGATCGACTCCCTTATAGTGAGACGGAAACATACTGTCAGGTTCTGTATGAAGGCGCTGGGAGTTGTGATTTCCACCATAGAAGCCATCCCCTTTGCTTAATACCACTTCAGGGACCTCCAGTAGGACATACTCGGCTCATGGATAAGGAAACTCTACTCCAAGAACTCCAACTATCGAGAAGGACACCAGCATACCTATACTGGTGGCTGCAGATCTCCCACCTATCCATAGGCAGAACCCTGGGAAAACCCAGGTGGAGACTACTAGCAATAGATATGGTTGGGAAGTAGTCCTTGAAGGGTGGTCCGCTCAGTCAATGGAACCAGCAAGAAAAGTGACTTCTGAGCAACCTGCTCCAGATATGAACAATTCATCTAGGTTTGTGCCACTCGCAGCAAGAAATGTATGGATTCATTCCGATAACTCCACAGCAGTAGCATACATAAATCATCAATTGGGCACAAGGAGCCGATCAGCCCAAAACAAAGAGGGCAGAATCCCATCACACTCGCCTATCTGCCATGTACATTCCGGCTTTGCTAAATTGGGAAGCAGACTTCCTCAGCCACCAAACACTGGATTTAAGAGAGTGGTCACTAAAAAAAGGTCTTCCAAGCGAATGTCAAAGTGGGGACTGCCAGAGGTGGACCTCATGGCGATATGTCAGAACCAGAAGGTCTCGGCTTTCTTTACCCGCTCTCTGGACCACCCAGCAATAGACGCAGATGCGATCATAGCTCCATAGAACTTTCGCCTTCCCTCCACTTCCAATTCTCCCAAGAACGATCAAACTTCAAAGAGAAAATCACGCTCATTCTCATTGCACCCAGGGGCCCAGACGCACCTGGTTCACAGACCCTCTCAATGGCAGAACCATGGCCACTACCTCCTGGATCTCCTAAACCAGGGTCCAATCTGGCATCCAATCCAGCCAGACTCAATTTGACGGTGTGGCTTTTGAGACCTGAAGCAGAAAGGATTTTCTGATGCAGTGATACAGTGCAAGCAGCTCGCAAGCCCATTTCAGCTAAGGCATACCACGGCGTATGGTCCATATATCAGCAGTGGTGTCAGTCACACTGTGAAATTCAAGACTTTTTCGATTCCAAACCTACTGGAATTTCTCATGGGACTGTTCCCTTGTATTAAGAGCACTATAACCCCCCCCCCTTTGAACCCAGGGCTTTGTTTTACCTGGAAAACTGGATTCCTTTTTGCAATCGCATCGTAGCTCAGTGCCGTCTGACAAGTCTCCATTTTAGTTTTTCACCACAACCGAGCAGTGCTTCGTATTGTGCCGCCTTTTCTTTCCCTGTCCTACCAACACAAAGAAGGTGGCCCTACATTCTCTGGATCCTGTCCGAGCCCTCATTCTATCTACACAAGTGCAATCTATCCGAAAATCGGACGCAATGTTTGTCCTCCCATCAGGACCACGGCAAGCCTCACTGGCTACAAAGCATCCATTTCTCGAGGATCAAGCAGGCAATTTGAAGAGCCTACACGGCACAAGGTGAGGATCTGCCTCTCCAACTCAAGGCTCACTCCACCAGGGGCATTCGCACATCCTGGGCACTCGGGAACTAAGCTTTGGCAGAGCAACTTTGCAAGGCCGCCATGTGGACATCAATCAACTCTTTCATCAAATTCTACCAATTTGACACTTTGGCGGCATCGGACACCACAAGCCGCAGTGGTGGATTCCAAATAGGGCCTCTAGTCCCACTCTAAATCCGAGGGGGGGGCTGCTTTGGTATGTCCCCAAAGCAGATGAACATAGAAAAGATTTTGTACTCGCCGTTAAATCTTTTTCTCCAGTCTCTTAGGGGACACAGGACTTCCCTACCTGGAAGTAGGCCCTCGTAATCTCATCCGACATGGTCCAGCTAGGACCAACAGTTCCTCTTATCTGGAAGTTTTTTTCCTGTTAAGTTTATAGTTGCGTGTTCTCCTGTTCCTCATTGGTACAAACTGAGCTGGGCTCTGCCCACCTGGGGTAGAGCCAGCACACCTTTTTATTTTGATTGTGTCCTGCCTCCTAGTGGTAACAGCTATACCCCATTGTTCCTGTGTCCCCCAAGAGATTGGAGAGAAAGATTTAATGGTGAGTACACAATCTCCTTTTCAATTGCGATTGGCTTATGATCTGTCTTCACGGCTGCACCTGATACACATCCATATAATTAATCACAATTTTTTTCTGTAATTTCAGCTCTACAATGCTTATGTAGAAACGCAGGATAAGCTGTTAATGGAGAAACAGGAAAACAAAAGGATTACTAAGTACTTGGATGAAATTGTGAAAGAAGTAGAGGCAAAAGCACCAATTCTTAAACGTCAGAGAGAAGAATATGAACGCATGCAGAAAACTGTAGCAAGTTTGTCTGCCAAACTTGAACAGGCAATGAGGGTAGGTTTTTCATGCCCCCTTTTATTCCAGACAATAGACTTCTGTTGTCTTATTCCTAGGTAACCTTCTAGCCTTTGGTTTTAGTTCAGGATGCTTGTACTGTTGCTGAAGTAGCTGTTAGCTGTGATCAAATGCCCTTGTGCCTACTAAACACTTATTAAGGGTTTTCTGTTAGGTGATAGCCACCATAATATATATATTGCTTATGTAAATGAATTCAACATTTTCCCTCTAAGGGCAGTTAACTGACTTGTTTTTATACCTCTTCAAGTCTTTGCCACACCCTACAAATTTCCAGAACGTATGGAAATGTTAATAATCACCTGTTATCTATTGGAATCTGAATGTGTGACCCACAGATGCCATTATCTCCTAACAAGTTGTTCTCCATCTTATTCCGCCAATTTTGCCTGTTTTACATTCCATATGCCATTTCTTGGCACCAAAATCCACTAAAATGCCTGCCATGGCTTTTCTCTGGAAGCATATAGTCTCATGTGCAATATGAAGTATTAGAAATATGGGCATTCCTCTTCACCAGTGGCATGTGGTAACATTTGTTTTGCTGCCTGTGTGCAGTTGTCAGAATCTCAACCTAAAATTCTTGTGCATTAATTTAGTCTTATTTCTGTCATTTTAAATAACTAGAAAGCTGGATATTTTTACTGGACACAGTACATATATTGAATGCTGTGTAAGTTTCATGGTGCTGAAAATGCATTCAGCTTAATTTTTTTAAAAATGTTTGCAATGTATGATCTATATCTTTGGCTCATACTGAAGCTCTTTGTATTAACAATCCTTATTATCTTTAATATTTTTCAAGGAAATTCAACGAATGCA
Organism: Xenopus laevis; assembly: GCF_017654675.1. Classification (NCBI taxonomy): domain Eukaryota; kingdom Metazoa; phylum Chordata; class Amphibia; order Anura; family Pipidae; genus Xenopus; species Xenopus laevis. The sequence continues at coordinate 98,729,691 of NC_054378.1, forward strand.
AGATGAAACCGACAAAGCCAACAAATGTTCTTCTGTGCTTGAAAGAGAGAATCAAAGATTGGAGTTACAAATAAAAGATCTTTCTCAGCAGGTTAGATTGAATTTCTTTGACTGATTTGCCTTATCTTCTTAAAGGGTTGGTTCACCTATAAACAACTAGTTGTTTTCATCTAGATCACCAGAAATATGATTTTTTCCTAGTCACCCCTGGCAGCATTCACCAAATGGGTTAACGCCCATCGGGCCAATGGACAGGACCTCCCCTAACAAGATAAAATGGTAGCCACACCTCCACTACCTTGTCTTTTTTCGTCCTGTCCAAGAGGCCGATGGATGGTAACAGCAGGGGTCAAGACCTTGCAGGTTCCCAGCAGGGGGGGGAATTGCTCTCTCCCAAGCTTACCTCGGTTGCTGGAAGTCCAATAACTCCCCTCTATGGGGTTAGTTAAGGAGGGCCTGCGGTTCCTTGCAGCCGTTAGAGGCCAAGCCGTTCCCTCCCGCTGAGCGGGTTAGGTAGGCAATGCTGCAGCGCTGCTGGGATGTCGTTCTGTGATGGACGCGAACCCGGAAATGACGTCAGCGCCTCCGACACATGACAAATGTCGCCGTCTGGAGCAAGAGAAGGTCTGTATGCCGGCAATCGCCAGTGTGAGTAGGTTAAGGCTCGGCGCGGTCACTCTGACAGCCGCGCTGAGATTAGAGCAGGGTTCCGCTCAAGCCGGTGAACCGGAAGTAGGAACCGGAAGCCGGAACTAGCGCGGACGCCATTTTCCTTAAGGGCAAAACGCGATTTTTTTGTGCAGCATAATAATGAACATGGGAGTGTGTTCAATTGGCGCCAAAACTTGCGAGTATGGTGTGTGAGCCCTGGAATAAGCATAGTCGCAATGAATAGACTATCTAGGGTATTGCATTGTACTGCATGCATGTTATAGGAACACCTTTATAAGGAGGTGGCAACTTCCTGTCAGGTCCCTTTGTTCTTGCGATTCTGTTCACTGTGAGATACAGTTCCAGAGAAACTTGCAAGCATGGATCCTGGTATTCCGGGCAAAACACCTCACCCTAAGGGGAAAAGGTTAGATGTTGTGCTGTAGATGGGTAAGAAAGAGACTTTCTTCTTTTACACATTATTAATGATGTTTTAATTGTGATTCTACAGCCTTCCTGCCATAGAGAGAAAGGACAAAACACCTGAGAAAACGACTTTGTCACAACCTCAGGAAGATGTAACACCTTCAGGCTCCCAGGAAAATCAAGCATTCACGGATTCTTTAGCAGCTGTCATAAGACAAGCAGTGGTGCAAGGATTCCAAGAAGCAGCTACTTCCAGGAAAAGGCCAAGACATTCTCATTCTAGGCAAATGGATTCACTGTCTGAGATTTCCGAAGGGGAATTATCCGAGGAATCGGATTTCCACTCCCAGTGGGGCTCTGAGGAAGGAGAAATTGACTCGGAAGATGAGTCTAATTTTGATGTGTCCATAGTGGAGCCATTAATTAAGGCTGTCCGACAAACCTTGACATTTCCGACAGAGTCCTCAAAACTTTCTACAGCAGATAAACTTTTTCCTGCAGTGAAAAAGAAGTCAACATGTTTTCCAGTGCATGCCTCAATTAAAGAAATAATTTCCGCAGAATGGAAAAAGACAGAAAAGAGGCCTCAGACGGCTGGAAAATTCCAAAAGAAGTATCCATTTGAGGAAGAGGATGCAAAGTTTTGGGATGCTCCTCCCAAGGTTGACGCAGCTGTAGTTAGACTTGCCAAAAAGACAACATTACCTGTTGATGATGCAGCAGTGTTTAGGGAGCCTATGGAGAAAAAAATGGAGTTCAATCTGAAGAAATCCTTTGCAGCAGCTGGTGCAGCATGCAGACCAGCAGTAGCTCTGACCTCTGTCTCTAGAGCAGTGAAAGTTTGGCTCTCAAATATGGAGGAAGCAATTTCTTCCAATGTTAAAAGACCTAAATTATTGGAAATGCTGTCGGACTGTAAATCAGCAATTGACTTCATGTCGGAAGCTTCAGTCGACTTGGTGCATTTCATGGCTAGGTCAATGGCACTCTCCGTAGCAGCAAGAAGAGCATTGTGGCTGAAGCCTTGGGCAGCGGATGCGGCATCAAAAACGAATTTATGCCAATTACCCTTTGAAGGAGATATGCTTTTCGGGGAAAAACTGGATGCCATTATTAAAAAAGTCTCAGGGGGAAAAAGTGTGTTTCTTCCCCAGGAGAGAAGGAACAAAAGAGGCAGATTTGACACCTCATATCTCAGAGACAGAGACAGATCGTTTAGGTCTTCGAGACAATATAGACCTGGGAGAGAATTCTCAAGGCAATCATCATGGAGATCAGGCCGTCCAGGGGCCAGAAGTAATCTGAAGAGATCAAGTTTTTTCTCTCCCTCCTCTTCCGCAGCACAGCAACAATGAGGATGTCTCGGCTCAGGCAGAAGTAGGAGGCAGACTAACCCTGTTCACTCAGGTCTGGGCCGGAAGTATAAAGGACCGATGGGTCTCCGATATAATTCGGGAAGGTTTTCGTTTGGAGTTTGTAAAAGTCCCAAGGAGGGATTATTTTCTAGTTTCTTCGTTCCGAAAGACAGTAGAAAGTCAAAATCTGATTCAAGAGTACATGAATCAGTTATTCATTTCAAAGGCGATAGAAGTAGTGCCAACTCAAGAAAGAGAGAAAGGTTTCTACTCAAGGTTGTTTCTAGTAAAAAAAGCCTCCGGCACACTAAGACCGGTTTTAGATATGAGAAGGCTGAACAAATTCTTGGAAAAGAAAAAATTCAAGATGGAGTCCCTAGCATCCATTATTCAAGCCATCTCAATCGGGGATTGGCTTACGAATATAGACCTGAAGGATACGTATTCCACGTTCCTGTCTGTCGGGAACACAGAAAATATCTTCGCTTCGCAGTAGGAGGGGTACAGGTGCAATTCAGGTGCCTACCATTCGGGCTGTCACAATCTCCCAGAGTCTTCACGAAAGTACTCGTCACTCTAATAGCAGAGTTGAGGAAGGAAGGCATAGCAGTTTTCCATTACCTAGACGATATTTTGGTGACTGCAAAATCAAGAGAAGAGGCAAAGCATCATACAGCAAGAGTACTGGAGTTCCTAAGGAAACATGGTTGGATTGTGAACATGGAAAAAAGTCAATTGAACCCGTCACAGTCGCTTCCCTTTCTGGGTGCTTATTTCCAAACACAGGAAAATCTAATATCCCTTCCAGTCAAGAAACAACAAAGCATAGCTCATGCAATAAAAGATTTCAGGAGCCGAGCAGTAGTAACAGTTCATCACTGTTTGAAAATAATAGGATTAATGTCTTCTACAATCCAGATCGTAAAATGGGCCAGATGGCATCTGAGAGACCTACAAAATTTTCTGTTAAGAAAAGTAAGAAGACCACATCTGAACTTGAGCAAAAAACTCATGTTACCCCAAGAGATAAAACACAGCCTAAACTGGTGGTGTGTGCAAGAGAATCTAGAGAAAGGAATGTCTATAGAAGAACCAAGTTGGTCTATACTAACAACCGACGCGTCCGGTTCCGGTTGGGGAGCGCATTTCGAAGAACACTTTGCCCAAGGGGCGTGGGAACTGAAACAGACACCTTCAAATGTTCTCGAATTAAGAGCGATAAAAGAGGCTCTGTTTGCTTTGGCAGAAGTTCTAGAAGGCAAGAGTGTAAAAGTGATGTCGGACAATGTCACGGCAGTCGCGTACGTGCAGAAACAAGGGGGAACAAGAAGCATGTCTCTGTTGAAGGAATCCAGGCCAATTTTCCAGTGGGCAGAAAAACGTCTAGAAAATATAGTAGCAGTTCATCTGCCAGGAATAGAAAACGTGAAAGCAGACTTTCTAAGTCGAGTCACTCTAGATCCTGGAGAATGGAGTCTGCACGAAGACATATTTCAGGAGTTAGTAGACGAATGGGGCACTCCGGAAGTAGATGCCATGGCTTCTGTCCAAAACAGAAAATGCAAGACCTTCTATGCAAGATTCCCGTGCAAAGAGGCACTAGCCATAGACGGATTGAGGCAAGACTGGTCAAGAGGCCTTATATACATTTTTCCACCAATTCCTCTTGTCTGGAAAGTGCTGAAGAAGGTGGATCGGGAGGCAGTGGATGCAATAGTGCTGATCCCATTCTGGCCCCGGAGACCTTGGTTTCCGCTGCTGTGCAAGCTGACAGTACAGGGTCCCAAGAATATTGCGAGGTTCCCAGGTTGGTTATCCCAGGGAATGTTTGTTTACGAGGAGAAGGACCACCTAGCCTTAAAGGCGTGGAGGTTGAAAGGCAGAGGCTGGAAAAACTGAATCTGGATGAAAATGTTGTGGATTTCTTGTTGAAATCGAGGAAATGTTCCACCTCAGCGCAATATTATAAGATCTGGGACAAATTTGTGCAATTTGCGAACCTGGAGGATCAAGATCCAATGTCTCCATCCTCATCTCTCCTAATTAAATTTCTGTTCTCAGGCTATGAGAAGGGTCTCCAATTAAGCACACTAAAGGTCCAGGTGTCTGCCATTTCGGCATTGACAGGGATAAACTGGGCATCAGATGCCTTAGTTCACAGATTCTTTGAAGCTATGGCAAGAACAAGACCTTGCATAAGGAAAATGTCACCCCCCTGGGACTTACCATTTGTGTTGAATGTGCTCGCAGGAAGTCCTTTTGAACCTTTGGGAGAGACTTCTTTATGGAACCTCACTTTAAAGGTCATTTTACTAGTGGCAGTTACGTCCGCTTGCAGAGTGGGAGAATTGGCGGCTTTATGTGCTTCAGAACCATATACGGTAATCTTTGAAGATAAAGTAGTACTACGACCTGCATTTAAATTTCTTCCTAAAGTGGTGTCAAAATTTCATATGGACTTGGAGATATCGCTTCCATCCTTTTGTCCATCCCCAAAGTCGGGCAGAGAGAAACTCTGGCACACTCTAGATTTGGTCAGAGCCATTAAGATTTATCTGGAGAGGACAGTAACTTTCAGAAAGTCTGATCATTTATTCGTGATACCCGGTGGCTTCAGAAAAGGTCAAGCCCCTTCAAAGAGAACGTTGAGCTCCTGGATTGTTGCTGCAATAGCAAAAAGCTACAATACAGCAGGCAGGAAGGTTCCCCAGGGATTAAAAGCCCATTCTACCAGAGCGTTGGCGAGTTCCTGGGCGATGGAAGCCAAAGCATCGCCAGAAGCGATCTGTAGAGCGGCGACATGGTCTTCGGTTACCACATTCATTAAGCATTACAGACTTGATATCCGAGCCTCCCAAGAGGCTAAATTTGGGAGAAAAGTCTTACAGTCAGTTGTACATAGCTGAATAAAGCATATATTTGTTTTCTGCAATCTTATGTGTCCCTCCCTTCTGTAGCTTTGGAGATCCCATTTGGTGAATGCTGCCAGGGGTGACTAGGAAAACAGGAAATTGTTTTATACTCACCGTAATTTCTGTTTCCTGGTCACCTTCCATGGCAGCATTCACCAGGGAATTACCCACCACTAAGATGTCAGGCTTAGAACTAAGACAAGGTAGTGGAGGTGTGGCTACCATTTTATCTTGTTAGGGGAGGTCCTGTCCATTGGCCCGATGGGCGTTAACCCATTTGGTGAATGCTGCCATGGAAGGTGACCAGGAAACAGAAATTACGGTGAGTATAAAACAATTTCCTGTTTTTTTTCCCAATGACTTACTATTTTCTATGCGTGCCCTTTTTTCTTATATTGAAGTGTAAAGTGTCATTTTTCACCACCTGTAGCAGCTCTGGGAGGAGGGTCACCGACCCTGTAAACTGTTCTAAATGGATACATTTAGTTGATACATTTCTTATCTTTGTCCCTGCTGAGCAGAATCTCTGGGTTTCATTATAGACAGCTGTTAGAATTGATACAATAGTTGCTAATACTCCCCAAATGCTGCTGAGAAATGGATCAACTAAATGTTGCAAAATTGTAACCGTTTAGAATCTGCACCTGAATTACTGAGCTGCCTGAATCAAACATCAGAGACACAAACCTTCAAATTTAGATTTTGGAAAAACAGTAAAAAATAAATAATGGAAAGTAATTGAAAAAAAAGTCTTTATTTCTGGGGAACAACCTAAAAACAACTGAATTGAAAAAAGTGTTTGGAAGGTGAACAACCCCTTTAAGCTAATGATTATTATTCCTTGCCCCATTTTAATGGTATTTGCTTAAGTTTTAAATCTATATTAAAAATTAATTTAAATTTTAAATCAACCAAATAGGATTGTTAATAAGGATTAATTATATCTTAACTGGAATCAAGTACAAGGTGCTGTTTTATTATTACAGAAAAAAATGATTTCATTAACATGGAGGCTGTAATTTGAAGCTTTTGGATAACTGGTTCCTGGAAAACTGATCCAGGATGCCCCAAGTAAACACAGATAAGGGAAGAGGTTTAGAAATCTAGTTTCCAACATTAAAAAATAGTCCCGTAATAAAGAGCTCACAAATTCAGGAATTGTTTTATCCTCCTCCATCAACCCTCGGTGCATATCTCTGATTCCATGAGTAGTGATACTGAGCCTAATTGAACTGTGGACATATTTTTGAAATTTGGATTTTCATTGGACTAGACCTAAATACTGCTGGGACCTGGAGATTTTGAGTTTGTAGTACAAACCTTTCTTTTTTTTTTTTTTTTATTTGCCAGTTTTATTTTTTTGGCTGCTTGGGTAAATATCAACAGATAGCTTTTTAGATTGGAAACAGGAGGAAAACTAATGTTTAAGCTATAAAAGTCAAACAATTAAAAACTGGTTTGATTTGTAGGTTTCTTTAGTACTTGTGTGTTTTATCAAGTAAAGCTGTACCTTCTTCCCCCCCCCCCCCCCAACACTTTACAGATCAGAGTTCTGTTAATGGAGCTGGAAGAAGCCAGAGGAAACTTTGTTCAGCGAGATGATGTGAGCTCTGCCAATATTAGCAGTTCGTCTGAGGTGATAACACAACACCTGGTCACTTATAGAAATATTGAAGAGTTGCAGCAACAGAATCAAAGACTTTTGGTCGCTCTTCGAGAGCTTGGTGAAGCCAAGGAGAGGGAAGAACAGGAGAGCACATCTTCAAGGTAAAATTAAATATTTCTAGTAGTTTCCAAAGTTGCCATCATGATGTAGGTCCTAGACTAGATGACCTCTGTGATTAGCTCTCTGTGGCCCGAACAAGTAAAATATAGTTCATTAGGGTTTTGGAACCCTAATTTTCTGATCTTTTTTTTTTTTTATTCTTACCCTGAACATATCTAAAGGTGGCCATACACGGGCCGATAAAAGCTGCCGACAGACCGTGTCGGCAGCTTATTGGCCCGTGTATGGGGGCCCCCGACGGGCTTCCCCGATCGAGATCTGGCCGAAAGTCGGCCAGATCTCGATCGGATGGGATTAAAAATCCCGTCGGATCGCGGCCGCATCTGTTCGTTGATGCGGTCCCGCGATCCGACCGCCCGTTTGGCGAACGCTAGGATCCGATCGTTGGGCCCTAGGGCCCACGATCGGATCAGCCCGATATTGCCCACCTCAAGGTGGGCATATCGGAGGGAGATCTGCTCGTTTGGCGACATCGCCAAACGAGCGGATCTATCCGTGTATGGCCACCTTAAGGCTATTTGCTTTCTCCCTAAATAATATAAAACAGTGATACACTAGACAGTACACTGCAGCACTGCACCCAGACCCACCGAGCAAGAAGGCCCAGCAACGGTGACAGGGAGTTGGAGAGCCAGTGACAATAGCAGCAGGTTTAGCTGCATATGCGAAGGTAGGTTGCTGGCCCCAGGTCCTCTCCAGCTGCAGAAATCTTGTCTAAAAATTTAGACACAGTGAGTGTTACTCCATATAAGTGGGTTAAAAGGCTTGAAGACATGACTGTAAGTAGCCATGTCAGTGTTGCCACAGGACCAGACTTTCAGATTTATATTTTCCAAAACTTTCCACTGTATAGACCTTCCAGACTAATTGGGCCCATCCAGCAGTAACAATTTTTTACTTTTTTTTCAATTAGGGTCTCTGAATTGGAGAAAGAGCTAGAGAATGCCCTGTCAGAGTTGCAACAACTGCGTGAAGCACGCAGCCATCAGATGACTCTGGTAGAGTCTATTGTACGTCAGCGTGATATGTATCGTATACTCCTGTCTCAAACAACTGGGGTTGTGTTGCCTGCTCAAGGTAAGTGAAAAATGAAAAAGTTCATAATTTTACTGAAATATTAATTTGACACTCCTTTAAAAGACCACTACAGCTAAACAGTTTCTTGCAGAATTGTAATTCACTATACTCCATACCATTTATATTTCTATGCCCTTGGTACACAGAATGTAGTTTTATAACACTACTAGGCCTTTCCTTCTGCTAAACTTTTATATATGAAACGGCAAAATGCACGTTTTGCCGTTCATCTGCTTGAGGATACCGGAACAATGCGGTATAGCTGGTACCACTAGGAGGCAGGACATAATCAAAAGAAAAAGCGTGCTGGCTCCTCCTCTGCTGACACTCCCACAGGTGGGCAGAGCCCAGCTCAGTTTTGGTGTCCTCGGGAGTTTAGGACAAGTTAAAGCTACTTCAATGGTAGTTTTATTTTCTGACAAAGTTACTCCTAAATTGACAGACGGGGATACACTGTCGCCTACACGGAGTAATGTGCCTGAATTCTCATCTCCCAGATTAGGATAAAAGTCCTCTGTAGCCTTTCATATGTCTCTAGCACTGACTACTCGGCCTCACCATACTCCCTTTCTCACAGAGAGAAAAGGAGATTTTTAGTATAACTTACCGTTAAATCTCTTTCTCTCTAGGCACTCGGGGGACACAGGAACCACTGGGTTAAGCTCCTCCCTCCAGGAGGCAGGACACTGATCAAAAAAGCTGGACTCCTCCTTCCCCCTCCTATATACTCCTCATGCTTAACTCCCACAATTCAGTTTAATAGCAAGCTGAATAACAAGGCACTATATACAATAACCAAAAGGGTGAAGCCACAGGAAATTTTCCCCATGTATGGCCAACAAAGGAGACCTTTTTCAGGGTGAGTGTTCCTGTGTCCCCCGAGGGCCTAGAGAGAAAGATTCTTGCGGTCTCGGGGGACACAGGAAGGCAAGCTGGAATCACCATGGCATAGTCATGGCATCGATCCCCTCTGCCTGCGGGTCTCTGCTTCTGGCAAAAAACCTTGGTGTCTTCCTGTTGAATCGTGACACCATGAGGTCGACCTCTGGCTGTCCCCACCTGTGAACCACCATGTTGAATACTTCTAGGAGCAGTTCCCACTCTCCTGGATCGAGATGGTGCCGGCTGAGGTAGTCCGCTTCCCAATTGAGTGCCTGGAAAGTGCGCTGCGGAAATCTCTAGGACCCGGTCTTCTGCCCAAGTTAGGATCCTCTCCACTTCTGACCGTGCTGCGGATTCCTCCTTGGCGATTTATATATGTGACTGCAGTCGCATTGTCTGTCTGCACCCGTATCGCGAGACCCGTTAGAAGGTCCTCCCAGTGTCGCAGTGCTGGATAGATTGCTCGAAGTTCTAACACGCTTATGGTTAGTTTGGACTCCTCGCCGTCAGTTTCTCGAACCTTGCCCCCCCATCCGGTGAGGCAGGCGTCGGTGGTGGTAACTGCTCACTGTATTCCCCCCCACTGTCGGCCCCTGGCCAGATGTAGAGGGCTCATCCACCACTGCAGTGTCTCTTGGTCCAATGTGATTCTCTGATTCAGCCAAGTCTTCTGTCAATTTCACAGAATGCACAATTGGAGAGGGCGCAATTGAAACTGCACAAATGGAACTGCTTCCATGGTTGAAACCATGAATCCCAGGACTTGCACGGCGCGCTGATGGAGCTCTGGTCTGTATGAACTGTTGGGCAAGGCATCTCATTTTTCTCTGCTTCTCCTGAGGTAGAACTAATCTCTGGGAACATGTGTTCAGAATTAGTCCCCGAAATTGTCCCAGAAACTGCATCACCTGTGTGGGAAATAGGAAGGATTTGTTCCTGTTGATCAACCACTCGAACTGTTCCAACGTTCTGATGGTGATTGCCACATGACTCTGGGCCTCCTCTAGTGATGCCGCCTTCACTAGAATGTCTTCTAGGTATGGCTTGATTGATATGCCCTGAGGGTGCAGGACCGCCATCATTGCTGCCATGATCTTGGTGAATACCCGCGGAGCTGAAGGGGAGGGCCACGAACTGATAATGCTGTTGGAGAAAGGTGAACCTCTGGAATCTGTGATGTCCTGTCCAGATGGGGACATGCAAATATGCATCCTGGATGTCCAAGGACGCCAGAAATTCGTCTTTGCTCAGATCTTATAACTGAACGGATGGTCTCCATACAGAACCGCCGATATTTGATGAACTTGTTCAGGGCCTTTAGATCCAAAACTGGGCGAAATGCCCATCCTTTTTGGGTACTATGAACAAGTTGGAATAGAAGCCCTGGAAGAGTTGGTCCTCTGGAACCGGAACGATGACCCCCGCTTGGAGTAGTCCTGAAACAACATTGAAGAAGGCATCTCTTTTTGGGCTTCTTGGTGGTACTCTTGAGAGAAAAAAAACGCGCTGGTGGGCAAGATAGAAATTCGAGTTTGTATCCTTCTGCCACCAGTTTGTGAACCCAAGTGTCGTGACACGTTGTCGAGCCACACCTCCCGGAACAGACTAAGGCGTCCAGCAGCACCATTGCCCTGCTGACCCATGCTGCTGCAATGACTGGTCTGAATGTAGAGCCTGCGGAAGTAAAAATGCCTCCATCTTTGAAGGCTGCAGCATCTGGAACAGGAAGAGCTGTATTCTTAGACGTGATACCGGGGCATCGATGGCTGGTGGAACAACCCCACTTCTCTGTGAGATCCTTGGAAAAAGGATAAGTGCACGAAAACCTGCGGGAGGGTTGAAACTTTTTCTCAGGAGAATCCCATTCCCCTTGGATGATGTCCCCCAGCTGATCGTGAAATGGGAACATGGCGCTCTGTTTGGCTGACGCTTAAACAGGCCCTTGGCCCCCGAACCCGCTGCAGATGGCTCCTCCAGTTGTAGAGATTCTTTAACTGCTTTGATAATGCCCTGAATGTCATGAGGTATCTCCCTTTCAGGATCAGGAGTATCCTCTGAGGAGGAGGAAATCTCTCTCCCACTGAGCTCTGAGTCAGCTATGTCATTGGCTGATTCCCCTGATGATGTAGGCAGAGGAGCCTTTCTCTTGCTCGATGCCTTCCTGTGTTTAGCCTGAGGCTGGGCAGATATTTGGGTAACAAACTTGTCCAAGGAAGTGGATAGGTTTGCAATTCCCTGAAGGCTAGCCAAGGATTGGGACAGTTGCAGTGCCCAAGGTGGGGGACTATCCCCCATAGTGCTAGGCTGGTAAGTTGAAGCCCTTGCAGAGCCCCAGTGGTAGTGAGAGCAGAGGTAGTCTCTTGTAGCTATAACCTCTGGAGCTATGTCGGGGTTTAAAGTCTCCCCTGACGCTGTGCAGACAGGACCCTCATGACCTTTAGCAAATTTGGTGTTGCACGAGGCACTGGCAAGGTAGGTTTTATTAATTAAATTAATAATTAATAGCACCTGACTTGCTCCCGAGAAGGATGGAGGAGACCTGGTGCTGCCACCCCGCCGAGAGGAGAAAACCTTTTGGCTCCGATGCGTCCCTGAGGCTGCTTAGCCTTCCTTTAGAAGCGATCTGGTTCCGCGCCTCACAGCAAGTTAAGCTGCAGAGAAAACTTCTGGTAGGGAGCATGCCAGTTGAGGCACCCGCTGCTGGTGAAAGGGGCAGCTGCCGTGAGGGCAGGGAGAGCAATTACGCAGTCGGTATAGTAAGCCAGTAGCCTACTTACCTGGATATTCCCCGTGATGTGTGTCCATCTATGGGGAAGCTAACTCCCCCTCTGGAGCCTCTCTGGCCAATCTTTGGTCTTTGCCATGTAGGTGGATCCCAGGTGGATTGGTTTTTCGGCTTAGTATAAGGCTTACAAACCCCAGCAGAGGATCCGGCGATGGGGGCTAACCCTGGAGTATAGGAATGTTCCTGACTCCGGTCTCACCCTGGGTGTCCACGCTAGCCGTTGACCGTAGTGAATCCTTTCGTGGGGCCTCCTAGAGGCCAAGCCCTACCTCCTTGGAAGCAGGACACTGAAAAACTGAATTGTGGGAGTTAAGCATGAGGCGTATATAGAAGGGGGAAGGAGGAGTCCAGCTTTTTTGATAAGTGTCCTGCCTCCTGGAGGGATGAGCTTAACCCCGTGGTTCCTGTGTCCCCCGAGGCCGTAAGAGAATGTCGGCTGACCAGAAGACAGGTGAAACTGGGGCCTCCTATGGTTGTGGATAGGGTTTTTTTTTTTTTTTCCCCTCACTCAAGAGTCTTGCTCCTAAATTAGGAAACCTGGGCTCAGCTGCAAAAAGAAATGGTGCACAAAGCCCATATAAGCAATACTGAAATGAATGCATAAGTTAAAAAAAGGAGTAAAATAAACCGAAGGGCATACTCATAGTTCACCCCAGTCCAAGGGTGCATGCACATAGGAACAAAACCAGAAATGTGAGATCCTCCAAAAATAAAGCAGCAAGTTAAAAAAAATAATGTTTAGTAGGACATGTTAGGGAATGGCCTAAAGCTTTTTGTGCCTGTTGGGGCACTTACTCATACTATAATTAAACCTGGGCTGAGCTCTTCACTCGCGCCGACTTTTGACGCACGTTACGGAAGTTTTTTGGTGCTCGTGCTGACTTTTGCTGCCAAAACTCATGAGAGCTGGAGTGGCGCTTCCGGAAGACTACTGAAACGCATCCGTATACAGTGATACCGTATACAGTGATACCTTATACAGATTTACTCCACATCTCCTCACATTGCATAGCTGCCTAGATCCTCAACGGCACCTCGCAGCAGGGATTAGCAGGGCACACTGCAACAGTGCACCTGTTGGCTACTGCTGTTGTGCTCTGGTTTTCTATCGGCTCATTTTGGGCCAAACCAGGTAAACCTATATCCAATTATTTGGAGGTAATTTTGCCACACCATATCTGAAGGAGCCAGTGAGGCACTTTTTTCCAGAGGAGTATCATCCACATCCGTAAAATTCTTAGCCTGTGCCAAATGTCGCAAAAGGTTACCCTCAGGGCATAAGCACCCTATGTGTTCAAAATGTAAACCTATTGATCAAATTCCTCAGCTGGGGGCCAATTACGCGTTTCATGTCTTCGACACGAAACGCATCAGACATGAGTAGTGTATACCAAAGATTTCTACTTTTTACTCCATATTCGTCTGATCCATACGTGACCTTTTGAGTGCCTTGCTCTAACTTATTGTTTCCTTCTATATGGTTAATCTGCTCCCCTGAGCTGGGCCTGGGGGCGGGAGCACCTGGGCCACCTACTACATTTAGTGAGTTACTCTACTGGTGACGTTTATGCTTGGATATACATGTTTGTTTTGCATTTATCCATCATAGCAGGAATGAGCCCAGGCCAATTTTTCGCATTCATCGACATAAAGGACGCATATCTACATACCAATTTTCTATCCACATCACAAGTACTTGCACTTTGGCTTATCAAATCTTTTCACAGCCCTCCCATTCGGTCTGACGTCGGCCCCATGTGACACTAAAATTATGGTACTAGCTACAGCCGAGAACGATTACTTGAAAGTCCGTATTCAGAGCTCAGTGTCCTGTTTCACAAGTCTCCATTTCTCACTTTTCACCACGTCCGAGCAGTGCTTCGTACTGTGCTGCCTTTTATGCCCAAGGTGGTCTCTCAATTCCATCTAAATCGAGAGAACTGCTCTCAAGTTCTCCTTTTTGAAAGACCTCTTTTGCTTGCTAGTAATCCGTGTTTGAAGGGTACATGGGTCAAATATAAAATATTGCTAATTATCACTATTTTATAGTTGGAAAATTTCCTGGTATAATTTCTCGAAAACTAAGGTAAGAAAAATTGCAAGGGGCTTTCTCTTAACATAGGCCTTTCAAGTGTAGATGCATGTAATGAAATCAACCTGCACATCTTACTTCTAAATCAGGGACATAAAATATCCGACAACCTACAAAGAACTATAAGTAAAGTGCTCTGCCTGCAGAGAAAGTGAATAGATCCCACAATGGCATCTTTGTATTCCTACATAGGGGTCTGATTTTAGTCTGAGTTTGTGGAGTACCAGGAGGTTGTCATTGCTGTCAGTACCTGTAGAAACTGTTTGTAGGTGGACAGCATTTTTTATAACATCCCACTTAGACAAGATTACCTTAAAGTGCTGGATAAACAAAATTCATGTTACCAATCATGACCCCAAGTATGCAACGATAACCTAATCCCTGTCTCAGTTTTAAGTCCAGTTATTGTGTTTTCCTTATAGTATTGAAAAAGCAGAGCATCATTAATCCTCAAACTCCCCAAGATTGTGGTTCTCTATGTGACTCTGAGTGAATAACCTGGGTCTTTTTTTTTTTTTTATTTTTTTTTTTTTTTTTTTTGAAGAGAGCGGACAACCCATTGTCCCGTTCTCCTTCCACTGGTGAACAGAGTTAAACTGCCCTCTCTAGTAATATGCAATATTCCTTCATTGGACTTGCTCTGAATCCCAAGGACAAGGTTATATTCTTAGCAGTAAATAAGGTTACAAATCTGGCAATGTGATTTTATTGAATAAGTCTTGGGACTTCTTGCCAGCACTACGACTTTTTATGGTTGTATTCTACTTGAACAGCAGCCTTCCTTCCTTTCTTTATTTCAATGTCAAACCAATGATTTACAAATGCTGATGCTTTCATTCATGTCCAAGTATTTCTAGGAATGGTCATTTTATAAAATAGATTATTTCTTTATTTGAATTTTCTGCTTCAGATGAGACTGCTTTGACATCCACCCCAAGAAAGTCACCTGGAGTATCTCTGGATGGATCAACATCCACTCCTGCTGCTGTTGTTGTCTCTGACTCTACAGAGGCTGCTGAAGCTAGAGCTGCACTAAAACAGGTATTCCTTTTAATGCCCATTTTTTCTGCAGTTAACATTTTTAGCTTTTAAAATACATTCCATGACATTCCTGATGTGACTGGTTTGTCTATGTATCCACTATGTGATAAATGGAATTTACACTCATATAATTATAGATAAAAGCATTTATGGATCATTTCAGTTATATACTTAAGATATCCCTCTTATTGGCTAAGTTATTTAAATAGATAACCGGACTTAATTGTCCAATTTGCAGATACTATATGTGAACTGCTAATCTGTTGGAAAAAAGAAACTGAAAATATATGCAGTTTTTTCACGGATTGCCCTGTTCGGCTAAAGTAATGACCAAAAAAACAAACATAGTTGGCTTTAGTTTTATGTTCAGCGCAAGCTCTATTCATTGTCTTCATGTTGAACATTGGATATACTGCCCTTTTGACAGTAAAAATGTGTTGACTTCTGTTTGTAGCTTCAGGAGGTGTTTGAAAATTACAGAAAGGAGAAGGCAGAAAATGACAGAATGCTGAACGAACAGCATGACAAGCTACAGGAGCAAGTCACAGAGCTGCGATCACAAAATACAAAAATTTCTACCCAGCTAGAATTTGCTTCCAAACGGTAAAGATATTTCTGTGTGGAAATACGGTTATATGTATATGCCTGTAGATTTAACAAGTATTCTATATCCATTATAAAGGGTACACTAACAGAGAAAATTTAAATGTTATATTTAATCATTGTACTTTAACATAAATATTATACTATTTAGCAACAGCTGTCAGTCTGGAGAAAAATATATTTTTTCTGGGTATTTCTCATGATTAGAGTATTTATTGAATGCTTACTTGTCTCTGTACTGGCTTGTATGTCAAATTTTAAGTTGTTCATTAAACCATATGTTTTTGATAATTTGCTCCCACAAGAATGATTGCTTGCTTAGTTGTGCTGCGATTGTACCTTCATTGCTTGTCTGGTGCCTGTAAGTTGACCGTGATATGAGCAGAAAAAGATTGTTTTTATTGACTTTATTTCCCTCCACTCCACAGATATGAAATGTTGCAGGATAATGTTGAAGGTTACCGCCGTGAAATCACAGCGTTACAGGAAAAAACGCAAAAGCTTTCGGCAACAACTCAAAAGCAGGAGCAGATCATTAATACACTAACCCACGATTTAAGGGCAGCCAATGAAAAGCTGGCTGTAGCAGAGGTAATTTGCATATTATGGTTTTTTTTTCCCCCCCAATTGAAGTTTTCTAAAACTACATCTTTTGATTAGGAATACCCCGACCACGATTTATTAATTTGCAGTGATAAGTATCTGCCGGAATGGTGTTCATGGCTACTTGAAATGCTCCTTTGTTGTGGAAACCGTACATCAAGTCATGGATGCATTCAACTCCTAAGCTTTGAAGGATTTTTTTTTTTCTTTTTTATAATTTTCTATTCAGTCTTTCTTTAGACTTCCATCAACTGTTGGGACCTTAGCTAATTTCATTGTAGCTTATCTTGATCAGAATAAAATATTGTGTTCACTAGTTCAAATGCTTTTGTAGCAGGTTATGTTGGCTTAAGTTTAATGACTTTTTAAATGCTATAGGTAAGAGCAGAAAACCTGAAGAGAGAGAAGGAGCTTTTGAAGATGTCTGAAGTCCGTCTCACCCAAGAACGGGAGTCTTTGGTTGCTGAGCAAAGGGGACAGAACTTACTACTGACTAATTTACAAACCATCCAGGTAAAACTAAATGCATCTGAATACTTTTTCATGCTGAACCTGGTATAGTATTGGATAAATCATGGACTAAAACTTTTTTTCTCTACTCAAGAATAACTTTTGTGGTTTGATTCAAATGTACTCTTCAGTGAAGTTGCTACTCTATTAACTTTGCTGGTTATCTACTATAGCTGTAAAGTAGGTTATGATGTGACTCTAAGCTTTTTTTATTTTTTTGTATTTACCCCATGGCTGTTACAGTAAGGGGATCGAAGAACATATATTCTAATAAACTCTGATCCATTTGGGTATCTGTTGGTCAAAGTATTTCTGCAAGTTGATGGAAAAGGCTGTTTGCCTGAGCAACTACTAAGTATTAGGTGAGAGTGGGCATTTCTCTGCCTTCAAATGAAACAGAGTGCTTGTTTACTTAGGAATGAACAAAAAATGTAAACATAATTTCAAGCAACTTTGCAATATACATCAATTAAAAGATATACAGACTTTTCATGATTTTTTAATGGTTTGGAACAGTTCCGTAAGCCTAGCCCCCTGCTGATCTGTCTGACTACTTTACTGAGCTGGCTGACTACTGTTACTTTATCAGCAGCCATCTGTCCTTAGCCTGCATCCTCCAAACCCCACAATTGCCTTCAGGCTTGATTTCAATAAGGAACGGAACATCACAGTGCAATGCATTGTGGGTTATGTAGTTCCTGCATGCTGTCTGTAAGCTGTGGAAAAGTTGTTTGTAACATCAGTGTTTAGTCCCTCCTTCCCTGCCAGGATTTCAAATGATGCAGAAAGAGAATAACAGTTAAACAGCTGGATTTCAGCAATGAAAATGCCATTTATTCACACTTTTTGAAGAAGCCTGTAACTGTGATGGGTTTATTAGGTGTTTCTGTGTTATGTGGGCCTCTTTATCACAATTTGATTTGGAAGCCGGAGTTCCCCTTTAAATTTAAAATGTATAGCTTTTTCCTTACATATATTCTTTTGTAAAGATGACTGGACATTTGTGCAGTCGTGCACCAAAGGCATCTTGATAATTCCATACCAAACATATCACTCTGGAATTGTGTAGTGTAATATACTGGTGCTTAGGTGGATAGAACACCTGACGAGTGCAATTTATGATGCGTAGCACCATTATGGAGAAAAATTACACCCCTCCATATAGTAGGCTATCCTTACCCTTTATACACAGTTCTGGGAGCTATAGTCCAGCTACAAATGTACTCCCTATGGCACATAGCAGAGGTCTGCATTATCCTTTCTCCCTTTGAACTGAATCCTGTTTATTAATACTCTGCTGGGTTTACATTTTTATTCAAGGTCACATTAGAAAGATCTGAAACCGAGATCAAACAAAGGTACAACAATCAAATTGAAAAGTTAGAGCAAGAGTTGGCCCAGACAAAGAAGAAATTAGAGCATGAAATTGAGCAAAGACATTTGTTGGGCAAAAACCAAGATGTAAGTATGTGTGCTACAACATTCTTTCTGGGTTCTTATTGAGCTTTTGCAGAGCACAAGGTTAAATTATCACATTGAATGAATGCCTTCATCAGTCCTGTCTGTAACAAAGGTGTTGATTTATCATAAAAGCATTCTTGATACTTAGAAGTTGAACAGCACTGGTCTAATTGATCCGTTGTACAGAGGGATGGCCTTTTTCTGTTTTATGTGGTGGATGGTCGATAAATGGAAACTATGTTGACCATGCCCCATTTAAACCACACCCATCTTATCTCAAGAACTTTAAGACCATGGCCACATGGTGGTAACACACCAAAAAAATGCTTGGTGCTCACTGCATGGATATCCATCACTCGTGTGAAAAATATCATACTCTTAAATATACCATAATCTCTTAAATCCATATGCCACCACAGTTTCCTCCACTGTGGATAACACTGCACCCCCCCCAGAACAAACCCTACCAACCTCCCTTCCCACAGGGTACAGAGTAGGACAGGCAGAGTATGCCGCACACACAGTCCATATGGCAGGTAGAGTATGGCGCGCACAGTGCAGGCAGAGTATGGCACACACAGGGAGCAAAGGGCAAGCAGAGTATGGCACACAGGTTTCCATGTCTCCTGCTCTATCTGCCTGCCCTATGCTCCAGTTAAGCCAGTATCTATGTACCCGATACCTTTTAAAGCTCACACAAGTTAAGAAATTGCATCAGGCAGACTTTCATGTGGGGGCCACGCAAGGGGGATTTAAGGGTTTTTTTTTTTTTTGTTTTTTTTTAGCTCTGCCTCCCTTCTATCCGATCTTTATTCTGCTGGGATCCGCTTATGTTTTATACTTAGTTGTGTATAGCGACTTATTCCTTGTTTGTGCGGAACACTTTTTCAAATTCCAATTGAATTATCTTTGTGTGCAATAAATTGCAGTCTCTCTTGACCAAGGCAAGGCTCATTCAGATCTAGGAAATCTGTGCTCTTAATGCAGTGCTTTTGGTTTCTAGTGGCTATAGGGACTTTCAAGTCATAAGCACTAAAACTGTGCTCCTAGTGCATAGTAAAGCCACAAAATAGCTGCTAGGCCAGTATTTGTTCGTTTCCCAACAATACGCCCTTCTATTGTAAAATCTAAGGCTATTAGAAGTCACCAATACATTCCATAATATACATAAGAGTGCTTTAATATGTCATATAATCCTGAGGTACATTATTTATATTTGACTACATCTGAAAAGCTTAAACATACAGGACTGCATAACAAACCTAATTCTACTTTATAGTATGGCTTATGGAATGAAATCTGTACCAGGAGAGGTTTGGATCTGATGATCAATGTGTTTATTCATACAAATATTTTAATTTAGTATTAATAGTAGCTTGAAGCTGAAATATTGAATTATATTCTGTCCTGTTGGTAAACTGTCTAGAACACCAATAGGTATGTTTCTGGGTTTAAAAAAAAAAAATAATTCTATTGTGGCTATGCAGCAAACCAAAATAAGTGTGCTGCTTATTTATTTTCAATATGAAAACCAATAAAACATGTTGGTTTAAAAAATATATTTCCATTGTGGCCAAGATGTCATCCTATAGATCCATAGGGGGACAATTATTTATGTCTTTGGTACCTGTAAGTATCTTGCTGTTTTTACCAAAGGTACTTGGTCATGTAATGTGTTTTTTTTTAAATTTATTTATTTATTTATTTATTTATGCCAATATCGGTATTTTACCTTCTCCTTAAGATTCACAAACCTCACTGAGATTTCAGAAGCTCTGCGTCCATTACAGAAACTCCCAACTGCCATGCCATAATTTGCTCGAAGCCTTCCTTATCTTTTTATTTTCCTATTTCAGGTACAAGTTCTGGAACTCAAGAAGCAATATGAAATGGAGTTAAACCTTCACAATAACACTAAAGAACTGCTGAAGAATTCACATAAGGAAATCTCTGTCCTTAAGCAGCAACTAAATAGCTTTGAACTGCAACTTGCATCTCGTTCAAGCCAGCAGGCTGCTAACCGTGGTAATGATGGAATGAGGCGTGCATATTTAACACATGGTAGTTCAGTGAGTGAAGTGTGTTATAGAGATCATCTCCAATTTAATTATTTTGCTTTTACTTTTCTAGATAAGGATGTTAATATTGAAGATGTGGAAGAGATTAAAACTAAGCTGAGACAATCTGAAGAGCTGGTTAACGACCTAAAAGAGAGACTAAAAACTGCTACTAGCAATGTAGAACAGTACAGATCTGTTGTGCTAAATCTAGAAGAATCCCTTAACAAAGAAAAACAGGTACATTTGAATGCTAAACTGGTCTTGGGCTGATGATTTTCTTACATTTCTGGTACTCTAGTCATTAAATGACAGGTCTGCATTTGAAAACCAAATACCTTCAATCGCTGATTCTGCATGCCATATTATTGTCCAGTGTAAGCGGTACATACTTATAGCTTTATTGGCTGTTTTTCTCTATTTACCCACAGAGGCTTTGCATAAGAATAAAACAATGCAATATAAACTAGCAGCCATGGAGGTCAGGCACTTGTTTATGGTAACTGACTACCCTATTGTATTCATAATGTATTGTTCAACCATTATTTTGTTAGGTGACTGAAGAGGTCCGAAAAACCATAGAAGTGCGCTTAAAAGAGTCTTCAGAGTACCAGTCACAGTTGGAAAAGAAAATGATGGAATCTGAAAAGGAGAAACAAGAACTCCGGGATGAGAAGCACAAAACTGTTGAGCAGATGGAACAGCAGGTAAGAATTCACACAGACCAGTGGTAGCTGAGCTCATGAAGTCTCCACTAGGATCTAATCCATTTATCAGCATATATTCTTGTTGAGTGACCTGCTCCTATTTGGTTCCTTCTTGTGTTTATGTAGAGACCCAGGAAGAAGGACTGTTCAGTAGGTGCCATTACTAAAACTGTTGAAGAAAAAACAAAAATCAATATGAAATTTGTAACTTATTTACACCATGTCTGACCCTTCATTCTGTTTTCAAGTTATGGTCCTAAACACCTTTTAAAACCAATAGAATATTTTAAAGGTTTATGTGTGTTTCATGTAGGTAACTCAGCTTAGGCAGAGTCTTTCCAGCCTTCAAGCAGAAGTTCAGCAAGCTCTTCAAAGAGCTACAACATCTGCCAGTAACGAGCAGAAAGCTAAACAGGACTGTCAAGAACAAGTGAGTACCTCTATGCATATATTTGTGCTTTACATATGTACTCGCTTGACAAGTTAAACCTCTAATAACCTGTTTCTTTTTGTACAAGGCTAGGATAGCTGCAGAGGCACAAAATAAATATGAGCGGGAGTTGATGCTACATGCAGCAGATGTTGAGGCCCTTCAGGCTGCTAAGGAACAACTTACCAGTGCTTCTGCCATACGCCATAAGTGTGAGGAGACCGCACAGAAAGCAGGATCTCAGTTACTGGAATCCAGGGCTTCCTGGGAAGAACGAGAGCGAATGCTTAAGGTGGGAAAAAGCTCCATAAGGAATTCTTTTTTTTTTTTTTTTCACTTATAATACATACGTATATTGATTTGACAGAATGCTGCTTCTGTGCTTTTATATTCATTTATATGTTCACAAATATAACGGGTATTACATGTGTGCAATTGTACAGTCCATAAATATTTGGACTTAATAGTTCCAAAAAATATTGGAGTTCAAGTTATATAAAAAAAAAAAATATGGACTGAAAGTAATTTTGGCTTTTCTGATGGCTTCATACTTCTGTAGGAGGAAGTGTCCCAGATTCAGTCACGTTGCAAAGATCTAGAAAAACAAAACGGACTGCTTCATGAGCAGATTGAAAGCCTCAGTAAAAAGATGGTGACCTCTGTTCAAGAAGGAGCGCTGAATATGTCCTTCGGTGAGGAGGGAAAGTCCCAGGAGCAAGTAATGGAAATTCTCAGGTATACAATCTTCATTGCACAGAATACTTCGTATTTTGTAAAATATATGACGTTTAGATAAACCATAAGATACATTCATCCTACATTTCCATTAAGTGGATATTGAAGATTCAAATTAGGTGGCTTATTTAGTACAAATTGAACAAAAGTTCTAATTCAGTCATGCCATGTAACTTGCCTTACCAAGGTATTTTTAAGCTTCTTCAGAAGAGGCAAATTTGCTTTGCCAACTCCTGTACTGTGTGTACATTTCAGCCTAGGGATGCTGCAATGAAGAAGAGGCAGATTTGCCATTTGTCCTCACTAGGTACGCACCATTCTTTGCAGAGTACAATTCAGGTCCACAGCAATTGGTCACCTGGAATGCTTGGCACATGATATATAGGGAATTCTGTGGTTTCCTCCTGAATTTCTCGATCGTCTCAGTGGGACACTGGGGTTAAGCTCCACCCTCTAGGAGGCAGGACACTTGGAATTTAAATAAAGGGGCATGTCAGAGGTCTGGCTTACCCCCACACGTACCAACCTATTCCGTTTTTAAGTGTCCTGCTTCCTAGGAGGATGGACAATTTTTCAGTAAAAGATAAGAAGAGAAAAGGTGGTCCCTCAGGAACAGGGGTCCCTGTATCCAACTAGGGGAGCCCTCCTCTGTGGGAAGATTTGCCTGGGTCATCTCTAGCGATAAAGGCTATATCGACCACCCACTGACTTCTGCTCCCGGTTACGGACAGCAGATACCTTGGACGGTAAGCAGAGAAACGAGGAGCCTTAGACCCCCCTCACGCGTTGCTAGTACCCTCATCCCCCAGCCCCCCTCCACGGGGGGAAAAGGGGGAGAGCCTGGTTGCACGTACCCCTCCAGCGCCTGCCTCTCCCTCCCCCACCGGTGTCTCCAAAGCATGGCTCACCTCAGGGTCCCCCCTCCTCTGCCTGCTTTCTTTCTGCGGCGTCCAAATCCTTCCAGAGTTCACCGGTGGTGAACAGGCATGTTCGTATCGCGGCGCAGCGGGGCGGCTTCTGGCACTATTCCAGTTTCGTGCCGAAGGTGCAACTTATATGCGTTCTAGGCATCATTTTGGACTGTGCTTCTTAGCTGCACAGAGGACACGGGAGCGGCATTGTGTGGCTCTTTCCTCTTTCTACAGCCACCGGAGACACTGGGGGTCCCTGCAGTTACTCCCAGGAGATACAGGAGATTATTAGATAGGCAGGCATAGGCAAATATTAAATAAATTAATAGAGCCACTGCAGCATATCAGGGCAAGGCAAACATTGATGCCCACCTCCTCAGCTGGTACCATTGAGCACATGGCAGAAGCTGAATCAGGGGGTCTATTCCCTAGGGTGCCACTAGTCACATACTTAATGTGTACTAAATGTCAATCTAAAAATCCCAGTAGTTAAGGGCGAGCCTATCTGCCGAACATGTTCCAATAGTCATAGAGCGGCTTCTTTCCCAGGTAGTAATTCCGCCTCTGAAACCCAACAGGTTCAGCCAGTCAAGAGAACACGCCACCAGAGGGTATTGCGGGCACTTCCTTAGACCCACCAGCCCCCCTTTGGGCAATTCAGCTTTCACAGTCCCTGGCTTCCTTGCAGAGCTTACCCTCTATAGCCGACAAGCCAAAACTCTAGCCAAACTGGGTCAGAAGGCTAGTGTGAAACACAAAAGGCCAGATACCTCAAGAGGGACACTACCATACATACCCCTGTGATGTTTATATAATCAGTCACATCACTGAACTCAACAAACCTAGTCATTGCCTATCCGGAACGGTCATCCCTGTCCAACTGGCCAGTTCCAGTCAGAGGCTGCCCCTGAAGGTGGAGAAAGACTATCAGGAAGTGACATCACCCAGAGAAGAAGTGGGTGGAGTTGTTGTCACAGAGAGACTGAGGGAGACTCGGGGGCACTGATGGCTTCGGTCCCGCGAGACACAAGAGTGTGGCAGTGGAAACTGGAGGTTATTCAGCTCAGTGCCGGTAATGGGCTGCTCGATAAAGTCCACACATCATCCCAGTGTGACAGCAGTATAAGAGCAAAGTGCTGCATTTTCCATGGCCTTCATCTCCATATCACCCTCTAGGATTTGTGCCCAGTCTGTGCCACACATTGCACTGCCCCTGTGTTGGGGCAGTGCAAGAGAGACGCTGAGGAGAGACACTGGAACTATACTGTTCTCTATGGAACTATGCTGTGCAGCCTGTACATGTGCTGGATTACAGGTCAGTGAAACTGCTTGCTGCCCCCCTCTGGCCACTGGTTAGAACTATACCTCCTAGTCACCATTGTCACCAGCTGAAGCAAGATTCAACTCCCTAATAACCATCCAGAGAGACTGACATGTGGAAATTGTTGTTGCTGCTATTTTGTCATATCTGTTGGGATGTGTTATTCATGCGACTGTTTTCAACACCCCAATATTTACATGCAATTCACATATTTCGAACACTCTTTTCAATAAAGCATTTGAGAGTTACCTCCTGACGAGTTTCCTAAGGGTAACTTCACAACCCCCTCTGTTCATCAGCCGGAGCAAACTCTTCTCAGTCGGAAGGCGAGCTCCCCCCATCCAAGGCCTCCTCGGAGGGGAACAACAAGGACTGTGAGATACAACATGATATTGATATCATCAAAGGAGTTTGAGGTACTAAAAATCTCCGATTCCGCAAACAGTGTCAGGCTTGTTCAAAAGGCAACACAAATCCTCTACAGTTTTTCCATCACGCAAGCAACTGCTGAACATCATACAGGAGTTCAGCTGGACGATCAGTTGGGACAAGTTCAATCTACTGCCCAGCAACCACATGACGTTTCTAGGTCTAGAACGGTTGAGTCTACCACAAAACAAGCAGACGAGGTTAAGGAACCGAGTCAGTTTGTTGTTCAGGTCTCATCCATAGAAGTAGTCCCATTCACCCAGATACATCTGCGCCCTCTCCAAGCCATCGTCGTATCCAGTTGGAAGGGGGTCTCTGTCACAAAGATTCACACTCACTCAACCAACAAGGGAATCTCTCCATGGGTATCGGCAACTCGACAATCTTGGGTGACTCCAGAATGGATATTGATTACAACAGATGTCAGTCTACAAGGTTGAGGAGCAACATGGAACAACCTCTCGCTACAGGGGCCTTGGTCCCCTCCCCCCGAAACCAGGCTACCAATAAACATCCTGGAACTCCGAGCCGTAAAATTCACACTCTTTGGTTTTTCTACCAGCTGCAAACAAAATCTGTTCGAGTTCAGAGCGACAATGCTACCACGGTAGCCTACATATACAGACAAGGAGGCACCTGCGGCAAGTCGGCTCTAGCGGAGCCCCAACAGATCCTATCCTGGGTGCAGCTCAACTCTGTAAGACTCTCAGCCATTCATATACCAGGAGTGGCAAATACAAAGGCAGACCTCCTCCGTCAAAACCAAATAGATCCCGGAGAACGGGAGTTTCACCCGGAGATATTGACTGAGCTGGCGAGACATTGGGGGCAGTCTCAGATCGACCTCATGGCGTCCAGAACCAATCACAAAGTGACCAGATTCTTCGCCCGTTCTCGAGATCCAATGGCACTTGGAGTGGATGCCATGACACAGATTTGGAACCTTGACCTAGCCTTTATCTTCCCTCTTCTACCCATGTTGCCTCAGGTTCTGAAGATCAAACAATCACAAACCACGGTGATTGTAATAGCCCAATATTGGCCCAGTAGAACTGGGTTCTCGGATTTACAGGAGTTATCCATAGCACAACCAGTTCGCCTAACAGCCAGTGTCACCCTCCTGTTACAGGGCCCATAGTCGACCACAATCCGGGCCTATTCCCTTTGAAGGGATGGCTGTTGAAGCAGCTATCTGCAGACGACAGGGTATAGACGAAGACGTCATTGCCACTATGTTTAAGTCAAGGAAGCTCACGTCATCTAAATCATACCACAGCATTTGGCGTAGTTACTGTAGCTGGTGTAAGGATGCAAACTTTCCTTTCCTTGAATGCAGTGTGCCAAGAATATTGTCTTTCCTTCAGCTGTGCCGGCATCTGGTAACCGTATCTAACAAATGGCTCACCTGGAAGGTAGGGTTTCTTACAGCAATTTCATAGGCCAGAAGTGTCTTTGAGCTCAGTGCTTTATCGTGCGATCCAGGCTTCCTAGTATTCCACAAGGACAAGGCTGTATTACGCACAGTAGCATAATTTCTTCCTAAAATGGTGTCGGCATTCCATATGGATCAAGAAACTGTGGTGTCATCCCTTTGTCCGGAACTCAAGAACGCTAAAGAGAAACTACTTCATAATCTGGGTGTGGTCAGGGCCCTGCGTTGGTACTTGGATAAGGCCAAGTCTATTTTTCGTTCCCAAAGGTTGTTCATAATTCCCTCCGGGCTACGGCGAGGCTTGACAGCATCCAAGACTTCTATTGCACGATGGATCAAGGAGACCGTCCGTCAGGCATACATTTCTAAAGGAAGATATCCACCAGAAGGCGTTCAAGCACACTCCACAAGATCCATGGGACCTTCCTGGGCATGGTGCAATTTAGCCTCTCTGGAGCAGATCTGCAGGTTGGCCACCTGGTCGTCTGTCCACACATTTACCAAATTCTACAGTCTAGACATGTTTTCCTCAGCAGAGGCCTTGTTTGGCTGCAAGGTGTTGCACTCCGTAGTGCAATAATGTGCAATAATGTGTTATAATCTCTCGTGCCCATCCTGTTGGCAGCTTTAAGTCCCCAGCGGCCCTGTGTCCCCCTGAGACGACAGAGTAAACAGGATTTAAATAGTTAAATCATTTTCACAATAACCCCAGTGTCCCCTATCGACTACAGAGAAAGGGATTTAACGCTGAGTATCAAAAATCCTGTTCTCTTAAATGAAAAATTTAATTATTAAGGAACCCAGCGCGGTTGTCATCTGTTTGATATCTTCCCTCTTTCCGAGAAGTTGTTCCCATTATTGTGAAAAGGATTTAACTAATTAACTAGTTGGACTACAAATTGGTGGTTTGTGTCCTTTCCACAAAAGGAAATATGCAGTAGTATTACATTTTTATTGAGAACTGTATACATGGTAGATAACCTGCTGTGCTCTTGGCTGCTTATTTCAAGAATGAAATTCAACCTATTTTGTAGATTTGTTCGTCGGGAAAAGGAGATAGCTGAAGCAAGATTTGAAGTTGCACAGGTGGAATGCTTGCGCTACAGGCAGCGGATAGAGCACATGGAACGGGAACTGCATGAGCTACAGGACAGTTTGAACGCTGAGCGTGAGAAAGTTCAGGTTGGTTGTCAATTTGTTGGTCTTTTGCTTTATTGTTTTTTTCTTGAGTCTCTTGGAGCAGTAGGGAAGTTTGTTTTTGTGGCTTTCTTGTTCTTCAAAACACATTCTTATTTTGCCCCAACTGACCTAGGAATAGTGCTGGCCATACACGTATTGACAAAACAGTACAAATTTTATTTTTGTTTCAAAGTATGTGTCTGCTGGCCACATGATGCTGACCCATGTCGATATACCATGGATATTGTTTGTTGCTGTACCAGGCAGGATATAATTAAAAACAGTCAATGCACCATCCACTGGGCAATATGATGCATAAGCAAATAATAAAGTGAAGAGCAGCTGGCTTCTTGCACCTGTCTTTTTGGGCTGTTTGGTATGATGCTGTACAGATTGTATATGTCCACATGCATATGAATGCAATGCTGTGGAGGTATAGCTGTAAATTGTAAGTCTATGAAAATGTCATCTGAAAATGTTTTCCTCAGATATGCGCTGCCTGAATTAAGAGGTACGGTCCAAGCTACCGCTTCTAAATCCTGTTTTTTGTCTGCAAGTAATACCCTTGTGCATTTGTGATTTAACTTTGCACTTTTCAAAGGTAACTGCCAAGACCATGGCTCAGCACGAAGAACTTATGAAAAAAACCGAAACTATGAATGTTCTAATAGAAAGTAACAAGATTTTGAGGGAAGAGAATGAGAAGCAAGAACAGGAACTGCAGCAACTTCAAGCAAAGGTGAGTAATTATTACAGTTATTTAGGGTAGTGCTGTCCAGCTTCTCTTTTGTATTGTTTGATGCCAAAGTATATAGAAATAGTTATCCAAGGGAAGAGTAAGGATCATAGAAATGCTTTGTGGTCCTCTTATTGGACAGCCCTTCTGTAGAGCTTTCCTAAAGACCGTAAAGCATTATTTTGTGTTTACAGGTTACTGTTGTGTGTATTGTTGCAATGAAATACTACATTCATATTTCAGATACGTAAACTTGAATCCAACATTTTACCATTGCAAGAATCAAATGCAGAACTGAGTGAGAAGAGTGGAATGCTGCAGGCAGAAAAGAAATTATTGGAGGAGGATGTCAGGCGTTGGAGGGCTCGAACACAGGTTTGTCTAACACCCATTTATACACAGAAAAGCTATCTAATGCTGCTGTTGTCATGCAGTGTCAATCATTGCATAGTGACAGATTCTTGAAATTAAAACTTCACATTTTATTATATTCCGATATTTCCCCAGAAAATTATATGTAAATTGTTCCAGAATATAGGATTATTGGGAAACCTTGTTTTTAAGTACCATAATTTTAAGTTTTCCCACATTTATTTGTGGTCCCACCAATTTATAATGCATACCAATGGGTGTGTTTCCCTGGTTTTAAGTAATGTTTTCCCGCATTTTACATTAAAAAAAAAGTCCTGATGTTCTCAAAAATTGCCGTTTGTCCTCTGAATATTATTATTCGTGAAATAAAATTGTATAAAATACTAACCAGATGTAGATTTTGCCATGGTTCTGCCTGTAAATAGTCCATTCCAATTTGTCTGCCCCTCATGCAGTCATGTACCAATCACTTATTGCTTTAGGTTGTGTATGTGACTGACAGAGAGGCCTTGCTCATGACCCCCATAATGTAATGTAAAATGATTGCTGCTATGCTTAACCTTTGTTATTAATGCAGTAAATATTGTATTTCAAATTTAAAACGTAATTTACTAATCCAAATGCAGTTTGCATTTCCAGGGCCCAAAAAGCAGAATTTTTGCATTTTTCTTCCAGCATAATTGCAGCTGAAATAAAAAGTTGCGGCTGACACAATTGTCTCGTGCGCCTGCTTTTTGACACAAATCAGACACACAAATGCGACTTAGTAATGTATAGATTGTGGCGCTCTGTTTCAAAATGATGTGTGCACATGATTCTTATTGACACTGCTTACAGAGGCAAAGCTGGCATTACTAAATGCCAGCTTTGCTGATTGCAGTAGTTCCAGGGTGATTTTAAATCACTAGGGTTGGTTTCTGCTTTTATGTAAGCCATTCAAATGCTGTAAAGGGCTCCTATCTTTGGTGGCTTCTGCCTGTATGCAATCCAGCAAGGATCCAGAATGTACTTAGGGGCAATTGGGTGATAGGCTGCACCATTATTTATGGGGTGCACCTATCACCAAATGGATTTTTCCTGCATGACAACTACAGTATTCATTGATTTTATTCCACCCTATGATTCTGTATTTACAGGAGCAGACACAAACCATGAATGCTGAAAAAATTAATCAACCATACTTTTGTCATGACAAAAATGCACTGGTATACAGACCAAAGTTACATTTTAGAATTATATCCTCAGGGGTGTTCTGATTTGGGCTTGTGTTAACTGGTTCTTCGTGGCTTGTTTCTCACTGCCATTTTTATAACGTATAGCTTGACCAGCATTTGAGACTATAGTTTTAAAACATACATTAACTTGATCACTTGACATCATTGTCTTTAGAAGAAGCAACCGGTTAACTAATGCTTTGCAAACCTGCCAGAGCTGCTAATTCACAGTTTTCCTTTCTTTTTAACCTCCAAGCATTTATTGAGTCAGCAAAAGGACACAGATGCAGAAGAGTATAAGAAACTGCTTTCAGAGAGGGAGGTTAACACTAAACGTATCCAGCAGTTGACTGAAGAAACCGGAAAGCTAAAAACTGAAGTTGCAAGGTACAAACTAAATATTTGCCTATTTCAACAATATTGTAACCTGTTTACCTAATCTTGTGTTGCACTGTACTGCTATATGTTGTTGAGGGATATATATGCCCCATATTATTTTTATTGTGTACGTATTTATGTCTGCCTATAAAGTTTCTTACTTTGTGCTGCATGCACTGAATATATGTATGTTCATAGTATGAACTTAGAAATAAATCACCACACTCGCATGGTTTAGAGCTGACCATGAGCTAGTTCTCTATACTAGTTTTGTCTCTATTTAAAAGATCTGAGTTGTGTGGGGTTTCCTTTTTTTGTTTTTTTTTTTTTATACTTTTTTGGGTGGTGGATGGGAAGGAATTCTCTGCTTCAGCAATTGCTGCAGTTTGCTTCATTTGTGTAAGATAGGTGAAGCTTTTAATCTTATGCATTCGGAGAAGGAAAGTCAAAATTTAACCTAAGCTCTAAGTGTTGCCAAAGAAGAGTATATATGTTTAACCCCAAGCATTCCCTCACTGGTTTTTCCCTTAATCTTTTTGCTGCAATAGTTTTTTTAAAAAGATTAAACATGTATGTAACAGCCTACCCTGTCTGATGTCCAGAAATCCTTCCAAATAGGGCATGCGCAATCGTTACCAGCAGTGCCCTGCGCATGCGCACAAGTGTCTTTTGGCTTCCCTGTGCAGCAATGACGAAGCGGTCACGTGATGCAGCCGTTCGTCATTGCTGACCTCTCTGCCCCCGCCTCATTCGTTCTCACTCCAATAGCAGATGCAGCTTCCTGTTGCTAGGCTATTAGGGGAAGCTTTGAAGCTCCTGCGCTCGCTCTGGTTTAATTTACAGTTTGTCAGCGAGCGAGCGCAGGAGCAGAGGAGGGGAATGTTAAATAAGCCAGCCAGTGATCGGGTCTGTCTGACTGAGGTCTGAAGGTTAGTGCAGGTATGTGCAGTTGAATACGCTTATGAGTACGTCACAGGAGGGGGTCACAAAGAGGGAGCGCAGGGCGGAAATGATACGTCAATTCTAAAACGGCATCGCCAAACTTTGAAAAGGGGCAAAACCCCTGAACAGTGGTGCACAGAAGCAGCAGCTATCTCAGCGTTTTTACTGTGGCGTTTCAGGAGGGGGCCTGAAGGAAAACATATTGAAGGTGGTCTAGTTTTTTTTTTGTTTCCTTCTCCTTTAATGCCACCCGTATTGCACATATCGGGGTGCGTAGAAAAGCAAATAATTAGAATAATCACTGTCTAACGTGCTATGGCTATGTGTATTAGATGGCTAAGGACACATCTGAATGGTGCCTTAGAAGATTGAATCCGCATAGGTCATGTTAATCCAATATTAGATAGCGAAGAGGTCCCAATAGACAAGGAATCATACGATGCTTAGGCACTGGTATAATTTATCACCTCAAAGGCTGTTGAATAAATGGGGCTGAATGGGCCCAGCGGATCCTGTAATGTCCAAGAAAATGTCTGTAGTGGTGATGTAATAGGACCAGATATGACTAGGTGGGAGTTCAAGCCGCAAAGTCAATATGTGATGACCAATATTCAATCCGAATATATGTGTGTGAACAAATATCTGGTCCAGTGACATAATTAGCGATACAGCAATCGCAGTGCAGCAAAAGTTAGTTCAACACACCTGTATGGATAATATGAGTACTAGGCCACAAAGACTCCCGATGTTATCCAGATTCCAACTGGGGTCGGGGAAAAGAGGTAAGATTTTATACCGACCGTGCGTCCAGACGCGCCACTAACGATGCATGTTTGGTGTATAGGCTCCGCATTAAATAAATACCAGTGCCCTGCGTCCTTCCTCACATTGTGATTCCTTTGAGAAGGGAAAGCCCGTCCCTCAGGAGCAGCGCTGCACCTCAACAGCCGTTTCGCTACAACCGTAGCTTCATAGTGTTTATTTTAATTTGCTTTTCTACGCACCTGATACCTGAGAGGGATCCCTCCTTCAGGATGCAGCACTGCTTGGTTTTATTGCAATAAATTTTTATTGAATATAGCAAAAAAGTTGTACATAACATTACCACAGAAGCATCTCTAATACACATCGGTATACAGAGCATATCAAAGGTGACACAGAAAATCACAGTAGGCATTGAGATATTAACAGTAGAACAACTACAATTAAATGTACCATAAAATGCACAATACTGAATATCAGTTAAAACAGTAAGAAAATAAAATCAAATAAAAGAAATAATGAAAAAGGAAATAAAACCATTTCTACACTAACATCAAAATAAAACTCTTGTTACTATAGAGAAAAAAGGATGCTAGGAACACCAGGCCCAAATCTATATTCAATCCAAGGACTCCAGACCACCAAAAATTTCTGATGTGTGTCAAGTAGTATGCTAGTCATCTTTTCCTGCGACATAATCCAATCGACTCTAACTTTAACAGGGTCAAATGGTACGCACCTCTGTTTCCAAGCATGAGCTAGGGTCTTTTTGGCCGCAGACATAATAAAGGTAAACAGACGAAATTGAGCATGGGGCTTAACCCCTAATAACGCTAATGCAGGATCCCTGGGTAGGGAAACGTCAAAAATAGAATAAACCATATTAAACACTCTGATCCAGAACCTACGCGCCATAGGACAAGACCACCAAGTATGCACTGCTTGGTTTTAATATGTTTTTAACCTTTACTTCATGGCATGGTTGTGAATAAATATTGCCTTTTTAGTATTTGAGTTTGGATTACTTGCATTATGACTTTTTTTTTTTTTAAGAGTTGATTTGCTTGGAGGTTAAGTCCCAATTTTGGTAGTTTCTAATTGATTATTGGGTTTGAGGACACCCAAATATTCTCAACTCTTGATCATAACAATTATTCTTTTTCTGTGCTTAAAAAATTCTTGGTAATTTGCATATTTTATATTTATTTTGATATTTTACCACAGGACAAATGCATCTTTGAACACATGTCAGAGCCAGTTGCAGAGTGTCAAGGATGATCTAACAAAAATAAAGGCAGAGAAAGAGAAACTTCAGAAAGAGCTTGACGCCAAGATCCTGGACATACAAGAGAAAATCAAAACCATAACACAAGTTAAAAAAATTGGAAGGAGGTACAAAACTCAATACGAGGAGTTAAAAGTGACTCATGACAAGGTAAGGCTTTCAAAGGCCAAGTTATTTTAACACATCTAATCTGTCAGATCAGTCTAAATCTTATTCTACGAGACCAGTTGGACAGATAAGAATTGATGTAGTATGTAATACTATTTAATACTATTTAATCTGGAAAGTTATCCATAAACCATTTAGTTTGCTTTTGCAGTCTGTTTTTCTTATTAAATATATTGTTTTTTGTTTCCTCTGTTAAGATGGTGGCAGAGGCGTCTTCAGCCAAGGCAGATCAATTGCAGGAACAGGCTTCCCAGAAAGAAGTGCAGGAGCTAAAAGACAGTCTTCAAAGATCTGAGGCCAAAGTTACAACCATGCAAACAACTGTGGATAACATGCAAAAGGTTACCATCTTAAATAAACTACTACTTGGCAAACGCTTTTAATAATGTTTCAGTAATATTTATTTAAATTGCTCTGAACCTAACAAACATACAGTTAATAGTTCTTTGTGGCCACTTCATTTTCACTCTTCTCATGACTGCACTTTTCAGAAATTACTAATCTTTGTTTGACATTCCTTCACAAATTGAAAAGCGTTTCACTATAATATTTTCTAAATCTAATCTTTCAGACTTTAGATGATAAAGATAATGAAATAAAAGAGCATCAGGAGCAAATCTCGCGCATGCAGGCAGAGTTGTCCCATCTTCATAAAGACCTCCAGGATAAGACTGCTCAAGAAGAACAGATGCGTCAGCAGATTAACGAGAAAGAGGAGAAGACAAAGAAAACACTATTGGTAGTGAGGCAGAAACTAGCACAGAATAATGGTAAGGCAGCCCATATACCATACTAAAAGTTAACATAAAGGGATATCACCCCTTTAAGTAATGATAATGAGCTCTGTAAAAGTAAGCCTGTCCTTTCAAAGCTGTTCAATTGAAATCCTCCCTTGCCACTATTCACCAGTCAATAATGGGGCCATTGTTGGTTTATATGCACATGGTTACATATGGCAGCCTTAACTATGACAATTCTGTTTGTAGGTGCTAAGGAGCAACTAACAAGAGAAAATGAAGATCTTAAACAGAAAAATGCCAATCTGGAGCAGCAGAAGGAAGAGTTGGAAGTACGAATGAGTGCTCTGCGGTCTCAATATGATGGGCGTATTTCTCGTCTAGAGAGGGAGTTAAGAGAGCAACAAGAGAGGCACCATGAACAACGTGATGAGCCTCAAGAAACTACCAGGGTAAGATAAACCGCATACCTTTCCAAACATGGACAAGTACAGGATATCCAGAATAGTGTTGCAGATGCAGTCTTTGGCACTATAGCAAAATTACCTAAGCTGGCCATACATGCACTCAATACAGTCTTCATTATTGTTTGCGCGTGTGTGTGGCAATCTAACCGGTGTATGAATATTGAAAATGTAATTTGCCAGTTCACCATGTGAGCCAACGTGTGTGGTGCTTAGGCAGATTAAGTGTAGATCAGTCGCATCTTCACAATAGAAGGGTAGCCATGCCTTCTGTGGCCCCTAGTACACTTGTCAGAGATCATATCAAATTGTCTTTATACACTCAGGATGTGTTTTTAGTCACCAAAAATGTCTATAAAGGCCCTCAAACAAGCACTTAAACATTATCCATTCATGATGCTAAATCTTTATCCTAGAGTCACCAAAATGGCACACTTGATGAAAGTGCTTTACATTCTCAGTCAATATTAATCTTGTCACATGCGTATAGCTCTGGTTTTGTCAGTGAGTGGTCCCTCTATGGTTGAATAGCATGAGTGCAGCAGAACTGTTTATTCTTAAGGCCAAAGAAAAGTAGCTCTTCAAAAACTGAACCACAAAGCCATGCATTAGATGTGTAGCCCAAGTCACTAAATACAGTAAATGCATCCTCTTTATGCCTTCATATTATTCAACCTGCATTTATTCTGTTGATGGTTTCATTGAAATGCTGACCTAGCCATACACCAGGAATTTGTATTTCTCTTGCAGATATCTGTGGGACACAGGGACCATGGGGTTTAGCTTCTACCTTCAGGAGGCAGGACACTAGAACAAAAACTGACTCCGCCCCCTTAAGCTATACCCCCCACTCACCGCAGGGGAGCTCAGTTTTTCTAGTGTCCTCAAGGAGTCAGGATGTTAATCCAGTCAGGATTATTCTGCGGCCAGACTTTGTGTTTGGCACCAGGGGTTGTCCTGGAGTTCTCTGCTTAAGGGAATCTCCTTTTAGGCTTCCCCCTTCGTGGGATATCTGCACTGGGGCGACTAAGTCTCTTATGGAGCGAGCCACACAGCACTCAATGGTGTCATGTAACATGAGCCGCAGCTGTCCAGAGCAGAAGGCTGAATGCGGGCATCCTGTGAGATGATGGATGTCCAGGGTCTGTGAGTATTGGCGTTTTTACGCTGGAGCAACTATTTTGGCGAGTAATGGTGGTTTTTGTGCCCCCCTCAACCCCACCCCGGGTCCTATTGTGTCTTCCGACTGCGGCACCAGCGTGTTCTGTTAGGCGCGTGGGGAAGGGCGCACCTGGAGGTTATTTCAGTGAGCCTGCGTTCCACTGCGGAACGCATAGGCGGTTCTCGGTTGGCGATGACGCATCACTTCCGGCAGCGCCATTTTAAGTGCGCAAGTGATTTGAGCAGCGTGTGGCTGCTTGCGGCCAGCCAAAATTCAACGCCTCAGGGAGAAAAGGTTGTCGGCGGCTAGGAACAGCATTCCTAGCGCGCGTGTGCAGGACCTGTCCCAGTGTTTCTAGCCGGTGCTACGTTGACTCAGCAAGACAGTACTTTTTCACGGTCAGACACAGGGGCCAGGGGCTGGGAGAGGGTGCCGAGGGGGGCAGGCACAAGGGTAAAAGCTTCTTCAGAGCTACCTTAGAGTGTTGTGGTTTTTAAAAAAGATTTAAAAAATATATAAAAATTTAAAAAAAAAAAAAAAAAAAAAAAAAAAAAAATTTTTCTACCATGGCGGATAAAAAGTCTGAAGGACCGTTTGCTAGGACCAGTCATGCTGTTTCTAAAGTTAGATATTTAGCATGCTCCAAGTGCCGCAAACGCCTACCAGCTGGTCATAAAGAGACCTTATGCAGTAACTGCGTTCCGCCTTCTTCGGCTGAGGGGTCACTGAGGGCTCAAGAACTGCAGGAAACTGCTGTGTCAGACAATAGGGAGGATAATTCTCCTCCGCATGTACCGACCGCCACTGCTCAAACTCACATAGTCGCTGAAGTAGCCCCGCCTGCATGGGCAACCCAGTTATCTTCAGGCATTCCTAAATTGGCGGCATGCTTAGATAAACTTCTAGACAGACTAGATCAGGGTACAGTGGAACCTAAGACCCGTGCCCACAAACGTGCAGTTCCTTCAACATCTCTGGAACTCAGTGAGGAAGAATCTATAGCCAATTCTCCTACAGAGGATGATTTTTCACAAAGTGAAGGTGAAATATCAGATGACCAAGAGGATAATGAGGAGCCGACTAGATCCTCAGAATCTATAGACAAGTTAATTTTGTCAGTAATCAAGTGCTTGGATCTCAAGGAATCTGAGCTTTCATCAGATTCTTCTCAGTTAATGTTTAAACGTCAGAAAAAATCGGTACCAATATTTCCTTCTCACCCTCAACTAGACAACATTGTTCAGTCCGAGTGGGAACAACCGGAGAAGAGATTTCAGGCTAATCGTCGTTTTCAAAGACTTTATCCGTTTCCAAAAGAAAATACTGACAAATGGGGTTCTCCTCCATCTATAGATGCTCCGGTTTCTCGGCTGTCTAAGAATACAGCTCTGCCGGTTCCAGACGCATCGTCCTTCAAGGACTCTATGGACAAAAAATTGGAAGGACTGTTGCGTGCCATTTTTTCCTCATCAGGAGAATCCTTAAGGCCCATTTTTGCAACGGCATGGGTAAGCCGAGCTCTTCAGACTTGGATTTCATCCTTGATGGATGATATTGCTTCAGGAAGACCTAGACAAGAACTTCTTGACATTACTTCACAAATTAAGGATGCATCCGATTATATTTGTGAGGCATCTCTTGATGCAGCCCAAGTAGTAGCGCGTACTTCAGCATTATCGGTGGCGGCACGCAGATCCTTATGGTTGAAACTCTGGTCAGCAGATCTATCATCAAAGAAATCTCTTACCACTCTACCATTTAAAGGAAAACTTCTGTTTGGGTCGGATTTGGATAAAATTATTAGTCAAGCCACAGGGGGCAAGAGCACGCTCCTTCCCCAAAATAAACCTCGGTCCACTTTTCGGAAAGGACGATTTTTTCGTTCCCCACGCTACACCAAGACTTCAACTTCCAGGGACTTCCAGTCTCAGTCCTCAGGAAACAAAAACAGATTCCAGAATAAGTTCAAGAGCAACTGGCAGAACAGACGAAACCAGTCAAAGCCGTCAGACAAGTCATCTTCAGCATGACTACCAAATCGATCTCAGTCTGCAACCTACAGTCGGGGCCAGGTTGCTTCACTTTCAAGAGGTTTGGCGAAGAACCACTCAGGATTCTTGGGTTCAAAAAATTGTATCCCGAGGGTATCAGCTGGAGTTTTCTTCCACCCCTCCATCTCGATTTTTCATGTCAAGAGTGCCAACAGAGCCACAAAAGAGACAAGCCTTTTTCGCAGTAGTACTCAATCTAGTACAGGAAAAAGTCATTGTACCTGTTCCCCCAAAGGAAAAATTTCGAGGGTTCTACTCAAACCTCTTCATTGTGCCAAAAAAGGATGGCTCCTTCAGACCAGTATTAGACCTAAAAAAGCTCAATACATTCATTCGACCAGCTCATTTCAAGATGGAATCCCTACGTTCAGTAATTGCCAGTATGAGACCGAACGAGTTCATGGCCGCACTAGATATCCGGGACGCGTATCTTCATATCCCGATTTTCCAAGTCCATCAGAAATACTTGAGGTTTGCTTACCTAGGACTACATTTTCAATTCGTAGCACTACCATTCGGCCTAACCTCGGCTCCACGGATCTTTACCAAGGTGATGGCAGCAGCGGCGGCATCTCTCAGAGTACAAGGGATATCCATTACGCCCTATCTGGACGACATTCTTCTGAAGGCGCCATCTCACCAAGAAGCACAGAACAATCTGGCCCAAGTGATACAATCACTGACAAGCTTGGGTTGGATAATCAATACCACAAAATCAAAATTAGTTCCCAGCCAAAAACTAAAGTTTTTAGGTATGATTTTCGACACAAAGAATCAGAAAGTTTATCTGCCACAGGACAAGATAGAGAATATTTTAACGTTGGTACGACGTCTCGCCAAGACTCCGAACACTACCGCTCGGTTTGCCATGAGAGTACTGGGATCCATGGTGGCCACAATAGAAGCGGTTCCCTTTGCGCAGTTCCATCTCAGGGAATTACAATGGAACATTCTAACACAGTGGAACAGAACAAATCTGTCTCAGAGAATAGTTCTACTTCCCAAGACCAAGGTGTCATTGGCATGGTGGCTGAACTGCAACAACCTGTCCAAAGGGAGGAACCTTGCAGATCCCCAATGGCGGATCCTCACTACGGACGCCAGTCTAAGGGGCTGGGGGGCAGTGTTCGGCACACTCACAGCTCAGGGGATTTGGTCATCAGCAGAAACTCAACTGCCAATAAACATTCTAGAACTAAGAGCGGTGAGAAGGGCTCTCAGTTATTGGCAACAGATAATGAAGGGAATAGCCATCCGAGTTCAATCGGACAACGCGACAACGGTGGCTTACTTGAATCACCAAGGAGGTACTCGCAGTCGACAAGCACTCCAGGAAGTAAGCCAAATTCTGTCTTGGGCGGAAAAACACAATGCAACTCTATCCGCAATATACATTCCGGGCCTCGAAAATTGGGAAGCCGATTATCTGAGTCGACAGACACTGGACCCAGGAGAGTGGTCTCTAAAGCAAGAAGTGTTCACCTTGATCACAGAAAGATGGGGAATTCCGGACATAGATCTTATGGCGTCAAGAGCAAACAGGAAGGTACAACAATTCATGTCTCGTTGCCGGGATCCTCTAGCACTCGCAGTGGATTCCATGACGGCTCCATGGGAGTTCCAACTAGGCTACGCATTTCCCCCTCTTCCTCTGCTACCCAGGTTAATTCGAAGAATTCAAAGAGAAAATCACACAGTGATTCTAATAGCACCACACTGGCCTCGACGAGCATGGTTTTCCGATCTGATAAATCTGTCCAGAGAGGATCCATGGCCACTACCGAATCTACCAGATCTACTATCTCAAGGCCCCATAGTACATCCCAACTCGAAGATGCTCAATTTGACGGCATGGCTATTGAGACCCTAGTGCTGAAACGAAAGGGGTTTTCTTCAGAGGTAATAAAGACCATGATAGCAGCAAGGAAACCAGTCTCGTCGAAGACTTATTACAGAGTGTGGCGTTGTTTCAAAGATTGGTGTGTTCAAAAAGGAATACCTTTTGAGGACTGTTCAATTCCTGGCATTTTAGAATTCCTTCAAGTTGGGTTGAATAAGGGACTGTCTCCGGCATCATTAAGATCCCAAGTATCAGCACTTTCGGTTCTGTTTCAAAGGAAGCTGGCAATTAATGCGGATATTCGAACATTCTTACAAGGAGCAACTCATATAGTTCCTCCATATAGAGATCCTCTTCCTCCGTGGGACCTGAATTTGGTGCTGTCGGCATTGCAGGGTCCTCCGTTTGAACCCTTGGCTTCCATTCCTATGGCGTGGCTTTCCTGGAAAGTGGCTTTTTTATTAGCTATTTCGTCAGCGCGCAGAGTATCCGAACTGAGTGCTCTATCATGTCAACCACCCTTCTTGACATTTCATCAGGATCGAGCGGTTCTACGCACCATTCCTTCATTTGTACCCAAGGTCATATCGGATTTTCATATCAACCAAGACATCACAGTACCATCGTTCTGTCCTCATCCTAAATCAGCTAAGGAGATTGCCTTGCATGCCTTAGATCCTGTAAGAGCCATTAAGTTTTATTTAGACAGAACCAAGGAATTTCGGAAATCATCTTCATTGTTCATCATTCATTCAGGAATACGCAAAGGTTTTCCGGCATCTAAAACGTCCATATCCCGATGGATAAGAGAAACTATTAGACGCGCCTACGTGGCCAGAGGAAAAACTCCTCCAACACTCATCAGAGCCCATTCAACGAGAGGTGTCAGCACTTCATGGGCCTTCAGGAATCACGCCTTAGCCGAACAAGTTTGCAGAGCCGCAACATGGTCCTCTATCCATTCATTTACAAAATTCTATAAATTTGAGGTCTTTGCGGCATCGGATGCACGCTTCGGGAGGAAGGTATTACAGGCCGCGGTAGTTTAAAGACTTCGGCCTCGCTTCCTCCCTCCCTATTAGTTGGGACAGCTTTGGTATGTCCCCATGGTCCCTGTGTCCCACAGATATCTGCAAGAGAAAAGGGGATTTTGTGTTACTCACCGTTAAATCCTTTTCTCTTCAGCAGTCTGTGGGACACAGGGCATCCCGCCCAGGAAGCGATTCCTCAGACTGTTATTCGCCATCAAGTGGTTGTTTGTATATAGTTATGGAGTTCTATTTCTTCTTGGTTAATTCAAAACTGAGCTCCCCTGCGGTGAGTGGGGGGTATAGCTTAAGGGGGCGGAGTCAGTTTTTGTTCTAGTGTCCTGCCTCCTGAAGGTAGAAGCTAAACCCCATGGTCCCTGTGTCCCACAGACTGCTGAAGAGAAAAGGATTTAACGGTGAGTAACACAAAATCCCCTTTTCTTTCCCTCTGTAAAAGCGTTTTTTTTTTTTTTTTTCCTTCAATGTCATTGCGCCTTTTGAGGCCCCCTTGAATGTAAAATAAAATATAAATCCTTATCATAGATTGTATAACAAAAATAGAGATTATTTTTTAATACATAGGTGGTGAAACGTCTAATTCAGTAACATTTCTCTCATGTCGCAAGGTACACAGGATAAGGGTTTGTTCCATTAGAATGCAGGACACTGCAGTGACGTCAAATGCAGCCCCTCCCTCAATCCTTATAACCCCTTGCTCAGCCAGAATTGCTCAGTTTTTTTTTCCTCAACACAGAAGGTTAGGACTAGCCTCTAGGAAGGCCCTGCACAAAAACAACTTTGGCTAGTGATTAGCGCTAGTAACAGGGTTGAGACCCGAGTCCAATATATGCCTTATGCTTAATGTTATACCCCTCTGCAGCATCGGATACTGTTCTGGCTTTTCTAGAGCACTGGCTGACCTAAGTTCAACTGAATAGCAGAGTTTGGGGGGCTCCTACCACTGGCAGTGACAAGTGCTCCACTCAAACTCTACTCCTGAGGTAAGCGGGCTTTCCGGTTGCTCCCTCTGCCTTAATTTACTTGCGCAGCATAGCTGGTCCACATTTTCTCGCTCGACCACCTTATATGGGCAGTTCAGTTCTGGAAGTATTGCAGATTGAGGAGCGCCCTCCTCCCACTGAAGAAACCCCAAGTCAGACTTCAGCTCTAAGAGGGGCAGCTCCTTTCAGAATCAGGGCTTCTGTAATTAAAAAAAGTAGCCTGCCCTCTCGTTCCTCCACCACATTCATGCATTGGTTCTCCAACAAGGGCAAATGCCCCAATCTAAAACTCCTCTTCCCAACTACTGCGCAGAACTGCTGTATAGCCAAACATTAAGGGGCAGAATTTTTTTTTTTTTACCCAGAGATCTGGGGCATGCTCCAAGGAGATAACGGAGTACTACCTTCAAGTAACCATTAAGACCCTCCAGGAGATTGGTTGGACGATAAACTTACAGAAGTCCCTTCTTTCTCCCAGTCAATGCATGACCTTCCTGGGCCTCCAGTTCAACAAGCGTTAATAATGGGTGTTTATTACTTGGTAGATAAAGAACTCAAATTGCAGACCTTGATCTATCGTCTCAAGGCAACACTATGAGAGTTCTGGGCCTCATGGTTTCCTCCATACAGTCAGTCCCATTTGCCCAATTTCACTCTGCCCCTTGCAGGTGGCCATACACAAAACCTGGCATAGACTCTCCCTGCATCACCAGATGTCTGTCATCTGGCACCAATAGGTCATTGACTTGGTGGCTTTACCCCACCAGGCTACCTTGGGGT
This sequence comes from Xenopus laevis, assembly GCF_017654675.1. Lineage (NCBI taxonomy): Eukaryota > Metazoa > Chordata > Amphibia > Anura > Pipidae > Xenopus > Xenopus laevis. The sequence goes on from NC_054378.1 coordinate 98,771,996, forward strand.
CGAACTTTTACCAAACCAGAAAGCCTTACAGCTTCTGGTAGATAGGTGGGGAGAACCTGATGGCATCCAAGCACAACTGCAAAGTTCCTGGGTTCTTTGCACAGTACTGTGACCCTCTGGCAGCACGATTGGAGGCCATGATGATTTATTGGCACTTTCATCCCACCTACGACTTCCCATGCTTCCTCGCATTCTCACAAAGATACACGGAGAAGCACGGTCATCTTGAATGCCCAATGTTGGCCCAAGAGCCTCCAGTACCTTTCTCCTTGGTCTGCTTGGGGGACACAGGGACAATGGGTATAGCTAACACCACTAGGAGGCAGGACACAACAAAAAACGAACTAATCCCTCCTCCTCCTGCTATACCCCAGCTCCCAGGCGGAGCCAGCTCAGTTTTAGTTGTGTCCTGAGGAGGTTAGGACATAGGCTCCTTCAGGAGTTCGTTTTTATTTTCCATTTTTATTTATTTCTTTGTTTTTATTAGTCTTATTTCTATCTGGGGACGGAATGGGCTTCCACACTGTGTGTTTTGCCTTCATTACCTCCTCCAACTGGATGTCTCCGGGGTCTATTGTGCCCTGGCACTGACCACCCAGACCTTGGTTTTTATTCCCCCTTCCACTAATGTGGGGATGAACCGTCTGGCCGGCAGACTACACAGAACTGGGCAGGTAAGCATCATTTTGTTTTACCTTGCCCTGTTTTCTTCCATGGTTGGATGTAACTCTGCTGGGATAGGTGACTCTGCTGTTTGTTTATGCACCTGAGTACTACCTTCTATTATAGGCAAGCATTTGGGGTCTGCCTTCCGTGCAATCTTCCCCTCTGCTCACAGCGCTGCTCACAGCGCTGCTCCAACCCTCTGCCAGACTACAGCCCTCACCTCGGTAAGGACATTGTATCTAGGCGCGCCGCGCGCCTTCAGTTTGTTCGCGCCGCGCGCCTTCAGTTTGTTCGCGCCGCATGGCGCTTCCTCCACTTCCGCCCAGCAGTTACTCAACCCGGAAGTGTGCGCACATAGCGCTTCACACTGGGAAGGCGGTCCCTGCTGTTCGCGCCCTTACTGGAGTGGGACATACTGCGCAGCTCTTGCCTCACGGAGCAGTTCCCTGGCACCTCTCCCTTAGGGCACGCGGGTTTACCTGCCACACGGTCCTCCCCCCTAGCCTGTCTGCTGGGCTATTTACCTTTTAACCTCTGCACTGCCTTACCTCCCTCACGGTCTGGTTTCAGGGGTAACCTGTACTCATTAGGGGGTTAGTGTTTAGGGTCCTCCACCCTAGTCCTGGGACTTCTAGCTAGTGGGATTAACCCCTGCTCCCTTGCAGACTCAGTATTTTTCAGGAACAGTTTTTTCCTTGACTAAACTTCTGAATTCTTTATTCTAGCACCATGTCTGAGAGTTCCAGTGACAACCTTTTTCCACGGACGGCAGTAACTGCTAAAGTGACCTTTTTGGCCTGTGCCAAATGCCGCAAACGTTTACCAATTGGTAACAAGGAACCTCTCTGCTCCACGTGCAAGCCACCTGAGCCTGCTCCGGAAAATCCAGTACTCTGACCTCAGGTAAGCTTAGAAAACCAAGGGGCTCCAGCGGTTCCTGCCACGGACCCCCCCACCTCAGGGCTCCCCTCCACCGCCCCGGTGGGCCTCCCAGTTAGCCTCTGGCATTCCCAAACTGGCCGATTCCCTGGACAGACTCCTTGCCCGCTTGGATAATCCCAAGCCACCTAAGCGCAGGGCACCTTCCCCATCTGCAGTGGACAGCGATGAGGAGTCCTTCTCCCATTCTCCCCTCCACATAGCCTCAGGAGACGATCAGTCCCTCTCCGATGGCGAACTTTCCCAGACTTCGGATCACGAAGAGGAGGATTCCCCAAAGCTATCCTCTGAGGCTATTGATTCTCTCGTTTCCTCTGTTTTGGAAACTTTACACTTACAGGAACCTGGAACCAGTTCCGGTTCGTCCTCGGGCCTCTTCAAGCGGAAGAACTGCCCTTCTCCTTCCTTTCCTTCCCATGATCGGCTCGATCAGATCATTCAACAGGAGTGGGACAAGCCTGAGAAGCGTTTTCAACCCAACAGACGCTTCTTTAAACTTTATCCATTTCCTTCGGATCTCACTGAGAAGTGGGCTTCTCCACCTTCGGTGGATGCTCCCGTGTCACGTCTTTCCAAGAATACAGCCCTGCCGGTTCCTGACGCAGCGTCCTTCAAGGATCCCATGGACAAAAAGATCGAAGGTCTCCTGCGTTCCCTTTTCACCACTACCGGCACCTCCTTGCGTCCGGTTTTCGCTTCGGCATGGGTGGCTAGGGCCATGCAGTCCTGGTCGGAGGCTTTATGCCGAGCTATTTCCGCCGGGGTTCCTCGAGAGGAACTTTCGGAACTTGCTTCTCAGATCAGGGAGGCCAGCGACTACCTTTGCGAAGCATCCCTCGATGCAGCTCAGGTGATAGGCCGTTCTTCCGCTCTTGCGGTAGCCGCCCGTCGATCTCTTTGGATGAAGCTTTGGTCCGCAGATTTTTCATCCAAGAAGTCCCTGACTTCCATTCCATTCAAGGGCAAGCTCCTTTTTGGTCCCGACCTTGACAAGATCATCAGCCAGGCTACGGGAGGCAAAAGCACTCTTTTACCCCAGCCCAAGGCTCGCCTTCCCTTTCGCAAGGGAAGGAATTTTCGTGGCTCCCAGAACAAGTCTGCTAGGTCTTCTCCCCCTAGACAATCTTCCAACTTCAGAGGGCACTTTGGGAATAAGGCCAAATCGTCATGGCAGTTCCGTAAACCCTCCTCTAAGCCAGCCTACAAAACCTCTTCTGCATGACTGCCAACCCTTCGGGCCTTTGCCCGTCGGGGGACGACTGCAGCATTTTGCCTCCGCATGGACCACCCTGACTTCGGACTCCTGGGTACACGAGGTGGTGACTCGGGGTTATCACTTAGAATTTTCTTCCCCTCCACCTCACCGCTTTTTCATGTCCGGGCTTCCCCTAGATCGCCCAAAGCCCAAGCGCTCGGGGGGCCATCGACAACCTCCTTCGTTCGGACGTCATCATTCCGGTTCCGCCAGGAGAAAAATTCAAGGGCTACTATTCCAACCTTTTTGTGGTTCCCAAAAAGGACGGTTCTTCACGCCCGATCCTGGATCTCAAGGAACTCAATGCGTTCATCCGGCCGAGGAAGTTCAAGATGGAGTCTCTCCGCTCCGTCATTGCTGCGATGTCTCCGGGCCAGTTCCTTGCTTCTCTCGACATCAAGGACGCGTACCTGCACATCCCCATTTTCCCTCCCCATCAGAGGTTCTTGCGTCCAAAACCAGCACTTCCAATTTTCAGCCCTCCCGTTTGGGCTCACTTCAGCCCCGCGAGTATTCACCAAGATCATGTCGGTGGCCACGGCACTGATCCGGACTTCGGGGGTGTCCATCACTCCATACCTCGACGATCTTCTCATCAAGGCTCCGACCTTCTTAGCAGCCAAACAGGCAATCCAACTGACCTTAGACCGGCTGCAGGAGCTGGGCTGGTACATCAACCGCGACAAGTCTTCCCTATTGCCAAGTCAGTCGATGGTTTTTCTGGGGATGCTCTTCGATACACAGACACAGACGGTGTCTCTCCCGCTAGACAAGGTCCTTCATCTTCGCTCCTTGGTGCTGTTGCTTCTCTCGAGACCGAGGCACACGGCGAAGTTCTGCATGAAGGTCCTGGGAGTCATGGTGTCGACCATAGAAGCAGTCCCCTTCGCGCAATTCCATCTCCGGGAACTTCAATGGAACATCCTCTCGGTCTGGAAACGCAGATCCCTTCTTCAGGAGATTCGCCTATCGCACAGGACCAGGTTTCTCTCCACTGGTGGACTCTCTCCAGCCACTTGACCAAGGGCAGACCTCTCGGGGACCTGCGCCTTCTCACCACGGATGCCAGTCCGGCTGGGGAGCGGTCCTGGAGGGACGGTCAGCACAGGGTCTCTGGTCCTCCGCGGAGCGACGTCTCCACATCAATCTTCTGGAGATTCGGGCCATCCGCCTGGCCCTGTTCCACTGGCAGCCTCTACTAGCCGGTCAGGCGATCAGAATCCAGTCCGACAACGCCACAGCCGTGGCCTACGTGAATCATCAAGGCGGCACCAGAAGCAGGAGCGCTCTCAACGAGATCGGCCTCATCTTTCGCTGGGCGGAGACGCACCAGGCACATCTTTCCGCGATTTACATCCCGGGACTTCTCAATTGGGAGGCGGACTTTCTCAGCCGCCAATCCCTGGACCCGGGCGAGTGGTCCCTAAACGACATTTTTCTGCAACTCACCCAGAGGTGGGGCACTCCACAGGTCGACCTCATGGCCTCTCGTCACAACCGCAAAGTGCCCCTTTTCTTCGCACAATGCAAGGATCCACTGGCCCTAGCGGCGGATGCCCTGACGGCTCCTTGGGACTTCCGTCTCGCCTACGTCTTCCCCCCCTCTGCCTCTTCTTCCCCGAACCATCAAGAAGTTGCAGAGGGAGCACACTACTCTCATTCTCATCGCCCCCAATTGGCCTCGGCGCACTTGGTTCTCGGATCTAGTAAACCTATCCGTCGACGAGCCGTGGCCCCTTCCCGCCATCCCAGACCTTCTTCATCAGGGACCAATTCTTCACCCGGGCCCCGTCAACCTCCAATTGACGGCGTGGCTCTTGAGACCGCAATCCTAAAGAGAAAGGGATTTTCCGACGATGTTATACTGACCATAAGAGCGGCTCGCAAGCCCGTCTCCGCCAGGACTTACCACCGGGTCTGGTCCACTTATCAACGGTGGTGCCTGGCTCAGGGAGCGGATCTCCTTCGCTTCTCCGTCGCCAACGTGTTGGCCTTCCTACAGGAGGGGCTTTCCATGGGGCTCTCCTTGGGCTCTCTGAAATCCCAGGTCTCGGCCTTGTCTATCCTGTTTCAGAGGCGCCTTGCCTTCCATGCCGACGTCAAGACCTTCCTGCAGGGAGTGGCGCATGTTCGGCCTCCCGTTCGGTCCCCCGTTCCGCCCTGGGACCTTTCTCTGGTTCTCCGTTCTCTCCAACGGCCTCCGTTCGAGCCCCTGTCTTCCATTTCTCTTCAATGGCTTACGTGGAAGACTGTTTTTCTCATGGCCATCGCATCGGCTCGTCGAGTATCTGAGCTGTCTGCCCTTTCATGCAGATCTCCCTTCCTCCTTTTTCACGAGGACAGGGTGGTTCTCCGTACCATTCCTTCCTTTCTTCCTTTCATCTCAACCAGGAGATCACCATTCCCACCTTTTGCCCTTCTCCGTCCAACCCTAGGGAAGTGGCCCTCCATTCGCTGGATCCGGTCCGGGCCCTCAAATTCTATCTTCATCTAGTCGAGGACGTCCGCAAGTCCGACTCTTTGTTTCTCATTCCCTCTGGCCCGCGACAGGGTCTTCCTGCCTCCAAGGCGACCATTTCCCGCTGGATTACGCAGGCCATACAGAGGGCCTACACGGCTCGGGGACTATGCCCCCCAGCTAGGATCAGGGCTCATTCCACCAGAGGTGTGAGTACGTCCTGGGCTTTCCGGAACCAGGCTTCAGCTGAACAATTGTGCAAGGCTGCCACATGGACCTCTATCCATACCTTTGGCAAATTCTACCACTTTGATACCTTTGCGGCATCTGACACCCGCTTCGGTAGGAAGGTACTGCAAGCCGCGGTGGCTGGTTCCACGTCGGCCTCTACCTCCCACCCGTGATTCTTGGGACAGCTTTGGTATGTCCCCATTGTCCCTGTGTCCCCCAAGCAGACCAAGGAGAAAAGGAGATTTTGTGTACTCACCGTTAAATCTCTTTCTCTCCAGTCGCTTGGGGGACACAGGGCTTCCCTCCCTGGTGAGGCCTTCACCTGTTCTTTCAGACATGGTCTCTAGTACAACCTTTTTATGTATATAGTTACAGGCTTCACGTTTTTTGGTAACCTCCTGTTCCGTACTTTGGTACAAACTGAGCTGGCTCTGCCTGGGAGCTGGGGTATAGCAGGAGGAGGAGGGATTAGTTCGTTTTTTGTTGTGTCCTGCCTCCTAGTGGTGTTAGCTATACCCATTGTCCCTGTGTCCCCCAAGCGACTGGAGAGAAAGAGATTTAACGGTGAGTACACAAAATCTCCTTTTCTCAGAGGCCCCATTCCACACCAAAATCCTCAGCTCTTTATTTTAAAGGAACAGTTACACCAAAAAATTAGTGTTTGATAGTCATGAATATAATGTACTGTTGTGCTGCACTGGTTCTACTGGTGTTTGCTTCAGAAACTCTACTATAGTTTATATATTGGGCAGCCTTTCAAAGCTGAAAAAGGCATACACTCTGTAGCATTCGACGAGATTCTACTAAACATTTATCTACTTTGTATCCTGTGCTTGAATAGTTACATAGTTAAATTGGGTTGAAAAAAGACAAAGTCCATCAAGTCCAACCCCTCCAAATGAAAACCCAGTATCCATACACACCCCTCCCTACTTTCACACAAATTTACATTAATAAACAAGTTTAAAAACAAGGGATCTAGTACAGAGCCCTGTGGTACCCCACTAACAACGCTGGTCCAATTAGAAAATGTTCCATTTACCACCACTCTTTGTAGTGTATTTTTTAGTTCTCTATCCGGGTACAAACACTGTTTCAGGCCAACATTCCTTAATTTAACCAGTAATCTTCTGTGTGGCACTGTATTAAATGCTTTAGCAAAGTCTAAGTTAATCACATCCACTGCCATCCCAGAATCGAGGTCCCTGCTTCCTTCTCATAAAAAGAAATTAAGTTAGTCTGGCAAGATCTATTACGCATAAAATCATGCTGGCACAATAGTATAATGATTTACTATAAAGTCCAGTATCATATCCTTTAATAACCTGTCAAAAAGTTTTCCTACTACTGACGTCAGACTAACTGGTCTATAATTTTGAGGCTCCTTTTTTTCAAATAGAGGCACCACATTAGCAATTCGCCAGTCTCTCGGCACTATGCCAGACCTCAATAAATCCTGAAAAGTAAAGAGGTTTGGCAATCGCAGAGCTAAGCTCGCTAAGTACCCTGGGATGAATACCATCTGGCCCTGGACCTTTGTTTATCTTAACATGTTCTAGTCTCTCTTGAATTTCCTCATGTGTGAACTATGCATCATTGGGACTATTAAGAAGGAAACCTTCAATAACTGGTTCCTCATTTGCAAAGACGGACTAATTCAGAATCTGTGATTTATTTTGTTTTAATCAACCAGCTGACCCCCCCCCCCCCTCTGAAACTAAAGGTCCCACTCCTTCCTGCTTCATTTTTTTACTATTAACATATATAATAAAAAATTTGGATTGTTTTTACTGCTTGCTGCAATTTCCTTATAGCTTCTTTGCATGATTTATTGGCCTCCTTGTACCTTATAAATGATTCGGCTGTCTAACTTGAAAGCCTTAAAAGCACGTCTTTTCTTACCCGCCTCAACACCAACACTTCTATTGAACCAAAAGGGTTTTGCTTTGCAACGTCGTTCCTTGCTTACAAGAGGAATATACTGACAAGTATATTTATTAAGCAGCATTATAAAGACTTCCCATTTTTGTTCCGTGTTTAACCCTGTGAAAAGCATTTCCCACTTAATATGTTGCAGAGATGCCCTTATACTGTCAAAGTTTGCGCGTCTGAAATTTAGTGTTTTAGTTACTCCCTTATAGAATTGCTTCTGCAACAGAATCTCAAAGGAGACCATGTTATGATCACTATTCCCTAAATGCTCACCCACACAAATGTTAGAGATGAGTTCAGTGTTATTAGTTATTACAAGATCCAAAAGTTATTCCTAGTAGGTTCTTGAACGAGCTGGAATGTCATTCAGCTTATTTACAAATCTACTAGCTTTTTTGGCAACCCCATTACCCCAGTCAATGTCTGGATAATTGAAGTCACCCATAGCAACAACTTGACCCAGCTGTGAAGCCGCTTGTATCTGCAAGTGTAGCTGGGCTTCATACTCGACACTTATACGAGGTGGTTTATAGCATACACCAATGATAATTCTCTTTGTAACCTTTTGCCCAGTCAAAATCTCTACCCAGAGGGATTCTACACCCTCACCAGTGCCAGCTATGGTTATTTCTTTAGCGCATGGCTTTAATTCAGGCTTTACATACAAACTCCTCCACCCTCTTATATCCCTCTGTCCCTCCTAAAAAGGGTGCAACCATTTAAATTCACAGTCCAGTCACATGTTTCATCCCACCAGGTCTCAGTGATACCAATTATATCATAATTTTTAGAGCATGCAATTAATTCTAGGTCTCTCATTTTACCTGACAAACTCTGTGCATTTGCCAGCATACAGCGGAGGTTACTACTTTAACTTTTGAAATTTGCATTACTTAGTGGAGAATTATATGTTAAGTTAGCATTATTCTGTTTTCCTTGTAACAGAGGGACCTCCTTAACTAGTAAACTATATGCCTCCCCCATGACCCCTTACTAACCCCACTGCCCCGTCTACCCTAGCTTCCCCATAATTCTTTCTTATCCCCCCCCTTGCCTAGTTTAAACACTCCTTAGCCATTCTTTCCCCTAGCACAGTGGACCCCCATCCATTGAGGTGCAAACCGTCACGACTGTATAGGTTGTACCCCAAGGAAAAATCAGCCCAGTGCTCTAGGAACCCAAACCCTTCCTTCCTACATCAAGACTTGAGCCACGCATTTAGCTCCCTAAGCTCCCGCTGTCTTCCTAAACTTGCACGGGCAAAATTTGAATGGCTGCCCACATGGCTACACTGCAGCTTGTTATATAGACTAGAGATGTGTTTTTGACGCAAGCTCACCAGTTTTACCAGTAAAAGGCAATGGTATATTATATTGTCATTCCTTTAAAATAATTACATTTCTTTAGTATTATTGTTCCTTTAATGGGCTTGCTTTAGAGGCTGCTATACTAAGGGAAAAAGGTCTCTTGGACAAAGTCGCTTAAACCATGCTCAAAGCATGGAAACCATATACCTCCAAGATCTATCATAGAACTTGGAACTGTTCCTGCTGCACACAGCACCTGGTTTCCGATAATACAACATTCCATTGGTTCTGGACTTCCTTCAATCTGGCTTATCCAAAGGTCTACATATTGGATCCCCGAAAGCTTAGGTATCCAATCTCTCAGTATTCTTTCTCCATGTCTCTCCATGAGGATCTCTGGACATTCTTGCAGGGGGTTTCTCGAGTTGCCCCTCTTATCAGCATCTGGTTCCCCCTTGGGATTTAAACCTTGTTCTCAACGCACAGATGAGTCTCTAGATTCTGTGGACCCTTGTTTTCTTACGTGGAAGATGGTCTTTCTCGTGGCTGTCCATTTGGCACATATCTGAACTGGGAGTCTTGTCCTGTTCACCATCCTTCCTCCTTTTCCAGGAGGACTGCACAGTCCTTCGCACCACACCAAAAATTTCTACCCAAGGTAGAATGCGGAGATCATTCTTCCTTCGTTCTGCAACAGTCAGTAGAATAAAAAGGAGGGCTAAGCTGCATTGTTTAGATGTGTTTCGGGCCCTAAAGATCTACACCTCTTGCACCAAGTCCTTCAGACAGCTGCCTTATTTGTGATTCCCTCAGGTCCCAGGAAGAGTCTCCTGGCTACCCAGACCACTTTTGCTTGCTGAATAAAGGAAGCCGTAAGAAGTTCCTACCTTGCGCAGGAAAAAACACCTCCTCTATCACTGCAAGCCCATTCTACTTTTACAAGGCATATGGCATCTGCTGATCAGGTTTGCAAGGAGGCTACCTGGGTCTCCTTACACACCTTCACAAAATTCTACCAATTCAACAGAGGCAGCCTTCGGCTGTAATAGTCCTCCAAGCTGTCTTGCATAAACTCGAGGGATGAAAACATAATTTGCCTCTTTATAGGTCACTGGCAAGGCCTCATCTGGAGTATGCAGTGCAGTTTTGGGCTCCAGTCCTTAAGAGGGATATATAAATGAGCTGGAGAGTGCAGAGACATGCAACTAAACTGGTTAGAGGGATGGAATTTTGATGGTAGGCTGTCATGGTTGGAATTGTTTTCTCAGGGGGCTGCAGTATTCTGCCTCCTGGTGACTTTTAACCTCACTGTTCCGGCTCCCTTAAGACTGGAGAGAAAAGTATTTAACATTAGGTACATAAACGTTCCTTTTAGTGTATTTCATATGGATTATAGACTGAAGTGTTGGGGAACAAGTTGGAAAAAGTGTGTTTATTCTTTATGGTGTTTTTGCTGCAGATAATTCATGTCCAGATGACTTTTTGGAATTTTGTTTTTTCTACTTTGTGTACTATTATACTTTTAATTTGTTTGCTTTTTTTTTTCATTTTGTCTTTGCAGATTCCACAGCAGAGGCAAATTACCCTTCAACCTACTACTGCAGCTGGAGAAAGGGGAAGGTCAGCCACACACAAAAACAAATAACAATGTTATTAAAAATGTCTGGTTACAAGTGGCAATATTTTGGTCCCTATAACAAAATATAAATGAGACCATCCAGAAATCATTTGATGTAATGTTGTAATCCTGTAGGAAAATGTATACCCTTGACACTATTGCAGTTATAACCCATTTGGGGAATAACTATTCATGAAATATAATTTCATACCAAAATATAACTGTAATTGTTTAATAAAACAACCAATTTAAACACCCAGTTTTGCCATTTCTAGTGCGAACACTTCTGAACCTCCAACTGCAAACATCAAGCCAACTCCAAGTAAAGTGACTACGGCTGCTGTACCAGTAAACAAATCCACACCTAGAGCCAGCATTCGTCCTATGGTTACTCCTGCAGCTGTTTCTACACCAACCAGTACCCCAACAGCAACTGTAATGCCTACAACCCAAGTTGATCCACAAGAAGGTATGGACCAGATATAAAAAGTATGGTTATAGAATGTACATTTGGCAGACTGCGCACAAATTTCCCACACTTTCCCACACTCTCTAACTTGCATTCTTGAATGTTTACTGCTCTATCTTTCATATAAAGGTTCACATTTAAGGGAAGATAGTTTGTTTGAATGCTAGTATTATGAAGTAAGACTTGCTATTGTTCAACTTCAGCATTAATTTGTGGGGGTTTTTTTCCCTCCCTTAGTTCAATCTGAAGGACAAATGGAGCACGTTCCAGTTTTTGGGAGTGCTAGTGGATCTGTCCGTTCTACCAGTCCTAATGTGCAGTCATCCCTGCCTCAGCCAATCTTAACCTTACAGCAGCAAACACAAACTACTGCCTTTGTACAACCAACACAACAATCCCATGCCACTATTGAGTCCCCCACACAAGAGACCCCAGTGGAAATCGTCCAGAGCTCTCCAGTTGAGAGACCAACTACCTCATCGACATTTGGCACTTGTAAGTTTTTGATAGACTGAAAAATTATAAGTACTATATTTTCTCTATATTGTCATAACAAACGTGCCCACAACTCCGTGTTTTTGTTGCCGTTAGTTGCCAGCATTTTAAAGATCATTTTTCAAGCACACTGATGCTTAGTTCATGGTAAATGTAGATTCATCTAATCTAAAAGTGATCCTATACTATACCTTCAAGTATATGCACTTTCCAGGTTAGTGAATAGACTGGGATATCTTTGTTTTTGAAATATTACATTCTTTCCCCTTCGTAAGATGTTTTTCCCTGCAGTAAACCTTGCACGTGATGATCTAATAGTTTCCACTCATGAGGTCTGTTCGTTTTAGTATAAGTACTGCAAATCCCTTGTCAGTATGGACATATGGCATGAATTTTTCACAGTAGGAAAAAGTGTTCATCGAAGTGCATCAATAGAACATTGCATTTTTTCATATATTTAGATATTTGGCTAACCAGCAAAACAGCCACCACAAATGAGTAGCACTGACAACTCTCATAGAAATGCTACTTGTGATGTGAAATGTAGTGCCTAAAATGTTGTCTTACAGATTCTGCAACACCAAGCTCTTCAATTCCAAAGAGACCTCGAGAAGAGGAAGAAGATAGCACTATAGAAACTCCAGAGCAAATTGCAGATGATACTGACCAACAGCGAACTAAAAAACGGAAGGTTAGTTTGAGTTAATTCTGCATTTCGGCACTAACCCTATTGTACCCCAATCTGTGCACTTAGTTCTTTATTCCTCCGAGTATATAGAGGGCAAAGTTTCTATGCTTAACAGGTTCAGTATTGCTGCCATAGCAATGATATATTTTGCTCAAAACTCAGCCATACTAAAATGTTTTATAAATCCTTAACAGTTTTGTCTCATAACCCTTTAACAAAATTTGGACTATTGTCAGTTCGTACAGAGGTAAATGAACAGGGAGCTGTACCTGACTTAACTATATATTTTGTTCCTTTACTAATTTCCATTAGCCAAGTATTTTGGAAGGTATAGAGCAGGGGAAAAAGTATTGACGTGGCATGAAGTTTACACCAGATGTCTGTAACAATCAAAGTAATCCACACATACAAAGAACTCAAAACAAATTTAAGTCCATAAATTATGTGTAGTATGACACAGGGAATAAGTATTTAACATTCTTACTGAAATGTATTTAATACTTGGTGGAAAAGCCTTTTTTGGGGATGACTGCTTCAAGAATCCTCCTGTATGGAGAAACTAGTTGCATGCATTGCTCAGGTGTGATTTTGGCCCATGCTTCCACACATGGCTGGAACTAGGGCTAGGCGGAAGAGGCACATGCCTAGGACGCAGTGAAAGGGGGGGTGCCAGGCATGTACCTCTTCTGCTGCCAAACCCGTTAAGGGTCTTATCCCCTCACTGCTTTGGGGTAATCTGCTGTGTACGGTTTGGCAGTGCACGCGGCCAATTCTTCACGAGGCAGGGAAAGAACTTGCCAGCCAGGTTGCCTAGGGCGCCCAACTAGCTTGGCCCGCCTCTGTTTCCACACACTGTCTTCAAATCTTGAAGATTCCCGGGGGCCACTTCTATGAACTCTATGAACTCTAATCTTCAGTTATTTTCTGGAGGCAGAGCTCACTCGACTATTATATAGATAATTAATTAATTCATTCATTAATTAAATTAAAAAATACTCCAGAGGGGCCTTTTCCTAGGTCTAGTCATGCTTCAAAAGTAAAGCATTTAGCATGCGCCAAATGTCGCAAACGCCTACCAGCCAGTCATAAAGAACCGCTATGCAGTAGCAGTGCTCCACCTTCTTCGGCTGAGTCTCCTCTAGGGGCTCAGGAACCGCAAGAAACTGCTGAAACGATAGTCACTCGGGAGGATCCAATTTCTCGGACTCTCAGCAACTCTCTCTCAACCTCGCGTATCCACGGAACGTACACGCAGGTCATTGTGGCTAAAACTCTGGTCGGCAGATCTATCTTCAAAAAAGTCCCTTACCACACTTCCATTCAAAGGAGAACTTCTCTTTGGACCGGATTTAGATAAAATTATTAGCAAAGCTACAGGGGGTAAGAGCACTCTACTTCACCAAAATAAACCACGTTTAAATTTTCGCAAGGGACGCTTTTCGTTTTTCACTGAACACCAAGAGCACGAATTCTAGGGACTTTCAACCTCAGTCTTCCGGGACCAAAAAACAGTTCCAAAGTAAATTCAAGAGTAACTGGCAGAACAGCCGTAACCAGTCCAAACCCTTAAGACAATCATCTTCCGCATGACTACCAAGTCACTTCCGGTACACATCTACAGTCGGGCCAGGTTTGATCAGGATCCTTGGCTACAAAACATCGTATCCGGGGGGTATCAACTGGAGTTCTCTTCCATCCCACCTTCTTGTTTTTTCATGTCAAGAGTGCCAACAAACACCAGAAGGAGAAGCATTCTTCTCAGCGGTTCAAAATCTACTACGAGAAAAGGTCATTACTCCAGTTCCCCCCCAAAAAAAAAGATTTTGAGGGTTCTACTCAAACCTCTTTATTGTGCCAAAAAAGGACGGGTCCTTTAGACCAGTATTAGATCTCAAACAGATTAATACACTCATTCATCCATCCAGCTCGTTTCAAAATAGAATCCCTGAGGTCAGTCATCGCAAGCATGAAACTGAATGAATTTATGACGGCACTGGATATCAAGCACACGTATCTTCATATTCACATTTTCCAAATCCATCAAATACTTGAGATTTGCTTACCAAGGACTTCACTTTCAATTCGTGGCACTACCTTTCAGCCTAACTTCAGCACCGTGGGTTTTTACGAAAGGTAATGGTAGCAGCGGCAGCATCACTCAGGATTCAGGGAATATCCATAACTCCCTATCCTGGACGATATACTTCTGAAGGCACCATCTCGGCAAGAAGCGCAGACCAATCTGTCCCAAGTACTACATGTAGGTTGGGTGGTCAAAACTAGTTCCCAACCAAAGATTAAAATTTCTGGGGATAATTTTTGATACAAAGAAGCAAACTGTTTCACTGCCACCCGACCAGATAAACAACATTCTATCGTTAGTGCGTCGTCTCATGATGACAACTAATATTCCATCCAAATTTTCCATGAGAGTTCTGGGATCCATGGTAGCAACGATAGAAGCAGTTCCCTTCGCACAGTTCCAGCTCAGGGAATTACAATGGAACATTTTAACACAATGGAATCGCACAAACCTCTCTCAGAAAATAATTCTACTTCCCAAAACCAGAGTGTCCCTGACTTGGTGGCTTCACTACAGAAACCTGTCCGAAGGGAAAACTCTGTCAGATCCACAATGGCAGATTCTCACCATGGATGCCAGCCTAAAGGGCTGGGGGCAGTCTTTGGCTCTCTCTCTCGGCTCGAGATCTGGTCCGTGACAGAAGCTCAACTTCCGATAAATATTTTGGAACTGCGAGCGGTGAGAAGGGCTTTCCGTTACTGGCAACAATTAATGAAAGGCAGAGCCATTTATGTTCAATCGGACAATGCGACAACGGTGGCTTACCTCAATCACCAAGGGGGTACTCGCAGTCGCCAAGCACTACAGGAAGTAAGTCGCATACTGTCCTGGGCGGAAAAACACGACACCACCTTGTCCGCAATTTACATTCCGGGAATAGAAAATTGGGAAGCCGATAACCTGAGTCAACAGAAGTTGGATCCAGGAGAGTTGTCATTGAAACTGGAAGTTTTCATTGCAATGAAGAAAAGATGGGGCACACCAGAGGTGGATCTCATTGCCTCAAGAGCAAACAGGAAGGTTCAACATTTCGTCACGTTGCTGGGACCCCCTAGCTCTCGCAGTGGATGCCATGACGGCGTCATGGGATTTCCAGCTAGGCTATGCATTCCCACCTCTTCCTCTGCTACGCAGATTAATTTGACGAATTCAGAGGGATCACACAGTGATTCTAATAGCACCACACTGGCCTCGACGAGCATGGTTTTCCGAACTGATAAATCTGACCACAGAGGAACCATGGCCATTACTAAATCTACCAGACCTCCTATCTCAAGGCCCCATAGTACATCCCAACTCGAAGTACTAAAGCACAACGTTTTTTTCTTCAGAGGTAATCAAAACCAAGGAAGCCAGTCTCCTCTAAGACCTACTGCAGAGTATGGCATTGTTTCAGAAATTTGGTGTGCGTAGCAAGGGATATCCTTTTATTTCTGTTCAGTTCCTAGAATTCTGGAATTTCTTCAGGATGTGCTAGACAAAGGGCTGTCTCCGGCCTCTCTAAGATCCCAGGTATTGGCACTATCTATTTTGTTTCAAAGTAAACTGGCAATGCGGACATTCACACCTTCTTACAAGGGGCAACTCATATTGTTCCTCCGTACAGAGAACCACTTCCTCCCTGGGACCTCAACTTGGTCCTTAGGGCTCTTCAGAGTCCACCATTTGAACCCATGGCTTTGATTCCTTTGGCATGGCTTTCTTGGAAGGTGGCTTTTCTACTAGTAATTTCTTCAACTCGTAGAGTATCAGAACTAAGTGATCTCTCATGTTAACCACCCTTCCTGATCTTTAATCCAAGCGGTTCTACCCACCATTCCTTCGTTTGTGCCCAAGGTGGACTCAGAATTCCATATCAACCGGGACATCACGGTGCCATCGTTCTGTCCTAAACCGAGTTCACCAAAGGAAATTGCTCTTCATGCTCTGGATCCTGTGAGAGCCATAAAATTCTACCTGGAGAGAACTAAAGATTTCCGCAAATTTTATTCTCTTTTCGTCGTACATTCTGGAATACACAAAGGACTTCCAGCATCAAAAACCTCCATATCTAAATGGATAGGAGAAGCCATTCGATGCGCCTATTTGCTAGAGAGAGAACTCCTCCAGTACTCATGAGGCCCATTCCACGAGCGGTATTAGCACTTCTTAGACCTTTAGAAATCACGCCTCAGCCAAACAAGTTTTCAGAGCCGCTACATGGTCCTCAATTCACTCTTTTACAAAATGTTTTTGCGGCATCGGATGCACACATCGGCAGGAAGGTGTTACAGGCCACGTAAGTTTAAAGACTTTGCCCTCGCTTCCTCCCACCCTAATCTTTGGGACAGCTTTGGTATGTCCGCATGGTCCCTGTGTCCCACAATATCTGCAAGAAAAAGAGATTTTGTATTACCGTACTCACTGTTAAATCCTTCTCTTCAGCAGTCTGTGGGACACAGGGCCTCCCTCCCGGGAAGTGACTCCTCAGACTCTTTTTCCCATTATTCAAGTGTTTATTATTGTATATAGTTATGTGAGATTAAATTCTCCTTCTTGGTTGTCAAAACTGAGCTCCCCTATGGTAAGAGGGTATAGCTGAAGGGGGAGGAGTCGGCTCTTCTTCTAGTGTCCTGCCTCCTGATGGTATAAGCTAAACCCCCCCATGGTCCCTGTGTCCCACAGACTGCCAAAGAGAAAAGGATTTAACGGTGAGTAATACAAAATCTCATTTTTGCCATAAAGTATTTGCAAAATGCTTTTACATTACCTTTCTGATGTCCCATGTTCCTGTATGAGGTAGGCTGCCATATTTGTGCAGCAGCAGTCTGTTGGCATTAGAAACTCTAACTCTTAACTGCGCACATTCTTGGACAAAAATACAAAGTCTCTTTAAAGGGGAACTCACACTAGCAAAAAAAAAATTTTTTCCAGCACAGGGTGTTATAAGAATAATTGAAAATACTACACCATATTTTGTTGTTTGCTTTCTCAGTTTGCTTTAGGCACTGTTCCACAAGAAAGTATTGGTATATTTTTTTATTAGCAATATTTTTCTTTTTTGCGACATTTTTGTATGCAGCTAAGAGACTGAAAAAGAACGGCAGGAGAGAGACATTCTAAAGGGCTAACTAAGTTTGTTTGTATATTGTTTTATATAACATTAGAAACTCTGACAGACTGAAATGGAACAGTCAGGTTGACAAAACAGTCAGCTTTAGAAACTTCAACTAACGATTACTTACAAACCTCAGCAAAAAACGATCAACATGACCTATAGGTAAATCTTAATGTACATTTATATTTTAAAAAGTAGATTTTTATTGTCGGTATCATGTTGAGTACGTCTGTAGCCAATGCCATCAGTATGTTTTGCAACAACAAGGTTGCAACGGTCTCGGGAAAGCTTTGCTTTTACCCATCATGAGATGCTTCTTTTTGAAATACCTTGGTAATAAGCAACCTTTTTATAGGCCATCAATTACGACTAAACCAGCTGATATAAATTTGCACTAATAGGTCCGTATTTAGAAAGCAATTCTACCCTCTATTAATGCAATTAGACCAGAAAACTGATTAAATAGGTCCGTATTTAGAAAGCAATTCTACCCCCTATTTAATCAGGTTTCTGGTCTTTGTATGTATTTTTGCACCTCCTGTTCTTCATTTGTTCAATACATCATCTCTGTGTCATTCCACTTTACTACACATAACTTAATTTATGGACTTGTTTGTTTTGAGTTGTGTTATGTGTGGATTACTTTGGTTATTACCGACATCTGGTGTAAATGTCATGTCCATAGCCCCATTAGAAATATATTTACTCCGAAAGTGTTTTTTTTTTTTTTTTTTTTTTTTTCACTGCTTTACATATAAATCTAGGCTTATATGTAGTAAGTTCCTTTTTTTAAAGAAAGATGGTATTGTTAGACTTGAATATTTAACAAAAGTATACGGAGCAGTGGTATAAGGAGCAGTAGCAGGTTCTTGGGAATCTAAGTGGAGTGCAATAGTCAAAAGTGTAACTAAACTGGTGAAAGTGACGTTTGTATTTTATTTGTTAGGAGGAAGATATAGAAGAAAAAACCGAAACAGAAGCTGTTATCAACACGGAGGATGCCCTCCACATTCTAACACAGGTATGTGAAGTTCAAATAAGTAAAGATTTTCTCAAATACAGGCTCTTGCCACTGGGCATTTAATGGGTTTTGTTATTCTCTTTTATTTGTTGCCAGAATTTGTGTTGTATCCCCCATTTAGTGTGCACAACAGTTGTAGAGCCTGAAGAGATATGACCGTTAAGGTCCTTATTCTTTCCCAGTCCAGTTGTCTTTCCTGCTCTCCATAGAGGATATGCATAATACTCTCTAATGAACCAGTCTATATTATTATTTTACAGCTATGTGATCTGTTATCCAGAAAGCTCCAAATTATGGGAAGGCCGTCTCCCATAGACTTACATTTTAATCAAATCATTCAAAATATATTTTATATTACCTTTTTCTCTGAAATAATAAAATCGTTTTTTCTACTTGAACTAAGATATAATTGATCCTTTATTAGGTGGGGCAAAACAGTTCTTTTGGGTTTATTTAATGTTTAAATGATTTTTTTAGTAGACTTAAAGCATTCCTTACACTGAAAACCCCAGGTCCCGAGGATTCTTGATAATAGGTCCCATACCTGTATATTTAATAGCGAAACCTATATAGATAGTGTGTTTCTTCAAGGGTACTTGGATAAAAGAACCTACCTACATAGGTAGGCCTACTACTAGTTTTTTGGTGTAGGGTCTAGACTAAACCAGAATATGGTCAGGAAAAAAAAAAATATTTCCAGTGTTGGTATCCCTTTTCTGTGCTCCCAGACCGTTTCTATTCATTCAGTAGACAGTGACAGATGGAACCCTCCTTTGGTTCCTTGCCGTTATATATTGGTTTTTTTTTTTTTACTTCTGTGTGCTAGAGCTTAATGGTGGTAGGTCCTGAGTTCATCACTTGCTAGTCTCTTCTGACCTGTTTTAACTTATGGTGCCAGAATCCTCTAATATAAAAACAGAAATACTTTAAGTATAAAAAATGATTCTATCTGGACCTAGATCTGGTCCAGTTTGCTACTAACCACTTTACAGAAGAAATCTTTATTTGTTAACCTATTTCTTTAATAGATTTGTGAGCTTCTAATAGCTCCTCAGAAGTTTTTTTTCACATTATTGGGTATTAAGAATTTTTTTGCATCATGGTATCTTTTTACACATCTGTACTGCATCACCGTTACTCCATTCTTGTGGCACAATTCTTAATCAATAGGAATCATCCGTTAAACTTCTTGATCAGAACTATTCTACTTATTTATACAAGATCCCTGCTTAGATGTGTAATTTGACATGCTGAAACCTGTGTGTTATGCAGAGTTATGTGCATCCAGTTGTAAAACATGAGCATATTGCAATTACCCACTAAATGTCTTAATCTCTAGTAAAGTCATGGAACTCCTCAATGGCTCACGATATATATACATACATATATGCATACATAAATAACATTTATTTTTATAGTGTAGCAATATGGAATTTCCTCTGGAGGAAGAAATTGTGGAAAGTCCCATCCAAACAAGTCAAGTTATTGAAAGTCAAGCCCCTGAGCAATTGCAAAACGTTCAGTCCACTCAAGACTCCCTACAAGACACCCCACCGAAAAAAACTCACAATCTGGTTATTGTAATAAGCGATGAGGAAAATGAAGATGAACAAGAGGTACCAATGGGTTATGATCAGTGTTAAGATCTCCAGTGTGACTTTGATCCATACTTTTATAGTAACCACACAGAGTAGCATTCATTTGCACACACCTCATGAGAGTTGTAAATGTTGATAGATTCTTGGCTTGGAAAATGTGTATATTGTAGATGATGAAGACAATCTGCTGCTTGGTGTCTTAATAGTAAACTCGTTATATATAGAAACTTCTGAAATTGGCGATTTCCTCTGCAGAATTTATTTTACTGGCTTTTTGCGGTTATAAATAGCCAGGATTTTGAATTAAATTAAAACTAAGCTAGCATTTTATCTAAGGGAATTGCACTAGTGATGTGTGGGTCGGGATTTCCCCGACCCACCCTATCTTGGCCCACATCCGACTTCCGGGTTACTTTTATAGACCCGCGCCAAACCACCCCGCCGATGACATCAGAAAAACGGCAGGGCAAGCAGGTGCAGCGGCTATAAAAGACTTAAGTCGGAAACAGGCATTTGACGAAGAAGCGTTTGAGGTTAGCCCGAACCAGGTAAACCCATGGGTGTCGGGCTGGCCCGCACATCACTAGATTGCACCCTAAAAAAATGAAGCTTTGCCTAATTAAAGAAAACCTGTTTCTAAGCATCTTTCCTATACACATGAATTAGTTTTTCTGTTTTTAAGTAATGCTATTGAAAGCAGAGTTTCTGTGCCTAGCTATTCTCTGCATTGATGGCTCAGACTGTGGAAAATGAATCCCTCCGAGTGCCACCCCGCCGGCGATTTATGTTTTAGCTGGCGGGGAGGCAGGAGAGGCATTAGAAACAGATTAGTCGCACAAGAAGAGCAGATTTGTCGCCGGGCGACTAATCTCCCCGAATCTGCCTGTTTGCCCTGACCCTAAGAGCTGAATTACACTCGAAATTTGGCTTTTCTAGTGCAGAGAGCGCAATTGCACTCTGGTATCGATGTGGCTCCCCTGGACCTCCGCCAGCTATGTTTAGGTAACTGGGGGTGGCGGCATAGGGGATGCCGCCTCAGACGACTTTAACACTATAATCACCCCTGTTTAGCAATTACAATCTTTAAGCAATTTACATTCGTAGACTGCTTAAACAGATCTGATTGGTCGATGTGGCTAACAACACTGGCTTATGCTTGAGCAAATAAGCCCTTTAAGTATCTGCATCCAGGTAAAGTTATTGATTGAACTGAGGCCATCTAAAACAGTATTAAAGACAATTCCATCTTTACAGAACAGCAAAATCGTGTATAGTTGTTTCTATTTAAAAATGTCCAGGAGGATTTATTTGTGAATGTGTGCCCACAGAATAACATAATGTTTCCTGTACGGGCTGGATAAAGGGCTATATAATGTGACCAATATGTTAATTTTTACAGTTCTTAGTTTTTCGTGTGTTGTTTTATTTTGTCATTTACTGTAGTATTAAAAGACATGAATATTTGATGCTCTTTCTCCCACCCCACTCCCAACCCCCCACCATTACTAGAGCTTTAAAAGTTACTTGTAAAAGTATTCTGTATGCTTTAATTAACATGTTCCTCTTTGCATGGCCAGGGTTATGAAGAAGAGGAGCAAGAAGATGAAGAGGAAGATGAGGATGACGCTGGCATAGGGGAAGGGGATGATAGCAACGAAGAGACAGGCAGTGCAGATGGCAATGAAGATTATGAAGGAGATGATGCTGAAGTAAGTGATGGCAAGATGTCTTTTGTAAGCCATATATAAACTTGAAAAAAAAAATCTGCAAAGCTGAATATTTTTAATTTGGCGTTTTGTGGGTTCTGCCGCAGCAAGCAAGGCTTCATTAATGGAGGCGGAATAAGGAATTGCTTGTTTTATTTTGTTTGCAGGAAGCTGATGGTACAGATCCTGATACTGAGACAGAGGATAGCATGACTGCGGGAGAAGGCAACCAGAGGGCAGCAGATTCACAGAATATTGGTATACACAATGTCTTTTTATCCCTTCCCATAGATATCTGCACCTACTAAGTACTTTAGTTTTATATAAGTAAAATATTGTGACTATAAGCGGAAAATTGTCTTGAAATATTAAGCCAAAATTGTAGCTGGGAAAAATATTTACTGCAACTGCCAGGACCACCATAATATTCTAAATTAATTAAGCTACAGTATTCAACTGTACTAAAAATAAGCACAGCCCTAAGCTTTGGTGCTCATAACGAAGTATGAAAGTTGTGGCATGGCAAATGGTTTAACCATTAAGTGTCGAGATGCATTCCACTAATAACGTGTGCTACTTGGCCTCCTAAATTCCTTAAATATTCTATATTTGAGCCCATGTCCATAGTGTGTTTGTCTCACAGGGCTTGCTATTAAATACTTTCTTAATTTTATTATATTAAATTCGTTCTAGCTAAAGGCTATATAAGGACCAAGACAGACCAAATCACATAGTTCATTCATCACAGTTAAGGGCAACATAAAGAAAAGTTTGTGAATTTTGAAGCCAAATTCAAAGTCTCAATACATAATTTGCCACAGGTCTTTAGAATATTCAGACTTTAATAGTCAGAGATCATAAATTAAAAACATACATTAACGACCGCCTCCTGTCACAGGGCTCAAAACACTTTAAAGGGGGTAGGAGGGAAAGCTTAACAAGGCAAGTGAGGCAGGTTTAAATTGTGACCCTTAACCTAGATTTACCTACCCAGGTCTGCACTGATTAAAAATGCCTAGCATTCAAAAGGGATATTTGGAGATAAACTTTCTGTTAGTATTAAAGTTCCTCTAGCTCTACTGCACTTAAAATTTCTCAATCTGTTCTATTTCTAGTTTAACTGTTGTCCTTATCTTGCAGGGGATTCTGGTGTAGTTACCGCAGAATCCACATTCTCTCAAGAAACAAGAGAACAACCTTCATCGGCTTCAGACAGGCAAGGCCCCCGGCCTCCACAGTCCCCTCGAAGGCAAGCCCACCCTCCCCGACTGACAATCCTTGCTCCACCACAGGAGCTGGGACCACCACCAGCACAGGTATATGTATATTCTTCTATAAAGCTAGCATTTTAAAATGTATGAACATGTGGCAAAACAGCAATTCTCCGGTTTCTCATAGAAATTACTCTTAGAACCAGGGAAGCATTTGCCTGTTACCTATGCTGTGGGGTGGCAAATAATTGAGGGATTTTGTGTCCTCCAAATCAGAGTGCAGTTTTGGATGGTTTTTGAGAAATAATTGTTTATACACCAAAAATCTGATAAAAAAAAAAATTGTAGTAAATACAAATAAAATGTTGTGCTGCACAAGGCCTTGTATATGCCCTTGAGGAATCTAATTGGAAACTTTTGCTTACTAGTTTGCTCTTAATGTAATACTAGTTCTGTTAGAACCTTGCAACCTTTACCTTAAGTCTACTGTTTTCTGTATGTACAAATTAGTATTTCTTAAACTGTATAGTGTGAGCTTTAGTGTGATGATGAAGCTGCATGATCAAAACAAAGTGTTGATTGGTTGCAGTTCGTAACCGCGTTTAGTGCAGTTCTGCACCTATTTTAGGCACCTTGTCTATAAAGACTTGGTAACTAAAGTTATCTTTACAGTATTTAACAATTGGAGCATGTCTGGTTAATATGTAACTTTCCGTTAACTTATTTTTCTGGCTTCCATGTTTAGAGGATTCCAGTGGCGCGCAGACAATCCGTGGGACGTGGCCTTCAACTCACACCTGGTGTAGGGGGCATGGTAAGCAAAAAAAGTGAATGTACCAGTTTTGTGAAAGTGTAGTGTCACATTATCTATGTGGCAAACTTAGTGTTCCTGTAATAGTTTGGTTCAGCACTTAGAGGGTGGGGGGGGGCCTGTTAATGGGGTTGCCATTAAACTCAGTGGCAGACTGGTTATATGGCTAGAGCGTATAAAGTGCTATCTGAATCCAATTGTCTGAATTTTGTAATTTAAAAGAAAGTAAGTGACAGCCCTCTGGCACACAGGCTGTTGTCTGCCACTCTGAACAAAATATCCCACTCACTTTTTCAGCGTCTTGTATTGTGCACCGCCTGTATCTGAGTGCAAATCGGCAAAGATTTAATTTTTTTTTTTTTTGTTTGTTGCAGCAACACTTTTTTGATGAAGAAGACAGGACAGTGCCTAGCACACCCACACTTGTGGTACCACATCGGACAGATGGCTTTGCAGAAGCTATTCAGTAAGTAACAGTTTGCCCTTCAAAACAGGAGGCATATTATGCTAATTTCAGTATTTCACATCTTTTGCATTCATGTTATAGGACCATGAAACCAGGTTTCCATTTGCTGTTAAAACAGCCTTTTTCTTACCTAGATTGTGTGATACAGGCATCATAGGGGTGAAGATGTATAATGGTTGCTAAACTATTAAGTGACAAACTCCTGCTCAGAGCTTCATCCCCCTGTCAGCCTCCTGCTATGCTATGATCGGTTTTCTTTTTAATGTCCTGAGAAGAACAAAACACTAGGTGGCTCTGGAGCAGTGGTTCGGATGAACCTAAAAGCCATGCCACCCTGGGGCCAAATTATTTCAGTATAGTTACTTCGATAAGTAAGGATTTGTACCATAAATGCCTACCCCTTTCCAAAGGAGACCAATATTCCACCCCTAGCAATTTCCAACCAATCTTCTCCCCTGAGATTTTTTTTCTCTCCTCTTCCCACTTCCTTGGGTGTGTAGGGCATTGTGCTCCATGCACCTTGTCTGGGCGTGCTTCATTATTTATATAATCTTTTTGCTTGTGATGCACAGTAACTATTATGAGTGAGGGGTTCTTTGCTTCTAAGATGGTGGTCACAAGCATTAACGTGTGTATATAACATTGTGAGAGATTCAGAAGGTAATGGTGGAGAGATCTGATAATGGTAAAGCTCAATGTGAGTGTTTTCTTCTCCATTAAGTAGTCTATACAAAATCTATGTACAGTAATTATTCATGTTACTAGAGACAGACCTTTTGTGTTTTTATTCAGTTCCCCACAGGTAGCAGGTGTCCCCCGTTTCAGATTTGGTCCACCAGAAGATATGCCACAAGCTAGCTCTAGCCATTCGGACCTTGGCCAACTTGCCTCTCAAGGAGGTATGTCTGTTAATCGCTTTGAAATGCAAAGCCAAATTAGCATTGCAGGAACTCGAGAACATACATAGGCCAAAAAGCTTAGAGTGGTTTGTTTATATGGAGTTATTATGCAATCGACACATTTCCAGAATTTTTTTTCTTGATTTCTACCATTAAACAGTGTTGCATGAAAAAATACATTTTGGATTTATGGTGCTGTAGAAAAAAAAATAGAACAATTTCAATGAAGGAATTGTTCAGTAAAAAACAGAGAATTGGTCCAGCGTATGAACACATTTGCAAGGCACTGCATATATGTTAATGTCCCCTACAAGCCAGATGGAGATTATTTACGTCATCCAGTGAGGTGACGCCACTGAAATGTCTTCGATCAAAAACATATGTAACTAATCACAATTGCTTAAAGTCAATAAATCACATTTAAAAAAAAAAAAATCCAGGCCATTGTTCAGGGGTCCCCAACCTTTTCTGGCCCGGGGACCGGTGGACTGCAGCAGGGGGTCGGGAGGGGTTAGCATCCAATTCTGGAGCGCCGGCGTCCAATTCGGGCGCACCGCGTTAATTGTCCCCTACGCTTGGCGGCCCAGCTGAAGACTGTACTGGGCTGCGGCCTGGCAGTTGGGGACCCCTGCCATAGTGTACCCCTGTACCTGCTTTACATTATACCCACTGTTTTAATATAATCGGTTCTGTTTCCTGTTCAGGTTTAGGAATGTATGACACCCCCCTTTTCCTTGCGCATGAAGAAGAGTCAGGTGGTCGCAGTGTTCCAACAACACCACTGCAGGTTGCTGCACCTGGTATGCACACTTGTTTATCAGTTTCTGTGAACTTCCTTTCATGTATGTCAACCCAGACTTTTCAGAGCTGCCATGCTGAATCACACCCACAACCCAGCAAACTTCTGTGCCTATATTTTCATCTTGTAAGCTGATACGCACGACTGGTCACGATAAGGGAAACTGTCAGGATTTCCATACATCCTCTTTTAGGTTCACCTTTGCAAGTGTGTTCCAGGGTCTACCCATCAACTGAATGGGGACTTTGCATTGCTGCACATGCCTTTATTTATTCCAGATTAACATCCTTCATTGCTCATCCAGCCATCAAATAGCAGACTTTGGGTTATACTACTAATAGTCGGTGAACTGCTTGACCCCAGAGTAAATCCTACTACTAGCGCATGGAGTAAAGGTCACCATACCTGGCAGATATAAGCTGTGGCCCCTTAACACTGAGTTGGCAGCTTGTCTGCCCATGTGTGGATCCATCTAATGGACGTACTCAGTCCATATCTAGTAAATTAAATAATTCGGAATAGCATAATCCCAACGTGTGGCTGTCTTAGTTCTGTAGATGTGGAAGAGAAGCCAGATTCCTGTGACATGCAAACAAATCTCATTTTAAACTACCTCTCCGAGCCCACATGCAGGGGGGTATATGCACCACTCCTGATAGGTACAACAGAAATTCTTTATTTGTATCTTGTACAGGAGGGTGTCATATACCTTTTCCCCTTCTATAGAGGAATTTACAAGGTGTTGTGGCATAACTTGATTCAGACGGTGGCCAACCATTAATATCCCTCTTTGCACCAGGAATCATTTTTTTTCCCTACTGCCTGCTAATACACACAAATCTGTTATAGAGCAGCTCAGGGTATAATGACATGATAACCATATAAGCTGCTGAAAGGGGGGGAAAGGATAACTTTGCAGTTTGAGCGTCTCCAAATGTTTCTTAACCCACTAAACTAGAGAT
The DNA here is from genome assembly GCF_017654675.1 of Xenopus laevis. Lineage (NCBI taxonomy): Eukaryota > Metazoa > Chordata > Amphibia > Anura > Pipidae > Xenopus > Xenopus laevis. The sequence continues at coordinate 98,798,707 of NC_054378.1, forward strand.
GCACCAAATCTGGGATTCGGCAGGATTCAGGCTTTTTCAGCAGGACTCTGATTCGACTGAAAACGTCTCTGGCCGAACCAAGTCCTAATTTGCATATGTAAATTAGGGGTGGGAAGGGAAATCACGTGACTTCAACACAAAACCAGGAAATTGCATATGCAAATTAGGATTCGGACAGTATCAAATAGTGGATTCGCTGCATCCCTACACTAAACTACTATTGCTTATTAATAATTTAGGTCTTGTATAAAAAAGCACTGCAACGTTCATGCTGTATTACTAATTAAACAAAAATGAAAGCAAACTGCAGTAGTTCTGTGATGTCACAGAATCCGAGCCTGTCATTTTACCATTTCACCTGATTTGTTTCTCTCCTTGCAGTCTCCGTCTTTGCTGAGAATCCAGCTGCTGATACTTCCGATCACGCCTCACAGTCTGTTCCAATGGTGACAACATCCACTGGGAATGTTCCTACATCTGTGGACTCTGGAGCTGCTGATGAAGGGGATGAAGTATTTGTGGAGGCAGAATCTGAAGGGTATGAAGCCTTTCTTCGTTGTGTAATCTATCTTTTTACTGCATGAGTACTTAAAGCAGATTTATTGCCACTATTTCTAATCCTGCTCTGGGTTTTAGGCAAAAAAACATGCAGGTGGCAATAGTGAATTTTTACTCCAATTAGATTTTTGATAGCCAGCGCTAATTGGTTTTAATAGCTCCTTAATTGCACATGGGTCTTTCGGTGGCTGTGGTCATCCCATTACGAACAACCGTTGGTGTTTATGAACAATTTGCCTGCAATAGAGTGTCCGTGTGGTCAAGTCTAAAAGATTCCCATTTGCAGATACCGTATATACTCGAGTATAAGCCGATCCGAGTATAAGCCGAGGTACCTAATTTTACCTACGAAAACTGGGAAACTTATTGACTCTAGTATAAGCCTAGACACAACTACAGCCCTGTCTCCCAGCAGCGCACATTCCGCCAAAGAGACTCCCCCAGCGATCAACCGGACTTCTTTGCAAAGTTGATGGTGACAGAGAATTGTGCAGAGAGTGCTGTGTGATATTGCCATCACTGTTAATCTTTCGTATAACCAACAGAGGGTGCTGTGTGATATTGCCATCACTGTTAATCCATTATACAACCAACAGAGGGCGCTGTGTGATATTGCAGTCACTGTTATTCTTTCATATAACCAACAGAGGGCACTGTGTGATATTGCAGTCACTGTTAATCTTCCATATAACCAACAGATGGCGCTGTGATATTGCAGTCACTGTTATTCTTTCATACAACCAACAGATGGCGCTGTGTGATATTGCAGTCAGTTATTCTTTGATATAACCAACAGATGGCGCTGTGTGATATTGCAGTTACTGTTATTCTTTGATACAACCAACAGATGGCGCTGTGTGATATTGCAGTCACTGTTATTCTTTGATATAACCAACAGAGGGCGCACTGTTATTCTTTCATAAAACCAACAGAGGGCATTGTGGGATATTGCAGTCTCTCCCCAAGTGAACTGTTAGTATAGGAATGATTAAAAGTGACTGCAATCTCAGCTACTGCCCGCTGACCCGAGTATAAGCCGAGGTAGACTTTTTCAGCACATTTTGGATGCTGAAAAACTCGGCTTATACTCGAGTATATACGGTAAATGTGAGCGCTCTTTTCTCTTGCCTAGATTGGGGGACACAGGCACCATGGGGATAAAGATCCTGCAGCTGGAGAGCAGACACTAAACAGTTAAATGACTCCTCCTCCTGCTCTGGGCTTTATCCCCTGCCTACTTCCTGTTCTCCTCAGTTTTATTTTAGTGTCCTCAGAAGGAGGACTGACACTAGTGGCTCTGGAGCAAGTGGTTAGGATACTTTCCAAAAACCATGCCACACAGGGGCCAAGGTTCTCTTTCTAGAGCCCCTCCAGCCTAATGGTTATTTTTAATGCCCACTGCCTTCCCGCTCTACGGAGGTCTGCAGGCTAAGCTCCACTGATCCCTGGGGGTTCCGGTTCCCGCTCCACGGAGGCTGCACCGACCCATTATCACAGGGATCCACCTCGGGCACTTCAGGCTGGCATCAAGGGTAAGTAGTACACCCTCCATCAAAGGTAAGTAGTACACCCTCCAACTCACCCCAAATGGCTTCCTCAGGCAGTGGGGCCGAGGATCAGTTGGTGACCTTACTGCCCCTGCCTGCCTGCCAGCCAGCCACCCCACCCGCCTGCCTTACTGGCCATCCGCTGCCCCCTACCACTTCTTTTCCCACCATATTCACCTTACTTTTGCTTCTCTCAGTCTCCTCGTGGTTTCCCTTGTCGAGAACTGATCTCGGCCGCCATCTTGGATCCCGCGGGATTTCGCGGCCGCCATCTTGGATCCCGCGAGATTTCGCGGCCGCCATCTTGGATCACGCTGCACTTCGCGGCCGCCATCTTGGATCACGCGGGATTTCGTGGCCGCCATCTTGGATCGATGAGGTTGTAGCTGGCCATTCTTACAACCGCTTCTCTATCCGGTGCCATCTTCCTCCCCTGTCCCTTTTTTCACGGAATAAAGTGTACATCCTAAGACCTGTATGCCTCTTCTGACCTTGTCTAGGCATATTAGGTGGATACTAAAATTCTTCCCTTCCATAGCAAACCATTCCTGCCTAACACTAGTCAGTATTCCCTCCCTTCTGGAGAGGGGATTCCAAGATTAGGGCAGGTACAGTGGAACATCACCCTGTTACGGTGAATCATGGAGATACTAAAGCAAATAAAAAAAAAAAAAAAAAAGATTAAATAAATAATTATGCTGATCACTATTATCTTGATCTGCACATTATTGTCCTATTTTGCCTGTCTTATGGCAACTCTGGTTTCCAAATACTTCCACTGACCCTGTTGAGGCCCACCCTTCCCCTGCGAGCAGCCCTTCGGCTATGGCTCTACTGTCCAGCTCTGTATCAGCTACGGCAAAACAATTGAGCTCGGACTCCGAATGGTACACGCCTTATCTCTCCTACTACAGAGTTTGGCATGGTTACCGGAGATTATGGATAGAGTCGTGGAATATCTATCTACTTCCCAAGGTGATCCTCCCCTATGGTCAAAACACCATTCCCACTCCTCTCCAGATTCCATGGACAGCATGGAAGAATATTAAGGGAGAGAAGGGCGACTTATCAAGGGAGGACTCTGATCCAGACACTCCCTACCCTAAAGGGAGGTCGATGGACCCATACGGGCAGTCGAAGCATTAGTCCTTAGCATTCAGGACAACCCATCCACTGCGGTTCATGGCAATCAACCGCTTCACATGGTTGACAATTCAAATTCCAAAGGAAATCCTCTTAGGTTTTCCAGCCTAGGACCAGTTGGCAAAAATTGCCAAATCTCAATGGACGACACAGACCATAGGGTCCAGCTTTCAGAGACTGTATAGACCTTGGTCTGCCCCTCCAGCAATGCTCGCTTCGGCAGCACGTATACAAAGATTGGAATAATGCAGAGATAAATGGCATGGCCTCTGCGCAAGGATGACACGCAATTGTGAAGTCTTCCATAAGGTGGACCCCCCTGGAATTACATTTTCCCGAACACCACCATCCTGGTGGCTAATGCGTCTGCCTTCTGAAATTCCCTTGATAATTAAAGGGCTTCTGCAAGGCTATATTCACTGACCCAGTTACAGCCATCTTCATTACACCTGTATGGTTGGAGCTAGATGCCAAACTTACTGGGTCAGATGTTTCACCACCAACCAACGTCTCTCAAAGGGCCGATGTGGTCACATATATAGATATATCGTGACACCGCCCTAGACACCGCTAAAATTATTGTGCTGACGCTTCTGGCACTCAGTTGTTACATGGTTAAGACCTGGTCAACTAACTTCTAGGATTCTGGGTCAGTCTGCGCCTTCCCAGGAAAACCACTTCTGAGCAAAGTTAGACCAGACTAGCGCTTAAGTGATGGGTTGCAAAAGCACTCTTCTACCAAATCAAACCTCTGTACCCATCGCTTCCACGTAGACAACCTTTTTCGTCCTTCTCGCCAAAGTCATGGCTCTTGAGCACAGATGGTAAACCCACAGCCGGCAGTTGGACCCTAATACTCCTTCTCACAGAGTTCTTCCTGGTCTTCGACCAAGAACACTACTAGACTTGTCCAGGACAAATAACTACACCGCTGAAGGTGTACTCGCCTCTGAGGTCATTCCTTAGGAGGCTGACTAAAGCACTTGGGAGGACTGAAAACATACTATTCAGAACCCCTGGGTCCTTCAACCCATACCTCAGGAATATCTAGTATAAATTAAACCTTCAAGAGCACACGGCTCTGTCGATAACCTGGTCCAAAAGGTTGTGGGTTCATTTCCCACCTCTGCTAGAAACTCAGTTCCAGAGCAGCTCTTGTCTGCTCTGCTTAAGGTTCCCCGTTTCCAAGAGGGTATACTGACTTACTCCAGTCTCTTCATTGCCCCAGAAGGGACGGTTCCTATTGCCCAGTGCTGGACCTAAGGATGCCCACAAGTGCCACTTCAAATCAATTCAGTCCCTAGAGGGGGGGGTTTTATCTTGGAGATAGTTGACAGCAGAGGTGCCAGCCTCCATATTCCAATCCACAACCACAGGTGTTTTCTACCCTTCTGCATTGCAGTGAAGCATGGCAGTTCATGGCACTCCCCTTCAGACTGTCCTCTGCGCTTAGCGTATCACCAAGTCAAGACCGCGGGGTTGTCAAAGCCAAAGTAACACAGACTCTGCTTGGTAAACCTACCAGTCATGGCCATGGAATGTCAGACCGACGGTTACACAACATACAGATCAGAAGAAGATCTAGAAGAAGTCCAGGCACTTCGGATCTCACCTCAATTCAACAGTCCATGGTACTGCAGACCCTGAGGAGCTGAATAATCAATACCAGTAACCTGCCCTCCCCCAACTCACAAAACGGAATACCTATGTCTAATCACGGACTGCTCAGTGGGGGACCTCCCATTCATAGACCAAGGTATCGACTCTCCATAGTCTTATCCCCACACTCAAGAAGGGGGTGCCACACTCAAGAAGGGGGTGCCCAGTCCCCCTGCGTGCTACAATGGGCACCATGGGAACAATGGTCTCATCGTTGCCACAGTTTTCATAGGTGCAACTGCACACAAGACCTCTTCAGCAGTTTATGGTCCATTCAAGAGACAGAACCCTCATGACCTGGATAGAACATGCCAATCCCTGTCCAACTCGGGGCATCTCTACTGCAGTGGATTCAGCCTCAGAGATGGCTCTCTGGGAAGGCCTTCCCAGTTCAACAGTGGGTGGTCACGGCCATAGATGCAAGTATCCACAGTGAGGGAGACGCCATTTGGCTCCAACACAGTACAGGGTTAATGGAACAGGACAGAACAGTCTCTTCAGATCATTATCTTGAAACTCAGCTCCTTCTTCCTCTTAATAAAGCACTGGACGGACCTCCTAAAAGGTCAACCTGCTAGGATGCAATTTGAGATTGTGCTGGCGGTTGCATATGTAAATCTTGGAGTGGGCTGAGAGGACCATACCCACCAGCCCCACAGTATACATCCCAGAGGGAACATCAGGATAGTGAACTTCCTCAGCAATGAGATATGGATCGCTGCGAGGGGAGCCTCCATACAGTGGTCGCACGATTGTAGAACAATGGGTAATACCCTAAGTGGTTCTAATGGTGACCAGGTATCTACCCAGCATATTGCACAAGTCAGGGATCCTCTTGCAGTGGACACTCTCATAGCTCCTTGGCCATACAAACTTACCCACGTGTTTTCCCTGCTCATCCAGCTTCCAAGAGTCTTCAAATGGATGAAGGAACAGACTAACACCGTCTGGGGGGCACAATTTTTGCCACAAAGGGCATGGTTCACAGAGCTCAGCCTGTTGGCTGACGCACCTTCCACTTCCAGTTCGAGTCGTTCAAGGTCCAATCATCCACCCAAAATTCACCTCGGTTGGCTTAACAACGTGGCCCATGAAGCCCTTATCCTGACTACCTCAGGTGGTCCCCAGTCTATCATGCCAGCTACGCCAAGAGCTCAAAAGCTGATATCAGCAGGGATTTACCACCAGAGACGAAAATCGTTATCACTGGCGTGTACACATTGACAGGGAACTCTACATTTTTGTATCAGATAGCCATCCTTCAAACATCAGGACCTCTACAGGGTGCCATACGACTGGCTCTGCCATACAAACAGCCAAGGGGACCTTAACTAGTCCTGTAATAGCTCCTAGAGGACCCCTTGACCCCCTAGATTCCATCCCTTGGTGATCTTGACAGAAAAAGGGTCCATCTGGCGGGTTTTCCTCCTTCAGAAGGGTTTCGGAACTGATGGCTCGTCTTCCAAGGCCAACACATCATCTTCATGCTGATATTGCGGTACTGGCGACCAATCAGGAAGCTCTTCCAAACTGGCTTCAGATTCCATTGAATCAGTATTTTTTGGTTCCTTCCATCTGTCTGAAACCCAAGACCAGCCAACACATCATCTTCATGCTGATAACGTGGTACTGCGACCATTCAGGAAATTCTTCCAAGCTGGCTTCCAATTCCATTGAATCAGTATCTTTTGGTTCCCTCCATCTCTTCGGAATCCAAGACCTTTTAAGAGAAAGAACTGAACAATCTGGATGTAGTCTACACACTGGATTACTCCAGTGAGAAGCACAACTTTTGATGAGCTCTCTTCTTCTCCCTAATGGCCACAAGAGGGGCCTGAGGGTCTCCATGTTGGTAAATGCCAAATGGATTAGATTTTCCAGCCTATGCGATTACAGGTAAGACAGCACCGTTTCGAGTTCGGCTCATGCCACACGTGAAGTCAGTACTTCATCAAGCGTCAGGAAAGACTATACCTTCAAAGGTGACAGAATTCTCACACAGCCCTCAGCCGAGGCTAGTTTTGGGAGAAAAGTGTGTCAGGATGTGGTTTTCTGAATACAAATAAGGTAGATGTCCCACCCTCATGGGTAGCTTTGGGACGTCCCCATGGTGCCTGTGTCCCCCAATCTAGGCAAGAGAAAGAGGGATTTTTGTACTTACCGTTAAATCCTTTTCTCTTCGCCTACATTGGGGGACACAGGCCTTCCCTCCCTGGTTATATGATTCTATTCTATGCTATGTAACACGTACCTGTTCACTACCGTTGTTCAACTATGCACTCTGGGGTGAGACTCCTCCTCTCATTAGGGTTCCTTATACATACTTGTCCTTCCTTCTTCGGTGTCAAAACTGAGGAGAACAGGAAGTAGGCAGGGGATAAAGCCCAGAGCAGGAGGAGGAGTCATTTAACTGTTTAGTGTCTGCTCTCCAGCTGCAGGATCTTTATCCCCATGGTGCCTGTGTCCCCCAATGTAGGCGAAGAGAAAAGGATTTAACGGTAAGTACAAAAATCCCTCTATTGTTGTGTGCCCAGCAACTAGATCATTAGTTATTGGGGTCAAAACAGCTTGTCGAATACATCTGAAGCCTGTTAATATGACTGTTAACTGTATTGTATTTCTTCAGAATTGGTGCAGAATCCACTCTTGAGATGGACACTCAACAGGAAGAACCCGTTCAGCCTTCTGAGGCAGATCTTCCTTCCACAAGTCAAGATCCACCTTCAAGTTCTATTGCTGGTATATTTAATAATAATATTTTTCCCCCCACCATTATATGAAAAAAAACTACTGAAACTTCCATAGTCACTGGAGCAATACATTTCATGGTTTCCAAGTTGAAGAGGTACAGGAGACGTCTCTATACACCAGTTTTAAAAATGTACTTGCTGGCTAAATATTCTAAAAGAAAAACTTCCACTTCCCAATAACGGCAGCAATGTTACCGCATTCCTTAATTGGCAGTAAATAATGGCACGAGTACAGTACACAAAGTGTTAAAGTCTTGTATGATCAGGCATGGCAAATAAATTGCCTTTTCGTTAATCAAATGTTGCATATTTTTATATAACACTATATAATTACCTTTACAGACACAAGCAGCAGCAAACCAAAGCCCCGAAGAGTGTGGCTTCAACCACAGCCCGGAGGCCGTCCTTTTAAAAGATCAAGAGGTTTGTATATTGTTCAGTCAAACCCCATCTGCTACCTTATTTTTGAGGACATACCTACTATTTAGAAAAGATTTGGCTTATTTGTTGTCAATTTGTGAATAGGCTACAGCCCGCAAAAGAGTGTTTTGGGTTTTTTTTTTTAATGTGCTGTGCATCTTTAGTCTTGGTTCCTACTTAAAGGCCTCTATACTGTTGTGCTGAGTTAAGATGTCCTGGTATTAGTATTGTATAACTGCAAGAAAGCACTAGGCCAAAAAAGCCTGCTTTAATAAATCCCTCAGATATAGCAGGACATTAATTTTAATCCTTTGGAATAGCACTACCACATTACTCTTTTTATTTAGTTTATATTTGTTACATTAAGGGGCAGATTTATTAAGGGTCGAAGTGAAAATTCGAATTTTCACTTTTTTTTTTTAATCATACTCTGGCCCTTTAATAACTCAAATTCATCTATTTGCCACCTAAAATCTACGGAATTACTGCATAAGTCAATGGGAGACGTCCAGGGATCAATTTGGTGATGTTTGCAGCCTTCCCGACATTCGGGTTTTTTTCTTCGGAGAAAAAAACTGCAATCGAAATTTAAATTCAAATCGCATTTATGTAATTCAAAACTAATTTGATTTGAGTATTCAGGTCGATTACATTCGTCCGAGCTGAGAAAATTTTGATCAATCGAAATTTAGATCGACCAATCGAAATTTCGATTGATCAAAATGTATAGGAGTTATTTTTTTTTTTTTTAAATTGCATGAATTCGAAATTCGACCCTTGATGTGCCTCTAAGTTTTGTTTATTAGAGATTCCGAAGTAACCTGCCATTGTCGCCTTTGAGCACACAGTACCTGCAAACCAGGTAGAATGAAAGGGAAATAAAAGCCAATGAAAATACTGCATTAAATGCTATCCTTGCCCAACCCACTACCCTTGTTCACATGAAGGGCACTCATTAAAACCTTAAGACTCCTTTTGTGGCCGCCTTGTTGCTAGCGGTTGCAAGTCTTGATACTGAATACTCAGGTGGTGCAGTACCTGTGCCCCAAGATTGTCCGCTCTGTAAACTCCTGCAATATGAGTGCCCTTCTGCTCATGTACTGATTGCCACCCAAGCCAATCACAAGCTTTGCCAACTTGTGACTGTCATTGGGCCTCAGTTTAAAGGAACAGTTCAGTGTGAAAATAAAAACTTGGTAAATAGGGTGCAAAAGAAAAAAATAGTTCTAATATCGTTAGACACAAATGTAATGTATAAAGGCTGGAGTGACTGGACGTGTAACATAACAGAACACAACTTCCTGCTTTTCAGCTCTCTAACTCTGAGTTATTCAGCTGCTGAAGGGGGGCCACATGGGGCATATCTGTTCAGTGAGTTTGTAATTGATCTTCAGCATTCAGCTCAGATTCAAAAGCAACAGTTATGACCCCTGTACCCCACCTGAAATCACTAATTGGTTACTGCCTGGTAACCAATCGGTAAAAACCAAGAGAGCTGCAAAGCAGGAAGTAGTGTTCTGGCTATTATGTTACACATCCAGTCACTCCAGCCTTTATACATTACATTTTTGCCTAGCTTACTATATTAGAACAGTTTTTTTTATTTTTACCCTGAACAATGTCTTAAAAGGAACCTTCTAAATCTTCAGTTGAGATGATCATCTCTGCCTTACAAGATTCAAGTACCCTTTGTAGCTTATTATGCAGAATTGTATTATTCCGCTAGTTTCCTGTTTAACATATAGATTAAATTACTGATAAGGCACACAAGCTTGTTTAAAGAAATAAGAATTTATTCACAAAATATTGGTGGTGGAGGCAGCACAAGATCAGTCTGATGCTTTGATTATTTTCATAAATAGGCAATCATGCAATTCTGCTATTTTCTTTGACATCCCTGCATACATGTTGTATGCAAAAGTTAAAGTAAATAGATGTAAACCCCCCCCTCCCATGTCATTGGTTTAAAGTTTTTTTTAAGACTATGTCCAAAAGGGGGGTTCTTGTATCAATGTATTGATAGGGCTGGTACAGGCCCAATGGCTCTTTATTTAGGTTGTTGACTTGTGATATACCAGGCAATATTAATGTTTTTTGTTTGTTTGTTTCCCCCCAGGTGGCTCTGATTTTAGGGGAAGAGGCGGAATAAACCGAAGTAACATTTAAGAGAGCCGCATGTTTTCTGCATTTATGAATAAATAGGCTGTTCTGTTGTGTTTTTAGAATGATCGTAAAGTTTAAGCATTTTTTCTATGAGCGAAAATTAAAATTCTTTATTATTAAATCGTTTTCTTGTTTCTTTCTTGGTCTCATTCTTTGCACTTGTACCAGTCCTTTGATACTTTCTGTTCAGAGTTGGGTGGCGGCTTCACTGCAACTTTACTGGCTATGTTTATGTTGTAATATTTTTCTGCAATGAATAAAAAAAGGCACGTCAGAATAAATGACACGCTGCAAATTACACATATCTCTGGGTTATTCCAAACCAAGTCCATTGAAATATTGAGTGGAGAAGCCAGAAACACATTTCCCTTAACATCTCAAAACATAACACTCCAGTATGTTGGGAAATAATTTGTCAGAAGATGCAATAAAGATTAAAATATGCAGTGCATTGTGATGGAGGAGACCACCGTGATACTCCTGATGTAAACTAGATCACTGCCACTGAGTACAGGGTGAAGTTTAATAAAAACATATAGAAGCAGTTATGCTTTTTAACTTAATAAGGACTTATCTCTGAAAATATTTGCTACCGAGGCATAGAAGCCTCACTGCTAAATGGGCCAAAGTTCCAGAGTCTTGAAGTGACACTGACACCAGAAATTAAACCTTTTTTACATCTATCATAACATTGTGTTTGAATGCTATCTATAATTTTGCCATAAAAGTATTTGCAGATTTTACATTACCCATCTGATCCCCCATGTTCCTGTATGAGGGGGCTGCCATATTTGAGCTTCAGTAGCCCTTAAGCATTAGAAACTCTTAACTGACAGGCTGAGAAGTGACAGTCAGGTTGGCAACACAGTCAGGTTTAGGAACTTTAAGTAACAATTACTTACAAAAGCCGATCTATCCGTGAAAAATGATCAGCATGAGCTATAGGTAACTTGGGTTATTTATCAAAGTCCAAATTATTTTCTGCTATAAACTCCGCTCAGGTTTTTTTACGCGTATTTATTAAATGTTTCCAAAAATTTGCTTTGCGGTAAAAAAAAATCAGATTTTTGTGGAATTTTCCATCTGATTTTCACGAATTTCAAATTTTTTTCAGGAGTTTTGCGGGGTATTGCACGAAACCCAGCGCACATCAAAAAAAAATCATTGGGACTTCTCCCTTTGACTTTTATATGCAACCTCGAAAGGTCTGAGATGCCAGATTTTCAGATTCAGACTTTTCCATCCTGGGGGGTTTAATAAATTCTGAATAATTCGTGATTTTTCAAAAGTCATTTTTAAAAAAAAATAAAAATAAACAAATTTTTGGTGATTTTTGCATTTGGAGTTAAGTAAATCACCCCCTTAATGTGCATTAATATTTTGAAGAATAATTTGTCTATCACTTTAGGGTTCGTTTTTCCAAGCAATAACTTCATTTCTCATAACTCTTCCCTAAAGCAAACTGCTGAGAACTCACAGATGTTTCCTTAGGTAAGTTTGTCAGGTGTTGTCCCTCTATAACTGACATACTCGCTTCATACCAAGACATGCTTGGCACTTGAGGAGTGTAAATTTAGTCAAGTGCTTAGCTCTGACATGTTTATACCGACTAAGTCAAGCACACGATCAAGTTTATTATGCCAGTATAATACTATAATATGTTGACATAGACTGAAACCCTGCTTGTTGGTCATTCAATTAACTTTTAGTATCATGTAGAGTGATATTCTGACACAATTTTTTTTTTTTACTAGCTTTTCATTCATCAGCTCTCCAGTTTGCAATTTCATTGATCTGGTTGCTAGGGTCCAAATTACCCAACCAGGCATTGATTTGAATAAGAGACTGGAATATGAATAGGAAAGGGCCTTAATAGAAAGGAATAATCAAAAGTAACAATTTGCCCATTTGAACACTGGAAAGAGTCAGAAGACGGCAAATCAAGAAAAAATGAAGGCCAGTTGAAAAGTTGCTTAAAATTAGCCGTTCTGTAACATGCAAAGTGCTAACGTGAAGGTGAATCACCCCTTTAATAGCTTTGCCTATCCAAACTGTCCCACTGGGGGACCCCTAAGCTGTTTTACTGACCGGGAATTGGCAGTTTTGGATGATTTGGACCTGGCTTGAACCGTGAATGCTCAGAAGGGCCGGAACTAGAGAAGGCCAAGCCATACAGAAGCCTCGAATTCTTAAATTTAAGATTTATTTCTTTTTGTTTTTTCCTGCTACTTGCATAATGTTTACAGATTGCTTTTAAGCAACCATCACCCCAATTCCCTTTAATTGCAAGAATTACACTTTGAGCTATATCATTACATCTTAACAATAAGACCTACCTTTGGAAAAAAGAAAATAATCAAACCCATCTGACTTCTTGGAACTTGGCAAAGAGATTGCAGAAACAATGTTGTTAGGGACCCCTCTCCAGGTTGATCGAATTGAAACTTCTTGGTGAAGAACTCCTGGGGAAATAAAAAGAACTCCACATTGAAAATATTGTCGGCTTCATTGTAGGTGACAGTTGTGATTTAAAGGGACAGGATACCCAATGTGTTCCACAGGATTTGTGCCATATATTTATTCTCCATAATATACAGTATAGGTGGGACCGTAAAAGACAATGTAAAATGAGGGAATGTAAAACAGAGGTTTCATTGTATTATATTGTGGATCAGTACCTAAGCTCAGGGAGCATATTGAGAGGCACAGATCTTTACTGCTACAGGGCTGGGATGGCCTTGGACTGGTATAGAATCCCAAAACATAATGTTAATAATTTCTACTCTTAATTCTTTGTTACTGATCAGTTTTGGTTCGACGAATATTCGCCACATGCCTTGACGTTTGGGTGACATTTTTTTCACCCTTTCGAGTCTATGGTTGAAAATATTGCTTATCGCTAGTTTTTTTTATCCTTTAGTTCTTGTACAATGCAATACCCTGGTCATGTTGGTAATGGCAAAGAATCATACCTAATGGCTCCTGCTTAATGGTTATTATAGTTCTCTGTATATTTTTCTGCTGCTTCAATATATCTCGTGGATATCGATACTTCACCGTTTGAATATTGGGAGAGTAGATTGGGTATTGGACATTAGGCTGCTTTTTTTTCGTGCATCGCTTTGATTGCTCTTGCCGGAATGTGTATTTCTGAACTTTTCCACCTGCAATAATATTGTCCGTAGTTAAATGGTAGAATCTCTCTCTAGACAAAGGAAGTTATTATTCGTTCAACTTTCAAAGTCCAAACGCAAAAGAACACAAACTGCTGTCTTGGAAAACCGCTATAAGTAACCTGGAAGTGTGTGTAGTTTGGGAACGAGGAATTGCAGCCTGGTTTTCTAATAGGTCGGTCAATCTCTTGGGAAACACAACATTGGCTTAAGCAACTGATAGTAGTATAGACATGGGACTGGTTATCCAAATTGCTCTGGACCTGGGGTTTTCTGTATAATGGATCTTTCCATAACTTGGCTTTACATACTTTAAGTCTACAAAAAACATCATTAACTAAAAATATTAACAAAAACCCCAATAGGCTGGTTTTCCTTCCAATAAGGATTAATTATATTTTAGTTGGGATCAAGTATAAGCTACTGTTTTATTATTACAGAGAAAATTGAAATATTTTTTTTAATTATTAGATTAAAATGGAGTCAATGGGAGATGAAATTCCTGTAATTTAGAGCATTCTGGATAAGGGGGTTTCTACAGATATAACTGTATAAATGGGTCCCTAAGATTTCAAGCCACACCACCTTGAAGCCTTTTATCTCTGTTTTTAAATGCAGAATTGGTCCGTACCTCCTTTGAAGAAATAAACAGACTCTGGTCTTCTTTTGAATCCAGCCACAGATAGAACTGCTGCGATTTTACCTTTCAGACCACCAAATCCTTTGGCAATTTCTTTAGGATATCCCTTGTCCATGACATCATTGGTGAAACGCCAATACTGTGGACCCTGTAACAAAAATAAGGACCAAGACGAATAATTGTGGAAACTGATAAATTAGCAGTAATTGAGTGTTTTATGGATAAGATTTTTGAGCTGAAATCAATTTTTAAAAAGAATCCCTTTAAAATTAATTGGCCAGGAAATATATAGTGATGTTTTTTTAAACAAATTTACAGTCTTAGGGCAAAATCAGGTCGATGAAAGGGAAAAATGAAACAAGAGATGGTTGAAGGATTATGCCAGAGGAAAGTGCAACACCAGAAGTGATAGAGAAACTTGGGAAGAGTGCAATATGGCTGCCTCAGATCAATTAAATGTTGCCATTTGTGACATGAGAATAACATGGATTCTTTCTATGATGTTGTTTCTAATTCCAGGATACCACCAACATGGTACAAGTCAGTAACATCCAAAGGCACACAGGTCTACAGGAATTCTTCCAAAATTCTTTATTTATGGATTGCAAATGCAACGTTTCGGGGAACAGAAATCCCTTTTGTCAAGCATGCTTGGCAATATATGGTTCAGGTCACTGCCTTTAAAACAAGATGTTATGTTTATATGGTGTCTACTGTAGATCTGAAAATGCAACATAAATGAATTTGTCATAGACTGAGCCAATTGTATCAGGCTGGTGCCAGTGAAGCGTAGTCTGAAAATCAACTCTTTCATTGCTCCTCTGCAGCTTGATGTGCCTGCATCCAAATACATTGCCTGAGCTCGGGTGGCGGCAGATGCTCTGGATTTCGGCACTAAATGCAAAACCTTGTGTTTTTGCTCCAAAATCCGCCTTGTCTGCGTGTACCCGAGCTGAGAAAATGTATCTTAATACAACCAGCACATCACTCTCTGGAGGAACAGTAGTAGAGAGGATTCCTGCTTTTCTCCACAGGCTGAGGTCAGCTTTGTCAGCCACTTGCCTTAATGACCTGAAGGAAATGTAAACCCAGTCGTAGCAGTTTTACATTGACAATATAATATACATGAGACAACAGCACTAGCTTCTGCTCATTGTGGCAGACCAGACACAGTCATCTGAAAATTAAGTTATTGAGTAAAGTCTTCTTTGCTTAGAAATGACCAAAGAAATGTCAAGTAAATTAATTTTCTGAACAGAGCAACATCATAAGACTTTCACAACTGTCAATTTCTCAGTCTGATGCTGGATGCTACCATAGACATCTGCTGCAATACTTGTTGGTAGCCAATGCGTGTGAGGCAGAGGCTCATGCAACGCCCTTGCCTTCCTAAAAAACAAATTCGCCTTTTTGCCGCCCCCGGTAACCCATTCGGCGCTACTGTCTGAGACAAGTATTTCAACTCGCCTCATTGGCGCAGCACCCCTGGCATTTAGATCATTCTGAAATGAATACTTCTCTTCTATGAAGCCCACCATTAATTATATTTCTTGAGGTAAACCTGATGGTCTGATGAGGTGGACTTTACTTTTTTAAATTATGATGCAAATGACTTTGAAGATTTTCATTCATCCAGGTCAGGGTATATCTAATATGAGGCAAATGCTTCTCTTGTTTTCATATCTAACAACTAGAATAATAGTGTATTTATAAACTGCAAACATATTCCACCTTGCTGTACAATATACACTGGACATACAAAATGACAACACAAGATCTAAAGAGTGCCCTGTTCAAGAAGCTTACATCTAAAAGACTGTAAATCAAGCTAAAATATACTGTATAACCACCTTAAAAAAGAATGTTTTTCCAGCACAGTTGCATCGTGTAAACGCAGTGTCAACAGGAGAAGGGATGCCCCACACATCACTAATTTTCCTTGCTTCTCTGACAGCTCCTCCCTGGTTCAGCATCCAGAAATAATGACCTGAAAAAAAATCCCAAAACAGATCTTATAAACCCTTTGATCCATGGCTGTCTCAGTGGTTGTTTTCCCTGTCCTCTTCTATGAAAAACTAGACTTCTAATCTGCACAATGGAAGCTGCTTGTTTTTTTGGTAGGGGGTTGCATGGGAATGATAAATATATTTATATAGATATGTTCTTGCAAAAATTTGAGGATCTTACCTCTAAAAACTACCATAGAACCATTTTGCAGGGTGGTCATTCCATCCACAGGTTGTCCATTGCATAAGTTCATCTGGGGATCTAAAACAAAACAATTACTGTTAGTTCCCTGTGAACAGGTCTGGCAATTGTGTAGTGTAAGATCAGCCATCTCTTTGTTTAAAGCGTTGGTTTTTGGTGGAAGATGGCCAGGTCACATTTTAGGTCTTAAATACCATACTTATTTACTGAGAGCTTCTATAAACAATATTTAACATCCTTCAATATACTTTTGTTAAATTTTAACTAAAGAAGTACCTAGAGATGTTGTACATTATGGTTTGTGCTTCTGTATCAGCCCAAGGCAACCACAACCCTTTATCAAGGAAGCTCTGTGTCTCCAAAGATGCCCCAGCAGCTCCCCATCTTCTTTTCTGCTGATTCACTAATACAGATAATTACTACATGGCAGCACAGAAACCAGTGCAATTAGCATTGGAATTTAATAATCAGCCCTGTGGCATCAGCTTATATTACAGACAAACTACATTTTCTGCTTGAGAATTTGTGATGACCCTTAAGCTTATCTTCTCAACAGCTGCTAAGAGCCCACTGAGCAGACACTTTCCAAGATGGTGACCCCCTGTGACAAGGTTGAAGTCCTGGATCATTGCTGCTATTGACAAGCTGAAACTTTAGGCTGGTGCAATAAGTTCAGTATAAGAAATATGCCATTTTTAGCCATATTAATTTTTAGGGTTTATTTTTCCTTTAAAGCTGGATGGTGGGTTCCGAATGGGAGATATTCTGCCTTTTATTTTTGTCATATATGGCCCACAACCCAAATGTAGCAGCACATGGATTAAGATATACATCACTTAGATGTCAAGGCATGCTTGTAATTAAAAATATAAGTTGGCTGCAGTTTGGTCACTTGTGCTCTATTTGTTATAGCTTACATGAGCATTCCACAAATGCCTCATGAAAAATATGTTTATAGGATGCAATAGGAATTTTTATTTCTAACCATATTTGATGATTTTATTCTTTATTTTTGCTTGGTGTGTGATTCAAGTTATTTGGTGTATAAATTATAGCTTTAATTAATCTGTGCTAATGTATACAAATGGGAAGTCTAGGAGATATCTCCATCCTGGTAGGATCTACAGCATCTCCTGCAATGCTGTTTCCATATAGTTTTAGACATTCCTCCTTCCAGTCATTTGTTTATGTGCTGCTGTTTGTCATGGGAAAGTCTGATGCATGGTACAAAATGTGACAAAACTGTGCTGAACGACACTCCATTGTAGTGTCTGAAATTACAGCTTTCTATGTGGTTCACCTTCCTTGTAGTAGCCTTTGGTATGGTAGAGTAGTTGGAAGTTGCCAACAACCTGCTCAGCCGATAGCCTTACAATTTCTTTCCCCAATGAACTTCTCACTTGTAGTGTCCATAATTTGTCCTCCTTCTAGACCTTCCAGTTCTTTCTTGGGAGCAACATAGTCAATACTACTAATAATACTAGTTTAATAGTATCCTTTGTTATCTTTCATCCATATAAAAGTTTTTTTTTTTTCTTTCACTGGCATCCAGCCAATGGGCCTATGGGTCTAACAGATGGAAACTGTTCATAAATATAGTGACCTTACAATCGTTAAATTAATTCAGACCAACAGTCTGAATAACTGAATCAGCCGGAGGTGAATCGATACTGAGGCTGAGCTGATTCATTCTTATCTTGTGCCTCTCAAATAAAATGTATTGTAATGAGAGAGCATTTTGGTTAACTTTTAGAAAATAGGCCCCACAATGTTTTTTTATGGATAATGAACAAAACAAAATTATCAAAACAAACTTTCATTTGGTGGAAATGTTTGTGTTGCCTAACAAACTTATTTAATGAATGGAAGGTGAAACCCCTTGCCCCTACAATACCTGCTACTTCGAGGTTACAACATAATGGATTAGACTCGGTTAGAGTTTGAAGGTTCAACTAGAGATGCCTGCAGCTTTCTTGTATTGTCAAGGGACTGTTCTTTTCTGCTTCTGATATGCAAATATTAACCAAGCATCAATTTTCTTTAGGTCTTCCTTCTTGTTGCAGCTCTTTGTTGGGGGACAGCATCGCCAGTACTCAGCTACATTGCCCCAATGTCTTTACTACAGTATCTTGTGTTCTACCTGTCTTCATCCACATGAAAGTTCTTTCGTTCTCTTTCACAGCATTTGGCACCCCAAGAATGTTTTGCGTGCTTGTGTTGCTCCCCAAATATTTTTATTTTTGAATGTGGCTCACCACATGCCAGAACTGACCCCATCTTCATACAAATACAGCCAGAACAACATGCACTGTGATTTGAGAAAAGCTAATTTTCTTATATTAAAAATTTGTTCTGATTGTGTTTAGGACATTTTTGACTAAATCAAATGCATTTGGCATTTTTTGTGTTTTGATGGTAATCACAACCCTGATACACAGAACCATATTTTAAAAGAAGATACTTACCATGTGGACTTCTGATTCTCTTAAGTAGTAATATCCAGGCTGCTGATCTTGTATTATCAGATGGAAATGGTGTTATATTCGTTGCTGGAGGCAAATGCATCCTTCTGCTGATCTCCTCCACAATCTGAATAATTCCTGGTCCGGGCAGCAGTTTCTCATTTGGTTGAGCCACTCTGGATTGAGTTGTCATGTGTTTCGGTGGACTATCACTAGGATTTTGTGAAGGCAGCTTTGTTTCTGAAGAAGGGGTACTTACACTTGTAAAGTTGGAATGTATCTCCATACATATTTCCCTTATATGCTGGAGGTCACTCTCTGATATCCCGAGTTTGTTCTCTTTATCAAGCAGCATCTCACAGATGCCATACTGGTCAAGTGGTGGAGGAGGGTTAGTGTTATATTTATTTTCCATCTGTTCAACAGAAATGGCCTTCACAGTAGCTGAGCTTCCAGTGTTTTCTCTAAGATTTTTTATAGTAGTTGGTGTTGATTTAGTACTGGTTGCCATCAAATTATTTGTTCCCATTGTGTTCCTATTATCACTTTCTAGCACAGTAGGCTTCTGTTCCAAATCATATTTTACCGTACTGTTGGGAAAGGAAGAAACTGAAGGATGTTCAGTCTGCTGTTCTGTTAGTAATGGTTCAGTAGTTACTTTTTTGGTATTGTTTTCTTGTTGTTTTTCTGATGATTTAACTGTGGATTGCAAAGAATCAATGTTCACTTGTGTTGCTGTAGAAACACTTTCCATTGGTTGTGTGGTTGACTTGGTGGTTATTGTCTCCTTAGAATCTACAAATGTTCTGTTGCCAAATGAAGTGAGTTCTTGTTTAGAAGTTGGCGAATCGTTGGTTTTCCATCCAGCAGTTGGAGATGAATATCCATTTGTCCCTTCTGTACTTGTACTATTCTCTTTACTTCCCATTTCAATGCTAGAAGAAGCTGAAACAATAGTTTGTGTTGTAAAAAATGTTGTGCTTTGCTCAGAAGAATCATTTTTAGGTTAAAATTGCTTATGTGCTATATTCTACAGTGCTTGTTTGATTGGGGTATCATATATATTTCTAACTGTTCTAGAAGAGGTCTCCTTTCTATGGCAATTAGAGGGACTGGATGTTAGCATGGAACTGTTAGATGTCTGCAATCCTTCAAGATTTGTTACATGGCTACTATCATTAGATCTATAATCTGGTGTGCTTTGTTACTGGAGAGGGGTCAATGTGTTCACTGAAAAGCCAAAATAAGGTGTAAGTAAATTATTTGTAGTCTTTGAAAATGTATCTTCAAGGCTTGTGTTAATTGCCTTTGTGCCATTGGATTGTATCTGTTGTGCTTGCAGGTGCATTTATAGTATAATGGCTGCTCAGTCTCATTTAATATGTGGCCTGTGTAGCTGTGCTGTTTGTGAAAGGTACCCTTGATCCAAATATAATGTCTGAAACACCAGCATGCTTTGAAGCCAACTCTGGGAACTCAGTTACTGGAGACTCTAATTTAATTAAGTTTTAACTGCTTACAACAGTGTTAAAGGGAGTGTTGGGTGTATGATCTGCCTCTTTCTGCAAACTGCTAGGGGGGTAAGATTCAGGGCTTGCATTACTTGTAACTATATCCATTTTCTTTGGTTCCAGTGTTGTTAATGCTACAAACTGGGTAGTAAACTGTGTTTTGAACTCATTAAGGACTAATGAAGTGCTGGTTGTTTTGTCTGTAGCATTCTCATCTCTCTCCCCTGTATATACTGAGGATTGTTTGAGTACTTTGTGACTAATTACTGAGTGAATGCATTGTAGTCTTTTATGTTTTCAGTTGATGTACTGTATCTAAATCTGTCTTTAGAGAACTAGTGTATTCTTTACTTGTTCCTATGATTGGCGACACTGATTTCCCAAAACATTGTTTCTAGATGTCTCATTAGTTGTTATAGTACCAGCGAAGCCTGTAGTCAGAGGAACAGATTTTTCTGCAGTCAGTTTCATCTAGTATTGTAGGGACATATTTTACAGAATTGTTGGTAATTATGTGATGGCCTTTTGAAGTTATTGTGGATGTTTCTGGATTTTTCTGATCTGTATTCATATATGCTCTGACAAATGATGACTGGTTTGTAAGTGTTCTTGATATAGAAGTAGCTGGTGAAGATTTATCTGATGAAGATGTTGTTTAGACAAAATCAGAACTTATGTCGGTAACGGAAGGTCTTTATTTTTCAACTTCTTTATATAATGAAGTGACACTTATGGGATCTTTGAAAGTTGCACTGCTATGTGTAGTTAACTCATTAACTGTTAATGCTTGCCCTTTATGTAATTGTTTTGTGACAATCCTGGTTTGTTCCAAAGAAGCAGTACTAGATCTAAAAGGATCAAACAGTATTTCCTTGCTGGTTTCACTTGAATTGTAGGTTAATAATTCTGCTGGTGAACTTATTGTATGTCTTGTACTTTCTGTCTTAGGTTGTTCTGCCTTTACTCCTACTGTTAAAGGAGAAGGAAAGCTACGGAGGCATTTTATTGCCAATAGATTAGCTGCAATAGTGCAAGCTGGAATGCTATATTTATTCTGTAGAATGTTTTACCATACCTGAGTAAAAAGCTCTAGAAACTCTCTATTTGTTTAGGATAGGAGCTGCAGTATTAACGTGGTATGACATCACTCAGAGGGAGGGGAGGGGGAGAGGAGCAAACTGAGCATGCTCTTGCCCAGGTCAATGAGGTTTAGGCTGAAGGCAGGAAGTCTGATACAGAAGTCCATGTGTACACAATAAAAGGAAAGAAATGCAGTGTTTCTTTTGACATGGGACTCAGAGCAGCATTACTTTGGGGGTTTACTGGTATATTTAGATAGACCTTTCTGATAAGTCTTACTTAGTTTGAACCTTTCCTTCTCCTTTAACTACAGTTGCATTTTCTACAGTTATTTTTGAATCCCTTTTGTTTATTTCTGGTTGCCTGCCCTTTCTTCATCAGTAAGTGGATTCTTTGGGCTATCTAAGGTTGTTTTGTCAATGTTGCCATAAAATGAAGTCACTGCCTCATTGCTAGCTGTGATCTGCTCTTAAATACTGCCTAAATTTTGCGAAAGATCAATACACTATACACAATACACACTATTTTCATTATTAGCAGTTGCCTTACTTGTGCGTTCTTCTGTTGGTTGGGCAGAATTTTCTGTTTGCTTGAAAGGTTCTTTAGTTGTGTCGGTAGTAGCCCTTGAAAGATCAGTTGAAATGTTCATCACAGGGGTAGTTTTCAAGGAATGTTCATCTGTAGATAGAGGTTTAGGTCTTTCTGAGCTAATGGTTCCATCCACAATTGTGCTATAAAAGGCTTCTATTGGTAGAGAAGTAGTTGATGGGGTTGTCTGCAGAAACTCCATTCCACTTCCATCATCTCCAGAACCTTCATCTCTAGGAGTTGGTTCAGGTGTTTGAAGAAAGTCCTTGCCCTTTTTTCTCCTTGGAGGCACTAAAGGCTTTTCATCTGAAAAGCAAACCTTCATTTGAGTTTATGTTTTCTAGACAAGTACATCTAAGACAGTCTAGTAGAAGTATAATTAATTTAATGTAATCTTAGTATGAAGATATTCCACAGAGATAAAACCTTGTACTGATGACTGAATAAAATTGGCCAATAAAGGAGTAGTAGATCAAAACATCTAAAACATTTATACAGATTCTCTTTTTCTCCTATTTCCTGCAAAAAAAAAAAGACTATTGACACATTTGTGTTGTAGTTAAAACAGGTGGACATCCAAAACGCTCTGTTCTGGTTAGGCCCATTTATGTTTTCTTTGTGTTTATTTCTTTCAACACAAATGTATTAATTGGCTAAATTGTGATTCCAAAATAACTATATAATGGGTGATCAGCACATGCACAGATTATTGAGGTGTGGGGCAGGCTGAGATCTGATGCATATGGCAGCACCGGACCTATAAAGAGCACCGAGTATGGCAAATTATGTAATGCAAGGTAAGTAAATAGGAATGGATAAACTATAAACAAATGTTCATATATATATTTTCCATACTCTTTAAATTAAGTCTCATGTGTTCTTTAACTATAAGGAACGCATGTTAGCATAAACATATGAAAACATGTTGCATTGTATGTTTTAGAGAACATAGGGAATGTTTTTTTAAGCAGGCAGCATCGCTGCTGGAAGCCGTCTCTCCTGTATTCAGCAACAGCAGGTTTAAGGGAAGTAAGAGAACATGTGTTACTTGCTTTGATGTGTTGTATATCTCTGCAGGAAGAGTATACACATCTCATGGTTGTTTAACTAAGCTCACTTATCATAATCTTATCATATAATCATTGTAATAATCACATATCATAGGAGGATAATCATCTCTTACCAGGAATCTTTTTCTTATTTTTATCTTTATTTTTTTCAGACAACCGCCTGGATGTTGACTTGCTTCGTCGATGGGAAGATGATGATTGAGAAGAACTTGTGAACTCACTTTCCACTGTTTCTGATTTTAAAAAAAAAAAAGCACAATGAAGTATAGAATTGTCATGTTTTTATCTTAATTTAGGGTTTTTAAAATTGAATGGTGTAACACTAAAAAACAATGGTAGGCTAATGACACACGGGTTATATATGCACCAGTGGAGAAACCCAACTGTGTGCTATAAGCATTAGGGTCATTACCCTACACAAGAAATCTGATGCTGACATTTGACAGAAATAGTGTATTACAGTGAAGAAAATCCAACTTAGAACTTCATTTGGATTGAATTCACTGTTGCAAATTGATTCTGATTCCTCAGACCCGGTAAAATATTCAGTATCCTCAAACCACACATACCTTTCTATATATTAATCAAATGACATTTTATTTATAGGGAGTTCCCTTCTCTACTTTGTCACTTATTTTTATATTTATTGTTGTACCTTGTCTTTCTTCCTTTGGATCGACCTTTTGTTTTTTGTTGTCTTTAGGTGAAGGTTTGTCTGAAGGTTTCTTTTTTTCGACTGCTTTTGATGGATCTGTAAAAAATGCACACTTAAGCTTTAGTTTATTATAGATAAAAGCGCATGTGCTAATGCAAGCACACTGCACTATTGTGCAAGAAAAACAAGTGTCACGGTTTGCCACCTGGCCAGTATTTCACCGGCCTAGCCAATAAAATACCAGCCAAGTCTGCAGCTGGTAAATTTGTAAGTATTTATCATTACTCACAAAGTTCCTGGCTGTAGTCTTCCAGCCTGCCCACTTATTTCATGGCTCCACCCCTTTTAAAGCAAAGGCCAACCTCCTACAGCATTTCCCCACCCCCTTCTCGTCATTGGCCCACCCCATCCTTTTCCCGCCCCCCACCCCGATAACTACAGGCCGGTATTTTACATTGAGAAAGGTGACAACCCTATCTACAAAATATGTCCAATTCATCAAGATAATCTTTATTGTGGGCAAAAAACACAATATTGCAGGTATAATGCATGGCAATTTACCTTCACCAGTTTTGTAAATAAGTCCTAAAAACCTAGAGACATTCTCTTGGTTCTATGATTTTATCAGTGTCTTATATGTAGAATGTGGTATGGGACAATGGTGACAATTATTCCTGTAGGCCCTAAAAAGGTCCAGATTTTAGGGACAGATCACTATTAGCCATGGTTATAAAGCAGATGATCTAAAAAAGTACCTAAAAGACCTAAAACTGGAGAACCCTCTATAAATCAGTTCCTGCCAATATAATTAATTATGGTGGAATATATTTAATTTGTTCAGTAGGAGCCAAGGTTGTCAACTCATTAGCTATTGCTTTGCTACTACTGAATGAGGATGGGGAAGCTCTTTTGTCTAAGCAGTGGTGAGTTTTACCCTGGGTTGTATATCCAGAACCTATACAACAACTACTTTATGCTTTACACATTTTTAATTGAAGGTTTGTTTTTTACTGTACCGTCTGTACTATCCTCCACCAAAACCTTTATTATTCTCTTCTTTGGACCTTTGGAGACTGGTTTCTTTATTTTCTTTTTGGCTGGTGTATCTGAGCCCTTAGAAGGATCTGCAGAAACATATGGATCCATGTATAAGCTATAATGAAAAACCTGTTCTGCTGTTACTTACTGTGCGTGAAGGGAATGTAATATTGGTCGCTAACACAAAAATCAATCGCAATTTTTTCGCAATGCAAATAAATGTTCACAAAGCAAACAATTTTGCCTTTGCAAAAACTTTGCCCCTCGCACAACAGTAGGATAGCGATTGTGAATGTGTGTAATAAAACTTCGTAATGAGCAATTAAGGTTCACTGTGCAATATAACATTGCAGTGTGCACATTTGTATTCCCAAATTTGTTCTCAAATTTTATTACATATCCCCCATTGTGTTTTTAGTGTTTTAAACCCGTAGCAGAATTCATAGAGAGTACTCTGTTGTCCAAGAGGTCATGGGGCTGATTTACTAAAATTTAGGGTTGAATATAATTTTTTAAAATTTCAGCCTTTTTTCTGTATTGACACAATGAAAACAAATGTAAATTTTATCCAATGCGTTAACATTCATTGATTTTCAAATTGATATTTTAAAAAGAGTGCGGAAGATCTTGCTACAATCCTGTGACAAGTTATGGTTCACACAATCTCATAGCGTGCAAACAATTTTAGGGGAGATACTGAAATTGGTTCAGTAAATTTTACAAAAAAAAAAAGAACATGAGACAATTGTCCCAAAACAAACATCATAAATATTAAACATAA
This sequence comes from Xenopus laevis, assembly GCF_017654675.1. Taxonomy (NCBI): domain Eukaryota; kingdom Metazoa; phylum Chordata; class Amphibia; order Anura; family Pipidae; genus Xenopus; species Xenopus laevis. The sequence goes on from NC_054378.1 coordinate 98,824,153, forward strand.
TTGCAATAAAGGTAAAAAAACATTGTTACTCGAATTCACAGACAAGCATCTTCATTTTAGTTTTTAAATGCCCCCTATGGGTGATTGTTCATTTTAGGTCAATAGTAGAGGCAGTATTATCGGCACACTAAAACATATTTGGATACATAAGGATAAATGTGCAACTTGTGCTAAAATACTGTAATGAATAGTTACGTATAGTAACATTTCACCTGTTACATGCCCCCTGCCATTGAATATTCAACATTGCCATAAAAGTACCATTGAATCACTAACATAATTCTGGATTCTCTAGTTTCCTTACAACTTTTGAGAATTATATTATTATTACTGATGTTACTGTAATAATAATATTAATTCAATATTAAGGGGCACATTTATTTAGCTTGGGTGAAGGAATAGAATAAAAAATACTTCAAATTTCGCTCGAATTGGCTACTTCGACCTTCGACTACGACTTCGAATCGAACGTTTCGAACTAAAAATCGTTCGACTATTCGACCATTCGATAGTCGAAGTACTGTCTCTTTAAATAAAAAAACTTCGACCCCCTACTTCGCCACCTAAAACCTACCGAGCACCAATATTATCCTATGGGGAAGGTCCCCATAGGCTTTCTAACCAATTTCTGATTGAAGGAAAATTGTTCGATCTATGGATTAAAATCCTTCTAATCGTTCGATCGAACGATTATTGCTTCGATCGTTCGAACGAACATCGCTAAATCCTTTCGATATTCGAAGTCGAAGGATTTAACTTCGACGGTCGACTATCGAGGGTTAATTAACCCTCGATATTCGACCCTAAGTAAATGTGCCCCTTAATGTAGCATAAAATATAAAGTTCTATTTCAAAAAGATCAAATTTTTGCAAGAAGAACGTTACTTTTCCCAGTACGTCTAACATCAACACATTTACCAAAGATTTCCCTGTGTTTATATATTTATCTCACATTCTGAATCTTACTTCTGACCTGTGTTTTTGATATTTATAAACATTTTGGAATTTCACTTAGCTACCTTGCTTTTCATCCTTAGGATCAGTCTTCTTTTTTCTTTTTATATCTTTAGGTGAAGGTTTCTTTGGAGGCTTCTTTTTATTGTTTGGTGTCTTTGGCTCTAAGAAAAAGCAGAGATTTTCTAACCGTTATAAAAGACCTAGAGTTTTATCAGAAGGTTAATTAATTTTTCATATGTTTTATGTGATATCATTGATTGGTTATTTCTGTTTGATTACCATCATTCTCTTGCTGTTTATTCATCTTTTTCTTGTTTGTTTTAGATGGAGACCGTTTCTTTGTAGTTTTTGGAGTGGTTGGTGAGGGTGGGCTATCAGCAGAATCTGAAACAATAAAATGTAAAATAGATAGACATGATGTTGCTGCAAAGCAACATCAGACAATAAAATGGATAAAGTTGTCTGGAAAATCACCAAGGTTTGGAAGAGGCCCGGGTTCACCACCCTAAACCTTCAGCTAGGGGAGTGGATCAAAACCATATTGTTGTAGAACAGGCACAGCGCAGTCTTCCCAACAGACGTGTCATAGTTCATAAAGTTTAATGGGTACACATGGAAGTAGAATTATATGTTTCCTTTTTCACAAACACTTGGGGGGACATTTACTAAGGGTCGAAGTGAATTTTCATATTTAAAAACTTCAGATTTCTATCTAATTTTTGGGTACTTCGACCATCGAATAGGCCTAAGTTCGACTTCGATTCGAAGTAAAAAAGTTCGACTTCGAAAATCGAAGTACTGTCTCTTTAAAAAAGTTCGACTTCGACACTTCGCCACCTTAAACCTGCCAAATTGCTATGTTAGCCTATGGGGACCTAGAACCTATAGCCAACATTTGGCTAAGTTTTTAGAAGTCGAATTAAAATCATTTGATCGATCAATTAAATCGTTCGATTAGAAGGATTTCATCGTACAATTTTACTTTGACCGAATATGGCCGAATTCGATAAAAAAAAACTTTGACTTTGACTTCGAATATCGAAGTAATGCAATTCGGTGGTCGAATTTCGAAGTTTTTGACACTTCGAAATTCGACCCTTGATAAATCTGCCCCTTGGGTTCGTATTTTGAGTTTATGTGAAATTTTTTTACTCTAATAAATTCAGATATACTCACAACTCAAATGGGAGGTTATTTAAGAAAAAACTTGAACCTCGAACGAATATTACTGACCCGAAAATTTGAATCGAATTCGAAATTAATTAGACTAAATTCAATTCTTGTTTTTTTCATCCTTGAAAAACTTGATTGTGAGGAAGGCTATTAATATCTTTAAATGGGTCACTGGACCACTGCCAATGACATCTACATGAACGGCTGGTTTTAGGTGGAGGATAGTCAAATCTGAGTTGTTCCTAGAGTCCAGGTATGACAAATATCAAATTCTAATTTGAATTCGAAATTGGGTTATTCCCAACTTGAATTTGTGAGTTTTAACCAAAAATCCAACTCGAAAATTCTAATTCAAATTTACAATTCGACCCTTAATAAATCTGCCCCTTAATCATAGGCTTATGATCATTTTATTTTACCTTCCTGTGAGCCATTTGGATCTCCAGTTTCATCACCAACATGTGAAGTTTGGGGTGTCAGTGCATTTTCATTATTGTCAGGAGGTGGTGGTAATGATGGAGCGAAACCTTCTTTATTTGGTTCTGGAAATGGAAACACATGTTCATGTATTAGAATTTATAGCCAAATGTGTACTAAGCGGTTAATAATCAAAAATCCTTGGCATTGTCTGTCACTTAATACAAGTCTATAGGGATACAGTCTTCCTGCATCCTGGCACATTTACTCATTATTCATGATTTCAAATATTATGTTCACAGCAGGAATCAAAATCATTTTTTTAAATATTTGTTAATGCTGTATAGAGTTGTAGTTCTATCTTTAATCTTGGTGTTTCAACTGTTATACTGGTCTAAATAGCCTTGGTGTACACAGACACAGTGTTGTTCCTTGTCTTTCTCCTTCCAGTTCATTTCCATATACAGTATATACTGTCATACATCTCTTCCCTTCTTGCTCTCTCTCCTCCTCACTTCAAACCAAAAGAGTACTTTGCAGAGCAAATATCCAGTTGCCTGATGTGAACTCTCTTACTTAATTAGTCTGAGAGTAACAATTATAATAAAATCACAATTATTATCATGGTACATGTAAGATTATAATAAAGCAATGCACAGGCTACCCTTGGTTATTTTGTGTAAGCTTCATAACTACTATTATAGTTTATATGAATGCAATGCTAGGCAGCCATTCAAGCTGAAATGTGGCTAAATGGAAAAGGTTATATAGGAGATAGCAGTTCATCTCTACAGAATACAATGGATTTAGATTCCTGTTAATAGCTAAACCCATTGTATTCTACAGAGCTTATCTGTTATCATATTTTAAAATGAATGGTTCCCCCATGGGTACACGGCAGCTTATTTATATAAACTATAGTAGTGTTTCTAAAGCCAACACACCAATTTTACCAGTGCAGAGCAACACTACATTATATTTTAATTATTGAAAAATACCCTGTCTTCAGGATAGTTTATTGTCTGAGCAAGTTCATATCAGTGCCTTCTAGCTTGTGGATATATTCTGACCTTCCTCTATCCCCTTACCAAACATGCTATTAACTCCTGGACATCTTTACTGTGGATCTAGAAGGGTGTTTGCATGCACCTTTTTTTTTACCCCTGCCTGTTGCCGTGGGAATGCTTATCTTGACTATTCTTTAAATGCTTCCTTCAGTCCCCAGAGTCCACTTTTAGGGAGTCGACTCTATATACTCTTAGCCAGGGGTCCCCAACCTTTTTTGGACCAGGGGCTGGTGGCAATATTTTTTTTGTGTGAGGACCGGGGGTGGGGTTTGGGGTCTGTGGGGGTCGGGGTTGTCGGCAGCAAATTTGGACGCGCCAGCGTCCAATTTTGGTGCGCCAGCGTCCAATTCAGGGCGTTCGGCGGCCCAGTGCGGGAGTGTCTGCGGCCCACTTTTGGGCCATGGCATGGCGGTTGGGGACCCCTGCTCTTAGCCATGGAAATTAAAGGGGAACTATTGTGAAAAATTAATATAAGCTTCTTCATACTAAAATAAGAAATTTTCTAAATCTAATCAATTACAAATTCTGCCCCATTTCTGAAATAATCAAGTTAATATTCTCTCTTCATGCAGGAGTTGGGAGTCTAATTTTGATTGACAGATAGGTCCAATGCTGCCTTTGGGGGTGGGGGTCCTTTTGCCTAAAAGATGTATCAGAGCACCCTCCTTTAAAATGACCAGGAAAATTCCCACTCTACATGCAGGATTTGTACCTAATTCAGTTAATTTTTTTTGATTTTATTAGTGCTGGAGTCATTTGAGTTAGCTCTAACACAGCTGCTAGAAAAAGTAGCCCCTCCCCCTAAAACATATATTGGATTTAACTGTCAATCAATATCACCCAACTCCTACAAGAAGAGAGAATGAAGAGAAACAGATGCTGAGCATGAAGACGTGAAGATAAACTTATTTCAGAAACAATACAACATTTTTAATTGATCGTATTTACAAAGTTTTCAATATGATGAAGCATTTATAAAACGTTCATTTTCACCATAGATGATGAAGGAGTTTGTAAACCAAACATCTAATTTATATTTTAGTTCTAATAAGAACAAGAAACCTTTCTCAAGACAAACACAGTGAAGAACTGAAAAGTCAGCTCTATAAATGTTCCAAATGCTAACTTAATTTAGATTCCTTCAGTGGTCTTTTTTTTAAATAATTATATTTATTAGAGAAATTACAGTACATCCCTGGACTGATACATTCTACACTTTAAATATTATATATAAAACTTATTTCTATCTCTAGTTTCTCTTCAGGACTTTAAATTGGACTATAACAGTTAAAACCCTGTAATAGACATAAGCTGTGACTAACCATTTAAAGTATTCTTAAAATTGGCTGGTTGTTGTGCCTCTACTTAATGTATGAGGAGATCTTGTATAGAAACATTTATGTCATACAGCTGGTGATATCTAATATCCATATATCGTTCAAAAGGGGGGTACATTAATTCCTTTACAATGGGCTTCAATTGTAAGTCATAATGGTATTACCTGTTGCATTAGCCTTTGGATTAATTTTTTTATCTTTTGGCTTCTTTTTCTTTTGGTCTGTTCTAGATCGTTTTATTGTGGTCCCCTTTGTCCGAGTAGTAGAAGACATAGATGATGTTTCATTTTCCTCTGTTTCTATTAAAAAGAACAATATAAACATTACAATTATTTATTTATGTATTGTCGTTGTGGTCTCACACAGCAGGTGTAATTTTAATATAAAGATGGGCCACAACTGCAGCAAACAAGGTTGAGCAATGTCTATTGCCAGGGCCGGACTGGGAGTAAAAAGCAGCCCGGGCAAAAAGATCAAAGCAGCCCACATGTAACTCATCCACTCATATATTGGGGTAAAACTGCAAAAAAGTATGTGCATAAAGAGCTGCTTTTCTCACTTAAGTGTAATTAATGTAAAATATGTGAAAGATTGAGCAGCCTTGTGCCTTTATATGGTCACAGAACAACCCCTCAGTGACTTCTAATATCCTTATCATTTACAGTAGGGGGTACATTATCCCTTATAATACATGAGTGATACTCAGAGTTCCCTGTGTAACTCAGCCTGCAGCCTTGTGCCTTTATATGGTCACAGAACAACCCCTCAGTGACTTCTAATATCCTTATCATTTACAGTAGGGGGTACATTTTCCCTTATAATACATGAGTGATACTCAGAGTTCCCTGTATAACTCAGCCTGCAGCCTTGTGCCTTTATATGGTCACAGAACAACCCCTCAGTGACTTCTAATATCCTTATCATTTACAGTAGGGCAGGGGCACCCAGGTTATTTGTCATTTACATCAGTCCAACCTATGTCACACAGGGCATCATTGCTCACATAGTGCGTGGGCATTGAAAATAATGTAACTCGTAGGAATACTTGCTGTTTGCTGTTTTAATTGGGAGATCTCAACACACAAACTAACTCTTGGTAGAGAGTACTTGAATGATTATATTTTTAGTAATATGTTTATCACTTTAAATATGTGTATATTTTTAAGGTCATACATCAACATCAGTTTTAGTTGCTGCTTAGTTATAGATGTTATAATGAGCCTATAATGGGTAGTATAAGTAAGTAAGTCACTTTCCAGCTGGGGCTGTTACTGTTGCTTTGTCAATTTATTTTTTTATTTGTAACTGGGACCTTTTATTTTTAGATGGTACTTTTCTTTTTGTAGAAGAAAAAGAAGACATGAAAGCTTAGAAGGTGAAGGAAGTGAGGGGTTAACTTATGTTTCCTGTCGTTTATTTTGTCACAACTTGGATAGGGTTATATCATTCAAAACATTTATTTCTTGTCCAGAGCCAATACATAGAATAGAATAGTTTCACCTATAATCTAGTGATAAAAGCTGCTAAATATTACAATCAGCTCACAGTTGATGAGGATCACGATAAAAAAATTAGATTACAGTAACCACTCACTTGCTTAATTCAGTATACAGTTTAAGATGAAAGGTGCACCTCCCCCAGTAGTTGAAGTCAATCTACTGAAAGCATAACAAAGTAGGAGCACAGTTCTGTGCTGCGTCTGCTGCTTCTCCCCACCGCTGTCTGCAGAAGGCAATAAATAAGCAGACAGGCAGCTCAGGAGCCTGCCGTGCGGGGGACTGAGGAGCAGTCCGGCGCTGCCACTGCTTCTGCTTCCGGTTTCATGACTGAAGAATCACCGCCCACTCTGCCCTGCTTTGCGCATTTAAAGGAGCAGTCGCGCTCTTGGGTATGTTCTACTTCTTAAAAATCTTGCGAGCGGCCCACTTGAGCTAAAAATAAAGCAGCCCCTCGGGAATTTGCCCGAACATACAGATTGCCAGTCCGGGCCTGTCTATTGCCTTACTCCAAGACTTATCAGTCAATAAGTTCTCTACAAATATACTTTCAGAAACAATTTTATGATCTAAAATTGTTATTTCTTGTTAAGAATGTAAGTTAATATAAATGCTAAGGCATAGTTTCATAACGAAAAAGCCATATGATATCTCTGTAGTAAGTCAAATTTTAAACACCCAAGAAATATGGGAGGACCACATTCTTTTGTCTGTCCTGCTTCCACCTTCACTGATAGTTTTGGTGTTGTTGTTTCTCCTTCTCCCAGTTTTAACAAAGGTCCAGTCTGGATACCCGTACATCTTAACGGCCCCTATTTCGCCTGAGCCTCTATGCTGGCGGGGGTCTTGTCTGCTCTGTGTTGAAGTGCTCTGATAACCCCCCGTTTTTGATCTAGTGGATAGTAGAATTCATATAGCAGATGCACAAAAAAGATTTTTGTCATGAATTGAGAAAGCCAGTCAAATGACTAGCGAAACATCTTCAAGAGGAAAAAAAAATACAGCAAGTCCAGTTGATTTGACATATTACTATAGCTATACCATGACCTGGATAAATGAGAAGCTTCACAGACAAACCCCATATGATGGTTCTGAACAAGAACAACAAAAGAAGTATTAGGCTTTGTGGTACTGTATGTGATATGTTAGAATGTAAATATGACACCATGACTGGCAAGTCCATAGACTACCTACCCTAAGGGGGTTATTTACTAAGCTCCGAATTTTTTATTTAAAAAAAATCACAAATTTTTCGGAAATGATTAAACCCCGATGGCTAAAAAGTCAGAATATAAAAACACGGCATCACAAACCTGTCGAGGTTGCATAAAAGTCAATGGGAACAGTCCCATTGATTTTTGGTTGTGTCGGGGGTTTTGGGCAATTTCGCAATGTTTTCGGAGCTTCCAGGTGAAAACTCTGAAAAATTCGGAGGTTTCAGGGAAAATTCACAAAAAGCTAATTTTCGGGAAAATGTAATAATAAATAAGCGTTAAATATCCGAGCGGGTTATATCGGAGTTTGTAGCAGCTGATATTGAGATAAATTTGGACCTTAATAAATAACCCCCATATTGTATGGACTAGACTGTATAGACAACATGTTAGTATTACCAATGCATTTACTGCACTAGTGCTCATGAGTGTTTACTGCCACTTTTTCAAGTGGTTGTCCTATTAAGGGAATTTTGTATACTGTATATGGCATATAAGGGTTATTGGAATGTTTGCTCAAAACCATAATACAAACTGTACATAGGTTGAGTTGTTTACTATATATGTCAATAACAGATATCCAGCCACTTATAAACACTAACACTGCAGAATAATGTTTCTGAAGTTCACATATTTCAGTGGTATTTAAAATACCTTCAACCTCCTCCTCTGCCTCTACAGGTTTCTTGGGTTTCTTCTTTGGGATTTTCGTTCTTTTAGGTGGTCGTTTTTTTTCTTTCACTGGTTGTGGTGTTTTGACATTTGGTGGTGGTGTTGCGGTTGCAGACTCTGGAACACAAAATAAGGAATTACTTTACTGAAAAAAAGCACAAAGTGGCTCAAAAGTTTTATGGAACATCTCTACCAGAAAAAGCAACAAGTCATTTCTTTGTTTTTACTTTAGGTTTTGGGCAATTAAACCAACCAGGAATAAGATTTTTCTGTCCAGCTCAGGGCCCAGCGAAACCCTATAATTTGAGCTAATGAGGTGGTAATGCTGCTCCTTTATGGCAATGAAGCCAAGATGATGTTAATCAAGGGATTGAGGAGTACCAGATAATTAAATTATCATACACATATAAAAACGAAAACAAATTTAGGATGAGTTCATATATATACCATTTAACATGTTCAGAAAAATATGTGATTGTGACTGACCCAAAAAACACTACTCTACAAAATATTAATTTCGATTATTATTATTATTTATTTAAGGCCGAATGCTAAAAACTCAAGTTTTTTTAACAAAAAAAATCTGAATTTTTAGTGGAAATTTTTTTAAATAATTGATAAGGTCAAATTGTGGATTCTAGAATGGTCAGTATTTTTTTTTTGTTTTTTTAAAAATACATTTGGATTTTGATAAATAACCCTGCTGAAAATTACCCATAGGTCATGTTGATCACTTTTCACTGATATGTCTGCTTTTGTAAGTGTTTCTTTAAGTTCCTAACACTGAGGGGCAGATTTATCAAGGGTCGAATTTCGAAGTGAAAAAAACTTCGAAATTCGACCATCAAATAGGCTAGTCCGACATTCAAAGTCGAAGGATTTATAAGATAGTACGATCATACAATTTTACAAAAAAATCCTTTGACTTCTCAAAACTTAGCCAAATACTGGCTATAGGTTCTAGGAAGTCCTCATTGGCTAACATAGCAATTCAGCAGGTTTAAGGTGGCAAAGTGTCGAAGTTTTTTTAAAGAGACAGTACTTAGATTTTCAAATAGTCTAAGCATTTTCACTTCAAGTCGAATTTGGCCTATTCGATGGTCGAAGTACCCAAAAAATACTTCGAAATTCAAAGTTTTTGAATTCGAAAATTCACTTTGAATTCACTTCGACCCTTAGTAAATGTGCCCCTGACTGTTTTGTCAATTTATATAGAGGAGCAGGTTATGTACAATGACCGCTCAAATACGTTTATGGCAAAATTATCAATAGCATGCAAAGACAGTTTTGGAGGCTACTGTTTCACTGGAGTCTATTGTGGAGTTTTAGCTGGTGACTCTGATTAGTACTGCAGCTCCCGTTCGTATAAAGAAACAGAAATATGGGGACCAATATAACGTTCTGCTAAAATGATCCCATTCCAATATAGTTATGAAACATCCATGAAAAAAGATATATGTATCAATATGTATAACCTACTTTTATACCTGTATTATGGAATGACTAATTGAATCTGTTGTCATGTCATTTTTGCAACTATCGGTACGTTTTTCTACTTCATGTATTTTAATCACATGCTTTAAAATATAGAACAGATACATCCAGTACATAATAAACTGTGGGTACAAATTATTTTGCCCACATAACCCAGAGTACAATAAAGAAACACTCTCATGCATTGCACTGGTTTGTCTAGGGCACAGAGATCTGAGCTATATTTGGATTGACTCAAATCTGTGTTCTTTGTGGGCAGAAATTCTACCCCCAAACATGCCCATTGTCCTAAATACCTTCTGGTTCATCTTCATATTGTATTATAATCTTCCTTCTCCTTTTTCCTGGCTTAACAGTGGCAAATTTAACTTTCCTTTTTTTGTTCTTTTTTCTTGGTGATGGTTTTAAACTCGGGGTTGAAGGTGCTTTCTCGTTGGCATCTGGATTAGAGTTAATATATATTATCATATAGAGAGCTTAATACTGAGCACGAGAAGGAAAACACAGCTCAAAGTATAGTGTCCATAGTGACGAATGTTAAGTATGATTAAAAAGTAAAACAAAGGAGCTGATATATATATATATTTATACACTATATATATATATATGGAGTTTCTGATGAACCCCTATTATTTAGTCACCTTCCGTGTCTCCTTTTGGCATTAATAATTTCTTATTTTTCTTCTTTCTTGGATTTTTGGGATATTTTTTCATAGGCTTTTTAGGGGTGGGCTTTGAGGATGGATTGTTCCTTTTTGGGTCTATAAGCAAATACAATAATTACATATCTTCGTGGTTATCGCATTGCTATTAAAATGCAGAGAGTGCGGCTTGCACAGTTTAATAAGTAATAGCTGGACTAACTGGAATATTCGTTAGCAAGAATGAACTCTTTTTATATTCAGCTGAATAGCCTCAGTTTTAAGTTTAGTACATTATATAGATATATAGTTATGAAAATGAAATGCATATACTATTATACTATGTAGGGAATACCTAATTTATATACATATGTCCCCCATAAATCCAGTTCATTCTTCACCTGTTTCTTCCTCCGCAACTATAATTTTCCTATGTTTCTTCTTTGACGTTGGGATTTATTTTCAAAGGCTTTTTAGGGAAGATTAGTTTGCTTCCCATTGGCTCTATAAGCAAATACAGCGAAATCATCATTGCCTCAAGGTGGCACACTGTTCCCGAGAAGAATGATATATGCCTTCAATAAAACTGCATTTTCCCCACATAATTAATGGCTAGTAGGTGAATACTGGTGATCATCTCATAATGTCAAACATTAGAGATACATTCACATCTCAGACAAATCTGTACCTTCTTCCATGTTTTATTAGTATGCCATTTATTGAACATTTCCTTCTTTCTTTGGAATACTCTTCTTTAAAACTTTTGTGTTGAGAGTTTATGTAGTTTATATTTTAATTCCAAACCCAGAATTTTAGGCAAAGTACAGTATCACACAAGGAGGAAATTCTTGCGGCTCAAATTTTTTTACAAGAAATTGATTAATCAAATTTTCAAATATGGCTCACCCAGTGCAAAGTTGAACCTGGATGTATAAACCCCAGGTCTATCACATACAGAAGAAGCCGTAAATTATCAAAAGCATAAAGGGAAAGCCAAAACGTATAGATTATCGCAGTGAATCAACCACACTCACTGATGGCATCTGGTGGCTCGGGTGCAGCATCCCGAACCCGTAGCTTGGGGAGTAATGTCGACAATGGCAGAAAATGGACACGCACTCCAGGAGCCAGTCGCTGCTGATAAAAGGATCTTTATTCGAAAGAGCTAAAACTATCCAAAGATACTTAATCTTTGGATAGTTTTAGCTCTTTTGAATAAAGATTCTTTTATCGGCACCGACTGGCTCCTGGAGTGCGTGTCCATTTTTTGCCAAAGTACAGTATCACAAGAGAATTGATGGACCCCTGACAAGCTGACTGCACATACACCTACATATTTCCTTCAGAGATTGAAAGGTTTCAATCTAAACTATGAGAGGCTAACTGACAAGATTGTGATTTATAATGGATAGAGAAGATTGAGAAGACCCTGTCAACAGAGATGGTCTGTCTTGCAAGTCTGCAATCAAGAATCAACACTGAGATAAGTGAGAGTTAAGCAGCAGTCTTATGAATGGTATTGGACTCTTGAGATAGCCTCTGGGGTACAGCTCTTAATCATTGTTTGTTGAAAGGAACCATAGGTGAAAGCCTTCATGAGAGGAAAAAAATAAATATATACTAGTTGATCTGTTGTGATGGTTATTTGGGCATAAAATTAAACTACAACAGCCACCAAGAGATCCAGTGATACCAGCAAAGCAGATAACTCAACTTTATTTTCTAAGTTGTCCAGCAAAACCGGTTTATTTGGAATTATCTCATCAGATCCCTCATAAGCAGTCCAGTGGAACATGCTGCAGTATATTCTATCCCCTGATATTAAAGGAACAGTAACAACAAAAAAAATTAAAAGGTTATAAAGTAATGACAATATAATGTACTGTTGCCCTGCACTGGTAAAACTGGTGTGTTTGCTTCAGAAAAATTACTATAATTTATATAGACAAGCTGATGTGTAGCCTTGGGGGCAGCCATTCAAGCACAGGATACACAGTAGATAACGGATACATTCTGAAGAATCCCATTGTATGTTATAGAGCTTATTTGTTATCTGCTGTGTGCCCTGTGCCTTTTCTCCTTTCAGTTTTGAATGGCTGCCCCCATGGATACACAACAGCTTATCTATATAAATTATAGTAGTTTTTCTGAAGCAAACACACCAGTGCAGCACAACACTACATTATATTTTCATTATTTTAAAAGACTTTTATATTTTGGTGTTAATGTGCCTTTAAGTAAGATGACCAATATTCTTATTATTAAATATGCTTCGTTCCTTTTGCCTTTCATATTCCACCTCCTACAAAATCCTTTAAATTCTTAGCCATTTCACACAGGCAGGTATAAAACAACATATTTATATTGGAATCGCTAGGAGTTTTACCTTTTGGCTGCTGATCAGAACCATTCATTTTGTCACCAATTTTATTCTTAGATGGCTTTTTGGGTACTTTCCTTTGCAGATCTCCATTTCTCTGATCTGTTTCTAATTCAAATAAAAAATGAAATATGTCAAAGACCATTAAGATTCTAAGTAAGGAATTCTAGTAATCCATAGAAGTCAACAAGTCAAAAAAATAAAATCCCATTTTTAGTTTCTTTAATGAAAAAGAAACCTATCTCCTATATACTTTAATTAAAAAATGTGTACCGTTTTTACAAGAAACTTGACTGTATGCAGTGACATTCCCCCTTCATTTACTGCTGTGAATAAGAATTGTCAGATGGTCCCTAACTGCTGAGCAGGGAAACAATCATACTTATGAACAGCAGGGGGAGACCCCGCCTTACTTCCCAGCCATGCAGAACTCAAGCAGCTTTGTTTATGACGATCCCTAAGCAGCCCAGACCACACTGAGCATGTGCACAGTCTTAGTCTTGCAAAGATGTTTAACAAAGTTACAAGATGGTGACCCCCTGTAGCCAACTTTGAAAGCATAAATTATTTGTTTGATTAGGCTTGTGGTGCAGTAAGTTCATGTTTATATTTAGTATACAAAATACAGCATTTCTAGCTTTATTCTATTTTAGACTTTACATGCCCTTTAACCTCTTTATTCTCTTAGTCTGTTTTCTTTACACAGTCACACAGTTCTATAGGAACAACGCCACAAAATACACCCTCTCTCCATTATAAAAGAAAATAAAGATAATAAAAGACACTGAAGACTTCCATAATCATATAAACAGGCCATGACGTACCTTAATAAGTACAAATTATAACTGATGACATTACTAAACATTGTTAGAACTATATTTTAGTTTAAATTTAGACTTCTTAGAAATGTTAATATTAATATTTACCTTGTGGAACTTTATCTAGTTCCTTGTCAGGTTCTTTCTCTTTTGAAGAATCAGGGGGGTTACTTCTCTCTTCAGGGGGTCGTGGGGCAGGCGAGCGTCTCTGAATTGGTTCTGTATTTATGGAAATAAGGGGGGAAAATATCCCAATAAAGGCATTTTAACTTAAATACATGCTTAAATGTTTTGTTTATAGTTTGTTATTTATATAAAACTGGTTGAGTTCTATATAATTAATTCATATGTTTTCTACAGTTATGAAGATTTAAGCTGCACATTAAAATTCTGCTACTTTATGAAAAAAATGTTTTTTTACCCCAGAATAGAAGATCCTTAGGCAAGGAATTGATTTGGGTTGGTAACATTAAATCAAGCAGTCACCAAGCCCTTATTTTCCAGCTTTCAGCTTTACCATAGGACTAACCCAGGTCCCTTAAATGGCCCATAATAAGAACTACAATTAACAGCAGTCTACATTAGACAGAAGCCATATCTGATAACAAAGGAAAGTTCAAGCTACAAACTAATACAAATCTAGATAAGAACTAGTATACCTTGAAGGCAATGGTTAAAGGGAAACTATCGCAAAAATGAAAATTTAATATAAGTTTCAGTTTACTGAAATAAGAAACTTAAATTATGATCATTTAAACATTCTGCAATGTTTCTGAAATAATCAAGTTCATCTTCTCTATTCCTCTCTCAGCATCTGTTTCTCTTCATTCTGGCTTCGTGCAGCAGTTGAGTGTCAGATAGTCATTGACAGTTAGATCTTACAGGGGGGACTCCTTTCCTAGCAAATGTGTTAGAGTTAACTCAAATAACTGATTCCAGGACAAACAAAAAAACTGCCTTTTGCACGAATCCTGCATGTAGAGAGACATGATGTCTGGTGATTTTAATAGTGAACTCTAATACATCTTCTAGGCAAAAGGAGCCCCCCTATAAGATATATTGGATCCAACTGTCAATGATTATCTGACACCCAACTCTTGCATGAAGAGAGAATGAAGAGAAACAGAAGCTGAGCGAGGGATAGTGAAGATAAACTTGATTATTTCAGAAACTGTTTCTCTTCATTCTCTCTTCATGCAGCAGTTGGGTGTCAGATAGTCATTGACAGTTAGATCCAATATATCTTACAGGGGGACTCCTTTCCTAGCAGATGTATCAAATAACTGATTCCAGGACAAACAAAATAACTGCCTTTTGCACAAATCTTGCATGTAGAGAGACATGATGTCTGGTGATTTTAATAGAGTGAGCTCTAATACATGTTCTAGGCAAAAGGAGATATATTGATATAAGATATATTGGATCCAACTGTCAATGATTATCTGACACCCAACTCTTGCATGAAGACAGAATGAAGATAAACAGAAGCTGAGAGAGGGATAGTGAAGATAAACTTGATTATTTCATAAACTGTCAAGAATTTTTAATGTATTGTATTTAGAAAGTTTCTTATTTCAGTATGCTGAAGCTTAGATTAAATTTTTATTTTCGCAATATCTCCCTGTTAATTAAGCAGTAGGCAACAGGTTGGTCCAATAGCAGAGAAAGAGTGAAACTGAGACTATTGCACAGTTAGGTAGTTTTATGTAACCTTATTGAAAATAGAAACCATGGCTAAATGTGTAATGATGAGCCAATTTATTCGCCGGGCATGGTTTCACTGTGAAATTCCACACTTCGTCACCTACAAATTTTTCCGTGAGACTGCGTTATAATTTGCAGCGGAAAATATCGCCACAACAAAATTGTCGCAGAGAAACGCCCATTGACTTTAATGCATTTGGACAAAAAAGTCGCTGAGACAAAAAAGCCGGCATAAGAAAAAACTGCCATTGACCTTCATGTACTTGGAGTGAGATAAGAAAAAAATCAACGCCCATTTGACGTCCATCAACTTGCGGTTTGTGAATTTTTCTTACCTTTTCGCTAATTTTTTGGCAAAGCGAAATGGGACAGATTCATTCATCACTATGAGTGTGCAGTCCAGTGCAATTTAAATATCCCACCTTATCAGTTCATGATGGTTATGTTGTATAATAACCCAAGTTAAATAGGAAGGAAGTAGTGATTTGATCAGTCAAGGGGTCCATTGAATACTATTTCTTTTTGTAAAAGCCAGTTTTAATCAAAACAAAGAAGCAAAGTGTCAAAAAGCTAAATTTTGACAACATGGGGTCTGGGTGCTCTGTGACAGATTTATAGTTTAGGAAGGCAAACCAGTTTAAGCAGGCACTTAATCAGATGCCACAAAAAAGAATTTAATGGAAAAGTAAAACTTAATGTCCAAAATGTAGGACACACCATAGAGTTACGTGTTTCATGCACACAGGCACTTAATCATAGGCAGACTATGATTATGTCTCTGTGTGCACGAAATGTGTAAGGCTTGGGTGTTTTGTTTTTGTGGGATCTGCTAAATCTAGTGTAGAATAGTTGGAAGTCAAACCAATTTAGCCGCAGACATCAGGCAGAAAATGGAAGGTATGCAGGAAAATAAATAGTTATGGCCAAACTGTTTGAAAATGTGCAAATGAGCATTTTGTATAACAAAACCATAATTCTCCTTTCCATGCAGAACTGGAAATGCCAATTCATCATACAAATACCTCTTGTAAATTCCAGCATTCTTTTCTACATACGTTTAAATTCTACCATAAGCCTATTTTGTTGTTGATGTGTTTGGTGATTTCTTTTGCTCTTTTGTTGAAGAATATATTTTATTTTGGAGTGAGGAGTCTTAAGCAACTGGACTTTCTGAGTAATCTTGAAATTTTTTTTAGCAGGAGTCTGTTCTGATGCATTCTAAAGATCCACTTGTGCCTGCTCGGGGTTGAATGATCACTACTAGATACTTTAAAGTATCTGGATGAATGATAACTTTCATAGACAGTATAAAATATAAATACTTACTAGCACAGATTGACTCATAGTCTGGACAGCACTTGCCATAATTTACACAGCTGGGGTCGCAGTCACACGCCTGTCCCCTTACGAAGCCGTCATGGCATCTTCCACGGCAGGAGTTTTCTGCATGAAATTCATACACAGACACTAACCACACGAGTCTCTAGGAAAGTTGCTGAGCTTCACAGGTTTTCAAGTGGTGTAACAAATTTGGGTCAACATTTCTGTGTCAAATCTTATACCAGGTTTATATAAGGCATCTATATTGACCATCAATTTGATGTGGTAGTTCATATGATATATATATATATGATGTAGTTCACTGATATATCAGTGAATCCAACCAGCTGCCCTAAGAGAAAAGTCTTACAACTTCCGTCAGGTGTTTATACCCAGTATTCCTGAACCAACAAGTGTATTTTTTTTCGTTGTAATATTGGTGTGTAGGCGCCACTTTAGGTCATTTTACCTGGTCATGTGTGTTCAGAAAGAGCCAGCACTTTAGGATGGAACTGCTTTCTGCCAGGCTGTTGTTTCTCCTACTCAATGTAACTGAATGTGTCTCAGTGGGACCTGGATTTTTACTATATGAATGCTGTTCTTAGATCTACCAGGCAGCTGTTATCTTGTGTTAGGGAGCTGTTATCTGGTTACCTTCCCATTGTTCTGTTGTTAGGCTGCTGGGGGGAAACGGAGGGGGTGATATCATTCCAACTTGCAGTACAGCAGTAAAGAGTGACTGAAGTTTATCAGACTGGGTTACATGACTGGGGCAGCTGGGAAACTGTCAATATGTCTAGTCCCATTGCAGATTTCCAAATTTTATATAAAAAAAAATCTGTTTGCTCTTTTGAGAAACAAATTTCCGTGCAGAATTCTGCTGGAGCAGCACTATTAACTATTCCCATGACAGTATCCCTTTAAGGACAGAGTGAAAATAGCTTTGCCATGTTACTGCAAGCTGACTCCAAGAAGCTGTGGTAGGTAGGCAATGCCAGATGTGTCTCTTGGATTTATTTACACAATTTTATAATGACTCATACTCCGTCCGTATAGTCATGAAACTTTCCAGACTGCCGAATTGCAGTTCCTAGGATACCATTTCCAGCTGAGCTGGGTGGGGACGGGATCCTGTGAGCACTTATTCAGGTCAAAACACATTCATATGTATTAATGTTTTTGACCATTATCTTCAGTGTTCAATGCAAACTCCGAAACATCCTAGGTTACCATGCAACCAGCCTATTTAATTTGTTTTACTCCTATTTACACAGTGGCCATATGCATATTTCTGGGTATTTCCTTCATACATTGTTATATACTTGTTGTATAGCTGCCTATAATAACATAAGTCAACTCTGCTGGTTAGGTGGTCATTACCTCATCTTATAAAGAGATATGAATTGATATATTGGTGTTTAATTCGTATATTCTCTGCTTTAGCACACTAATCATATATTGTTCGGTCAGAAGTCATATAGTACTTTTAGGATCTATCCATGTTGGAAAAGTCTTTTTTCAAGTTGCATTATTTGGTTAAGTGAGATGGACACGCATATGAAGGAACCTATCTATAAGAGTAATTTGTCTGTCACCAACCTACTTGGTGTTTTCTATTTGTATACGGCTTTAATTGTATATATTTTAAAATAAAGTATTTTTGGCACCTTTTAGCCCACCTCAAGCTAATCCTACTGACTACTCCATCTAGAAAAAAAGTTGTGCAACTGAAGTATCCATTTTTACTCTTAAAGCCAGACCTCTTAGAAACCTCTTAGAGCTTTCTCATTACCTGTTGTGCACACTGCCTTGAAGTCCTGGCAGCATTCCATATAAGACATACAGTTATAATCACAATGGCAAGAATACTCTCGAAAATACCCTTCACCACATCTCCCAACACAGCTTCCTTCACCTATAATTAAAGATAGACATGACCTAAAATTACAAAACATCTGTTAAATGCATATACCAGACTTAAGCTGGCCAATTGCTTGTTGGGCCCAATGATCATAAACATGGTGGTTCCCACTTTTTCCCTAACATTTAGTTGAAGTGGTAAGCTTTTATGTCCTTTCTGCCAATGAAGAGTTCAGAAATCAGCTTATTATAAGGCAGATGTCAGACAGTTTTGAGGTAAAATAATATAAAGTCTTATTTGCACATCAAAGGGGTTATTTACTAAACTGCAAATGCCGAAAATCTGAAAAATTTTCTGTTTTTTTAGTATCGGAATTTTAAAAAAACACGAATTTTCCGAAATTTATTATGGCCCGAAGATGGAAAAAGTCAGAATCTGAAAATCTGCCATCTCAGAGCTGCCGAGGTTGCATATAAGTCAATGGGAGAAGTCCCAAAAATGTTTTGATCTGCGGTTTTGTGCAATGACCCAAAGTTTTCATGGTTTTTGGGCAAAATCTGAAAAAATCTGAGTTTTCAAGTGGAAATTCATATTTCCCACAATTTTTTTGGATTTTCTCCCATAAAAATTTTTTCGGGAAAGCGTATTAATAAATAAGCCGAAAAAACACGTGCGGATTTGGTCGGAGTTTTATACAGAAAATATTAAGATAAATTTGGATTTTGATAAATAACCCCCCAAATATGTGTTTTTAATTAGCTAACCAGTAAAGTCTACTTATTGATGTGGGTTACTAGACATGTAATAAACTTGAGATCTTTTATTATATTATGCCCTTTCAAAATGAATAAGTTAATAGTGATGCTCCAGCAGAATTCTGCACTGAAATCCATTTCTCAAAAGAGCAAACAGATTTTTTTATATTCAATTTTGAAATCTGACATGGGGCTAGACATTTTGTCAGTTTCCCAGCTGCCCCTGGTCATGTGACTTGTGCCTGCACTTTAGGAGAGAAATGCTTTCTGGCAGGCTGCTGTTTTTCCTTCTCAATGTAACTGAATGTGTCTCAGTGGGTTTTTACTATTGAGTAATAGTGTTGTTGTTCTTAGATCTACCAGGCAGCTGTTATCTTGTGTTAGGGAGCTGTTATCTGGTTACCTTCCCATTGTTATTTTGTTTGGCTGCTGGGTGGGGGGGAAAGGGAGGGGGTGATATCACTCCAACTTGCAGTACATCAGTAAAGTGTGATTGAAGTTTATCAGAGCACAAGTCACATGACTTGGGGCAGCTGTAAAATTGACAATATGTCTAGCCCCATGTCAGATTTCAAAATTGAATATAAAAAAATCTGTTTGCTCTTTTGAGAAATGGATTTCAGTGCAGAATTCTGCTGGAGCAACAATATTAACTGATTCATTTTGGAAAAAAAATTTTTCCCATGACAGTATCCCTTTAAGGACATCCTGGATATGACTGAAATTTTATCAAAAGGCAGAAAATATGCAGCAAAATATTTTTATGCATTCGCTTAGCTAATTGTATTGTGCAATTGGCTTTCCAACGAATGTTTAGGTTTATGTTCCCTTTCACACTATAATAAAATGAAAGTTTCAAGTTTTATATTAATTAAAATAATAAACCCAGAAGATATGCAGTAATGAATTAAGAAGATACAGCTTTCCCAAGCATCATTCAGCAAACTGACATACAGCGCCGATTAAGGTATTATCTTAATGATCTCAGTTGACTGGAACGTGCCTTGTTTAACTGTATTGCACCTTAATTCATTACTTGTAAGATAATGCATGGCCAGGCATTGATCATAAAACTAATAAGAATAAACAAACGTGCAAAATTCAGCTGTGCTGTATAAAAGGAACCAAAAAGATTAAATAATGTTAAACAACACATATTTTAAAAAGTATGTTGAATAATTGCATGCTTGCTCAGACACAACCATCACACTCTGTTTATTTTTATCTTCACAAACTACACAACACAGAAAGGATCTGGTGTGGAACTAAAGTTGTGAATTGCTGAGTGGTCACAGATAGGTGATCAGGCTGATGTCTGAAGCAGATTACTAGTTGGGGTTTGTTTATATTTGCTGAAGAAACTGTGTTTCAGGAAGCTATAAAATATCTAAAGAAATATTAGTATAATTGAGTGAATAACATAACACAACCCAGTGGATGCAGCACAGAAGAGGTTCTGTAAAACGGCGGTTTACAAGAGTCCTCGTTCTGGATTGTTAAATTTTTATAGTGAATAGGCTTACAAATGTCAGTTAACCCAGACTAAACACAGTTTAACGAAGAAGGATTGGCACCCAAAGTATTTTTCTAAATTAAATCCTATAGACCAAATTACGCATCAGGTTAGAAACTGTCCAAAGTATTAAAGGGGAGGATGAGAGTGCAAAAATAAAGGAAAATCTGATGTTGCGCGTTATATACCACTAACATGACCTGATTAAAGTTGAGAATTACTCCTGAAAATGGACATCTTCAAAGCTTCAAACGACTGGGACAGGTAACCTTACATCAGACAATCACCAGATTTTATACTACAAACAAGGCATTTGCAGAAGTCATGAAACAAATCTCGTTTTCAGTATTATTCAGGTTGTCAAAATATACCTAGTGCTTAGTTACAAAATGAACATGGATCTGAATTCAAATTATACCATACAAAATTACTAATGTGGAAGAGGTTAAACTGGAATAGCTCTTTGAAAATCTATAGCATCTTCTTAACACAGCACCAAAAAAAAATCATATATTATGGTAGTGTCCTGCAGCGGGTTGGGTACCCGCTGGTTACCCGCAAAAACCTGCGGTACCCTGCGGGTGGCAGGTAAAAGTTTTGGAAGCGGGTATAGACGCAGTTCGGCGGTTCTCCACAGTTTGTGAGTCGTGGGTCGGGTTGTGGGTCTTCTCAATAGTGAGTTTTACTCCTTTTTTTCTAAGCACTTACTTTTTTTCTGATCATGCCTACTTGTTGATGTCATTTCCGGTTCATAATGACAGCACTTCCTGTATCTTGATGGTCAGCTGGTCGCAGATCGGGTCGTGGATTAGGTACTTGTGGGTCGGGGGTCCAAGCGCATAAATATGCAGGTTACGGGTACGGGTTGCAGGTCGCGTTCGGGTTTAACAAATTGGTTCCGCACAGGACTCTATATTATGGTCATCATAGATCATTTTAATGCTAAGACTGATGGCCACAAAATAACTGGTTTGATCTTGTATGAATTTGGTAAAAAAAAACTAGTAGACCTCTTTCAGAATAATTCTTGAATTATAGCAAATCCCCTCTTCCAGCAATCCAAGAGATATCTTTATACATGGACCTCATAATTTGCAGTCAAATATGGAAGATCCAGTTAGAATAACCTAGGACCTGCAGCTGACTATGATTTAGATCACAAGCCTCTTATTGCAAAGAAAACAAAAAGCCATCCAACTAACTAGATACAAACTACAATTTCCTGATGAACTATGGCCAGAATATGATGACATTATTGAGGAGGCTTCAACAAGCCACATCCCATACAGGAAGAATATAAAGAAGACAGATTGACTGTCTATAAAAGCTTTGGAAAGAAAACAAAAAGAGGTCTAGTTACAGATATGTCCATCTGAATGCAGAGTTCTGGAGAACATCAACTGATAAAGAAACAGCTTATAAAGAGTAAACAATAGAATAAAAACAATACAAAGGAAAAATACAAGAGATGTTTTCAATAAGACAATAAGAATAAGAAATGAATAAAAAGATAATAAAAAATTAATGACATCTTCCAACAAACATTAGCAAGTTATAAGGGCAGGGTTAGTAAAATATTAAGAGATGGTAGTCATGGACCCAAACGTATTATGGTATGTTTCCTGATTTGCAACCAAACATCTTAGACACTGAAGTTAAACGAGTCCTAGGGAGTAATAAATAACAAGGTTATAATATTCACAAGTTGATTCCAGAAAAACATTTATTTCTGCTTCAATGACTTAAACCTTTGATCATGTAGAACATAATAGCATAGCTAGAGATGTCAGATTGTTAACAAAGATTTGTATAATCAGAGCTATGGTTCCCTGAACTGCAAAAAAAACAAGTCAGTCTGTACTGAATGGTGAAACTAAAGCTTCATTTCTTTGTGTAAAGCCCTGGTCAAATTCAGACCCAGTGGTGAGAGAATGTTTAGTTTCTTTGGTGAGGCTGAAGATCTCAGCAAGTACTGTGTTCACCAAAATTTCTACCTTGGTTGATGAAATTTGGAAAAGTCTTAAAAAGTTTTGGTCCACAATACAAAAGGGGAAAGAATCGGACTAAAGGGAAAAATACTAAATTATAACAGAAAACAATGCCACATTTGAAAATTCTGCACTCAGTAGAGCGATCTGCTGTAATTCTGTCTACGAGTGCCAATACACTGTTCAGCTTTTCATAGCCCAAACAACAGGATTAATTATTAAAGGAGGTATGAATTTCCTACATAACCATATGTAAACCATTTATCATTTACTTTCTATGTTTGAAGGTATGCCTGAAGTCTTGTGTTAAGGTTTGTCTAAAACAAGACTGAGATAATTCCTAAGCAATCACTCACAGTCAGCCAGCAGGGCCAAATCAAACACAGAAGAAAAACAAGCCTTGCAATTTCAGTCATTTATAACACACCCAACACACAGTCAAATTAAAAATGAGACAAACTCTGAAATGCTTACTTTTTCCCATAAATTATGTATCTGTGATAACACATATTCTATGCCAACATTAAACTTTCCCAAATGAGTCTATCTTTCTTCCTTTCTCTCAGGGGCTAAATAACCCATGTGAATTTGTTTGTCCCATCATCCATAGCTACAGTTTATAGATATATATTCACCTATATCAATCCATAACTAATAATGTTGGCAGAACAGGATGATAATGAGGTCTAGTAGGGTATACTTTCAAGAACTGAACTTGAAGTTTGGCTCTGTGCTGGAACAGGAGCAGAACAACTCAAGCTGCAGTGTGAGGTCCTCCGGGCAGCTGCTGAGAGGTACAATAGGAGGGGACAGCAGGGCTATTCAGCCAAATCTATTACAAGAAGCTCAACTCCTCTGATCTCCCTTGCTCAGGGAAATGATGAAAATGTCAAATTGTCAAATAAAAAGTTATATTGAGGATATTCAGCCTGCAATAAACCTTCAACTGCTAACAGCATGCTTGGAACCAAAGTCCAGCAACGGTTGGAGCAGCATAAGTTGTATAGCCGTAACAGAAATGCAGTTATTACAGAAACAGCAGTCCAGAATGTTCCCTTATGAGAGCCCTGGGTTTATGATCTGTATTGTAGTTTGAAGGAAAGTCTGTTTGCACTTGGGGGTGCCAAATGTTAGGCACCCCCAAGGGATTGTATTGAATTACCTGAAACCCCGGGTCAGTGCAGAAAACTACACCGGCCTGGGGTTATACTAGTGAGCGCCACTGAGAGATCTTCTTCCTGCTTCCTCATTCTTTCGGGCAGTTGCGCATGCACAGTAGAACGACAAGCAAAACTTTAACTAAAAAGTCAACTATTTTGTTCTACTGTGCATGCGTTTGCCTTGGGAAAGAAGAAGCCGAAAGAAGATCGCTCCGTGGTGCTCGCTAGAAAAACCCCAGGCCGGTGCAGTTTTCAGGTAAGTCAATACAATCACTTGGCGGTGCCTAACATTTGGCACCCCCAAGTGCAAACAGACTTTCCTTCTCCTTTAAACTCCTCTTGAAGTAGATAATTCCTGCACTTTATTTGTTTAGGCACATCACCCAGGGAGCTGATATAAATGCTTATAGGATTATAGGTTATAGACATCCACTATATAACTTGATGGCTATTACAAACACTGGATGCATGCACGCTCAAGCCTTACCTGCCTTCCTCTACCAGCAGGTGTGCCAGACCGGAGCCAGTAGCACAAAAAAAAAAAAAAGAAATATTAAAAGAAAAGAAAATAGAAATAATAATTGAAAAAGATAGATGGGCTCCTGATCATACTGGACCCCTAGACTTTAGCCTAGGGGAGTCTGTGCACCAGAGATTTATCTTAAAGGGATTCTGTCATGATTTTTTTGGAGTCGTTTTTATTTCCAAATAACACTGTTTACATTGCAAATAATTCACTCTACGATATAAAATTGAATTTCTGAACCAACAAGTATATTTTTTAGTTGTAATATTGGTGTGTAGGTGCATCTCAGATCATTTTGCCTGGTCATGTGCTTTCATAAAGAGCCTGCACTTTAGGATGGAACTGCTTTCTGGCAGGCTGTTGTTTCTCCTACTCAATGTAACTGAGTGTCTTAGTGGGACCTGGATTTTACTATTGAGTGCAGTTCTTAGTTCTACCAGGCAGCTGTTATCTTGTGTTAGGGAGCTGCTATCTGGTTACCTTTCCGTTGTTCTGTTGTAAGGCTGCTGGGGGGGAAAAGGGAGGGGGTGATATCACTCCAACTTGCTGTACAGCAATAAAGAATGACTGAAGTTTATCAGAGCACAAGTCACATGACCAGGGCCAGCTGGGAAACTGACAATATGTCTAGCCCCATGTCAGATTTCAAAATTAAATATAAAAAAAATCTGTTTGCTCTTTTGAAAAACAATTTCAGTTCAGAATTCTGCTGGAGCAGCAATATTAATTGATGCATTTTGAAAAAAAAATTCCCATGACAGTATCTCTTTAAAACATGTAGCATGTGGATATTAATCTTCATTTATGCAAGATAGATTAAGCAAACCATACAACCCATGAATGGCACCAAAACAAACCTACAATGTCACAAATGCATTAAAATAAATAATTAGCATTAGAAGTCAAAATCAAAACAACTCTGGGAATCGGTAGAGTACAAATATTTGAGAACATGATTTCATTAACAAAACTGCTTGAAACAGTAAATAAACCAAAATAAACCAAATAAATTCATGAAAGCAGTTGACCCAGAATACAATAAGGTACCCCATTAAATGAGCATACATACAAAGCCTTCCACATAGAGCTGTATGTTCTGTGCTTGTATCTCTTTGGCTCATCGTATACATTCATTTACATTGTAGAATATGTTGTAGTCTATATAAATATACTGTATATATATTCAGTTCTATAGCTACTGTAAATATTTGAATTTATTAAACATAACATTGGAAGCTACCATTCTATTTAGCAAGTAGTCAATTAACAGAGCGCCAGAATTTAAGCTGTGTAATTAAAAACAGTCTTTTTTATTATGACACATTAAAAACCTACAAGGGCACAAATCCACATAAGGACACATTTCATAGCATCTTGCAGTTTCCTTCTTTACTGGCTCTGAAGAAGTTGGAGATGCCACGAAATCTGTGAGCGCTGGTCCTCATGTGGATTTGTGCCCTTATATGTTTTTAATGTGTTATAATAAGAAAGACTGTTTTAATTACACGGCACAAACTCACATTAGCATCATGTTTGTCTATTTTAAAAAAACGATTACATGGATGTATGTGTTTCTGTGTTTATTCCCATACAATACCATATTATTTACTGGATCTTACCTTGAGCCGACACCACAGAAAAGCAAATTAAAAGGCTGATAGTGACTTGTGTGATATAGTATTTCATTTCCATTATAAGAAGACCTGCAGAACATACACTCAAAGTTAGTAAAATATTATGATATAAACAGTCTGCTTCTATAGTAAATAAAAACATGGCTTTAAAGGAATGATAGAGTAGAATAGTAGTTTGTTGTTACAAGGTGCAGTAGAGGTAACGACAATAACGTTATATATAAAAACATTCTCCAGTGTTAACTTTTATAGAAAGGCCTGATTGAGTGGTGCAAATGACAGCTGCTTCCTTAAAGTAGAATTCGCCTAGCTGCCCCCTGGGGAAATGCCCCCTAACTTTATACGTACCCCTCGGAGCAGATTCATTCATCGGAGTTCCCAGCAGCCATCTCCCGGGTCTTCAGTAAACTGAGTAGGAGACTGGTAAAGTGGTGCATGCGCAGTTGGAGCAATTTGCCGGTTTGTGACAACTGCGCAAGCGCCGAAATGGATGGAAGCGCCGGAAGAAGACCTGGAAGATGGCTGTGTGGAACTCTGATGCCTGAATCTGCGCCACGGTGTAAGTATAAAGCTAGGGTCATTTCCCCCGGGGGAAGCTAGGCTGGGGGGGAGGAGGGAGGTCTACATGGGTTAGGTGGTTGGGTTCGCTACTCCACAAGTCCTACCTCTCAGAAGCCATGCTTCAATATCTTGCACTGATGAGATCCAACAAGATTGAAACATGGTGTCTTCAAGTTTTCGATATATAGCTCTGATCCATTGGGCTGTATCTGTGCTGTAAACCAGCAGTTCTGGATGCAAAGTTGTCCAAAGGGACATAAAGGAGCGATTTCCATGTCCTCGCCCATAATGAATTATGTGATATTTAAACTTTAATTTTTGGGATTAAGGCAGTGCTATGTATATGACACAAGGCAATTAAATACCTTCTCTTTTCAGAAGGCCTTATACTGCTTAAGGCTTACAATATACATCACATGCTATAATATACACACATACATCTCAACACATATGGAAGTTATCTTCATATAATTTAGCATCACTTGAATTTTCAGTGTCACTGCTCTTACCGAGAAAATACATTTGCCAATGTTTTTATCTTCGAAGGTTTTTTTTTAGTGATACTCGCACTGCCTTATGAAAATGGCAATTGATGCAAAAGGATCTCATGTCCTGGGGTTGCCTTTTATTTTACTGAAATGTCTTTTTAGATCTAGAGCAGCCCTGAAATATAAACCTATAACCACTAAGTGTGAAAATTAAAACTTCCTCTTAGGGAAATAAACATTATATATAATCAAATAAAGAATATGTTCTGTTTCTGAAATAATCAGGTTACTCAGTATTTCCCTCTCAGCTATCTGTCTCTCTTCATTTTCTGTTCATGCATTACTCAGAGTCAGATTTTAAATAACAGTTCAAATATGCTGGAGTGTATTATATTTAGATCTTTTTTTTACATTTCCATGCGATGCAGCTGAAATGAAAATATAATTCTCAAGAGAGTTTCCCTTTAAAAAAAAAAAACACCTATAGCATAATATGTATTAACAAACAAATCCATTCTCCTCCCTACTCTCATCATATGAAGTTTAACATTAATCAGTAGGAGTGATGCACTACAGAGAGTCTGCACTCACCTTGTATGGAAGAAATAGCGAAGCTGTGTTCCCATGCTGGACTCTTTGGAATATATAGTGCTGTAAATATTGTATATTGGTCACAACCAGTCACAGAAAAGCTTAATGGAAAATGGGAGTTGACCTCTGATTTAATGAAACAGCTTTTCACTGCTGCTGGAAAATGTAGCACAGTCAACTGCATTGAGCAATAGTCTGAGACAAGTGAGAGTTACAAGTTAGATAATCAGTTTAGTATTTTTATCAATATTTCTTGAGCTGACCAGACAATGAAGGGCTTCAGGGAGACCTGGATCAGTTACAGACCATTTTGCAGTCAATGTGGAATGATATTTTCTTGTAGGATAGATTTCATATCTTATCTTATTAGTGTGCATAATATATTGCTGTGATTATGAAATCTACCGGATAGAAGGGGTATGAAGGTCTACCATCAGTCATGTTTTCTGCAATATCTTTTCAATGATTTGTCCCTTACAAATGGCAAATCCCCCCCACCTGGTTCTTTTTACATTTGCTTCATTTGAAATGCTAGTAACTTTATTCCTGGGGCAAACGTCATCTTTAATATCTTTATTTGTTTTATGAAACCCTGTGCAGAGGTGATAGTAAGTTTCTTATTGTTTTTTAATGGTTCCTGAGATATTAACAGTTGTTTGTTGTTTTAGAGTGCAAGTAATCAACTTTCAGTTCAATGGCTCATTTTGAAGAACACTCAGCAGTCCAGTCTGTCTATACACTTCTCATATTCAGTTAACCTTGGAGTTGTTGACTCTCAGATGTGTATAAATAACTGGTTGCCTTTTATGTGCCCTGCCTTTGTCCATAAAAGGCAAATATATTAGTATAAGTGAAGTAGCTTGGTTGCATTGTGTGATAAAGGGCTTTGCCCAAAACATGTCGTGAAATAAAGCTTTTTGCAGTAAATCTGCAAGTGCCTGGCTCTACTTCACTTATACTGACTCTCAGATGTGCCAGGAGTCTGGTAATAGCAGGTAGTGGGGTAATTTAATATATGCATTAGGTTTGCTACTTGTGTAGTAACCAATAGCAATACATAGCAGGTCACGTTTACTGGTCACTTGTTTGAAACTTAAAGTCTGATTAGTTGCTTGGGGTTAACAGATGGGAGCAAA
Source organism: Xenopus laevis (assembly GCF_017654675.1). Classification (NCBI taxonomy): domain Eukaryota; kingdom Metazoa; phylum Chordata; class Amphibia; order Anura; family Pipidae; genus Xenopus; species Xenopus laevis. The sequence continues at coordinate 98,853,056 of NC_054378.1, forward strand.
CGTTATTATTTTACCCCACTGTGAATGCACGTATCTCTTAAACAATTTAGAGACACAATAAACAATTGTGTTGCATGGAGTCCACCAACTTCTGGCACCTGTTACATTCCATAATTCTTCTGCATTTCTTGGTTTTGCCTCAGAAACAGCCCAGAAGTTTTCTATCGGATTAAGGTCCGGAGATTGGGCTGGCCACTCCATAATGTCAATCTTGTTGGTCTGGAACCAAGATGTTGCTTGTTCACTGATGTATTTGGGATCGTTGTCCTCGTCATAGAATGAACGACCTCACTTATTGAACTCCACACTGCTATTATTTGGAACAAGCTATTATTATTTTGAACAAGCCTCAATGAATGATCCAATGACACAGAATCAGCAGCATGCATGTCATGACTGCTGGGTCTGCTGTTTTTCTATTACTCTACTACACCTACTAGTAAATTATTTGCCATGTAGAAATATAAATTCTACCGAAAACAGTGATTGATCAGGTTACTAATGTTGGACTGCTATTATTCTGAACACAACTGTATATTAGGCTGCACCCTAAAAATCTAGGCTCTTCTTGTAGAGCTATAAAAAAGCACAAACAACTTTGAATATAATGTCTTGGCTATCATTTTGATGGGGGTGTAAAGGTATATGAGCTTCTTCATTCATCTGCTGACTCTGGAAAGCAGTGTGGTTGCATATTGTACTGGATTGGCAATAGCACAGAAGTATATATCGGTTTAGCCAGACTTAAGAGCTATTTTACACGGACAACCTTGTGGTCCAGTTTATGTAATATGGACTGAAAAATAATCAGATTGTTCCTTGAATCTCCCGAATGACATTTGCTTTTTGCTCATCAAGCATTACAAACAGAATAAAAATGCATGTGAACAAGGCACCGTGGCCAGATGGTATACACCCCCAGGGTCTAAGAGAGCTTAGTTCAGTTTTAGACTGGCCTCTCCTGATTTGCTAAGATTTGCTTTCATCTGGTATGGTACCTATGGATTGGGGGAAATCTGATGTCATTCCAATATTTAAAAAGGGATTACGATCTCAGCCTGGCAATTATAGGTCAGAAATTTGACATCTGTGGTGGGCAAATTATTTGAAGGCTTGTTAGGGGATCACATTCAAACTTTTGTCCTGGTGAATTGCACTATGAACAGCAATCAGCATGGCTTTATGAAGGATAGGTCATGTCAGACACATTTGATTGCTTTTTATGATGAGGTAAGTAAGATGCTGGACAGTGGGAGGGGGGAGTAGATGTGATCTATTTGGATTTTGCCAAAGCGTTTGATACTGTGCCCCACAAATGACTGCTTTCTAAACTAAGGTCTGTTGGGCTTAAAGAAGTCATTTGTACATGGATAGGAAATTGCCTTCAGGATCGGGTACAAAGGGTGGTTGTTAATGGTACATTCTCTACTTGGAGTAAGGTTCTTAGTGGGGTCCCCCAGGGCTCGGTATTGGTACCACTTTTATTTAATTTATACATTAATGACTATGGGGAGGGTATTGTAAGTAATGTATCAGTGTTTGCAGATGACACAAAATTATCCAGTAACAGGAACAAAGTGAAGCAGAGCACACTCTAATAACTTCACAGAGAACGCCTGGTGCACAGGGTAGAGGTACGGCAGCCCCCAATGTAAAATCGAACGAAAAAAACTCTGGCACTCAAGGCAAGTGAAATGCAGGGTTCCCCCTTGCTTTTATTTCTTGTGCAGACGTGCAACGTTTTGGGTCCCCGAAACGTTGCACGTCTGCACAAGAAATAAAAGCAAGGGGGAACCCTGCATTTCACTTGCCTTGAGTGCCAGAGTTTTTTTTCGTTCGACAAAATTATCCAGCCCAATTAATTCCATCCAGGATGTGGCATCCTTGCAACATGATCTTGATAAACTGTCAATCTGGGCAGCTAAGTGGCAGATGAGATTCAGTGTTGATAAATGTAAAGTCATGCACCTGGGATGTAAAAATATCCAAGCCACTTATACCCTTAATGGGACTGCACTAGGCAAATCTATTATGGAAAAGGACCTTGGAGTCATTGTAGATGATAAACTTGGCTGTAGAAAGCAATGCCAGTCAGCAGCATCAAGAGTAAATAAGGTCTTGAGCTGTATTAAAAGGGGCATTGATTCACGGGAGGAGGAGGTCATTCTCTCACTTTATAGAGCACTGGTAAGGCCCCATCTAGAATATGCCGTACAGCCGTAGAGTTTTGGTCTCCATCACTCAAACAGGACATTATTGAATTATAGAGGGTACAGAGAAGGGCAACTAAGCTGGAAAAAGGTAAAACTTAGCCAAGTTGGGGATGTTCACGCTGGAGAAGAGGCGCTTAAGGGGTGATATGATAACTATGTATAAATATATAAGGGGATCATATAATAATCTCTCTAATGCTTTATTTACCAGTAGGTCTTGCCAGTTGACAAAAGGGCAAATATTCCAAAAGGATTTTTTTATAGTGAGAGCTGTGAAGATGTGGAATTCTCTCCCTGAATCAGTGGTACATGTTGATACATTAGAGAAGGGGTTGGATGGCTTTTTAGCAAGTGAGGGAATACAGGGTTATGGGAGATAGCTCTTAGTACAAGTTGGTCCAGGGACTGGTCTGATTGCCATATTTTTTCCCTCTCTGAGGCATATTGGAGAGGCTTCAATTTTTTTATTTTTGCCTTCCTCTGGATCAACTAGCAGTTAGGCAGGTTATATATAGACATAAATCGTTGAACTTAATGGACCTGTGTCTTTTTTCAACCTTACTATGTTGCTATGTATATTATAGAGTTAAAATGTTCTGAGTTTAAATGACTGAAGTACACTGAATGGGAGCGATAGCATAGGGAGTGATTTACTCTAGGAGATGAAAGGAAGAAATATGAGGAGAAACTGCAAATTATGTTCTGAAACGGGTGGAACTTTTTTTGTGGTCAGTCCTGGCGAGTACAAACATCTGATTTCATAATATCATCACTTACTTTACTGTCTGGATTTCCTGTCCTACCAAGATACCAGATGTGTTCTGTGAGATGTCCAGCTATGGCACATGGTAACTGACTGTGATAGTTCTTGCCAGAACTCTTGTTCTTTCTTGTTGTGTCTGTTGTTTTAAATTAATTAAGATTTATGAGTACTGAATGAGCAAGTGCAATTTATTTTGGATGCAATCCTACTAAATATCTCTGCAAATGTAAACCTGCTTATGACCAAGGATGAACTGCCATGTGTCAATGTGTCAATGGGTGCACTTAAAGGAGAACTAAACCCTTCTCCTAAAGTGAGTCCCCATCTAATAGCCCCCCAATCACCCCTCCCTGCTTTCTCCAGCATTGTCCACTATCTTACAAAGTGTCGCAGAAAGTAGCCCAGACCTTTCCATGCAGAGTAGCGGAGCGGAGCTCCCAAGCCCCATCTTTGGTATCTTCCAATACATTCGCTAAAGACCATCGTTGCGCAGTTGGAGCTGATTGCTATACGCACATGTGCTGGATTGCTCCATAAATAGCTGAAGGGAAGAAAAGAACCCAAAGATAATGAAGATAATGCAGGGAGGAGGCAGGGGTAAATGGGGGGCTCTCTTTATGAGGGGGGGTTTAGTTCTCCTTTAAGAGCAGAGTGAAGAGACACATAGGAGCAGTAAGTTGGAAAAGAGCATGTCATGTTAATGTGCACTCATATTTGCATCTGAACTAGTCAAGGTTTCTCTGTCAGCAGTAAAGATTTCCCGGGTCTCCTACCATAGCGTGCCTCACGGAATTGGTGATATTTAGGGGCCTAATTATTAAACCTCAAATTTTTCTGGTCAAGCTTTTAAAGGAGAAAAACTCAAATTATAAGAGATAAAAATTCAAATCTGAATATACTCCAGCTAAAACCTGTGAAAATTATGTAGAAGTCAGTGGCAGATGGTCCCTTTAACAATTGGAACAGGTTTTTTACCTTCAAGATTCTCAATAGTTTTGGACTGGTTTTCATTCAATAATGTTATAAATTTGAGTTTTCAGGTTGACTATTCTATAAAGTTGAGTTTTTGGACCAACAATTCGAAAAAGTCTCATGACTCGAATTGATACTTGATTTTGTAGCAATTTTTAATTGCACAAAATTTTTTAATATATTTTATTGGTAAATTAAGGGGATTTGGGTTTCAGACTGGCTTAAGTGCCATGGGCCTTTAACGTCTTGATAACATTGTGTATATGGGGGACACAAAAGCATAAAGGTTTCTGAGATGGACTTCAAGCCTTGCTTTCTCACAATTTCCTGCCTCACCTACACATGGTTATCTGGTGAACTGGTGCATTATCTGGAAAGATAGTACAAAGCTGATGTTTAGATTGACCACTGTGCCATGATGGACCTCTGACTTCTTGATGACATTGCGTATGGAGGACACAAGTACATAACATTCTTTAAGATGGATTTATAGCCTTGAGATTGTCCCTGGTATCTTGCAATATCCGTCTCACCTACTCAGACAATTATCTGGCGAACTGGTGCAAAGCTGTACAAGAGTACAAAGCTGATGATATTTTTGGCAATTATGTATGTATCTGCCTGTCTGTCCCTTTGTCTGGTTATCTATCATCTATCTGTCTATCTATGTCTATCAATCTGTTTCATGTATTTGCTTGTTTGAAGCTTCAGAGCTACATAACTGCAGCATTTGACAGACTGATTTTGTTTCCTGGAAGATTTGTATTGCTTCCTTCTTCCAAAACAGTGAGATTAGTTGCTGCTACAGTTCTGGCACATGGAGCAATAAATCAGTCAAGAGGTTTCTTGGCAGTTGTTGGTATGGATTCTTGGGAACCTTCCTCTCCTGAGTTTGATCAGCGCTAAGAGGAATTTATAAATGACGCATTTGTTCTGTACCTGCTGTTTGAGGTCTTAATGTTATGAAAGTTCTGCCAAACTATATTAAATCAAAAATGTGTCAGATCTTCATGTGTCACTGTCCATCTGTATAAATGAGGTGATGAACAACTCACAATAATATGACTTGTGACTATTTTTCTTCATCTAAGTCAATGAAATCACAGATGGTAGCCAGTCTCAGTCTGGTGCAATTTAAGTCTAGTGACTCAACTTTCAGCAGTCTGAACTGTCTGAACGTTTTAAAGTGGACCTGTCACCCAGGCATAAAAAGCTGTATAATAAAAGTCCTTTTCAAATTAAACATGAAATCCAAATTCTTTTTTTTTATTAAAGCATTCATAGCTGTTGTAAGCTCTCACTGTCAATCAAATATTCCCTGCCCCTCCTCAATGCCTTAGGCAGACAATTACTTTCACTTTCCATTCAGCACTTCCTAGATGTCACTGCTCTCCCCACATTCCCCCAGTTCTCTTCACCATTTCATTGTGTAACCAGGGCATGGGGATGGACATCAGGTCCCCCAATCTGGTGCACAAACAAGATTCTGAGATGATGCAAGGCTTGCCTTAATAACAGTGTCCACAAAATGGCTCCTGCCTGCTTGTTATAATTATGAATTCCCAGACTAATGGAAACAAGATTCAAATAATTTATACAGTGTAATTAAAGTTAATTTTGCTTGACTAACATGATAAAATAGGATTTGGAATCTTTTTTTGGGTGACGGGTCGCCTTTAAGTTCACATTACAGTTTTTTCCCTAATATATTAAGTAGGTAAATAGATGAGTGTTTTATCATGCAGGTAATGCTGTTGCTGCCCTTTTGGCACTTCTGTGCTTGCACAGTGGTGCTTAGTTTTGGCATGGGAAAGTTTGGTGAGTTTTGGTACACCAATCGCACATCTGAACCAACAATTAGCACTTCCTGTCCCTAATATGGGCATCGCCCAAAAAGTCTATTGTACAATGCTTCAAAAATGTGTTTGTTGTTATAAATAGCAGGAATGTATTTACGTGGGCCCCCTATAGTGTACATTCTACTTAATTTGCAATGCCAACGCTAAAGTCTCATGTATTAATTTAGATGATATTTTAAACCAGTTCAGTTGCCCATAAAAACAAGTCAACATCAAGATTTGGTCTGCTTCAAGTTGTCAGATATCTGACATCTGGTCAGTGCATCATTTGTGTTGCGCCTTACACCATATGTGTTAAACAGATGGACTTGTTTGGAAATGGCCTACTTTTAATAAATGTTAATACAGTTAAACTTCCAGTTTAAATACCCTGTTTTCCTGCATTCCTACACTGTTTGTGTTCTTGGTCCAACCAATATATCATCCATAATGCATTTCCCCAATTAGTGATGGGCGAATAAATTCACCTGGCACGAATTCACGGCGAATTTCCACGTTTCTCTGCCGGAGAATAACAAGAATCTCTCGCGAAAATTCACAGGTGAAAATTCACCAGCGTCAATTTCCGTTTTTCATGATTTTTTTGTGAAAACATTCAAATTTCAAGATTTTTTGGGAAATCCTTCAAATTTCATGATTTTTTTGTGAAAACCTTCATATTTCACGATTTGTTTTGTGAAAGCGACCGAATTTCATGATTTTTTCGTGAAAACATTCGGATTTCAATATTTTTCGCAGTTTTGCAAATTTTGCGGGAAATTATTGCGGGAAATTATTGCGGGAAATTATTGCGGGAAATTTTTCTGGTCCTCTCAAAAATGTAAAATAAGGGGTTCTACTGTACTCCATTTTAATCCCAGTGTATTTTCTATCTTATATAATGAATGATTTGAAGGCAGAAAACAAGCATGCACCTCCATTTTTTGGGGGTTGGGTGAACAATAACATAAATAAATAAATAAATAAATAAATAAATGAAATATATCCACCACCCACTTGTTTTCCCTGTCTTAATGACTAAATGCCAAATAAGACACTCTCACAAGCAATAATATATTGAAGCAGAAATAACACCTCATATTATGTTTCTGTCCTGCCAGCTCAGTGATTCTAACCAACCAATAGATTTGTCAGTACAACTAAGGAACAAAATGTTTTCCTTTTTAATGTTCTAGTTCCATTTATAGTCATTTAAGAGATTATGTCATTTTGTGCATATTTATTTTCACAACCTTATTCCCACAGTCAGGAAAGGGCAGAACATGGCTTGCAGGACAACTCTGACTGTCATTTTTGCACCTCTATGTGGGGATTTAAATTAATTGCTGATTAGCCATGCAGGATGTGGATTCAGTGTGTGGCTGGTATCAAATGGGTGGCTACCCTAATCCCAATACAAATGCCAAGGAGGAAAATGTGTGTTGCAGCTTGTGCAAGATTTACTGAAATTGGCACTAGTTTATGTCTATAATGGTGCATTATACACCAACTTTGGTGCATGCAATTTAGCGAGCATTGACAATTAAGAGGCAGATTTACTAAGGTTCGAATGGTAAATTCAAATTTTTGCATCGTTTTTTTTTTTTTGTCAAAACTCACTATTTCGAATTAAAAACCACCAAATTGAACTTGAATTTGAATGTGAGATTTATCACTCCTTGACCCTGGAAACAGTTCTAATTCGATACTTTGCCACATAAAACCTGAGCAGAGGTCAGTTGAACCATTTGAAGATTTTAATAGCGTTTCTAACATTCAAGTTTTTTTTTGGAGGAAAACTCAATTTGAATTAGATTTGAATTTTTGGATTGTTCCTATTCAATCGAATGTTAGACGTTCAAGTTTTTTCATAAATAACCTCCCATCGAGTTGTGAGTACATTTGAGTTTATTAGAGTTAAAAAAAATTCACATAACTCTAAAATTTGACCTTTGATAAATAACCCCCCCCCCCAAGAATTAAAGAGGTTGTTCACCTTTTAATTAATTTTTAGTATGATGTAGAGAGTGATATTCTGAGACAATTTGCAGTTGGTTTTCATTTTTTATTATTTGTAGCTTTTTATTCAGCAACTCGACATTTTGCAGTTTTAGCAATCTGCTTGCTAGGGTTCAAATTACCATAGCAACCATGCATTAATTTGGAAAAGAGACTGGAATATGAATAGGAGAGGGCCTGAATAGAAAGATGGGTAAGAAAAAGTGGCAATAACAATACATTTGTAGCCTTACAGAGCATTTGTTTTTAGATGGGGCTCAGTGAACCCCCATTTGAGAGCAGCAAAGAGTCAGAAGAAGGAGGCAGATAATTCAAAAACTATAAAAAAGAAATAGTAAGGGCCAATTGAAAGGTTGCTTAGAATTGGCCATTCTATAACATACCATAAGTTAACTTAAAGGTGAACCACCCTTTTAATTCAGGGGGGGGAATAATACTGTATTGTGGCTACAAAACAGATAAAGCACTTTGCACATTGTGCCACCTTTGTTAGTGAGCGTTATGGCTGAATCTGATTCCTGAGTGACTTATTTGAAGTGCCTGATTTACTGCATATGCCCTTTTTGGATTATTAGAGGGGGATGCCACTCTACTACAAGTATACGAAACACAACTACTGTTTGAATGTGGGTCTATTATCATATTGTTGTTGTAATGTCATCCTCCTGTGTCTAGTGGGCACAGGGATAAAACTCCAGCCCACGGCCTTCATGAGCCCCCGCGGACCCAGGCCTGCTCCCCAAGGTACTGTGGACACACCCTGTTCCCTCTTGTCCAAATGCAAGTTAATGTAAAATGCCAGTGTAGTCCTACCCTAAAACACAGTAGAAACAGAACCTTGAAAAAGGCATACTCAATAAAATAATTCTTCCTCTAAGTACTGTTGAGTAGATTATGTGAAATATTATTTATTCTCTGCCTACATGGGACAAGAGATAATCTATTTGATAGTTCTGTATCTGCATCTACATCCTTCCTATAATAGTGCATGGGAATGATTATACCTATAAATGAGACACCGACTGTTGTGCAATACCTTGTCTTGGACTATTTAGAAAAGGCAATGAACTTCCAGACTCCTTTAAACAAGAAATCATATTTTACAGACGTGAGACATTCTCTCATTACTAATGGGCCGGGCAGTAATTAGTTTCCCTTTAGTAAATAACTTGCCCAATGTGCTTCTATTTTAAAGGAAACTGCACAGTTAATCTTCGAGTCGTAGGAATTAATTTGCCATTACATAGTTTAGAAAGAAAGTTGAGATTTCTTAATTTCACAGAAAGTGCCAAGGACAAATTAATTGAAGCTGTGAATCACGTTGAACAAGGGTATTTAATTAATCAAATTAGATCAAATTCCTTCTGCATCAGTCTCATTTGATCAGGTTTGTGATGTACCTAAAATCACAGATCAAAATTGATTGATCCATAACAATCTTTCATAAATCTGCCCTCATGTTTCCTTTCAACTCATCTTTCTTTCATTGGTCTAGTAACCAGTAAGCAGTTTAAAGAAAAAAAACTAGAAAGCTATAAATGACCAACTGCAGTGTTTTAAATACCAATCTGTCACAGACACAGAGTAGTGTTTCTTATACTTTGAGGCTGAGGTGCAGTCATGGTGGACACTTTTTATTTCCATTACTTTTTCTATTACTATTTGTTTTCATGTGTAGGCAAGTGAATCTTTGGCCCAAGTTTATGCAGCGTATGGGAAATTTCAAGTTACACAAAGACCAATAAACCAATAAGGCATGGCTAAACAAACAGCATAGTGAGGCTTAAGAAGTGCACTTGTATCGTAGCACCAACCTATGTTATGAAAGTCATGGCCAGATCCCAAGCCTATCAATTAATTCTTGTAGAGTTAGTATTTTGGTCTGCCTTTGTCTGCTAGCTGTTATCCAGGTTCTGCCATATGTATCAAATAAAGGCATTTATTCAATGTGAGAATGGACTGTGGCCATTGATTGTACTTACACCAGATATTCCTGACTAAGGTAGTATTGAAGCTGATACTACTTATTTTTATATTGAAAACGATGAAGAAATACAAGAAGATACAGTATACAAGTTAATTTACTGATACAAGAGCAAGTGGCAAAATAGTGCTCCCTTTAATCATTTAAAAAATATTTTTGTCAGGGGTCTGGCTGTGCTCTTAACCTTGCATTAGATAATAAAAAATCCAAAAAACCTAGCAGAGATCATTATTATGTGCTCTTTGCTACCAACCAATGCAGCTGGAGCCTTCCCCTATCAATTTAAGGAGCCATACAGGTGCCATTTTGGGAAGGAAATGGCAGAATGGTACAGTTCTAGCTTCTCTAACAAGGTAGGGGAATGTATATGCTATTGCAGAGCCAAACACACCTTAGGGCTTATTCACATCAGACAGTGCAGTTGTGCTCCCTGGGATTTCCCTGCAGTCCATTATGTGTTAAACCACTTTAACTAAAGGTACTTTCATCAAAATGTGTTGTACTTCCATAGAGTTGTGCTTGTTACTGCTCAGTCCTTCCTGTCTCCTGTTCTGCCGCACCTATTGACAAAGGAGAACCCTAGAGCCACCACCACCTTCTGAGCAGGGCACAGATCCAGGGTATTTTAATGCCTAGCATCAATCAGTGCTGCACACTTGTGCCTAAAGAATCCGGCACATGCATCACTCACACTGAACACCAGAAATAATACTTTAAGGACTTCAGAGCAATAGCATCAGATTTTTGTCAAAATACATGCACATCTGAATTAATGCCGGCAAATTGGACATAATTGCGCAGCAAAATTGCACTTTGCTCACTGCACTTATGGATGTAAATGACCCCTCTTAACTCCAATGTAATTTCCCACTCCCACTAACTTTAATGCATACTTTAGTATGCAACACCCTGACCCTTGGTTGTGTTTTTGTTAGCTGGAGTCCTTTATGTGCGGCGATTACCTGTACACTGGGAATCTAATTAACTAATTTGCAAGGACCACACCTTGGGGCAGATTCACTAAGCTTGAGTGAAGGATTCGAATGAAAAATACTTCGAATTTCAAAGTATTTTTTGGGTACTTCGACCATCGAATTGGTTAAATTCGTTCGAATTCGTTCGAAATCGAACGAAATCGAACGATTCGAAGTAAAAATCGTTCGACTATTCGACCATTCGATAGTCGAAGTACTTGCCCTTTAAAAAAAACTTCGACCCCCTACTTCGGCAGCTAAAAGCTACCGAAGTCAATGTTAGCCTATGGGGAAGGTCCCCATAGGCTTGCTAACCTTTTTTTGATCGAAGGATTTTCGTTCGATCGTTGGATTAAAATCCTTCGAATCGTTCGATTCCAGGATTAGCGCTAAATCCTTCGACTTCGAAGTCGAAGGATTTCAATTCGAGGGTCGAATTTCGAAGTATTTTTTACTTCGAAATTCGACCCTTAGTGAATCTGCCCCCTAGAGTAGGGTTCAGTGTCGCTGTTTACCCAGCTCAAGAAATAACAAAAATACTATAACTGTCCTACACAGTAGGAAAACTACATAGGGTTAGGGTTAGTCACTTAATGAATGGCCAATACAACATTTATAATATTACTAGATTAAGAAGTCCATTAAAATAAAAGAATTTATAAAATAAATAAGCATTTTATTCAACATCATCTTTACATGGATCTAAAACCGAAACCGAAATTTACACTTAGTGACTTTTTACTTTCAAAGATACCCATTTTAACAGACTCTAATGATAGATTAAGCAAATACAGCTGTGACTCTTACATTTTATTTCTTTAATGCCATCGTTCTTCATCGTTTTCATTGTGGTAATTACAAAAACTGTGGAATCGTTCAAGTATTAAGTGAGAGGAAAATGGAGAGTACAACATGGAGTTCACACATAATGCCTTATAATGGATATGGAGATACAGCAATATAAACAATGAAAGCAGTCTGGTATTCAATGGTCCTGTCGATGCTGTAAGATAAGACTTTCACTTTCATTCTGTATGTCTCTGGCTTCTGAAGGGGCTGATTGGTGAAGACAACACCCTTCATTTTCTCCTCCGTAATTGAAAAGGGCAGGGAGGCATAATCATCTATTATTAAAAAAAGGTTGTTCTAGGATGTAAAATCCCATCCTCCGTGTAGACAACCAAGCGGATCAAATCTTGATTGATTCCAAACGGAAGTGAGACCAGCTTGTATTGCAAAGCATAAGGGCTCAGTGGACACTCCAGGTTGTTTGGTGCACAGTACTTTAGACAGTACCTAAAAGCCACCAAAGATAAAAGTATCAATAATTAAGAAAATGGCGTTGAGCTTCTGCATTGAAATGTACTTTTCATTAAACAAGAAAGGGATCTGTTAGCTTAGTGCCTTTCTACTGATGGCACTGCATGAGAACAACTTAGCCAATCAATATGTGGGCACGTGTTTCTATTGTTGAAGTAGCTTGATGGAAAATCAACATCTTATATTCTCACATGGTTTTAGTATAGAAAAAGTCTTACCCAGAAATTGTATCTCAAATGTAGTTTGGTGGACAACGTGTTTCTATAGGACCAACAGAAATAAAAGAGAAAACGTGCTCCAAGGTTTGCTGCGGTCTACCAAACGTACCTCCAACAAGTTTTATTGTGCGGAGTATAAAATAAAATAAATAATAAATAAAATGTTTCAGGAGCCTGTTTCCCCCTTCGTCAGTGATAACGTACACGAAACGTTTAATTCTTGTACTGAAACATTCTTGTGGAGTAGGCATGGACCTGTCCAGGACCTGTTTGCCCATAATTTTCAGTGTAATCCTAAAACAGGAATGCCAAAAGAACATCATAACTGTGGCAGCATGATTTATAATATTATCCTCCGCACACATGTTTTTTTTAATTGAATAGTTTAATATTAGTCATTGCAGAATATGTATGTATCACATAATGACAGTGAATCATCATATTTTGTGATTTATTTAATAAGGACAGTCATTTCCAGCAAGATTCTTAATAAGATAATTTAGTGCAACATACATTAAAGGAGAACTAAAGCTTAACTAAAGAAGTAGCTAAAAATGTTGTACATTATGTTTTGGGCTTCTGTACCAGTCCAAGGTAACCACAGCCCTTTAGCAGGGAAGATCTGTGTCTCCAAAGATGCCCCAGTAGCTTCACATTTCCTTTTCTGCTGATTCACTGAACGTGCTCTGTGCTGCTGTCACTTACTGAGCTTAAGGACTGACTCGCAGTATACAGTACACATAGAATATAAATGTTACAATATAAGGCTGATTAGCTAATAATACAGATAATTACTACAGCTGCTAATTACTCAATAGCTGCTCAGAGCCCACTGAGCATGTGAGTGTCACAGACACTTTCCAAGATGGTGACCCCCTGTGACAAGTTTGAAGTCCTGGATCATTGCTGCTATTGACAAGCTGACACTTTCGGCTGGTGCAATAAGTTTATTATATAAAATATGACATTCTAGCCATATAAATTTTAGGGTTTAGTTCTCTTTAATTCCATTCGCTAATGTAATATTGCATATTGCATGTAACAACCTCATTACTATCAAGAATGGAAAATTATGGGCAATGCTGATGCCTGGCTTTTAAATGAATATCAGCTGAAGTCTGTAATTGTAGAAGATGTCCCTTCACCACTGTATCCAGCATAAGTGATCCATCAGAATCTACTCCACGAGCAGTATGAGTGATCTTCAAGATTTCCCCTGTTAGGTAGATTAGTGTTGCTACCAAAATAAATTTTTCCATGTAAAAAATTGTAGATCATTCTCAACAATATGGGTGTACTTTTGTGCTATGTAATAGCTGATTTTTTTTAAATATAGGAATATCAATATTGGTCTTGTAAGCAATTCATATATACTTCATATTTGACTTCATTCTAATGCAATGAGGAGGAGGCACAGAAGCCTCGCACTGATGAGTAGAGATCACAAATACCAGAAGCCTCACGGGGTATCATTTACTGACACATTTAAAGGACAAGGAAAGGCAAAAAATAAAATCCCATTTTTACTTTCTTTAATGAAAAAGAAACCTATCTCCAATATAACAAAAACTCCGCAGACAGACGGCACTTCTGTATAGATTTATTGGGAAAATACCGCCTAACGCGTTTCGGGATTTTATCCCTTAATCATAGGCTAAATGTCCATCTGAAACAGCTGTAGTTTTATACAGAAAGAGCTAATGACCCCTAGTGGGCTTTTATTAAAATAACACCTTTATTTAAATATTTTAAAACCTGTTTGTAAAATGAACAAATTTAAATTGAATGAATAAAAGCCTAACATAACTGTTAGCCTGATTCTCTAGAGAGGAGGTCCCACAATCTGTATATTATAAATACATCTTAAAGTCACAGAATGTAATTTATGGGATTTTTGTATAGGTAGATATATCCAGTAGTAGAAGAACCTGGGTAGGAGAGGGAATGTGGAGAACCGTCACAGCTATTAAAATATTCATTTGTAAAACAAGTGTTATTATCTAATATAAATAGCTGATGTCGTGTCTGTAGTTGAGTCCGTTTGGAATCCTAGTTTCTAATTTAAAGGGATACTGTCATGGAAAAAAAAGTTTTTTCAAAATGAATCAGTTAATAGTGCTGCTCCAGCAGAATTCTGCACTGAAATCCATTTCTCAAAAGAGCAAACAGATTTTTTTATATTCAATTTTAAATCTGACATGGGGCTAGACATTTTGTCAATTTCCCAGCTGCCCCTGGTCATGTGACTTGTGACTGCACTTTAGGAGAGAAATGCTTTCTGGCAGGCTGCTGTTTTTCCGTCTCAATGTAACTGAATGTGTCTCAGTGGGACATGGGTTTTTACTATTGAGTGTTGTTTTTAGATCTACCAGGCAGCTGTTATCTTGTGTTAGGGAGCTGTTATCTGGTTACTTTCCCATTGTTCTTTTGTTTGGCTGCTGGGGGGGGGTGGGAGGGAGGGGGTGATATCACTCCAACTTGCAGTACAGCAGTAAAGAGTGATTGAAGTTTATCAGAGCACAAGTCACATGACTTGTGGCAGCTGGGAAATTGACAAAATGTCTAGCCCCATGTCAGATTTCAAAATTGAATATAAAAAAATCTGTTTGCTCTTTTGAGAAATGGATTTCAGTGCAGAATTCTGCTGGAGCAGCACTATTAACTGATTCATTTTGAAAAAAATGTTTTTTTCCGATGACAGTATCCCTTTAAGGATCCAAAATGCTTCTCTAAGGTTTAATCTATGAGTGGTATCACCCCCTCTAATGGGTACCTTAACTTGTTCAATTACTTTAACTTTAAGATCCTTAATGCCATTAGATGAGCAGGTACTGAAATGTTTACCTATGGGGTACTTTCTTCACTGTTTGAGATAGACCTTATGTGCTCCCTTATTCTTTCTTTTAACATACGGGTTGTACGGCCTACATACTGTTTACTACAGTGTCCACACTCTAAAAGGTACACTACGCTTTTAGTATTACAGTTGTAAAACCCTCTACTTTGAAATGATTGACCCGACACATTAGATCTGAATTCCACACCAGATGCAATTACTTGACATGTCTAGCACGTTTTGGCGCCACATTTATATGTGCCTTTCACTGATAACCAGCTTCCTGCTTGTTTCGGTAAAGCCGATGACACTTGGCTGGGTGCTAGTATTTTCCCTAGAGTCGGGCTTTCCTGGGTACAAATTTGACCTCCGTTTGGGGCAGAATTTCTGACATTTTGTTATCACTATTTAGTATTAGTAAATATTTTCTAATGATATTACAAATCTGTCCATATTCCTTGCTGTATTCTGTGACAAAAAACATCTTTTGTTTCTCAATCCCTGTACTTCCTGTGTCCTTCTTATTAACCTCTGTATTTATTTCTTTTAATCTAGGTTTCTTATTGACTTTCTCAGATGCCTTCCAACCTCTATCCTCTATCATGTAATCTGGCACCTAATCGCTTGGATTGATCATCATATACCGCATCTTGACTACAATTTCTACGGTATCTCACGAACTGGCTGTAGGGAATGCTATTTATCTCCAATATAATTAGTGAAACGGCGCCGGCATCTCGTTTTTGACGGCGGTGTCCGTTTTTGACGGCTGCACTTTTTTTGGCAAAAATGCGTTGGCGAATTTGCGCAAATTCGCCACAAATTCACGCCTGGCGAATAAATTTGCCCATCACTAATCATCATTTATATTTGTACATCCAGCCACGCCTGATGTCCTTGCTCAGAAGTTTGTTTTGTAGTGTAACTATTAGCACGTATGTGTTAACCTACTCACTCCTACATGTAATCCCACTCACCCATATGCATAATCCCACTCATAAATGTAATCCCACTCATATATATGCATAATCCCACTCAAACTCATAAGTATGCATTATCATATGCATAATCCCACTCACTCCTATGCATAACCCCACTCATACTCACAATCCCACTCACACATATGCATAATCCCACTCACTCAATTGCATAATCCCATTCACTCAAATGCATAATCCAACTCATACTCATAATCCCTCTCACTCATATGCATAATCTCACTCATACTCATAATCCCACTCACTTGTATGTATAATCCCACTCATACTCATAAATATGCATAATCATATGCATAATCCCACTCACTCATATGCATAATCCCCCTCACTCAAATGCAGCATCCCATTCACTCAAATGCATAATCCAACTCATACTTATAGTCCCACTCACTTATTTGCATAACCCCACTCATACGCATAATCCCACTCACTCATATGCATAATCCCACTCATACTCAAAATACCACTCACTCAAATGCATAATCCCACTCATACATACCACTCAATCATACATGTATGAGTGGGATTATGCATATGAGTGGGAATATGCATATGAGTGAGTGGGATTATGCATGAGTGAACAGGATCATGCATGAGTGAGTGGGATTATGCATGCGTGAGCAGGACTATGCTTGTGTGAGTGGGATTATGCACGAGTGTGCGGAATTATGCATGAGTGAGAGGGATTATGCATGAGTGAGTAGGAGTGAGTGGGATTATGCATGAGTGAGCAGGATTATGCATGAGTGAGCTGGATTATGCATGAGTGAGTGGGATTATGCATAAATGATCATACATCCTTACTGTTAACCTTTTAACAACCAGAGTGTCAGTTATCTAAAGAGCCCGTTCACTTATTAAATTTTTATGGGGGGGGTTTACATGTCCTTTAAAAAATACAAAAACTATAAAATCCACATTAGATTACATTACAACACAGGACCCAGTGCAGTCTGCATATTCTGATTATTAATCAGTCTTGCTGTATCGGCTTCTGGCAGATATTATTTGACTTGTGCTGTTTTGATCATTTATGACTATCCCTAAGCAGCCCAGACCACACTGAGCATGTGCAGGGTCAGGCAAAGATGTTTAACAAAGTTATAAGATAGTGACCCCCTGTGGCCAACTTTGAAAGCAAAAATCATTTGTTTGATTAGGCTGGTGGTGCAGTAAATTCATGTTTATGTTTAGTATACAAAATAAAAACATTTCTATTTATTTTTTTTGAAAAAATATTTCAAAATATTCATGAATTGTAATAAGAATTGATTACACTGTTTAAAGTGGATATATACCCTGAAAACAAATCAGTGTAAAACTGGTTAGACTCCCCTTCTAGGAACTTTTGTAATCTACATTCATTTTTTCTAACAACATTAGCAGCTTTTGCACTGCTGATATATTTAACTTGAAAGAACAGCGCCACCTGCTGTTCAGCCCAGCTGTCAGAAAATTAAATTACTGAGTAAAGAAACACCAGAAGACTCTTCTCTGCTCAGTAACTTATTTTTCTGACAGCTAGCCAACAAAAAAATGCAAATTTAGAAACATTCCCCCATTTCATTCTAAAAAAACAAGTTCGGTATATACATATCTGGCGATAGAAGGTATGACAAAGTTGGTAACTGATTATAAAGCTGAACACATGATATCAGGAGTAAGCAAAGCTCTGCAAGAATGCCCATGCAATCACACTATTTACAGAATTAACAAAACTAAATAACCGCAGCGCTGAAAGACTCCCTAGGTCACATTGTAACGCACAAAATATATTCATAGTGTGTAATCGCTGCTTTCAGTGTTTGCCAGTTTAAAAAAGACGCTTACATTTAAAATTAATGAACAAAGGTTCCCCATAAAGGCACCCTATTACCGAGCATTCCTGAGCAGACATTCATTAGCTCCCATAGTAAGAAATCAGAGTCCCTGGCTTACAATGAACCTTCCTTCAAGGGGAGAGACAGAGGCTCGCTTGTACAAGTGAACAGGGATCACATTCTAAACCAGACTCAAACAGGCTTCTCATTTTACCTGCCCCAGCTAAGCCCTAGTCTGAAAGGCATTTTAGTGTGAAGTGGAAATGATCTCTAGAGCGGCGCAGAAGACCTTCGGATCTGATAGCAACAGGTGAGCCAAAACTTTGGGGGGGGGGTGTTGGAATTCCTCTGAAAAAATGTTTAGATTTCTGTAGCCAGTAAATTCCAATCATGCTCGGTTGAAGACCTATAAGGGAACTGGCAAACGTTCTTCACTGCACTCTTTGGCGATAGCCTAAAAACCCCCAACGTGCTCCCTAATATGGATATGCACTACCTGCCTTCAATTTAAAATTATGAATTAGAATTTCTAATTTTGAAATTCAAATTTGTTTTTCAAAATGTATCAAGTACTGGCCCTTTAAGAATTCGAATTAGACTATTCGCCACTTTAAACCTGCCGAATCGCTCTTTTAGTCTGTGGGGAAAATCCTGGGATCAATTTGGTGTTGTTTGTTGGCTTGCTGAAATTCGAGTTTTAAAACTCGAGTCTGAATTCGATTTGCATTTGATTTCGATTGGTTGTTCTTTACTCAAATTTCGAGTTTATGGGAGTTTTTACAAACTCCCATGAATTCTAAATTTTTGACCTTAATACATCTGCCCCTTAAAGTATGGAAAATGTGACTAATTTCCTGTATAAAAGCATTGTTCTTATAAGTGCAGAAATAGTTAGAACTGAGTAATGTCTGGGTGGTTCCTATTTATCATTAAATCCACGTCTGGTTGTTCTGTTAGCTGACATACAAATCTGTATTAAACAGAGATATGGGAATTGGTGGGCCAAAAAAAAAGGATTTTACAGTGGACTTTACATTTTAATGATTCTTTAATCTTATAATTGCAGTAATTGAAGTAATAGTTTAATATTCAGCCTCTGGTTCATATGATTTGTATATTTAATAAATATCTTAATTTAAAATATGACGACTGTACACTGCAGTATTGTACTTAGATATGGGAAGTGTCTACCTCCATATTAGGCTGCTAAGCCACAACCCTTTTTCTGGTTTATATTGTAGTAATGGAATTAGTACTAAGAAGAAGCCATTGGGAGGTAATAAGGAACCTTGTTCACAACCACGCATGTAACCAGCCAACCAACCACAGATGCAGATTACGTTATGATTTGAAAAATATGTATACAGGTGTAGGGATGTGAAAATTTAGACACCCTTACTCTTTGTTGACAGGCACATCCTTAGTGATATTGACACATAAGTGGGTCCTTATGGTGGGCCTTGTGTTTATGTAATCCCTGCAGTTCTCACAGTGGATGCTAGATGGCACTGTGGCATAATATAAAAGGCTTGCAAACCATGAGGTCAGGGCCATTGCTGCTGAACCTTTCCTCTGTTAGGCCACAGAAGTTAGGGGTGGTGGAACTCAGCCTGAGTATAGGAAGTGATAGTTATACCTTTTAAAAGATCACTCTAGGAGTGATAGATAGGGTATGTAGTTGAGCAGCTCAAAGCTCCGATGAGGATATTAGAGGGATTAAGATCCCGGGTATTACTGACCCCATAGTAAGGCCTAAGTGTTAGACTGGATTGGGGGAAATACCTTCTGACAAGCTGCCTAGCTCTCTACGTGTACTCTTTACTTTGCAGAGAGTCATTCTATGTTTGCTACAGTGAGTATACCTTGTTATATTGGTTGATCTATGTGTTACTCTATGTTCCATGCTCCATTGTGAACTCTGGTTTTGGTTAATGAACTCAGTTTATTGTTTAAGCAAAATAAAACTACTGGCGCCCAATCTCTTGTGCATTGCTCACAGTTACAGTTGCACTACACCCTGCCTCCACCTTGCTGCGAGGGCTTACCTCTAAGAAAAGAGTTTTATTGGTGGTGTTAATCCACACAGAAAGTAACTAAAACAGACTTCCATAAAGTTCGTTTATTATAGCGCTACACAGGTATAACTGTTATCGAGAATCTTTTTGTAATTTGGATCTCCATCACTTACATCTACTTAAAATAATTTAAACATTAGAGTTGTTTTGAGTCCAATAAAGATTAATTATATCTAAATTGGAATCAAGTACAAGGTACTGTTTTATTATTACAGAGAAAAAGGTAATCATTACTAAAATGTAAATTATTTGATTAAAATGTATTATATGGGAGATGGCCTTCCCATAATTTTGAGCTTTTTGGATAACTAGTTTCCAGATAATGGATCCCATATCTGTATTAGGTGTTCAAGTTTTATTCAGACACATTGCTGCTTATTGTATATGCCTACATTCCATCCACAAAAGAGCACTATAACATTTTCCATGCAGCCTCTGCACAAAAGGCTCACCAAGACAAGCTTGAACATTACATCTTAATGGCTGTGTGGAGTCCCCAGGGCAGGGTCGGCCCAGGTGAGAGCGAGCTGAATGGTGACAAAGACGTGTGCGGATCTGCTCCCCTCCACCTGACTGAGCATTTTCTCAAAGCTTCCCATTGACAACAATTTCCATGAGCTACAAATTTACATGGATCCGGTAACATCAAAAACGCCAAAATGGAAGCTCCATCCGGAATATTTGATGTCTCTGGCTCTGTTACTTCACAGGAATTTTGAATAAGAAGCTGAAGAAGAAGCAGTAAGAGAAGATGCTGTAGGAACAGGGTTCAGAGTCCAACTAAATGATCATTGCCAGTCCAGGAGAATTGGAATCTATCTTATTTTTACAGTGCTGGGGAATGAAATGGAATCATTTAGGGCATTGCTCTGCTTCCCCAGTTGATGTTTCTCATGCGGCCTGAACAATGAGGAGTTCATTGGGCTGAACTACAGCTAAAAAGTGTTATTTTCTGGCTGCCTAAGCAAAAACAAAGGTTTCTAGAGCCTTCAAAAGATGTCTCTTGTCTGCCACCTGCTGGTCTCTGGGAGCATTTTCTTCCCTTTGGAGGGCCTTTGTACCAGTAGCCAAGGACAATTCACAAAACGGAGGCAAAAAAATTGTTTTATTTATTGCAAGTTTAAATATAAAATTCAATTAAAAAAACGAAATCCTGCCAAAATCATATGAAGTATGAACTACAAAGGGCAAAGAGCTTTTCTTTAAATGAAGCTGAGATAAAAGGTTCTGAATACATAATTTTAGTGATAGGCAACATTAGTTTTAGCATCCAGCTTATTGACATAGGAATGTTTAATAAACACAGATGCACAGGTAAGCACGCTCCCAACTAAAATATAATTAATCCTTATAGGAGGCAAAACAAGCCTATTGGGTTTATTTAATGTCTAAAATATTTTAGTAGACTTAGAGGCCCATTTACTAACAATCTAATTGTGATTCTTTTTCCACAAATCATGAAAAATTTGTGGTTTTGCAATTTTTCTGAAAAAAAGCTCTAAAAATTCGGGATTTTTCAATTGAAAAAAAAACACAAAAGCCTTTCATGCCAAACCTCGACCAAGTAAAGGTCAAGGTGCTGTAGAAGTTGAATGTTAAAGTTTTATAGATTTTTTTTCCGCTATAAATTGTCTGACAAATTTGAAATTTTAGATCTTTTCGAGGTATTTTTTCGGATCGTTCGGTGCTATTTTTCATTTGGACTTTTTATAATCAATGACAGTGGTGGTTTTAGAGTTTGTGAATTTAGTCGTGGTTTCTAAAACCACTACAATACGACCTTTAATAAATAAGTATGGAGATCTTAATTACGGAAAGATCCCTTATCTGAAAAACCCTGAGTATTCTGGATAACAGGTCCCATACCTGCATAGTTTTGGCAAACCTGCAAATCTTGCCATCAACCCATCACCCTTCAGGGCACCCAGCATACATTTTGTGGGTTTAATCACAACTATAAACACTGTGATGGCACACATGAGATGTTATGCAGGAGCAGCTAAAAATTGAACATTATAATTCAAAAGCAGTTTCTTTTGGATGTTTCCAGTTTAACACCGGAACCGTGCTGAGGCATCAATCCTGCAGCTGTTGTCAGTGGTGTCAGAGAAGCAGTACTTGAGCTGATATAAAATGACATTAAATATTTCATCAATCAAAAGTCAGGTCTCATTATTTGTCTTTATTTTTCTTTTTACTATATCCTTTCCCCTCCTTGTCTATATCTTTTACCACTTTCTCTGTAATTACAACTTCATTGATCTTCTTTGCGTTTGGTATAAATGAACCTACATCAAATTCCTCGTCCATGTCCACCTGCCCTGGCATTTTCAAATGTCTGACCACATTCCTAGGTTTGGACGAGGCTACTTGCGGGACTTGGATTCTGGGCACTGGAAAAGGAGCAATTAGTCCCTGGGGCACAGGATATGCAGAATATTGATAATTACCACTAAGATGTTTTGGAACCATGTTATAATGTGTTTTTGGAATCATAGACTCTTGATGGTGGTTGGGTTCTTGCAGTTTAGATGCTGGTGAAACGTCCACAAAATAAGGTTTGATTCCCGTAATAAGATGAATCGCATAAGCATTAGAACTGTCAGCTGATGCCCTGGCAGGCAAGATTGGTTGATAAAGTGCTGATAATGAAATTCCTTTTGCAAAATTGTAAAGAAGATTTTTCCAAATTCCGTCACTTAGCGGATTAATCGTCACGCGTGGCCAAAGACTAGCAAGGCTCCTCAAGGCTTGTCTGTTCCAATCAGCTGCCGGGGAGTTCTCTTCAACATGGTACAGCTGGGAGAAGTAAATATCCAGTCTTGTGTCCTGGTGCTTAAGCAAGAAGTTGTATATTTTGCTAATACAGTAATGGTCATACTCATTGCAAGGTGTGTAGTTGGCATAGAGAGTTATGTAGCCAACAGTACCATGATGGCACAGAAGAGTATCTAGGTAACCATGGTCCTCAAACAAGATAGATTCTGCATGGAGGTTGGATATTACACAGTTTGTCACTTGACCTTTCTGTAGGTTTGTTCCAGAAAAATCCTTAACTTCATAGAAAATTAATTGTTTGTTCTCGGGCATTGTAGGGCCATAGGGAAATCCAAATGCCTCATAAAATTCTCCATAAGTGACACGAGATTCTTCCCCTGTTTTTATATGATAGGGGCATTTGGAGCAATTCTGGTTTGGCTCGAACCAGTAATAAGGTTTGACCAATGTCCCATGGGATCCAGCAAACTCCTGAAAAAAGTTTTCCATCTACAGCTGCAGGTCAGTGTTGATCAGAGGTCTGGAATCTTCCAGCGTTTACCAGGATGTCTGCCATATGAAATAACATATAAAATAACCGTAACAACATTGTTAAAAGAGCGACAGTTATGACATTATAAGGGTTTATTCTGAATGTGTGACTTGATAGAGTGTTATACCTTCCTTTTTTAATGAGTCGTCATGATTGCTTGTTTCTGTTTAATGCTTAAATTATTGACTTGTTTCAAAATTCTACATAGGATTAACTTGTGCCCGAAAAAATGGTAAATTTTTTTAACCTTTATAAAAAATGTCACGGGTTCCTCCTTAAATACACACCTGCTGGTTACATGATGTATTAGGATGTCTGTATACATTTACGAGAATGTTTTTATTTTCCCATCAGGTTATCATCCCTAGGACCCAATTACCTGTTAATAAAACATCTTTTATTTCAATGCTGGGCCCTATGCAAAGGCCCCACCACAGACACTCTCATGCAATACATGCAATTTTGAAGGACAAAAATGAGCTCTGAACATACAGAGATGAAAGGGACCACCCAGCTGAGAACTAAATGGTACTGCAAGTCATTGTCAGACAAGCTGCATTTAGTTACTTAGTTAACATAATTAAGTTATAATAGGCCAATAGGAAACAATTGAATTAAATATACAGCTTCAAACTATTTAAAAAGAATCTGGGTAACCTTTTGTTCCTGGCAAAGAAACTTTTTTGTTTAAATGTCATCCAAATGCAAAATTATTAGAGAAAATATGAACTGTAACGTTGGACATGGTTGCACTAGTCAGCCAGATTACTGGTGGCCCCAGGTCTTTGTGGACCCAGCCAAAGCAATTATAAACTCTTTCTTATTTACAGCTCCGGCCTATATAATACCTATAATATATATTACTATATTAATCTAATTACTTTTAGAGCAGGCCCGGGGTCAGGTTCTCTGGTGTTGCCCTGGGGACCCAGTCCTATAGATATTCCTACCTCCGCCTGTGTAGGAAACATTGTACTAATGGGGTGAGCCATTGGGTGTAGGATACTACAGCAGGATCACCATTTGTGAGTAGTTGGCCAAACAAGGTGGAATGACTAGTTTGGTATGGCCAAAATAACTAAATTAAAAAACTAGATGTTTTATTAGCCATTAGAAAATAGTTGCATCACTTAGATGGTTATTTATCAAAATCCAAATTTATCTCAATAATTTCTGCCTACAAACTCCGTTCAAATCCACTCGGGTTTTTTACGCTTATTTATTATTACATTTCCCCGAAAATTTGCCTTGCGGTAAAAAAAATCAGATTTTCACGATTTTTTTATCCGATTTTCACAAATTTCACGTTTTTTTTAAAATTTTCAACCGAAAACTCAGAAAACTTCAGGGTATTGCACGAAACCCAGCGCACATCAAAAAAATCATTGGGACTTCTCCCATTGACTTATATGCAACCTCGACAGGTCTGAGATGCCGGATTTTCAGATTCTGACTTTTCCATCCTCAGGGTTTAATAAATTCCGAAAAATTGGTGATTTTTTAAAAGTCTGATTTTATATAAAAAATAATCACGAATTATTAATGATTGTTGCATTTGGAGTTTAGTAAATAAATCTCCCCATAGTGCATGCACTCTATATATATTGCCAGGGTCCTAAATATTTTTGACCAAATTTTCAAAGGATCCAACTGTACAACAATTAGATCAAACAACCCATTACAGATATGGGATATGTTATGCAGAATGCTCGGGACCTGGGGATTTCCAGATCAGGGATCTTTCCTTAATTTGAATCTTCACCTTAAGTCTACTAGAAAATCATGTAAAGATTGAATAAACTCAATAGGTTGGTTTTGCTTCCAATAAGGATTACCGTAATTATATTTTGATGCACTGATGTATTATTACAAAGAAAAAAGGAAATCATTTTTTAAAAAACTTGATTATTTGGATAAAATGGAGTGTATGGCCTTTCTGTATTTCAGACCTTTGCAGGTTTCCAGATAATAGATCCCATACGTGTATTATTAATAGTGATGGGCAAATTTGCGCCGTTTTGCATTGCTGAAAAATGTGCAAATTTCGTGCGAAATTCGCAAAACGTTTTTTTTACGCTGGCGTATGTTTTTTTGACACCGGCGTCCGTTTTTTGACTACGGCGTCTATTTTTTTTTTGACGCCGGCAAATTTTCGTGCCCGTTTCGTATTTGATGGCAGCGAATCGTGCAAATTTGCGCCTGGTGAATAAATTCGCCCATCACTAATTATTAAAGTGTATGTCTATATCGATATACTTTTATCTAGAGGGAGGAATAATTGTGTATGTGGTTATTATTGTATGGCAAATGTGTGTGCAGCATACTGTTGTAGGAGTGGCATAATCATTAACCCTTTAGGTTTCATCCTGGTTTGTAAAAGTAGCCCTTCATTTCCTATCACCCAGATGCTTATGTCAACCCTCTAGTTGTTTTAGAATTGCTAAGGGTTATTGTAGTTTATCTCAGCTAAACATGCAGGTTCTTTATAGGAATTTAATTAGGCACTTGCATTACAATGTAGCCATTGCTAGGAAACTGAAGTTACCTGTGGCCTTGCTATGTTATAATGTCAAAGTATTAGCCATTTACTATACAGGTACGGGATCTGTTATCTGGAAACCTGTTATCTGGAAGGTTCAGAATTACGGAAAACCTGTTTCCCATAGACTCCATTTTATCCAAATAATTCTGATTTTTAAAAATGATTTCATTTTTCTCTGTAATAATAAAACAGTACCTTGTACTTGATCTGATCCAAACTAATATTTAATTAATCCTTAATGGAGGCAAAAAAACAGCTGATTGGCCTTATTTGATGTTTAAATGATTTTCTAGTAAACTTAAGGTTTGGAAAGATCTGTTATCCGGAAATCCCCAGGCCCCAAACATTCTGGATTGGTCCCATACCTATATATAAATATATATATTTATACCTATTTTTAAATATGTAAAAAAAATAAAAGTTTTAACCTTAAACGTACCCAGTGTGCATCTATGATTTTTTGGATTTGTTTAGATTTATATATATATATATATATATATATATATATATATATATATATATATATATATATATATATATATATATTTTTTTTTTTTAATCTAAACAAGAGCCTATGTTCTATGGAAGTTGTTTGATATGCACTTCTGCTAAAATACATTAATAGATATAATTTTCTAATTATTATCAATTATTTGTACCCATGAAACATTCCGATTACATACAAACACTGCCTGAAACAGGAAGGTCACGGTCATTAGAGCTTACACTAACATTGTCTCCAGGTACCAATGCCCTACCCTCTTTATTAAATATTCCTATTTTATAACCCACAGTGAAATGTAATAATGGACTGAGCTAAGGATATAAGGAGGCAAGAATTGCAGGAAATCAAAGAAATTTCATTGGTTGGATCTAACTATGTAACTGAAACGATTGTTAATCCCAATTTCACAGTAACTTGTGTGGTTTGTTAAGAATGTTTTGCAATTAAAAAGTACAAAAAACACTTACCATGCTTGACGGAGAAAGCGCTTGGAAATGGTTAGTTCCTAGGGTTTGATATGAGGAAAGGATCTCACAGGGCATGACTATACTGTATTTACAATACAAAGCAATATCAAATGGTTGCTAAGTCGTTTGTACATACAAGCCTAAGGTGAGGCGTGGCCCAATTGTCTTGCGAGTCACATTTCTTATTTCCACATTACGCCGTAGCTATAAACTAATGATGTGCCAAATGGAGTTGTAATCTTACAGGCAAATAACATTTGCAAACATTACACAATGCACCTAGTTTGACTTTCTCAGCAGCAACATTTCTGTAGCACTGCTCCCTTTTCCCTCTATTCACTGCTGGAGGGATTTCCACTGGAATGCGCATCCCCAGGCCAGCACAGGCGAGCAGACATTCATTTATTAGGCTTTGAAGTGTTCTTTACCTTTTAGCTTCTGCCCCATAATTATCACACTGGATTAGCAGTGAAGGAGAGGCTTTAGGGATAGTAAATTCAATTATTATAAAGCAATGGCTCTTTTGTGATTCAGGTCCCAGTAATAATTATAGACACATAACTCATGTGATTGTGTAATTTATTATGTAAAAAAAGTTCAGATCCTTGCCCTAGTGAAATGCATTGTCCAAATTCTTTCTTTCTTTCTTTCTTTCTTTCTTTCTTTCTTTCTTTCTTTCTTTCTTTCTTTCTTCCCTCCTCCTTTTTAAGGGCTTTTGAAGGGGTTGTTCATCTATAATTAACTTTAAGTATGATTTAGTGAGTTATATTCTGAGACTCTTTACAATTGGTCTTTGATTTTTTTTGTGTGTTTATTTTAATTATTTAGCTTTTTGTTCAAAAGCTCTCCAGTTTGCAATTGCAATTGGCCTAGGTTTTAGGAGTAGCCATTTCATCTTAGAGGTAAGAGATGATGTTATAATCCATTTCATTTTATCTTATTTATGCTGAATAGTGATGGGCGAATTTGGGGCGTTTCACCGAAAAATTAGGCGAAAAATTATCGAAACGGTGCTAGCGTCTCGTTTTTTATCGAAACGGACGCTGGTGCAAATTTGCTGGCGAAAATGCGCCGGCCTCCAGAAAAAACTATTTTTTTAGCGGAGGTTTCCCGAATTTATTCACCGGCGGCGAATCTTGGGAATTCGCGCCCGGCGAATAAATTCGCCCATCACTAATGCTGAACTGAAATGATAGAATTTCGGATTGAGTTTGTTGGCCAAGAGTGCAAGTCAATGACAATGCAGGGCATTTCATCAAAATTAAGCTACATGAAGCATCTTCTTGTGACTCCTACAGACTGGGCTCTGCCAATTTAGAAGTTTTCCTGCAGCAGGTCAGGGTTGGACATCCTCTGGCCCAAAAAATGCACTCTGTTTCTTGCTTCAGTGTATCCTCAGCCTATTATTGCATTTCCACTGTGGGTTATGAAGCATGACAGCATTGTCATCTATTCTAGAGAATAAAAAATGATACACTGTAGTCTCTAAAGAGCAGGGCCTTCCTATATTGGGCAGTATTTGTAAGTAAACTATAACTCTTAGCAGCTTGTGACAACCTTCCGTTAGTTTGATTCCAAATTAACTTTTAATTAAACTGTTATTAAACATTAAACTGTGAATTTCATTTGCAAATAGGCCACTACTAATAAATGGAGATTCAGGAATAGGTGCAAAATTGCTCCAGTGTAGTTACCCATAGCAGCAAGACCTTCACTTTTAACTTGTAGTAGATTTCTTTTTGATTACGGTTGGTAACTGCACTGGTGAATTTTAACAACATGTTAGTACACAAGCCAACAAAATCTACCAGAATGTACTGAACCTGTATTAAATGTATATGTACAGTTTATCAGGCTTATTATATTGATGCAACATTTTCTCTGCATATCTGCACTTTTTCCTATAATTCAATCATAATTGTAGCCACAAGGTGGAGCTGTGTCAGCATGATTTTCATTGTCGGGAAGTTGCCATTTCCGGTGTTTGGCATCAAAACCACATTTGTGCTTTATTCTTTAGGTGCAAGTTCATTGCATCTATCGACACAGGTGGCCTTGGGCACCCTGGAGGTACCATCCCCTTTAAGATGGCTGTAGCTCCAAGTTTCACCTGTGTCAATAGGTGCACATAATAATTTATCAAATGTGCACGGCATACCTCCCAACATTTTGGAAGTAAAAAGAGGGACAAAAATTTTTTTCCCGCACGTAGCGCAGCAATTTTTTGACCACACCCCTTTCTGTGGCCACACCCCTAATTACCATGTTTGTTTTACAAAATTTGGCAGGTTATGAAAGTTTGAAAACATTTCTCCTTATCTAAACTGTGTTTTTGTGTCTCAAAATTGTGGCAAAGTATCTTATTTGCACCCGTTAGCTGTTCTGTGCTCTCTGCTAAAAGCCAATTAAGTGAGAAACTGTTTCTTTTTCTGGCTGTTCAGTGCAGAGAAAAGAGGGACTTTCCAGTACAAATGAGGGACTGCGGGTTGAGCTGTCAAAAGAGGGACTGTCCCTCCGAAAAAGGGACAGTTGGGAGGTATGGTGCACAGCACAACTACATAGAAGTGCTAGGAGCCGCTCAATAAGTGTTTTTTCCCTTTCTTTGCACCCATTTTGCACAACCATAACTGCACTTAGCAGATCCACACACATTGTTCCCCATATCTGCTCTTACAACTATTAAGTGCAAATTTCTGAATCCAATTCCAGATTCAGAGCTCAAAGCTCAAATCTGCACCTAGTAAATAGTGTGTTGTCACTGGTAGATTTTAATGAACAAAAAATTTGGATGAAGCAACTGTTTTTATTTAAGTGTACAACATAATTTTCTTTTCAATGTTCAAATATAAGCTTACAAAGAAGAACACTTCTCAACTAAAAAAAATATTTTATCTCTTAAAAATAGTTTTAAAAAACAATATTGGTGCCATATTTAAGTTAAATTACACCTCCAGAATATATATTTATATATTTTATATATATATATATATATATATATATATATATATATATATATACAGTATATATTTATCTTGTTTTCTTTGTACATTATTATTTGAAGTGTAAATAAAACATGGTATAGTATTTAAGAGATCACTTTTAAGTTACAATTACAATAAGTACATGTAGTGTTGAAGGATAGACAGGTAATTTACATATATGAATAAAGACAAAATATATATATATATATATATAAATATTTAACATAATATTCGGTACAATTATGTAAAAATTAACGCTTATGTGTACATTATCACAAATAAATAACTGCAATTTAAATGAATAAATCTGTTCTAGGAATGAGTTAATGAGCATTAGCCAGCATAAAGCAATTTGCTTTGATTTGGTGCAGTTAGAACAATAATAGCAAACGTCCAGAAGGACCAATGAACATTTGCCTATATTTAGTCAAGCTTCCTCTTCGGACGAAAGACTCTTTACTTACAATTAAAGTGGTCACTATTTATAACAGCATGAGAGGGCCAATCACAATGAGTTCCCAAATGAGTATAACAGCCAATCAAATCCTTGCTTTTGTTGATATCTAATTGCTGATTGGTTGCTCTGGACAACATACACAGCATGATATGTAGACCTCATGGCAAAAAGCCATTGAATATAAGCCATAGTGATGTCCAGCAACTCAACAAATGGCCCATCATTCCCATAGATTCTATTAGACCTGTTAGTGAGCAACCTATCAATTATAGCAAGCCCCAGAGCCATTCTTCTGGCACACACTCATCCAGACATTTCTAGTGCTTCAGCAACTTCAATGGAAAGTGTAGAGACATATGATGACTGAAGAAACTTATGTGATTGATCATAGCCTAGGTAGAACTTGAAACACATTGTAGGCATCTACACTCAAATAGGCATCTGCAGATAGCCTTTATTCTAAAAACAAACTCCAAAAAGATAAAATTTTGTTCATAATAGCCTATAGGTATGGGACCTGTTATCCAGAATGCTCCAGACCTAGGGCTTTCTGGATAATGGATCATTCTGTAATTTGGATCTTAATACCTTAAGTCTACCAGAAATCATGCAAACTATACCCCAAAAATTAACACTTAGGCAACAGATTAATTGGCTCATGTGACTTAACATGTATAGTTTGTTTGGTTTGTATGTGTGCACCATGAATCGTAGGATTCCAGGGGAAGACCCATATTTCTTAAAAAGGCAATTTTCTATTTAGGATTACCCAATGGCACATACTACTAAAAAAGTGCAATCTATTTTTATTGAGACCTACATTGTTCAGGGCTATAGTTTTCCTTTAAATAAACCCAATAGGCTGGTTCTGCTTCCAATAAGCATTTAATATATCTTAATTTTATTATTACAGGGAGTCTTCGAGTTACATACACCTGACTTACATACAACTCACACTAACAAACGGGGTCTATTATAAGTTTGCTTGACTTTTATTAGCATTTAGATTTAATAAACCACCTGTCTCAAACCCCTCTGGTGTGTGTGGTCTACTGCAGAGCACATAAACGTAAAAATACATGTGCAGAGAAAGGTAAAAAGAAATACTACGTTAAATTGCATTTAATAAGTAAATGTAAATGTTTCAACTTACATACAAATTCAACTTAAGAACAAGCCTATCTAGTACGTAACCCAGGGAATGCCTGTACATAGAAAAGTCTTCCGTAATTCAGAGCTGTCTGGATAACAGATTTCCAGATAAGGGATCCCATGCCTCTATCTGCTTCCCAAACTCACCCAACTTCAGCCAACTTCAGCCACATTCTGGTAGAACAGGCTTTATTTGCAAAAAGAAAGACTTACACTCGCACACCCTGGCCGTCCAGACTTCAGCGACTTCCAGGTGCTCGATGCTAGAGGGAATGGGCAACCTCAGAAACAACGTAGGAACAAGACACACCGGCACAGCATGGGTGAGTTCAGCAGGTTAAACCTTGCTCGTTTATTGCGGATGCAACGTTTCGGGGCGTGACCCCTTTCTCAAGCATGAACAGGCTTTATTTGCCATAAGATTAAGTTCTGGCAGTGTCCTAGTAAAATCAATAGGGATAGAAATTTCAAAAACTCTGTGATTAAAGTCTTTTGGTAAAACGGTATATACAGTAGCATCACAGGTATTCTCACTGCAGATGATATGCCTGACACATGTTGGGAACATGTTTGTATGATATAAAACACAATAGTGTAGGGACCCTGAGGCATAAGTTCCCCTTTTCATTTGGAGCCTCATGGTGTATACAGGGTTTCCTGGTTGGTGCAGCATTGCTGATCCCAAAAGCAGCCACAAGGTGTCGCTGCTGTGCTATTTAAAAGGAGATTGCCATG
Source organism: Xenopus laevis (assembly GCF_017654675.1). Lineage (NCBI taxonomy): Eukaryota > Metazoa > Chordata > Amphibia > Anura > Pipidae > Xenopus > Xenopus laevis. The sequence continues at coordinate 98,885,235 of NC_054378.1, forward strand.
TACTCGCAGCCATTACTGCTGGAGGATTCCTACTTTCACTTTCATGTAGGAAGATGGACAGAACTCATGCAAAGATGTAAGGGGCTAAAAGGGAGTTTGATCGCACTGCAGGCTGATGCAGGGTGCTCCAAAAGCCTGGGCGAGTTGTGCCTAAGGAAGGGTAGAAGAGAATAAGGATCCAGCGTATCTCCTGTTTTGGAAACAGGCTATTTGTGAGCCTGCCATGTGGGAGCCAATATCTTGTCCAGTGGGAAAGGTATTTGGGGCAGGTAGCACTACCTGGGGACAAATGTGCTCTTTGGAGAAAAGGGACTGAGACGCTTTATCTGCCAAAGGAGTTGCAGGACTTTGCCTGGCATGGAGGGCCAGGAAATGGATTGCCACAGGTTCCCAGGGGAGTGGGTTATATGTTGATATGATGTAAATGTGTTTTACTTCCCCTTTAAATTACACTTTCCTTATATAAAGTTGTTGTTTTTATATAATAAAGTGTGTGTTTCATGTTATTCCTTATGGACCCATCCGCAGGTGAATTCCATTAGGTGGAGTCACTGCCAGAGAGAAGAATTCCCAGTACCCTTTCGCCTAGCAAAGGGGACTCAGGACCTGTAAGTCTGTAAATAGTGTGATGTACCACTTTGGCACCAGGGGGGTGGCCAAAAATGGGTTACAATAGCATGGTCAAGGCATGTGAAAAGAAAGAATACTGTGCAAAACTGCAAAGGTATACATATACTGACATACAGTTGTACTTTATTAATTTATCATGCTTTATTTACATAGCGCTGACATGCTGCACTGTGCTTTACAAAGACTGGTTATCATTCCCATCAGTTCCTGCCTCCTGAGAATACAGTCTAATCTTAATCATATAAACACATCATACTCATTGATTAACAACTTCTTTCCAGTTTATTATTTACCTGAACAGTAGGTTTTGGTCTTTGCAAACATTATACTTTTACAACAAATGGAAAATGAATAAATCATAAGGGTAGAAATGAGATGCAGCAACGTTTACAGTTACAAAATCTATATATAACTATTTTACATGCCTCTATAAACTCAACAATATTCTTTCAAGGCCACACAAAGGTACCGTAAAGTGATCTCCCCACCTTTTCCTTACAAGCGCAGGATTTATGTAAAATTCTGATGGGGATTATAAATTATGTATAATTTGGACATGAAGAAAACAAAACATCTTTCTCACAGTTTGCAAAGGAGGGAGCATCCCCTCTAGTTTCACCAATGTCAGCATTTCTGAGTGTACACAATGGATAACTATGGATCACTTGGCTGTTAATACAATCAAGCCCCTCAATGGGGTATTCTTGCCTTTACCAACGATGCTATTGTACCATTTTCCAATTCCATTAGAAGGACATATTGATTGAAGCAATGTTTTACAGCAAGCATGCATTTTCAAGAGAAAATTGTGTGCTATACTGTAAGTTATTTTGTGTCTCTCTTGATCAGCATTATTCCCTCTGCTAGGGCTAAGCATAGAACATAAACCCCTATAACATTATTGCTGATAGCAGCAGAAGGCTTGGTAAAACATATTTTTCATAGAATGGTATCTCCTTGCCTGGTAGTATTATCTGCAATAGCATATTCCAACCTATATATTGGTTTTATGGGCTAATCCTAACCCTAATCCTGACCCCACCAAAGCTTTTAATATAAAAGAAATCTCCAAGACCATACCATGCTTTTTATAAGCATAAGGCCATTGTAAAGGCTCATTGTATGTTCCATAATATTTTAAAATGTCAGTTCATGGTAAAAGTTGATATCCTGGTGCATTTAGGCATAAAGGACCCATAAACTAGTGGTACAGTGTTATGAATTGCTACAGCAGAGTATTAGAATCCTTAACTCTCACCATAGTACTATTTGTATGGAGTTTGTATTTTATCCAATGTTAGGCTGGGTTTGCTCTGGGTACTCAAGTATCATAGCACACCCCATTGTGATTGTATAAACTTTGGTGAGTGGGAAATTAGACTGCCTCTACAAAACACAGTGAAACTTGTTGGTGCCATTAAAACAATAGTTAAGTTATGGAAGACCATATAGAACCCACTAAGGAATTCCAGCTTTCCATTAGAACCATTTTTGTTAATTCATCACAAAATAGACAATTTAACACAACTAAATAAAATTATGTCACTCGATTTAATTGTGACTCTTTAAATAAAAAATATCTTTAATTCCTTACACTAAAAAAATTCACAGTAAAAAATAAAGCATCTATACAAAAATGATGTGCCCTGCACATGTTTTTAAATAATTATAGTTCGTCCCGGGATGACGTTTCAAGTTTTGGCTGAGGTGGTAAGGCGTCCTTGTTCTGAGCGTCACTGTGTATCTGACCCTGCTCTCTAGATTTCAAAGAGTACCTTCGATCCCAATCAGTCACTAATGTTTCATTGTCCCAGATGGTGGAAGTTTCTGTATCGCTAAAATACCCTGGTTGGCCGGTGTAGTGTGTCGGGTAGACGAGCAGGGGCTCAGCGGAGAAAGCCTTCAAATTTCGATGTTCATAATACTCAAAATATTTCTTTCTAAAAGATGAAAAGAGAAGTGTTGTTTCATTATTATTATTATAATTACTATTAGCATGTATTGATAAACTGCCAACATATTCCACAGCAGTGTACAATAAATGGGTGTACACATTAAACAAATAGGAAAACACCAATACCAAAACTATGAATAAGAAAGTAAAGAGGGCCCTGCCCAAAAGAGCTTACACTCTACAAATTTCATCATCCCTGGTTCTTCAAAAAATATGTTCATTTAATTATAATTATACAACATTGTATTGGTGATAACTCTTATATATTGAAAAATCAGAATGCTTGCATAGAGGAACATTGCTCTCATGGTTTCATAGCTATTACATCTCCCTAAAGAAGGATACAAAGATCCCATGTGAGAGCACATAAAAGTTGTTTTATTTGGGGAACAGTAAAGGGGTTATTTCAATTTTTGTGGTCGGAGTTTTAAAGAGGAAAACACAATTCCTTCTAAGGAAAAAAACCCTCAAATTTTTCATGATTCATTCAATGAGGCTGCAAAAAGTCAATATCTGAAAATACTCCATTTCAAACCTGCCAAGGTCATGTAAAAGTCAACGGCAGATGTCCTTTTTACAACTGGAAGATCTGAGTTGCGTTTCGTATGAGAATCTGAAAAATTTGTGATTTTCAGCGGTAATCCGAAAACGTCATCATTTTGGGCAACATATCTGGAAAAATCGGATGGTTCCAATTTTTTCACAATTTTATTTAGTCTTTTCCCCTTTTGCGCTAATTTATTGATAAATAAAGTAAAATGTGGATGCGAGTTTGGTCGAAGTGGTTTTAATAAAATAATGAGGACTTTTTCAGATTTTAGTAAATAACCCCCTAAATGTATTTTCAATTCTAATTATGGCAGACGGTTTTATTTCTGGATCAACATCCGTGAATAAACAAATTATTATAATTAGAATTCTCTATAATAATAACAACAGTACCTTGGACTCGACCCTGTATTTGATATTACCTAAGCTCCAATAAGCAATATTGGTAAAAAAACAAAAAATATTTTTTATAGGATATTAGATCCTATACCTGGAAAGATTTTCTAGATGCACAATGCCCTCCTAATACGTTAATCAGCTGACCAAGATATAAATCCTTACTGCCCCTACTGTAAGAAATCAATTAGTTCTGAATGGAACCTGTTTTCCTTAAATATTATGGAAAATAGTTTCTTGGCTTTTACTGCCCTAGGACAGAGGCTACGAAGGGAGAGGCCTCTACAAGGGACACTGGAGGTACAAAGGGCCTAGTGTGGCACTGATTGAAGCAGTTTTAAAACGTTTATGAAAATTGTTTAGAAGGCCATAGCATAATTTTCAATTACTGAATTCTTAGATCAATTAATCCTAGTCCAGATTTAGTCCCCCAAACCTCGGGGGGGGAATAACTCAGCCCCTAAATTATGAAATAATTAAGATAATAAAGAATGGTTCTACAAGGAAGTGATGCACTTACACTGGGTGTTTGTTATACATAACAGGAAGGAACTCATCCACTGGTAACATCTTATTAAATGGCTCCGCTGCAATAAGCTTCTCTGCTCCTTGCCTGGATAAGGCATACCCCAGGGTCCAGTAGGAGTAGTCAGCCTCGACCAGATTCATTACATCTGGAACTGCCTTTTCCGGACGCTCAACTTGCATTCGCTTTCTACCAATGTAGCTAAAATATACACAAGAAAGAGCATTAACTAAAATACATTTAAATAGCTTTGTTTTAGTTCTAGAAATATATTTTTTATTAAGTCTATTAACAACTTTTTCACCATAATCCCTTCCTTCTTTCTTTTCATTAACATGATATTGTTATACTTTAAATCAGTATAAATCTTAACTAAAGAAGTAGGCTAGAAATATTATGCTTCATGTTTTGGGCTCCTATACCTGGCAACCACAACCCATTTAGAAGGGAAGATTTTTGTCTCTGAAGATGTCCCAGTAGCTCCCCATCTTCTTTTTTGCTGATTCACTACACATGCTCTGTGCTACTGTCACTTAATGAGCTTAGGGACCGACGCAAAATATACAATACACATAGAATATAGAGTAAATGTCAGAATATAAGGCTAATTAGTAATTAATACAGGTAATTACAACATGACAGCTCAGAAATTAGCATTATAATTTAATAATCAGCCTTGTAGCTTATATTACAGGCCAACCTCATTTTCTGCTTTGTGAAGACCGCTAAGCTTACAGTAGCTTCTCAACAGTTGCTCAGAGCCCACTGAGCATGTGAGTGTATACTTTTCAAGATGGTGACCCTCTGTGACAAGTTTGATCCTTGATCATAGATGCTATTGAGAAGCTGAAACCTTAGGCTGGTGCAATACATTCAGTATATTAGTATGGCATTTTTAGCCACCTTCGTTTTTAGGATTTAGTTCTCCTTTAAGGCTGTTCAATAATACACATATCAATGGAAGCTAACAATTTTCTAGCCTTTGCATGCACCAGATATTGCCCTCCCTTCTTGAGCCTGGTCCAACTCTACCAAAGTGCATTTCTATAATATTGTATTTTTTCATTCTTCTACTATCTCCATTGTTATTGGTCTGCACCTGATAATCGTAATGCTTTCTGTTGCCACGCCAACATTTTACTTAAAATTAATTCAAGGGGTTGATTTATACTGCCTACTTAACTCCTGCTTCATTTGAAGTGTTTTGGAATGTAAACTCCTTCTATAACTAATATTAAATAATATCAGTTAAAATCTAGAGACATCTAGATTTTGTAGCTAGTTCCTCAAAATATAGTCTTGGCCATCGCCATTATGAGCATACTCACATTAAGTCCCACTCTAGTTCCACCTCTTCAATGTCATTCATTAACTTCATAAGCTTGTGTTTAAATAAAGGCTCAAAACGAACATCATCCTCAATGACAAGTGATTTTTCAAGGCCCCTGTCAACTACCTTAAAAAAGATGACAAGTAATAAATCAGAATTCAGAGAGGCTAAAAGGGAGCGGCAGTCAGAGAGGAGGGGAAGAAAATGAAAGGATTATATAAGGTGAAGCCCTGCAGCCATTTATCATAATTTGGCAGCAACGTGTAACAGCTGTGTATTGTCTTACTCTGCTGTCAGAAGAAAAACGTTCTTTATTATGGTCCCTATTAGCCCAGAACAGTGCTGGATGGAGTCATTTATCAGATTTCAAGGCACAAAACATAATGTTAGTTTTGCTAGTGAATACAGTGCTTGGAACATACTGCAGATGGTAGTCACATATCAGGAAAGTTAGGGACAGAAACAATTTCGGACACTAAGGGGGTTATTTATCAAAGTCCGAATTTATCTCAATATTTTCTGCTGCAAACTCCGATCAAATCCGTTTGGGTTTTTTACTCTTATTTATTATTACATTTTCACGAAAATTTGCTTTGCGGAAAAATGCTTCTCCATGTTCCATATACTGTATATATTTTATCAGAATATTGATAACACAGCCCAACTTCTGAAGTTTTTGTGCTAAGTCCCCTTTCTCAACCAGGGGTAAAAACAAGTTTGCAGAAGTCAAATTACCAACACAAACATCATGACATCATGACTATGAGCAGGTAATGTCCATACTAATTTTTAGCTACCCTCCAAAACCTAGAAAATATATTTTTGTGATTAACAGTTGCCATTAGATATAAATCAGCTGTGACTGTAGCTGTGATGATCAGTAACACAAACTATAGTCTGGGCTGGGTTTGTGAGAAGCTATTTTAATAAAGTTTGAAGTTTTTGAAAGACCCTGTACTGTATGTGCAACAGTTTTGGTTGTATCTCTCTCTATGTATTCTGTTAGCACCAGGGCATTTTCCCCCCTGACAGTGAGTGCATAAGGCATTTGAAGAGTTTAAATATGTATATCCACATGAAAAAATAGAGCACTCACAGGACTTATAAATGAGTGAAAAAAAAGTAATTTCTTGTGAACATTACAGTCCTGCTAAGAGAACCTTTCTCAAGACATCCCAAACAAACCAGTACCTAGCCATATTCGTTTTTAGAGTTTAGTTCTCAATTTACAGATATATACATATTTCAGCCAGCAAAAATACAGGAACATGGGGCAACACAAGTAAGGAAAGTGCAAGACGTATAGCCACTTTTTCACATTTCAGAAAAAGAAAACGCACAATGTTTTATCATGATAGTAACCCTTTTTCAAGAAAGCACCCACTCAACTCAACATAATTCAACCAAAAAAAACATGTGGAACTGCACTCCAGCAATTCACTAATTTTCTAACAGTATTTGCAGATCAGAGTGAAATTGCCTAAGTTACCTCTTTCCATATATAGTAATGGCTAAGGAAACAGCCAATTTCACCCCGTGTCAGTGTTCTACCAGAGTAGGGGTCGTGATATCCAGGTATCATCTCTATTTTCAGTGCCTTCAGCTGGCTTGCATTCAGTGCCCTGTAAACATAGGGAAAACAAAGGCTATAAGCATTAAAACAAGATAATGTATATGATAGCCTTTTAGGAAAATAATGTTGTTTTTTTCACATACAGGTATAAAGAACTATGGCTGAATAACAATTGCAGACATGACATGTTTTGAGTGAAGGGGGACCTGGATCAATTTTTGTTGAAAACCAGAAAACCCCTTCCTTCCTGCATATTGGGAAGCAGTTTATATGATACAAGCTGTCATGAGGTTGATTTTGGTTTTCCCTGAGTAAACTGCAGCAATTTAAAACATCCAGTGTGATATTGGACTGCCTATACTTAGAAGTATTTTGCTTAGATCCTTTCAACACAAACAGAAAACTCTGTGTAGCACAGTGGCGGCACTGTGTTATGTACCAGGTTCCAGTCTCTTTCCACAATACAATAGACAGTTCTCAAGTTTCCATTACTTCCTATTAACCTACAGTATGTTCATTAAATTAGTTTTCATGAGTATATACAATAAAGGATACTAGAAGTGATTTAACCAGCTTACTTTCCATCAACAGCATCGAAAATCTTCACTTGGATTTCCTGCTCATACAGACTACGAAGCATACGCACTCTACGATCTTGTCGTCGCTTCAAGTTGATCATAAAAATCTGTTATGGGAGGTAAAAAAAACAAGTGCCAAAATGAATATCTGTACTGTAAGTACTATAGGCAGGGGTGCTTCGCCAATGAGGCGAGTTGAGGCTGTCGCCTCAGGCGGCAGTGCCCCACTAGGTACCAGGGGCAGCAAAAATGCTGCTCCTGGTACTTTAAGATCGAATTTCTGGGGGGGGGGCAGCAGCAACTGCTGCTGCTTCAGGCGGCGGAGGGGCCAGGATCGCCCCTAACTATAGGTACAAGAAACTGTGTTTTCTATTAAAATAAACAATTAAAACCCCCACTCCTGCCATATATTTACACTGGCATGGCATGCACATCTTACTGGTTGAGACCAAAAACCAATTAGGACACAGAAATACATGGCCTTACGCGTTTCAGGAACACACTCGCTTAGTCATAGGCTTCCTATGACTAAGGGAGTGTGTTCCCGAAATGCATAAGGCCATATATTTCTGCAGCACCTTGCAATAAAAACCTGCTTTTTTACTGGTTGAGAAACAAGCCTACAGGGTATCAGTTTGCACTGAGGCATTTGCTAGTTGGGTGCTAGGTGCCTAGTTATAATACCAAAAGAACAGAACTTCTGTAAATCTGTTGTAGGATATGATAGCATTGCAGGATAGTTATATGATTTTTGGCTATAAGATGGTAAGCATTTTCAGAAAATCTACCCTATTAGATTTCCAGATAAACTTTGTGAATCATCTTCAAGAAATCACACTTCATTTGCTATAAAAAAAAAGTTCTACAGTTAAAGTATTTTTAAATACTCCCATGAAGTGATCTAACATGACATATACCCTTATTTAACCGACACCTGCTTTTGAACACAGAAGTGGATGAGTGGCCATAGTGGATAGGGGATCCACACGAGACCTAGCCATGACATGTTATCTACAGATGGTCACAGTTTTGATCTTTTCATGCATAAATCCATAAATCAAAGGTGCCTGGAGCTTTAACTTTGCACACCTGGGGATAATTAGAGTGAGACTGTAAAGAGCAAGCAATAAATAAGTGCATGGAAATTCTTACTCTGAAATTCCTGCAGGGTTGTTAAATCTATGGTTTGCTATATACTTTGTAATTCTGCTATCCTCTGTAAGGCTGGGAGGCTGCTTTACTATAGTATAGGTGCATTCACTCAGAATCTGTGTTAATCCTGTGCACAGTACAAAATGTACTGTGGGCCTTACATTGTGCCCTTTGAATGATGCACAGGTAGGGCGCATCCAGCGTGCAATTCACTTCAAGAGGCTTTCCATACCGTAGCACAGAAGCAAAAGACAGAAGCAGGAAGTAGGTCATCAAAAAACATGGTGCTCTGCACTTGCACTTTAAACTTTGCATCCAGTATAACAAGCCATTTAAAGTTAGAAGCTGCAAAAGGTAATTGCTATTGAGTAGTATTTGTTTTCTGGGTCTTAAAACAATGTAAAAGAAGTCAAGTCTCCTTCAGCACTCTTGCACTTGCAATAGAAAATAACCCCTAATATTTAAGGGGATATTTAAGGGGATTCTGTCATGATTTTTATGGTGTAGTTTTTATTTCTAAATTACACTGTTTACACTGCAAATAATTCACTCTACCATGTAACATTTTATTCCTAACCCAACAAGTATATTTTTTTTTAGTTGTAATATTGGTGTGTAGGCAGCCATCTCAAATAATGTTCTTATATCTAGAAAAGTTGTTGATGTTTTTTGGTTACCTTTCCATTGTTCTATTGTTCTAGGCTGCTGGGGGGGAGGGGTGATATCACTCCAATTTACAGTGCAGCAGTAAAGAGTGACTGAAGACACTGTACAGGGCCGGAACTAGGGGTAGGCAGAAGAGGCAGCTGCCTAGGGTGCAACGATTGGGGGGCGCTGGGCAGCTACCTCTTCAGCCTACTCCAAAACCAGGCACTAGAATTGCGCCTGAGTATGGCCCTTCTGCATATGTGAAAGCAGTTGCCATGGACGCGAGCGCTGATGGCGCACATGCGCATGCGAGCAATGATGCCGGCCTGTGGATGCGCAGATGAGCGCTGATTGCGTGCTTGCGGTGCATGGGGCAGCGATGGAGGCGAGCTGATTGTCTGGACTGCCTTGGGCGCCCGATCAGCCAGGTCCGCCTCTAAGAACACAAGTCACATTACTGGGGGCACCTGGGAAACTGACAATATGTCTAGCACAATGTCAAATTTCAAAATGAAATATAAAAAAATCAGTTTGCTCTTTTGAAAAATGGATTTCAGTGCAGAAGTCTGCTGGAGCCACACATTTTGAAAAAAACATGTTTTTCCATGACAGTATTCCTTTAATGCATCAATGACTGCGGTACTAGTGTAGGGCATGAGACATATAGAGAGGGTCACTGAAGTAGCACAAGAGCTGAAAGAAGACATTTTGGTCAAAATGTGGTACCAGCAACTCATTCATTAAACAGGCTGAAACAGACAGCTAGCAATATATCTCTTTTTGTTGTATTAGGCATCCGTATCCCAACCGTGAAAGTCCTCTGTGCACAAACATATACAGTACTGTAAATATTTCCATCCATTTACACAGGGGCACTGTAGGTAACAGGATCATGCAAATATGCAGAGAAAATGTTGAGCATGGTAGGGGAATGCAAATACTGAAGTTGAGTGAGACTTCAGCCCGACACTCCAACGAAGCCTTTATGTGCCAGATCTAAGCCAAATAAGGTCCAAGCCATTTGTATCTATTATGCCTTATTCATATAGCATCATCATGTTTATGCAGCCCCTTACAAAGATTGTTTATGCTTCAGAACACTCCATCTTTTACATTTTAATCCCAGGGTATAAATGTGTGGAATGCTGCTCCATATCTAAAGTGGTGTAAAATAACAGTGGTAACTTTGTTTTCTAACTGGTTTACAATAAAAATACACACCCTTATGAATATCGGCTCTTTGAAATGAATTATTCACATGACAAAGATACTTGGCATTATTATCTATGTGTAATATATACTTTTTTATGTTTTGTTTTTTTGCTTAATGATTATGAACATTTAGTAGTAGAGGTTACTCTTAACATTTATTTATTGGCAGCAGCCGTGATTACTCGAAAGAGGTGATCACCTATTGACTACAAGGAAACTATATCAATATCATGAATAATGGTAGAGCATTGTTTTGGCTGTCCCAAGCAGTATGTTTTGGAAATACGGGAGTACCCATGATTATATATATGCTATACAGTATAAAAGTAAGGCCTACATTACATTCATAGCAAGGTTTATTTCCTTTTACATGTTCAGTAAAAATGTTTTTAAATGTTTATATCTATAATATCTACATACAAAACCGTGTTTTCCACTGGAAAAATGATCATTAAAGTGTTTGCTCAGCTTTACTGAACACCTTTTGAACCAGGTGCCCTCAGAGATAAGGTTACCCTGTGTTTACTAATCAAGAAAATCAACACAAATCAAAAATAGAAAATCATTCAAAATGACGTTTATTTAAAACCAGAGCTAATAAGAATAATATCACTGTAGAGCTTTCGATTTTTAGATAAGAAAATCCTACCTCATCAAATCCCATGTTATCTGGGTGTTTGGGTGGCACGTGGACATAACGAGATGGTTCCAGAGGGGGGCGATCAACTAAGATACAAGGAAGCCACAGATTTAGACTCTGTGATACATGTTCAAAGGCTGAAGAGCTCTCTTATTAAAATATGCTTTATTATATTATACTTTTGGAACAGAAACAGAAGTTAACACTGATGCAGAGTCAACTAGTGCCATTGTGTGCCAGTACATTGACTTAACAGTGAAATATACATACATACAGTAGATGCACATGGAATTTAATGGCAACAGGTACATAGCGTACAAAAAAAAGCATTTGCAGTGGTGTAATAGGCAGGTGCAGGTCCTTCGAAACGGATAGTGCAATGGCGCAACACTAATGCTTCTCTTATTGAAGCTATCTTCTGAAAGGAGATCTAACCCCCCCCGAATCTAGTTGCTTACTTGCAAGAGCAACCATTTTCCCAGGCAACCCCTGCACCTATTAATGATGTGTGTATGCACATGACTAAAACTGGTTCTGTAATGTGAATGTGCCTGGGACAGGGAAGAAAAAAGTGGCATACAAAAGTAGACGCAGTGTGCAACTAGAATCACTGGGGGATGTCTAACTACTTGCACCCTCAGTGATCCTAACGCTCCTTCTCCTTTAATTTAGTAAAATAATAGCATGTTTAAAGTAACTTAAGATTTGAAGAGTTGGAACCCATTAAATTATATATAACTCAGACAGACGGCACTTCTGGAATGTGGTTTATTAGGGTTGCTGCTGTTAGACACCTAACGCGTTTCAGGAATGTATCCCTTAGTCATGAGCCTATGACTAAGGGATACATTCCCGAAACGCATTAGGTGTCTAACAGCAGCAACCCTAATAAACCACATTCCAGAAGTGCCGTCTGTCTGTCTGAGTTATATATGCCTACAGTGGGGACACTGTCCGGTGAGCTGAAGCGGTCTTGATTTTTATTTTTGTCCCATTAAATTATATAGGTTCAAATAGGTAGCTGTGGTTTCCAAAGGGAACTTACAAAAAGGTTCTGTTTGCGGGGCTGCATGCTGCTTTGATTTGCATGTTTTTAACTAAATCTAAAGCCTCATTTATGAGCACACTGCACAGAGCAAAGTGCATTTTTGAGACACAAATTGCCATAGTGTATTTACCCACAATATATATGTATGATGCAGCAATATGTAAAGTAATTAAGAGTGTGGTTGGTGAATCACAGGCAAGCTGTTGCAAATGCTTTCAGAGTAGGGATGGTATTACTTCCAGTGCGTCAATTTGAATTACTTTGACAAAAATTTGTAGCATCCAGTTTTACTGGCACAAGTCAGTATATATCATTAAAGCAACCAACTAGTGGAACTACTGCCCTGTCCAAGCTGGTGATAATTCCAGCTTTTCCTTGCATTAATGGGTGCACTTGCGACTAATTCATCAAAGCAAAGTAAGAGGGAACACAGGCTTGTCAGAAGTTGCCTTTGTGATTAACGTCAATGTTCATTAAACTTTGTTTGCATTTTAAGGCTTTTACATTGCTTGCAATCATAAATAAGGCTTGTAGACCTTCTTTTCTGTAATGCATGTAAACATCACAGTTAGCACATTCTCTAAGTAATTTAAATGAAGTATATTTACCCATTGGATATTACTTTTATAGCATGTTCTTGCAGATATCCTATATATATGATTGGCCTTCAGGAAGGTTAAACCTGAATAATAAATGGTACAAGCTGAAATTTGCTTAAAGGGGACCCGTCACCCTAAGAAATAATTTCAAATTCTTTTCTATCATGTTAGTTGAGCAAAATAAACTTTACTTACACTGTATTTATTATTTAAATTTTGTTTCCTTCTGTTTTGGAATTATACAATCACAGCAAGTCGGCAGCTGCCATTTTGTGGACACGGTTATTAAGGGAAATTGTGTATCACCCCAAAATCTTGTGTATGAACCAGAATGAGGGACCTAATGTCCATGTGCAGTGCCCTACACAATTATAGTGCCTGAGGAGGGAAGGGGGAATGTGAGGAGAGCAGTGACATGTAGGAAGTGCTGAATGGAAAGTGAAAGTAATTGATTGCCCCTCCTCTATGCCATGGGCATAGAGGTGGGGCAGGTAATATTTGATTGACAGTTTAGATATTTAAACACCTTTATAACAGGTATGGATGTTTTAATGAAAACATTTTTTGGGGTTCCATATTTAATTTGGAAAGGACTTTCATTATGCAGTTTTTTATGTGTGGGTGACAGGTCCACTTTAAGGGGTGCTAAGTACCGTTTCAGTATGTTGCGGTCTGGCTTAATACTCCCAAGCTGAACTCATGCAACAGGGCCGTGACTGCATAACTGATATAAAGGTAAAATAATTTACCATTTGCTGCTTACTTTTTCCATCGGTATTGGGATGGGTTGATCCATTGTTCCAAAGTTATTTCAGCAAATCCTGTACAGGGTCAGGGCACACAGGCAGATTCGGGGAGATTAGTTGCCCGGCGACAAATCTCCTCTGCTTTGGGGTGACTAATCTCCCTGAACTGCCACCCCTGCATTCTCCCCGCCTGGATTGTCTGACGAGGAAACTTCAGACGACTTCGGAAAATGAATTGATGCGAGTGCCATCCCACTGGCGATTTTTCATTATAGCCGGCGAGAAGGTAGGGGAAGGCAGTTCGGGGAGATTGTCGTGTGTCCTTACCCTAACACTGTTTTATGCCAAAAAAAACTAACTCAATATCCGTATGCAAACAATGAAGCAGAATGCTCCAAGATTTTCTTTTGATGGTTGGACTTAAGAAGCTAGCTAAGATATAAAACCCAAGTGCCATCTACAACAGGATTTGCAAACAATGGAATTTCCTGGCAACTAGGTGACTTGGTGAGCTTTAAATCTTGGGTACTAATACCAACCATAGAATGTGGCATAGATCAGTTGACTGTTGAAAATAGACAGAACTTGTGCTTGATATTGTGCAATGGTATGATAAGGGATACTTACTCATTACTTCTGTCTGCACATGAACAAAGTTATCTATGTCATCCTGCAGGGTTTGATGAGGTTTCATTGGAACAGCAAGATACCCATAGTGCTCTCTGTTACAGATATACATTTGAATTCCTGAAAGAGATGAAACAAGGGAGTCTCATAACAAGAAGATATATATATATATATATATATATATATGTATATATATATATATATATATATATATATATATATTTATATTTATATTTATATTTAGCTGTATTTAGCTGTCTCTTCAGGATAGCACAGTGGCCTCTTTCTTTCTGCAGATAACCCATCATGTAAGATAGTTATATAATAAAGTGCTATGCAGCAGCCTGAAAAACGCACGAAAGCCTGACATTGAGCAAGAACACAGCTAATTTCTACACATTTAATTAATTTCACATATTTCATTAATAAAATGTTCAGTTCTCATTTAGGAATAAATCATATCACTAAATTAGACCAACTGGAATATTGATATTCTTTTAAAAAGCTTTTAAGCTTTTCGTTTTATGCTAAATTGCTATGCTTTTACTTGCCCTTTAACTCCATTACCGATACTTATAAATCAAGTATTATATGACCAGACTGGGCAAGACACATTCACAATTACAAAATATGAAGTAATAGGATTTACAGCTAAAATGTATTGTAGCATTTTTAAAAATCTCCACTCCAAAAGAAATATTATTGATGTGGACAAAGACAGAATCAGTTGCTATGTAGGTCTGGCAATCAACTGGAAAATTCTTGATTCTAATTCTAATATTATATCATTCAATAAAAATCAGTGAAAGCACTCAGCTAAACCAAAAGGCAGTTAAAACCTGGAATTAAATCTTTGCAGAACTTCAGTCCTTATCATAGTGCTGCTGTAACAGCCCAGTGGTACAACAGCTCTTTAATAATATATTGATATTTTGACCATATGGCCAAAAGTATTGGGATACCTGCTTGTTCAACAAGTGATACCAACAGTATTTGCAAGAAATTAGTCCTGTATTTGCAGATGGCCAATATAATCTGCAAATAGCTTTAATATGTCTACTGCAAGTTAGAATAATGAAAGCAAGCATCTGATGTTTGATGAAACCTCTGGGCAACTTAATTGGTGCACATGTGTCTCATGAAAAGGATCCCTACTAAACTCCTCAGTATTATCCTTTTGTGTTAGGCTGCACTGCATAAATCTTAGTATCACAGGTTATTGCCATTGTCTCACCATCAGCCACATTTAATAAAATATTTAGGCCAAGTAGAGCTTATGTATACGTGCCTGCTTGTCTGCTAGAAAATGCAAAGACAATAATGTCGTCAAATGCCCAGGTGTAATCTTCATGCGGAGGATAAAACTGTAGCTTTTTGGATGCCTCTTTCCTGAGGTCAATGAGCACAGTCGAATGAACCATTGGAACAGGGAAACAGCCCAATCTCTTCCACTCTCTTATGAGAACATAGTCTGGAGTTCTTTTATAGTAACCCTGAAATAAGAAATAGTCATATCCTGCTCTTCTAAATGGTGTGATTATTATAAGAATATAAAAAAGAAACAATGTGGAAAACGTCAAATAGTACAGTCCATGGACATATATATAGAATTGTTCTATATGTCCAAACCCTCAGTGGCCTTCCCAGGTAAAGTCTCTTTGTTAAAGCAAAATTACTCAAAAGGGTGAACTAGTAATTAACTGCAGTGCACTCTATTGTAATACAGTTCAGAAACCTTGGTATAGATATTAAAACACTAACACGTATATATGAAACAGAACAGTCGCTGATGAAATGTATCCCTATAACTGCTTTGCTAGCAGACAGGAATGTACATTGCAGTAGCAAGAACATTGAAATTTTCCAAATAAAGGGTTTTCACATAATTGGGATCAAGGGACATAATCATGAAGCTTTGGGGTTCAGGCGATCAAATGCAAAAAATGACAACTGAGTTCCTGGCTTGCTAACTATATTGAAAACATTTTTTTTAATTTTGCACAGTCTATCTATTTAACCAGTTATTATTTTTACACTGAACTGTTACTTTAACTTAAAGT
Organism: Xenopus laevis; assembly: GCF_017654675.1. Taxonomy (NCBI): domain Eukaryota; kingdom Metazoa; phylum Chordata; class Amphibia; order Anura; family Pipidae; genus Xenopus; species Xenopus laevis. The sequence goes on from NC_054378.1 coordinate 98,901,503, forward strand.
AATTAAAATAGAATGTACTGTTTCCCTGCACTGGTGAAATTGGTGTGTTTCCTTTAGAAACACTAGTTTTGTTGTAAGTGTTGCTTTAAGGAGATACCACTAAGTGGCTGAGAAACCCACAAGACATTTTATCATGGCAGTAATCTCTGTGGGTCAAGTACATCAGCTAAGGAGCCAAGAATATCAAGCTTTGAGATACTGTTACATTTAAATTCTAAAACGTGTACCTCAAGGGAAATCTGTGGGGAATTCAATTATAGGTAGAGTAAAAAAATAATGTGATGAAGATGGTTCTAATAAGTTTAATAAGGTTATATGGATACATTTGACATGGTTGTATAGACAAACTGTTTGTCTTTATACTTTACACTCTCCAGTCTGTAATTTAAAATTTGATTTCAAAGGTCGCTGATTCTAGCAACAAGAAAACTATACACTGTAAATGCAAGTGGGATGCAAGGACACCCAAAGTTTACAATTCAGAATGGAGATTTGAAACAAAAAAACTGCTAGATAGCAAAAGCAAAATATGAAAATAAACTACAGTTGTAAACTGTATAAGAATAAGATTAAATGTTAACAGAATGCACAAAAAAAGCTCAATTAAACACCGAGTTCTTGAATGGAAACACAGCACAGAGTGTGACTAATAGCTATGCTTTATGAAATATTGATTTACTTTGTTTAAGCAGCCCAATGACTGCAGCTCACTATACCTCAGCCACATTTGGAATTCTGTAAACTACTCTGGGCACAACGTGGGAATTTCAAATAATTCTCAGGTAATTCCTGCTGTTATGATGTATATACAATATAATAAAGCTGTACTGGACTAATAACTAAAATTTGTTATTTTATATTAGTTTATTTGAAAATAATTTGCAGAAGATGCAATATTGTGATTATCTTGGTATTAGAGGTTTTTAAGAGCTTTATTAGAAGCCTGTAATACAAAATGCATTGCTAAACAAGGAATGTGTTTCTAAGTTGCAAGAGAGTTGACAAAAAATGTACATACTTGGGTCAGGTGTATGGCACTTAACAGTGGCATAACTACCGGGGGAGCAGGGAGTGCAATTGCACCTGGGTCCTCTCCCCCTCAGAGCCCGCAGCAAACGTGGTAAGAAAACCACGTCTGGGTGGGGGGTCCGGGTGCACATCCTGCGTAGTTACATAACTGGCACTTAAAATTGTGACCTAATGGGCTGCTGAGAAATATAGCTTCTATGTATTTATCAGGGTTTGTTTACAAGTTTTTCTCAGCAACCAAATCATCCATCTTCTATGATTCCAGGCTCAAACAATCCATACATGGGTGAAGTTTTAGGATACTGACCATCGTTGCGATGCGGGTGGCCACATTAAACGAACCTGACAGACTGACCCAAAGCTTAATCCTAACAGATCTGTGATCATTGTAGACCAGGACAAATGGCAGTGTGTCATATTCATCAAGGGTCAATAATATCAACAATGGTACTGTATATGGATTTGTATTTCTATCCCTTGATTGCAAATTTCTACATGCAGAGACTCCTGCAAAGGGAGTCGTAACCATGTGACTTTCTATGGCATATGCCATAATTGCTCTGGCTTGTATATTTTAATATATAGGTCATGGCCTCTTAAGGTGGCCATACACATAAAGATACTGTTGTGTACCCAACATCATTAACATAAAGGTTGCTATTTTGGATAAGACAATGGTGTAGAGTAGACTGGTCAGCAGACAGGCCACGCATGTAAAGGCATTGCTGGATTTTGGGTTAGGAAGTAATCATTTGGAAAGCTCCTACTGCTGTGGGCTGTACAACAGATACTTTCATATAAATCAGTGGGAAACAAATATTTTCTAATAATACACCTTACTTTGAAATGATAAAAGTGAAAAGAGGTGGTGAATAACTTAAGACACTTTTGCAGCACTATCCCTGTGCCTCGTGGTATCAGTTCCCTTAAACTTTATTTTCTTGAAATTATAAAAGATACTGAAAGCCACTATGTAGTTCCATATAAAATGCTTCAATAAACTCCATAGGACATACAACCCTAGGGTGCTGCCTAATATTTCTTCATATCCTAAAATCTGCAATAGAATATGTATAATCTCTTTTAAAATATATTAAGTAATAAGTTATTGCTGTCAAAATGATTCCCTAAAAAGGAGAATTAAAGCCCCATGTTTCTTTTATTAATACATATTTTAGATTTTGTGAATTCTTTTTTTGGGGGGGTATAGTTCTGGCAGATATGTGAGATAGAATAGAAAAGTGAATTTACAGTACAATACAGCAATGGAATAGGTCTTTGTGGTATGTATCTACAAATACATGTATAATTATGTATTCATATGGATGGCATACATAAGAAAAAGTACCTGGTGGATATCCGAGTTCATGCTTTAAATGAAAAAAAAAAACTGAAAGCACTTACCTGAGGTGTGATTCCACACCAAAAATTAGAGTAGAGTGTTCGAGATTCAAGCATTGGGGAAACAACAGTCTTGTTTTCTCTCATCATCAGATTTAAAGTCTGGGGATTGGTTAGAAAGTTGTCGGCATCTATATACTAAGAACAAAAAAGTAAGTAAATATACAGTAATTACAATAGAAAGCATTCATTCTTAATGTGGTTTTACAACATACAGTATATTTGGTCATCCAAATCCAACAGTGAACTACAGGAATAACATTTTCATGCTTCATATTTTAATCTAGACAAACCAACAGCCTTTTAAGATCAGTCAAGCCATGACAGATTTCAGTTCCTAAATCTCTTCTTTGTTACAGGTCAAGTCACAAGTCGAAATATATGATCCCCCTAGGCAACATTTTGCCTACTCACATATGTTTTACTTTATGTACAAAATCTTTATGTAGAACGGCTTGTCAATTCCAAGGTCAGTGTTATACTATCATTTAAATTTTAAATCTGATATTGTCTCTCAGCCTAAATGGGGCAAAAAAGATTGAATACAATATCTGTATCAGGGGCGTAACTACAAAGGAAGCAGACCCTGCGACTGCAGGGGGGGCGCAGGAGGTTTAGGGGCCCCGTGAAGCCTTAATTCATATACAATTTCAGTAAATATTAGTACAACAGGTCAACTTCTAGACATTTTGGGGGCCTGAAAAATAATTTGCTGTGGGGACAAGTAATATTTAGTAAGGCCACTGATCTGTATCTCTTGTTGCAAAAAATAAATCGTCCAACTCTTGAAACTATCCATTGTTTCTGTCAGTATAACTTCTTCAGTGAGCTCATTCCACAATATTGTTCACATTTGCTTCAGGTGGATATTATAGAACTGGTTCAGAAGATTTATACATAAGAACTCTATGGGCTGAAGCAAAAATTAAATACAGAATATCAACATTGTAGATTTTGAACCAACATTACATTAGCATATATTTCTCACATTCATAGTGATTTAGGATTGAAAAGAATTAGGCAGAATCTAAACAAGTTATTTATTTCTTTGACATTTTAGTATTTTTCGGATTCAAGGAGAATACTGAATGGCACCACATCGTCAAAGCTTTTATTTTGAGGATAAAGAATAGAACAGATTATTTTTTCCCCGATTTCATATTGATCATTTATTGCATACATTCCAAGATTATATACACATATATTTTTTCACAATGGAAACATTTATGTTAATGCTATTTTCACACCAACTCAAATTATGGACTTTGTACATCGCTGTATATTTGGTTAAAATGCCTGCAATAATTTGTTGTTACTGCACAAAAAAACTTCTGAGCTAGAACTTACCAAGATATAATCAGACCACTTTTCTCTGGCAGTACGCATTGCGGCTTGGCGTAGTTTCATTACATGGGCAAATCTGGTTGCTGGCCAGTGTTTTGGTCCAAGTTCATCAGGGTATGATCTAAAGCAAACCATGATTTCATTATATTAAAACACCCATAAAATAGAAAAAAAAGGTTCATAATATCTATGCACATCTATTTAATTCTATGCCATATTTCTATCAATTAATGTAATAAACTCAAAAAGTGCATTTTAACAACAAATATTGCTTCTTTGCGAAAATACTCCAAAATCAGTATAATCAGAGTAAAATAGATTGTGACCTAAAAAGGATAGATATAGGAACGTACTGAGGTTCTGCCATAGGCCTCCATTCAACATAATGATACAACTTCTGCACACTCTTTAACCATTCTCGTAATATAGCTGTGGTGTTATCAATGTTGTGATCGGTTGCTGCCCTAGAAGAAAACAAACATTTGGATTATAAACTTAGATAAGAAACTTACTTAAAGAGGGGCTATTCTTCTCTACATTCTATTTTCAGTTAAGTCCTTGAGTAAGGGAATGGTTGATTTCATAGGCAACACCGATGGTAAAAGTTTACTCTGTAACAAGGGATGAATGGCCTAGTCATGTGGGGTAGTTAAAAGTAACTGTAGTAAAATCATTTGTGCTTTACACACTTTTCATGAACAATAAACAGTTATGGGATCCATTATCCGGAAACCCATTATGCAGAAAGCTCTGCATCGCGGGAAGGCCATCTCTCATCGACTCAATTTGAATCAAATAATTCAGAATTTGAATTCGATTTCCTTTTCTGTAATAATAAAACCTTGTACTTGATCCATCCAAACCAATACATAATTAATTCTTATTGGAGACAAAACAATTCTATTTAGGGTTTTTTAATATTTAAATGATTTTTAGTAGATTTATAGGGTTATTTAGTAAAATCCGAAAATTTCTCGTTATTTTAGTAAAAACACCTCAACCGAACTCCAGTCCACATTTTTACCATATTTATGAATAATTAACTTGAAAAAATCAGGTGCTGGATAAGTCTCAATAAAATCGGGAAAATATCCAAATCATATGATTTGATGCCCGAACACTCAGACTTTTTCAGACTATCGCCCTAAAACCACCAATTATTTGGCTTATTGTATAAACCCAGTGCAGATCATGATATCTTCCAAATGTTAAAGGGACATCTACCATTGACTTCTACATGACCTCAGCAGGTTTGAGATGGAGTACTTTTTTATTCAGACTTTAAGCGGCCTCTGGGTTTAATAAATCTCAAAAAATCTCAAAAAAGTCAAGTTTTTTTTCCTGCGAAAAAATTATTTTTCCCCTTTAAAACTCCAATCAGAAAAAAAATCAGACTTTATTTAAAAAAAAAAAAAAAAAAACAGGCCATTTTGGACAATTGTACTGAAACATATCAGTCAGCAGTGCACTTGGCCCCTCTATAGTTACTCCCCTGGTCTAGCCTGTAGCTAATAAGCACTTAGGCTACAGTAACTACCAGACAGTTTATGGTTTTAAACTGCATATTTTGGTATATCTCTATTTTAGAGACGCTCTCCCGTATAAATATCATATTTTATAATATTTTGCTCATGCATCGCCAGTCTTATAATGTCATTTTTATAAAATCTGATCTAAGTACAAGAGGTCCTTTAGAGAGGGAGCGTAGACGTGTTTTTTTGGATCTCTAGGTTACCGGAAATATGTGTTTATTTGCAGGCTAGTCATCCCTGTTTGCACAGTAGCTGCCTTCAGCTAAACACTGAAAATAAATGGAAAACTGTGCAAAATGTTATTTTCTTTTTCAAAACAAAGCATCTTCACTTTTTTGCTACACGGGTCCTGGTGTAATGCTTCAGCTAGGTGGAAAATCACAGGAATGCATACATTTGGATCGATTGCATATTTTATACACTAAAAAGTTTCTTATGGGAAATCGGCATTCAGCAGAACAGGTGGCTTTATTAGAGTAGGCACCTGTTATTTACTGTATATTCCTTAACACACTAAAGTCACCTATAGCTACGCAGTTAAAGAAGAATAAATCAGACAAATGGCAGTATTTCAGGTAAGTCCTGAACCACACCAGTTTGCCCCCAAAATCTGCTCTGTTTTTCTTATCTGTTAGAAACAAGTCACACAGCTGGGTTGAAGGGAATCATCTTGCTCCACATAATCTTCTCTAGAAGGCAAGTCCCAATTGGTTTTAACTGTGCATGCTCAGTGATAATCATCACTTAGGGGGAACTTTACTAAAGGGCGAAGTGGCTAAAGCTGGTGAAAATTTGCCTATTTACTAATGGGGCTGGCGTTAATTCGCTAGCGAAGGAGATAGACTCTGGCGCAACTTCGCACTCTAACACCAGACGAATTCTCGCACTGGCGAATGGACGTAACTACGCTAATTCACAAATTTTTAGATTTTAGTGAATGTTACCTCTATCACCAGACTTGCCTTTGCCACCTCAGACCAGGCGAAGTGCAATAGAGTAGATAGGACTATTTAAAGGGTGATAGACTGAAAAAGATCGTAAATTTTTTTTTCGGGTACCCTCCATATGGCACCTAAACTATACTGTGGGCACATGTGTTGGGCATTATTAAAACTTTATATAATTTTATTAAAGTTCCCTGCCTTTGTGTAGTGTAATGCATTTGCTGCAGCATATACGGTCATTGTTCTTTAATTGCACGCCGTATGGTAATTATGGATCTCTAGCGTAACTTCGAACTGCTTTTCGTACTTTCGCTAGCGCAACTTCGCAAGCGTTCAGAACCCTTCGGATCTTCGTGAATTAGTGTTGCCCACGCGATTTTATGCCTGGTGAAGTGTTGCGATATGCGCAAAGCCAGCACTGGTGGATCTTCGGAGGTAAGTAAATTTCCCCCTTACAGAGGAAGACGGAGAAGTAAGGGATTGTGGGACAGATATTGGGGGAAAACAGGTTTGGTTCAGTGGAAGTTGGAGGGTTTACTAAGGTTTTCATTCTGCATTAAGTAATTGTGGTTTATAACCAATAAATGTAATTGTTTTTTCTGACCCCCTTTTGCAATGTACACCTACTTTTAGCAAGATCCAGATTCATTTATACCTTTAACTGAATATGTGCTCTGTTTTAAAGTCCTAATGGATCATTGCTTTGTTTCCACCCTCACTAACGGCTCCTTGAATAAGACGAGTTGTTCCTCTGACATGGACATTTTGGCTACTGCTGTATCCAGGATAAAAGCATCAAACAAAATTCATCCATCCACCTGTCACTGCAAGATGTATGGTAAACTATGATGTTATGATAGGCGGACTTCTATATTAAAAAGCTCCTTTAGAAGAAGTGGTGGTCTGCTTGTCATTGCCAGGTCTGAAGCACATTAACCATATACTGTATCTAAATGAAAAGTGATAAAAGGCAGTAGGGGAATTTTTACCACCTATCAAAACAGTGGTAAAAGCACCCTTAGACTTTAGTTTAAAGAAAAAGAATGAGCCCTGTATTAACAAGCCACTCCATTTTCCAATTTGCTGCCTGTATCCTAGGAGGAATTAATTGCAAGGAGTTTAACTGCCTTCTTCCTCTGCTCTGTGGAACCAACGAGGTGGGATAAAGAAATATATAATAGTTTTTTTCAGTTCTCCACTGTTTACTGTAAGGTGTTGTAATGTATTACAACATCCAGATCTAAATCCACTAGTACTAAAACAAATTTAGGTTTACATTTTTTTATTTGAATTTGATAAAATGTGGCAGAATAAGTTATGCAAAGAAATTCAAACTGATTTATGACCAGTACCTATAGAAATAGGTGTAAGTTCAGGCAAACCTCGCTGGAACATTCAGAATTTAGAATAGTTTGGCCCACAGTGATTTACATGCTTATAATGTATAAAATGCTTGTGATATATAAATGACAAATAATATTTATCTCATTTCCTATACAAATTAACTTTGTAATCTACAGGAGTTTTAAAACTCCTTGTTGACTTTTAAGGCCTATAAATCATTTACTAATTCTCATAAAATGAAAAAAAAACGGTATCTTTACCATTCGTTTTATACAGATGTTATGCATGATATTAAGGGGGTTATTTATCAAAATCTGAAATGTTCTCACACTTTTCTGAAAACTACTCTGACCAAATCCACATGGTTTATGACTTCTATTTATCAATAATTTCTTCCCGGAAATGTCTTTTGCGGGGAAAAAACTTGATAAAATCGAATACAGTAACTTTTTCCGATTTGACTCCCAAACACCGCAACTTTTTTGGATTTAATGACCGAATACCGCCACTTTTTAAGGAAACCCATAGCAAATGAGGATATCTTCGGGACATCTGCCATTGACTTCTACATGAACTCAGCTGGTCTGAGTTGGGGTACTTTTTATTCAGACTTTTAACACCATCATGGTTTTATTAATCATGAAAATTAGATTTGTCTGTTAAGCTGATACTACAGAACTGATTATTAAAGTATGATGCAGAATGCACTGGTTTATGAGCTGCTGTGTAATGAAAATCTAAGTGAATTACAAATCAGCCTTGTATTGTAACATTTATATTCTCAATATACAGTATATTGTGTGTTGACCTCTAAGCTAAGTGACAGCAGCACAGAGAATGTGCAGTGAATCAGTAGAAAAGAAGATGGGGAGCTACTGGGGTCATCTTTGAAGGCACAGATCTTCCCTAATAAAAGGCTGTGGTTGCCTTGGGCTGGTACAGAAACCCAAAACATAATGTGCAACATTTCTACCCTACTTTTTAGTTCTCCTTTAAGTATAGAGGTATATTGCCTCTTTAAACACCGTGCAATAAAAACAAGCATAGGGCTGTAGGTGCCAATTGGGTCAATAAGGTCTGTGGGCAGTGCCAAATCTAAAATAGGGTTGTTTCTATTGAAGTCAAATATAAAGGTAAGACTGTATAATAATCCCTAGATTTAATTTGCTCTCTTTAAATATAAATTTACCCCAATTTATGAACACTGGAAAAACACCAGGTACATTGCCCTTTTTTCCTACCTTCAGTTTATTGAGCTTTGAGGCAGCGATTTTAACTTTCAAATTGCGAATCCGAATAATTCCTCAGCACGGCACTTACTTCAGTTGGCTTCCCCATCTGGCCTTAAGGTGGCCATAGACACACAGATCCTATCGTATGAATCGAGGATTCGTACGATTTTCGGATTGTGCGTGGCGTGTGCCGACATCTTTCGTCCGGCGGAGATCGATCGGTCAGGTTTGATTTTGACCCGACCGATCCCACCAGAGCCCATGGCACATCGTAATCTGATGGTTCGGCTATTCGGCCGAACAATCATCTTACCCCCGATATAGCCATGCCTGTTAATGGCATATCGGGGAAAGATCCGCTCGTTTGGCAATGTTGCCAAACGAGCGGATCTTTGCGTCTATGGCCACCTTAACACATGAGACTAATAACCTACTTTTTACTAATTGAAACAGCTTCATTCTATGTCACTAATTTCAATTTCTGTCTCTGTTATATGGCCCAGCTCCTGCTACTTCCCTCTCCTTTATTCAAGATCCTAAAACCTTACAGATGGTAAAACCATAAAGTAATGTTGTAGAGTATGTATAATGGTATTATTTAAATATAAAATAAACACATAAAAATGTTAACACTTCTTGGCAGAGAGTATAATTCAGAGTAAAGTTATTCCCGTCATGCAATGGTAATAGCAGTACAAATAAGGCATCTCATGATGCTCATTTTTTGTTTTTTAAAAAAAAAAGGATTTTCAAAACGCGCAGTGTGCGTATGCGCACCAAGGGGGTGGCGCACAGCACCACACGGCGCGCACAGTAGGGGGACGGGGGCCCCTGGACTGCAGTCCCGGTGGGCCCCGGGCCCCCCTCCGACCCTTTATATGGGGCCAACAAGTTATGCAGGGCTTTGCCTTAGTTTATAATGAACAGGGAACAAATGGAGAATAATCAGCTTCAGGTGGTTCAAAATTATGTTTCTGATCTAGGGTTACAAGTTAATAAACTGTGGAATAATTTCTGTTTCAGCATTAGGTGGCATTATAATTGTTCTGTTGAGTTTTATTAATTATAGGAGAGGAATTTATATTCACTGTGTAACACAATAAAACAAGGAGTATGTCATTTTTAATCCAATTTTCTGAACATAAAAAAAGAGACTCCTGTTTATTGGCAGTGAACTCACTTGAATGGAAAGATATACACAGATCTTTTTCCTAGGTCTGAGTTCCAGCTTGTTACCATCTCTTGCAAATGTCTGTGTCACTTTGAAGAAAATCTAAAACACCAGACCTAGAAGATACTTCAGGTGATTTGGTTTGTTATAGGTTGTTGTTGACATTCAAGTAGGTTGCTAGTGCTCTACTCTTCCAACTTGGCCCTCCATGTAAAAATCTGCCCCATACCTAGTCCAGAACATATAGGGGCAGATTTATCAAAGGTCAAAGTGAAAATTCGAATTTCGAGCTAATTTTTGTGCACTTCAACTAGGGAATAGTCCAAATCCGAAAAAAAATTAAAATTCTAATTTTGAAATTTATCATGTACTGTCTTTTTTAAAATTTCAACTTCGATCATTCACCATCTAAAACCTGCGGAATTGCTGTTTCAGCCTATGGGGGACCTCCTAGAACCTATTTGGAGTCAATTGTTGGACTTTGTAAAACCTAAGTTTTTTTTATTTGGAAAATTCGAATTCGATCGAAAACAGACAAATAGTTTTCAGCCAAAATAAAACTTCAGCTGGTCTTTTCGAATTAAAAATTCGAAGTTTTTCAAATTTGAAATTCGACCCGTGATAAATCTGCCCCTTAGTGAGCAATGTAGGAGTTAGTAGAGAAGTCAGTAACATTTTGTTACCCCTAAAAGGAACAGTAACACCAGAAATTTAAGTATTTCAAAAGAATTACAATATAATATAGTGTTGCCCAGCACTGGTAAAATTGGTGTGTTTGCTTCAGAAACACAACTATAGTTTAAAACACTTTAATTTTTTGGCGTAACTGTTCCTTTAATGCAGCCAGGACAAAAATGTCTCTTTACCTTTCCTGACAAGTAGAAATATATTTGCTTATATATACTTTCCATCAAACAAGTTTTTTGCCCAAAATTTACCAAAATAACAATTTGCAGCAAAATCGCCAGTTTACTAAAAGGCGAGTAAGACACTTCGCTAGCCAAAAACCTTAGAGCTAGAGAACCTTTGTGCCATTTCGCCAGGTGAAATTTCGTTCAGGCAAATGAGCATTAATCCACTTATTTATCAAAATGTAAACATTTCTCTTCATTGCCCTTTTCCCCAAAGTATATTTTGCCAGGTTGTGACTGGCGAATTAATAAGCTGAAGCTTCATCCTCAATATTATTATGTCAGTGACATCATATTCGGTATTCCAAAAAAGTCATTAAAAACTGGTGATTTTACATATTTACAAAGTGTGATTATGTTTACAAGTTGTAACTGTTTAAAATATCTTATTTACACTTTTTTTAACATATGAAGCTCAAGCCAGATTTGTTTTAGGATGGGCTGGTGGGCTATTTCTTTATTCTACTGATTTTGCTTCCGTGGACATTTTTCATAATTAGTGGCCACTTCCAGCAAGTTCGCCAATATCACTAAAAATACATACATATGACCATTATATTCCCACTTGAATTTAAATCGACATAATCGTAAGTAAGTTGATGAAGTTTCACTAGGAAGAAAGTAACGCTAGAAAAAATTGATAAGAACTTTTCACTCTAAAAAAATCTTCGTTGACGAAAGTATGCCAGCGTTCTTTTGCTGCGATGAAATTACATATTTTGATGAATACACTAATTCGTCCCAAAATAACATATGAGTATGGTGAAGATTTCCGAAGTAAAAACGTGCATGTAAGTAAATCTGCTGAAAAGTGTGAAGATCTTTTGCTTCAGAATCATGGAAACCAATTTACTGACACAAATTATTCACAAATCCTGATGTGGTTCAATTACAATAATTAATGGGGTCAGATATGTGTTTTAAATGAACTCTAGGTTTTGTCCCAGCTTACCATAATCGTAGGTTGCATGCACTGACCTAGAAAAGCATTATGGAGAATATATATTCTTTCCATATAACCTGCCATAACCATTTCAGCTACATTACAGATGGTTGGAGAATGTGTTGTTAAACCTAAAGTAACAAAAAAGAACCCTTTGTGCATGGAGTCTCCTGTACTTACAAGAACACACTAACCCTCACATGCTGCTACACACTGCTGGAATTTCAACTATCTGTTTTGCTTTTTTTTTCCAAGAAAACCAGTGGAAATCTCTCTATAGGTTCCTGCTGAATCTGTGAGCAATTAGATCAGAGCCTCAAGAGAGGCTCATATGTCGAACCTAAATATTTTATATACGTGTGCCTTTGTTTACATTCCTAGAAGGAATTGTTGCCACTGTGAATGAACACAAAGCTGCTATTTCATGACAAAATTACCTTTTAACTTTGAATACTAGCCTTGTCTTCTCCCTTTTAAGCTGTTACCAAATACTCTTCACAAACAGATATAATGTAGTTTGGCCACATATGGAGCATGATGGTCAGCTGATGTCTTGGCCAGCCCTTTTGGGCAATGTTTTATGATGACATTAAATTCTAATTAGCTTTTTTAAACCAAAGCACGCACATGTGGCTGAGGACATGAAGTGCAGTGGCTCCATATCAGAGATGAATGCTTTGGCATTACCAACCAACCTCCAGCAAGGTTCTCTTTTGTCTATGTGTTTCTATTACTTTCATATTTGTGTCATTTCCCCATTTCTACTACCTCTGGAACGCTGAAAGCCTCTTTGTAGTAGTGCTATTGGTTTAGATAGTGTTTACATGAGCTGGCCATGCTTGATCCAATTTTCTTTAAAACTGTACATTCTGCCTTCAATCGATATTATAGAGCTCATTTAAAAATTGTACAGGAGCAAATGATGGAGCTGTATGGGGAAAAATCATGTCCCTTAGAGGTTAACCCCTACTGCATAGAAAGAAAAGTTAAAATAGATAAACCACAGAAGGTATATTAAAGCTTTTAAAATGTCAACATAAAATAAAAAACAGTTTAACAATGCATCATTCAAATGAATCATATTGTTGGAAAAGGATCTATTAGAGAAAAGTTTAAATGGTCTGTATTTGGAAAGACAGTGAAGTATTTTTTCTCCTACAAACAGAATTTATTTTCAATAAACTGGAAATTGCCACTGAAACTTGCCAATATGGCTAATAAAACAAGTTGCTTTATGTAATCGGGCATTAGGTGTGTATGTTTTCATAGCAGGATGGGAAACATTGGTATAATATTTCATGTTTTGTACTTTAGAGTCAGATGTGACAGAATAAAATCTGGCGAGCTCAAATTTTATTTGCATGGAAAAACACTGAAACTGTGGCTGTTGCCAAGAAGACAGCTATGACTTCAGACTGCTAAAAAAAAGTGTCTGTGAGGTAAATATACTTCATTGGTCAGTCACTTGTACAAAACAACACAAATCTGCAGTGTTTTTTTCCATGGAATTTGCCCAGTGCCCAGTGTTTTGTGGCAGCCAGCAGGGTGAGAAATGATCTGATTACGATGCCATGTTCAGACACTGTACTAAAATCCCTGTTTTTGAATTCATGCATTAAATAATTCAACTCTGTCCTGAACATCATGATCCAGTTACTTTTAGTTCCACTCCTGAAATATGTCCCTCTTTGTATGTATTATTCTAGTTCCATATGAGTGGTAGCAGTATCTGCACGTGACTAGTACTATATACATATATATATATATATATATATATATATATATATATATATATATATATATATATATATATATATATAGATGATAGATAGATAGATAGATATAGATATAGATATAGAGGAGAACATTGGGTAGTCATTTGGTCCATTCTGATACCAAAGAAACCCCAGGGCTGACACAAACATACATAGGCACAAAGCCGCAGAGTATGTTCCCTTGCTTGTTGTGTACTCATTGTTGTTGTGTACATAAGGGGGTGACATTTGAACATCCTACTACTGGACGTAAATATCCACTCAAGGGATACTATACTTGTCTGTCACAATTTGCAGTTTATGTATTGATTTGTCCCTGTGGTCTCTTTCATGTTGGGGAGACCACGTTACAAATAAAGACTCGGAAATCTCAGCATAGATCCAAAATTAGACAAAGAAATGTAAAATTACCAGTTTCACGTCATTATGTTGAAATGGGCCATTCTGATATGGATCTTAAATAATTGGTCCTAGAATATGTACCCACCCCTAGACAAGGAGGTGATAGGGAACTATTGTTGAGAAAATGAGAGGTATGGTGGATACATCAGTTAAACACATTGGGGCTAATTTATCAACATTGGGCAAATTTGCCCATGGACTGTTAGCTATAGCAACCAATCAGATTGCTGCATTCATTGTTCTTCTTGCAGCTGGCTTTAAAAAGTTAATCACTGATTGGTTGCTATAGGTAACAGCCTATGGCCCAATTTGCCCAGTGTTGATAAATGAACCCCATTGGCTCCTAATTGCCTCAATAAAGATTACAATTTATATGTGTTTCTATGATGAGACTTTTACTTTCACTGTATGTGTTCACTGTTGGGTATACAGCGGATTAACGTTGAGTGGGGATGAAAGATTCGGATCTATGGACATTGTTGAGTAACTGAGGGGTTAACTGGAGATATTAACCATTGGTGATGTAATTTCCTGTATGCAATTTCCTGTGTGACTATGTATAAGCCCATGTGAGCTAATGTTTGTAAATGCTACTTGTGCCCTTGGCTTGAGAAAGGGGTCTGGGAGAACCCCAAACGTCGCCCTATGAACTGCGGTAGGATTTTTCTAAATACACTATGGGGTATATTTATCAAAAAGTGAAGTTAGAGATCGCACAGTCCTCTAGAGTGAAATTCCGCCACTCTCCATTCATTTCTGTGGGAGTTTAAAAAGAGTATTTATCAATGGGTGAAAGTGAAAGTTCATCCTTTGATAAATACGCCTTTCAAAATCCCATAGAAATGAATGGAGAGTCATGGAATTTCACTCTAGAGGTTTTTGGCAATCTCTAAACCCCGGTGGGCCCCGGCCCAGCCTTAGGCCTATTGGACCAATTGGGCCCAATAGGGCCCCGCACCTCTGGGGGCCCCGCACCACAGATAATATTTCCCTCAGCACATGATGCTGCCTGGCCTGCCCCCAATTTTGAGAGTCCAGCCAATCCCCAAATCCATAGGTCCAGCCCACCCCCAACTCTGATAAGCCAGCCTATTCCCCAACTCCATAGGTCTAGCCTGCCCCCAACTCTCATAGCCCAGCTTTCCTCCAACCTCGATAGGCCCTGCCTGCCCCCAATCCAACCAAGCCTGATCCCAAGCTGAATCGGCCCAGCCTACCCCAAACTAATTGGACCAGTCCACTCTCCTATTTCCTCCCTCTCTCTCTTACCCTGTGTGCCCCTATTATGTGCCCCTATTTCATCCCTCTCACTCTCTTACCTTGTCTGCCCCTTTCCTTTCTATTTTGTGCCTGTATGCCCTTATTTTCCTAAATACTGTCAGTAGCCAGCAACACTTTGTCTAGGGGCCCCGCCAACATGGTCCCAATTGGGCCCCACATTTGATAGGATCAGCCCTGTTTATATTTATATATATGTGTGTGTGTGTGCGCACCAATATGGTTTAATGCAATTTAAAGGGGTAGTTCACCTTTACATTTACTTTTAGTATGATGTATACATCTGAGAAAATTTGCATTTTACAATTGATTTTTAAAAAATATTTTGTTTTTCAGTTATTTAACTTTTTATTCAGCAGCTCTCCAGTTTGATATTTCAGCAGCTATTTTATTTACCCTAGCTTCCAGTGATTTGAATGGAAGACTCGAATATGAATAGGAGAGTGAGTGAACAGAAAGATAAGTAATAAAAAATGTCAAAAACAATACATTTGTAGCCTCACAGACAGTTTTTTTGGTTGCTGGGGTCACTGACCCTGTTCAAAATCTGAAAAGATTTGAAAAAATATAATGAAAACCAATGGCAAAGTTGCTATGAATAAGACAATCTATAACATTCTAAAAGTTAACGTGAAGGTAAACGACCCCTTTCATTTACTAGGAGGACATTAAAGAAATATCTGTGGATCTGTTTTATTAAATACACCATATTGGTATATATTCGCATGAATTTGATCGGGACCAGAGGTCTGTAGTGCACTGACGAGTAAAATTTATGTAACACTAATACATCAGGGCCCCCATACACACAAACTTAGCTACATGTCTTGGTATATAAAATGCTCTTAACTAGATCTTCAGATTAATTTACTGCTCAGTGGGAGAGTGTCCATGTCAATAGCAGGGTAGGTAAGAGTAAATAGAAAAACAAACTAGACTCTTCCATCTCAGGCTCCATACCATTAAGGGAAACCTTGCTGGAAAAGACTTTATATGTGATAAGTGCATGGATATAAAGTATTCTAATAGTAATTTCACTACACAGATTGTGTATATCAGGTACCAAACATGGGTTCTGCATATACACAGATACCTATACAAAAATAAATATGAACCATCAAAACATTGCATTTTTTTATGGATAACAGGCTACTGTGTGTACTTAAAATGTGGGTCCGTAGGGAGCAAGACTGTATTCTGCATCAATATCAGCAGAATAAAAGGATTTTATGGCTAATTTGGTACTCACGCTTGCCTTTAGGGTTAATAATGTACTTCCCTGTGTGTCACAGTCTACTCAAAGTGAGGCTGCACAGGCTGAACACCCCAAAATCCTGTTGCTACCTCTTCCCAAATAACACAGTAATGGTTATACAGAAAAATGCCTTATGGTTTTTATACATGCTAAGCAGTGGCGTAACTAGATATTACCGGCCCCCACAGCAAATCATTTTTCAGGCCCCCAGGTTGACCAGTTTTACCAATGTTTATTTAAATAGTATATGAATTACAACTTGATGGGGCCCCTATACCTCCTGCCCCCCCTGCAGCCACAGGGTCTGCTTCCTCTATAGTTATGGCCCTGATGCCAAGTCATACATAAGAAATGAACGTATGTGCTATACCAATGCTGCATTCATGCAGCTAAACTAGAAAATCAAATTGCTCTGTCTTTCAGGCTCCAAGTGCGATTAACAGCTCTGCTTTGGGATACAGCCCAGAAGTTTATTTGCACTGCTGTCAAAGATGTTAACATCACGTACTATATAGGCTTAACCTGAGTCCAGCATGTCATACCTGACCCATGAATCTGTGTCTATGGGAAAACAACCTGTCCTTTAATATGTACATGGGACAGTATCTGCTAAATGATAAGTTTAACCTTAATACTTAAGCTATAACATTATTCAGTAGTTTTCTTTTTAGCAATGATCAGAATATAATACATAGCCCCTGCTATAATAAGCATTATTAATATTTCCAGAAAAACTGCTTTTTACCTACAGTATATTAGAGCAAGCCAAATGAACTGGCCTCACTACAGGTATTTGATCCATATGCTTTTTGGGATTTGCCACTTTCAGTGATTCATGGAGACATGGCTATCAGCCCTACACAGCTTTATTTTATCAGTCTTCATGCCAAAGTTCCTAACTTGAATAAATCATATTTCCCTTATATACGGTGTGCTGCTGGCTATTTGTATTGCAGCACATCATGACAGTATCCCAGCTGCACTGGAACAAAGATGTTCTTAAGGAAGTCTGTCTAAGGCAGTTACATTTGATCACTAGATGTCTGACTGTGTTTAACAGAGATCCGCAGATCAGCAGCTATTCCCATCTCACCTTAATGAAAACTGTATCCCCTCCAATTGCCATCCAAATCCCCTCCATTGTGCAGTCTTTTTAGAACCAAGAACCATAGTTTCTTGTTCCATTTTTTCAGCCAGAAACTATCATCAGTAGTGAATTAGGAAGAATATTCAGTAATTAATGCAGCACAACCCAAGTTTAAGAAAGCAAAATACGTTTTCCAAGGTTGATCTGTGGCCCCAGCATTGCCTGTTGTGAATAATAACTTGGGCTCAGTCCAAAGACCCAATACAGTTGAAAATGTTAATGACCAGCAGCCATGTTTCTTATATAATAGCATGGAAAAAAAGTACACATATTATGGTTGGGTGCATCTTTTGATGTATTTTGAGAAAATAAAAGGAGTATTTATTAAAACTCCTAGTACTAAATTCATCCCTGGCACTTAGAGTCAAGCAAGAATTCTAGCAAATAGAATTGGAAAATAGGCATGGAAATAGGCAGAAAAAGAAAGCTAATACTTCAAAAAACATGCAAAATTAATAATGCAGACCGCAGGCCACACTTGTAGATCTGTTCTCAAGGAAAGTTCCCCACTGAGTCCCCAAAGATGAGAATCATATGTTCATCCAACCAGGGACCAATTTTTATGCAATGCGCCTGCTCCCCACTGCTAGCTACACTTAGGTCTGCTCTGGATCTTTGTAGTCCTCCCACATATCCATGCAATATACAGTATTTGGAGTCTGTAGCCAACTAGTTGTAGAGCTAGTACATGGCAAAAGACCACTGGTGATATGTTTTGCCAGTCTTTATTTCATTATTTGTTTTAGTATATTATTTATTTATTTTTAATAACAGAATGTGGGAGTCTTGGCTTCAATCTCTAATTCAGTGTATTTAAGAGATAAATTCTTTCTACTGTTGAACAAATGGGTCTTTGTCAAAAGGAAGACAGCTAGTTCAATATTTACAGTTCAGTGTTGCTGCTAACAGGTACTCTTCTATACCTTCCCTTCTAACCAGCTGTGATAACAATCAGACTGTCTCGAAGGGTGGAATTATAAAGTGTTAACCAATACAAATTGCAGAAATGCGTCTTTTAGCCAGTGTGCAAAATGGCTGGAACAAATGGTATCTCTCCAGCTGTTACTTGGCTATGATTTCCATTCCCCTTAGCTACTTGATACCAAGCTTACCAGACCAACAAAATATTCAGGGACACTTCTAGCTTTTAGTTTAGCAGGGCTGAACTGATTGCATTCAAACAAAATGCAACCCATGCAGCCCTGGCAGCTGTTTCAAATAGTTTTTGTTATGTTTTGGGTAGCCGAGCATGCTTTATTAGCAGGCTCATGCAGGCATTACACAACAGTAACTTTCACTTTTAAGCTGTATGAAGTATGCACAGTATAAGTCTTGAGCACAGTGACATCTACAGGCCATTTAAATAAACACCACAGTTTTAGTTTCCTGCAACTAGTCTGTATACATTGACTTCTTGTCTTTATGATATAAGAATGGATCCTTGTTAAAGGTTGTCTTCGTCTATTAACTGATGTCTCTAGAAATTGATTTGAAAATGTTTTTCTTTATCCAGCCTGCTCCAAGTATGTATTGCTCTTGATCCAGCTCTCCAGTCTGTTCCATGTATCCAGGGCTATATACTCTATGCTAAATCTATTGCAATCATATGTTGCTCTGTACAGTCTATTTGATTTGTCCCAGCCAACTAATCCTGCATGTAGTCTGCTCCAAGCAGCTATTGCTCTGTCCAGCCAATAATTGCTTCTTCCAGTATGCTACAGAAATTTATTGCTCCAAAAATTTCAATTCAATTCAATCTGATTGCAAATTTTATTTTCTATCTTATGTGCTCTAATAATTTTACTATATCTACACTATCCTAAATATCTATGGCTCTTTCCAGTGCTTTCAAATAATCCACACATCTATCCAGCCTGTTAAAAGGCCTTCTTGGTTTATTCAGCCAAGCAATAATTGTTCCATTCAGTCTGCTACAAGTTCTATACTGTTTTTACTTTACTAATCTAGCATTCTCTCCATTCACCTCTACGTAGCAAGTGCTCTTCCCAATCTGTTCCAAGCCTGTCCTGTCCTGTTCCAATCTAGTGCTTGTCAAGTCTGCTCCAAACATCTGTTGCTCTATTCAGTCTGCTCCAAGCATAGATGGGTCTGCCCAGCCTGGCCCAGGATTATATTTGTCTGTTTAATGTAAGGTATCTTCTTTCCTTAACATAATATCCTCCAGTATCAGGCAAACAAAGGTTAAAAGCATTAAAACCTTTAAGTCTGCCTTTTTAGATATATGTAGCAGCTTTTTCATCAATTTGATCTTAAGGGTATAGCAAGTTCACAATATTAATCTGAGGAATGCATGCATTTGATACACAATGTTTTATGTTCACTTTGTGTCTTCAGTATTTGAAAGCTCAGATCATTTTATCTACTCAATTGCTGTGCCCTTAATCTGTTTCATCAGAGCCGAATCTTCCCCCACTAGAGCCAATACACCAAACATTGGCTAAAATCCATTATTATCCATAATAAGAAATATATAAACATGACTAAATCTGTCAGGGGCGGGGGCATGGAACAATACATAGTCTAATATGGGATTGCCAACAAAAATGAAAAAGAATTTAGAGAGCATGGTATTACTTGCAAGAAGAGCTAGTAATAGCTATTACATAATTAATACGTCAGAGATCTACTTTGCTGTGAGTAAAGCATTATTATAAGAGTGTCTAGAATGGTACTGCAACATTACAGATCAGCAAGTGCTACAGGTCACACACTGTTTTTCTACACCAGGTACAACAATTAGATCAGAAATTAATTTATATAAACTTACAAATTTGCTTATAATTCCAGAATACCACTTTGCTACTCCTGCCTCCCATTTAATTGACTTTAATCAACACATGACCCATATGCCCAAAGTTTTATTTAAACCTGCTGTGACTGTTTGTCCAGTAGAAAGAACACCACTTGATCATTTCATGAACACACATTGCTAAAATACTGGCATTTTTATCAAGCAATATTAGTTCTAAATGAGTTCAGTGTTCTCTCCAGAAAGCAAAAAAGTGGAGTATTACGAAGGGTCCAAAAGGAAAGCTCACACCATATAATATTACCCTAAGCTCACATGGAAGCCCAATGACAAGTAAAGCACAGTGTGTTCCATTACATTCCTGTTTCGCTATACTACTGAAATACTGCATTATGTGTATTTGCAGTTAGTCCAGAATATACATCTAGCCCAAGAATAGGCAACATTCAGCCCTCCAGATGTCACAGAACAACAACTCCCAGACAACAGTCGTTGGTATGTAAGCAAAAATCAGTACTCACTGTCAGCGCTGACCAGTCCACCCAGGAGACGTTGTGTTTAATAGCAAAATTCGGCTTTATTCATTCACACAGTGTGGCAACAAAGTTACAGTGGGTGTGCAAGCTCCAAACCTACGCATTTCGTGCCTATAGCATCGGCACTTCCTCAGACCACTGTAACTTTGTTGCCACACTGTGTGAATGAATAAAGCCGAATTTTGCTATTAAACACAACGTCTCCTGTGTGGACTGGTCAGCGCTGACAGTGAGTACTGATTTTTGCTTACATTGATATGTTTGGGTGAAGTACCGGATTCTCTTGCGATAGCTGCGACCAGCCACGAGACGCTCTACTAGGAAGAGCTCCGCCATCACCGCTTCCAAATTTCTTGCCGATATTCAACAGTTGTTGGTATGCTTTTAGCTTGATGGCTCAGATATCAAAGGTGGCTTCTGTCTCATCCTTGTCTACCAACTGTTATAAAAGCTCAGTATAATAATTGTTAGAAAACAAGAACAGTGTCATTTGTTTGTTTTCACTTGCATGGGAAGTGCCTTCAAATATAAGAAAAAATCCTATTTTGACTCTGAAGCTAGGAACCTGGGTTCAAAACCTAGCTGCAACCTCTTGTGACCCTAAACAGCACACCTTTATTTCTCTAAAACATTGTGACTCCCACAAAATTCCTGACAGAATGGTGCCCCAAAGATTATGACTACTACCTTACAGTTCCATGGTCCTGTGTTCAATTCTGGGCTATGCTAGAAGTTTGCATGTTCTCTCCATGGATTTTAGCCAACACACCAAAAACATACTAGCATGTTAACTGGATTCTGCAGAAGTGGACCAACGTGTTATGTTACAGGATATTTAGACTGTAAATCATGATATAAATCTCAGAAAACCAGATGTTTAGAAAATGCCCTTCTAGAACCGGCTGCATACATGCTACTGAATAAATAGCATTTAATGGATAACAGTTTAGAGAAATAAATTGACCGGGGGTTGGGTGCTGATCCTCTAAACTGAGCACCAGACAACATCCTTTACAAAGCCTGGGTGTGTGTTGCATAATATATATATATATAACAAGCAAACTGGAGCACTCATAAAAAATAGGCATCTGCCTGGGTGCTGGTTATATAATAATACAGATAGCAACCAAAAAACCGCACTCACAGGGCTTGATTCGTGCAAACAAAAGTGGTTTTTATTCCGACGTTTCGGCTCTAACACTCGAGCCTTCTTCCTAAAGAAGGCTCGAGTCTTTCACAAAGTAAAAGAGAAAGACCTGAGAGTGAAATATATATACAGTAAACAAAGTCCTGTTCTGGTGCACTCAAAATAAGGAAAAAATGCCTGGGTGCTGGTAAAATTGTTGCAACATATTAAGTTTTACTCACAGGTCTTGTGAAAAATGAGAAGTGTATTTATTCAACATTTCGGCCCCTACATTGAAGCCATCATCAAGAAGTGAAGACACATAACACAGTTTGATCTATTTTTTCACTTCCTGATGACGGCTTCAATGTAGGGGCCGAAACGTAGAATAAATACACTTCTCGTTTTTCACAAGACCTGTGAGTGCGGTTCTTTGTCTTGCTCTGTGTTTTGTGGTATAATACATGGAACTAAGCACCATATTTTTCCAGAAATGTCTCCTGAGGAATTATGCATGAAACTTGCACTGAAATGATCCTGTCATGTGATCTGGGCCCGGCATTGGCCCGGCATTGTGATACCACCATGTGTTCAGAGGGTATTATACGTGGAATATGCACTGACACTATCGATGCCAGGCTTTCTGCATGTTGATACTACATTTATTCATACATGGATATGTTCATTTTGCATTTATGAAGGGATACTTTTAAAAAAAATGTTAGCAGATATTGGTTGACCCATTTTCCCACCACAGATTGGTCTACAGGGCTGAGTGTCAAGGACCTGACCTGAATATAGTTTCAGTGGGGTTCAGTTCTACATTGCCTACACCTTGAATTGGGTTAGCCTTCCCAAACTCAACCTCCTGAGTCATAAAATCAACAGGAGACAGACTCCAAGAGAGGTAAAGTAGTCTGGCAAGCTGACAGCTGATACTGTACAGGTCACATGATCACCTAACACATGGCCTCTCTCTCACACACACAGGAAGGCTGGGACTGACAGAATACAAATACGACTGCTCTTTCACTACATCTAGAAGACATTTTGTCTATAGCTGTGTTGTTAAGCAATGCACCTTCATTCAAAGCCTGCCAAAAAGGTGCTGTAATTCAATACATTTCCTGCAGTAAATGTTTACACAAATGACAAGGCAACGCTGCTAGGGCTCAAGTCTGCTTCATTCAGTAATCGAAATATCTGAATATGCTCTCCTATCTCACTGAATCAATTAATCATAAGTCATTGCACTTATCGCTACTACATACAAAAACATATTCATTTTACTTGCTCATTTAGAAAAGGCTTTTATTGGTGCTGCTATTGAAAATAATTGTAACCCAATTTACAATATTTATTTAAAGGCATGTTCACCTTTAAGTTAACATTAAGGGGCAGATTTACATAGGGTCGAATATCGAGGGTTACTTAACCCTCGATATTCGACTGCCGAATGTAAATCCTTCGACTTCGAATATCGAAGTCGAAGGATTTAGCGCTATTCCTACGATCGAAGGAATAATCGTTCGATCGAATGATTTGAAGGATTTTAATCCATTGATCGAAGGGTATTCCTTCAATCCCCATAGGCTAACATTGGCCTCGTTAGATTTTAGGTGGCGAACTAGGGGGTCGAAGTTTTTTTTAAAGAGACAGTACTTCGACTATCGAATGGTCGAATAGTCGAACGATTTTTAGTTCGAATCGTTCGATTCTAAGTCATAGTCGAAGGTCGAAGTAGCCAATTCGATGGTCGAAGTAGCCAAAAAAAACATTCAAAATTCGAAGTTTTTTTTATTCTATTCCTTCACTCGAACTAAGTAAATGAGCCCCTACGTATGATGTAGCAAGTGATATTCTGAGAGAAGTTGCAGTTTTCTTTTTTATTATAAGTGTTTTTTTTAGTTATTTAGCATTTATTTAGAAGCTCCGGTTGTTAGGGTCTAGATTACCATAGCAACCATGCATTGATTTGAATTGGAGACTGGAATATGAACAAGAGAGGCCTCAATAGAAAGAGGAGTAAAAAAAAAAAAAGCAGCAACAACATTATTATACATTTGTAGCTTTACAGAGCCTTTGTTTTAGATCATTTGAAAGATGAAAAGTGTCAGTAGATGAAGGCAAATTATTAAAAATCAATAAAAAATAAATAATGACGACCAATTGAAAAGTTGTTTAGAATTGGTCATAGTATAACATACTAAAAGATCATGGTCTCAAAGGGCTGGGAATGATTTGTTTATAAGCATGAGTATGAGTAACCAGGCTAGTCTATAATCTCCAGTGTGAAACAGTCCTGTGTATAATCAATGCTACGTGCCTTCTAGGTGCTGGCTAGTTTGCCTGGCTCACTCCCTGTGTGTCTGACCCTGTACACCAGGCAGTGAAGGTGCTAAAATACCTATGGGTCTTTTACAATGGGTCACAGCAACAATGCCAGTTTTAAGGTTAATGATAGTTTACGACTTGTGCACAGGTGTGTTCAGGGCTATTGATGATATAATATGTGTTATAGTAGTAGGCACACCATGTTATCAGGGTGATAATGATCCTCTATGGGTTTTACCATAATCACCCTATCATTTTCACACTAAAGCCATGGCTGATATTTATTTGGTGAGTGGAATGGAGCTGCAGGCAAACACAGGCACATGGTTTAGTTGCAATAAAACAGACAACAATGTGCCTGTGCAAGCTTTCCAGTCACTTTCAGAAGTATAGCCCCAGCAGCCGGCCGCATGGCAAACACAGGTATGAATAGCCATGTATGCCTGCCCTAGAATTTACACGTGGAAAATTAACAGAAAAATGACCTGATCTGAGCATAAAACAAAGCCTACACAATACACAAAGAATGATAATTAAATCATCTGATGGGTTGCAAAAGCTTTATTATCTTGTTGCATTTCCATTTAACACTTATGTCAGACATTGCCCCCATTACAACTTTTTAACTCAGCCTATGTACTGGTATTTATTTGCAAAGTACTCTTGAGCCTCAAGATGCATATGCATAAGGATATCACTCTCATCCCTCCTGCATTGCCTTGGGCCCCTCTTCCTAACTGTAGACCTTCTTGTTGAATTCCCAATATGAATACCACTTTTAGCTGTTGCCAGACTACAGCTCCCACTAGCATCCCAACACAGCGCTTAGCACATTAGCAGCAGAAATAGGGATGCAGGTAGGACATGATAGTTCACTCTCTGCCAATGCTGGTGACAGAATTCTCAATGCTAAATAATACACATGTATATGTCATGATAAGAAAGAATATTTGCAAGTATAGCTGCATGGACAGCACAACTGTCAGTTTTCTGCCAAGTTGGCTGTCACATTCTTCTTACCAAATAGCGAGTCTGCTCTTGGGATAATCCAGTTTATCAATGCAGTCCATAAAATAAGGCAACGTGTGTGCAGCATTCCTAGCGATGATGGCAATCAGGACCCTGGGCTTTTGCAGGGAAGATTCAGGGAGAATTGCTTCTTCTATATTTAACTCTTCAGCAATAACATATATGTTTGTTAGACAAGGCAATAGCAGCAAAAGCGTATATCCAGCAGAGATTTTAGCCATGTTTCCCACAATCCACAGATGTGAATACTGCCTTAGCTATGTTAGTTGTAGGGATTCTACTCACATACGAAGGGGGGATGGAGCTGTAATATGAGAGCCTGTGAGTCTAACAGAGGGGGCTTAAGGTTTCAATAGAAAAGAGCAAGTTGTAGAAGCAGAAATCAGGGACTAGCCACTGTTAATAATGAATCCCTTTCATGGTCTGGCCATCCCCTGGAACATTCTTAGTGGTCAGGTAATTTCGAAGATGTCACTGATTGCAAACTAGTCTCGCAATTTAAAGGGACCTAACTTAAAGAACATGTTTGCATAAAAGATGCATAAAAACCATTCAAACAAATTACTGCATTCTTAATTTCTTGGCAGAAGGCATACAAATAAATATACATTGTTTTAGTACAATTAGGTTAATTATTTTCAATGCACACCCCTTTTTTTCTAGAGCAACTGGCAGGCTCTTTACAAGGCACTACTTTTGGCAAAGGAGATTTTTTTCATATATGCATTTAAAACAGAAAATGCCTGCATCCAGTGCAGCTTTTCTGATGCTAATCTTTGGCTACTCATGGTGCTTTCTGGTGCAACCTGGGGTTAAAGAGATGACCATTTTCTTTTAGACATATCCATTCACTAAGGTAGCTGACATGTCAAATGTGTGGCTTTCCAGCTGCAAGCTGCAGTTCATGGGCCACCCCCAGCACAAACGGGATATCCCTGGAGATCTGCGTAAAATTTCTCATTTATGTAATGCAATGGTATGCCAGAATTCCATACTTCTACAGGTCTGAGGCTACATGGTATTTACACCCTGTGCCAAAGCTATTCACCTCCTTTGCTTCCTTCTTATTAAATACAGTAACAGTTCTAATCTATACATATTTACTGTAGTAAATTCTTCTCTACTCCTTCAGAAAAAACAAAAATAATCTATGAATGGTTACCCACATGATAGAATAAAAATAAAAGAAGCATGTACAGGCTTTTGTGGAAACTGCAGTGTTAGTGATACATTCTCCTGAAAACACAATCAAGATTTTGTCAGAAAGGAGCCTTATGAACTGGAGGGCTTTATTTATGTTAGTTCAACTGGAATGATGTATTTGCTCATGAATTAAAATGTTAGAAGGATCACAAGGGCATTCAGGTGGAGACTATATGGGCTCAAAGGGAAAATTAAAATAGCTTGCAGATGTACATTTTATTCAGACTCAGTATGTGTAAATAATGGCTAGATCTGCCAAAGGAAAGCGCCGCACAACAATCTGCATTTAAAACTAGATTCTATAGCCTAGATAAAACATGATCTGCATTATTGCAGCCCTTTAGATTATAATTAAATGATTGAGCAGGATAGATTAATATGAATATGTATTTTCCAAAGAATATTGTATCAAAAAAGGATGACCATGTAAATTTAATTCATGCAAAAATGCCTGCTCCGTAATGAGCAAATAAGTATGCAAAAGGGATGAACCTGTGGCAACAGGTGACATGAGTTTACCATTTCCCTGCCTAAGCCTATGGCCAGATGGGGCCAAAATCAGCCTGTTGAAATCCACAGCCTGATTTCAGCCCCCAACCGCTATCAGAAACCTCTTCTGTGTTTGTGTCTGGAAGCCCTGTGTTGGATCCAGCTTGGTAGATTTCGGCGAAGAAACACAAGACTTTGTATTTTGACCCAAAAACTTCTGAGCATGTTTGTGCCAGAGCAAACAGAAGGTTTCCAGACGCATAGTAGGGGGCTGAAATTGGCCTGTGGATTTCAGTAGGCTGATTTGTGTCCATCTGGCCCTAACCTTAGACATGCAGATTTTACCCTTGTATCCGACAAACGATCAGACGTCGCAATGTTACGACCTGTCACTAACCATTCAGATTAAATAAAGTAGTAAAAGAACAAATCAGATGATGTTCTGCCCGTGACAGCAATCGTAGGAAAGTTATGTAGTGACAGTCACCTACTGAAGGCAATACATGCAGAGAAATTATCATTTGCTGACAGAAATTTTTTAACCTGTCCTGTGAGGAATTGTGTCTGCGTTCTGTCCGGCGCGGGCGCGCTAATGCGCGCCGACGCGGGACGCCGGCGACGGACGCGGGCGCGAAGGCGCTGGCGACGGTCGCCGGCGCAAGGACGCAGGCGAAAACGCCTAAGACGGACGTGCTGGCGTCCGTACTGTGACGCCAGCGGAATGACGTCAGTTTGGCGCCAAAGTAACAGTATTTAAACCTGATTCAGACTGAGATGCATTGCCTGGTTATTAGGTTGTTTAAACTGAAATTCTAGCGTCTCTACACTTCTTGAATTCCTGTTATCGACCCTTGCTTGTACCTGGACTGTGATTCTTGCTGCCTGTCTCGACCTATCGGCCTGCCTCATCGTTTACGGATCTCACTGCCTGCCTTCTGACCTCGGACCTCCTTACCACGACTCTGCTTAATCCCTTGTACTCTGCCAATCGTCTCACTGGCTACTCTCCACAACCCTGCTCCCTGTTCCACTCCAGGTGGGTAGCGGTTGTGTGAGGCGCTTGTGTGTTCACTATCTACTGCTCCAGCTCCTTCTACGACTGGATTATACTGGTGAGTCTGACACTGTCCGATCAACATTCCACTCACGGTCTGAAAATCATACAAAATGTCAATTTGTACGATTATATCTTTGCGTGTATGGCCAGCTTTAGAGAAAAAGAAGGCAGACTTTATAATAATATATTTAATATCGGGTCAAACAGTTGAGAAGGAAGCTTCGCAAAGCATTTGGGATGGAACTAACACATGTTTGATTAACTTGGGCCAAGTAGGTTATGGTATCTTGTTCCTGATCATTTGAATACAATGTTTCCAGCTCAATCCTTTCTTTGGTTTAGGAATTGTGTAAAGGAAGGTACAGTGAGCCAAATATAATAGCAGAATGTTTTTGGTTGCAATGAGTCAATCCCCAATGTACACTTGAGGAAAGATCCTTGGAATGACCTATTCAGCCCTGATATACCTTTATATTATGGCAGCCAAATAATTTATTGCCAGATCTTGGTTTACTCCTTTTCTCTCAGTTTTTCTGATTTTTTTCAGATTATCACCCGAAAACTATGAATTATTTGGATTATTGTACGAAAACCCATCGCAGATCATGATATCCTCCAGTTGTAAATGAGACATCTGCCATTGACTTCTACATGACCTCCGCAAGTTTAAGATGGAGTATTTTTAACTTTTAGCAGCCTTGTAGTATAATAAATCTTGAAAAATTTGGGGTTTTTTCACTAAAAAATTGTGTTTTCCCCTATCAAACTCCGACCAGAAATATTCTGACTTTAGTAAATAACTCAGTTTGTGTACTGCATGCATTTGTGTTAAACCTGCCATACAATGGGTTCAACTATTTTATTTTAGCATAACTTGGACCACAATTTTATTGTGATGCTTCCTGTTTTGCACTTGAAATGCTCACTGAAATTTATCTCAAAGGGCTGACCACCATGGAGCCATGTATGCTTTGCATATGCATTTCATGGTAATATATTTTGTAACTAATGAGCCAGGCAGTACGTTTGTTAGCTTTCTCTATTTTGTTTTACTTTTTATTATCCAAGCTGATAGAAATGACAACTGTGTACGATATTACTAACTGGATTAGATATAATTTATAATATGTTTACGATAAGACTAATTATGGTGTAAATGTAATAAAAATTACATTTGTAAATGTAAATAAACCTAAATGGAGTGTAAACATTTTGGTGTGACACATATTGGTTTCATTCTTCGCTCATTATGATATGGAAATATCACAGGCCTATTGGGATAAAAATTGTGAAGAATAGCTGTTCAGTCTCTTACCTAACAACAATGGACATAGGGTACAGTATATGGAGATTCCGGCTCCATAATTCACCCATTCCTCCAGTTTTTAGGCCATTGCCTCTATAGTCATCAAAACTGTTAAAATAGTTTTCTAATATGTATATACAGCAGGGAAAATAAGTATTGAACATGTCAATGTTTTTCTCAGTAAATATATCTCTAATGGGGCTACTGACATGAAATTTACAGCAGATGTCGGTAGCAACCAAAGTAATCCACACATACAAAGAACTCAAAACAAGAAAATAAATTAAGTTATGTGTAGTAAAGTGGAATGACACAGGGAATAAGTATTGAACATGCTTTTGTATTGAAAAGACATGTATAGAAAAACCTTTGTTTGTAATGACAGCTTCAAGAAATCATAAAGGATCCAGGGGCCTCTTATATGAACTCTGATCTTCAGTTTATTCCAATCACAGATTCAAGTCGGGTGATTGACTGGGTTATTCTAGCAGCTTTATTTTATTTCTCTGAAACCAAATGAGAGTCTTGACTGTGTATTTGGGATCATTGTCTTGCTAAAATGTTCACCCTCATTTCATCTTCAGCATCCTGGTAGATGGCAGCAGATTCTTAGCAAGAATGTGACGGTACATTCATCTTTCCTTCAATTAGTCTGCCAGTACCATATGCGGAAAAACAGCCCACACCATGATGTTCCCACCTTTAAAGGAGAATTCAACCTTGTAATAAAAAACCCAGTACCCCCCCACCCCACGTAGACCCCCATCCCTCCTCTCCCCAGCCTAACTGCCCTCCCCCCCGGGGAAATGCCCCATATTTTATACTTACCCCTCAGTGCAGATTCAGGCAGCAGAGTTCCAGGCAGCCATCTACCGGGTCTTCGGTAAAATGACCGGAAGATTAGCAATTTCAGCCCATTTCGGGGAAAACTGGCAAATTGCTCCAACTGCGCATGTGCCGCCATGCCAATCTCCCAGTCAGCTTACCGAAAGAGCCGAAAGTTGGCTGTGTGGAACGCATTTCCCCGGGGGGCAGTTAGGCTGGGGGGAGAAAGGAGTGGGTCTATGTGGGGTGGGGGGATATGGGTTTTTTTATTACAGGGATGAATTCTACTTTAAACTTCACTGTTGGTATGGTGTTTTTGGGGTGATGTGCAGTGCCATTTCTCCTCCAAACATGGTGTGGTCTGGTCTCATCTGACCAGACTATATTCTCCCAGAATATCATTAGCTTGTCCAAACAGGGCCAGACTCCCTCGCCTGATATTCGGGATAATTTTAGGGTGGTTTAGGGTGCAATGATGTTCTTTCCACTTCCAGATTATGGCCCCAATGTTGCTCACTGGAACATTCAGAAGCTTTGAAATATGTCTGTAACCAATGCCATCAGTATGCTATGCAAGAATAAGGTTGTGAAGGTCTTCAGAGAGCTCTTTGCTTTAACCCATCACGAGATGCTTCTTGTGTGATACCTTGGTAATGAGAAACCTCTTTGTAGGCCATCAATTAGGACTAAACCAGGTGATATTAATTTGCACTGATAGGGGGTAGAATTGCTTTCTAAATACTGACATATTTCAGCAGGTTTCTTGGCTTTCCATGCCTTTTTGCACCTCCTTTTCTTCATTTGTTCATTACTTCTTCCTTGAGTTTTGTTTAATAGCCCCATTAGAAATATATTTACTGAGAAAAATTATGAAGTGTTCAATACTTATTTTCACTGCTGTAACACTACATGAATGACAGCATTGTGAAGATACAAACTATAATCACATATCAACTACCTGAAATATATTATAGACTAATAACCAGGGTCGGACTGGCCCGGCAGGACATCGGGAAAAAACCTGGTGGGCCACGACCCTCATGGGCACCCGTCGGGCCATACCTTCTCTCCCGATGTTCGGTTTTGACAACAAAAATTTTGGCACAGCGTGTCACAGTAGGGGGGGGGGCAGAGGGGGG
This sequence comes from Xenopus laevis, assembly GCF_017654675.1. NCBI lineage: Eukaryota > Metazoa > Chordata > Amphibia > Anura > Pipidae > Xenopus > Xenopus laevis. The sequence goes on from NC_054378.1 coordinate 98,933,025, forward strand.
CCCTGGACAGCAGTCCTACCCTGATAATAACACTGAGCAAAGAAATAAGACATGAGCATGCACAGAATAGAAAAGTAAAAAAAGCTGAGCTCTTGAATTGCATAGTTCTATGAATTGCATAGTTCAATTTTTATCACTCATGCTTTAAATAAATCAGTGAGGCCATCATATTTATATCAAGAGTGCAAGTGTCCACTTACTTTGTTGAGTATGCCACCAAACGCTGGCAAAACAATAAAGAGTTATCCCATAAGATATTTAAAAAAATCATGGTTCAATTTCAATGATTTACTACCAGTTATTGCTATCAGTCTCTTTCCACTAATGCAGGGCAAACGTAAAGAACAGATCAGGCCCAGACAAGGCCCAAGGACCAAAATAAAGAGACTTCTAAAAATACAGTAATCTGGAAAAAAAGACCAGCAAAACCCTACTATGCCAATGGAGTGGCTCAAAGCAGTGGATGGTGGGAGCAAAATAGGTAAAATTTTAAGATACTGGGTTCCATCGTTATTTGCTTATCACCACTGCCTAGTTCATGTTCTGACTTTTATGAGCCTCAGTATTCTCCAGGTGAATGGCAGATACATGCTAGACAGGTCCTGCTTTCAATTGCAAATACATTTACAAATAACTTTAGAATCAGTGAAAATGTGTAATTACTATATATTGGACAGTTGACTAAAAAAAATTTTTCTTTTGCTGTATAAAGACCCTAAGCAATGTAATCTGTTTAAGGTTCATAAATACCAAAAAGAATATGAAAGGAGCTAGATGGAACCCTTTGCCTGGTATATAAAGTATGTAAAATTGACTTTATTTTAAAAAAAAATACTGTAAAGATAATTGGTATCCAGAATGCTTGGGGCCTGGGGTTTTCCGGATAACGGATCTTTCCATAATTTGGATCTTCATACCTTAGTCTACTAGAAAATCATGTAAACATTAAATAAACCCAATAGCATTATTCTGCTTCCAATAAGGATTAATTATATCTTTGTTTGGATCCAGTACAAGGTACTATTTTATTATTACAGAGAAAAAGGATATTATTTTTAAAAAAATCTGGATTATTTGGATAAAATGGAGTCTATGGAAGACAGCCTTAATTCTGAGCTTTATGGATAATGGGTTTCCTGATAATGGATCCCATATCTGTACAGCATTTTCTGCCCAGTCTTTAAAAAAAAAGAATAGCAGCCACCTTATTTCTATTTTTTTAAATTGCTTATGACACAAATGTGGCACTATTTCTCTCTTAGGGTAAGGCCACACGAGGAGATTCGGGGGGATTTTGTTGCCTGGCGACTAAACGCCTCGTCTTTTGAGCGACCATCTCCCCGAACTGCCTCTGCGTTTTTCCCCATAGGCTACAGCGCAAAGTCGCCTGCGCTAATGTACACGCGTTGATGCGTTTTCAATAGTCTCCCAGCAACTTTGGGCGACTATTGAAAATGCATCGCCGCGTGTGCATTAGCGCAGGCGACTTTGCGCTGTAGCCTATGGGGAAAAACGCTGAGGCAGTTCGGGGAGATAGTCGCGCAAAAGACGAGGCGACAAAATCTCCCCGAATCTCCTCGTGTGGCCTTACCCTTAGTGATAAACTCAGTGGGCCATAATCTACAATCTTATTATTGACAATAAAGAGCAGTGACTAAACCTAAAGATTTAATTTTTTTAATGCAAACAATGTATTACAAGAATTTAAGTAAAACAACTTAAACATGCATTATAGCATGGAACTATACATATCTTGACTCAAGAAATAGATGACCAGCTAAAAATTGTGCATTTGACTAATTTCTTTAAACCCCCAAAAAAGTGAAGTTTAAAAAGACAAATACAAAACTTTGCCATCTAAATGCTGGCACAGCCAAGTCGAAGTCATTCGGAGCTGTCCTTCTACAATTGTAGAATTTTTCTTTATTTCCAGGTTTTATTCATTTTCAAGATCTTTCCCTTTGTAATAGCACAAAAATGCTTACGAAAACAAGGATTTCAAGGTTTTCATACTCTTATTTGATGTGTTCTGCATTTTTATTCGTTCACGCTTTTTATATTTGGAACTTTTATATCGTGGTTTTTTAGTTTAGTTTAGTCAAGGTTGAAAAAATCTCTAAAACTCACAAATTCAAACTGTATTAGACCTTATCCACTGTACACATTATACATAACAAAAAACAAAATGTTACCCTTGGAGAAATAAAGAATTGTTGTAATCCAAAAATAATGCAACTTTTCACACAGTATCCTATGCTGCAGTGACAGACCTGTACTTTGATAGACCAACCTTACTCAATTCCTGGCATTGCTCTATCCCTTTCCAATCAATTTAACTGAATAGTTTTAGTTTACATCCAACATACAGTATGTGGTCCAGAATTTGTGCAGGCCAGTCATTAGCACACACCAAAGCCAGAGTTACATAAAATATTGGCAAGTCACCCAGTAAAAGACTTTCACTAAAGCCCTGAATATATGCATAGCCACTATCCCAAAATCTTATCCATTTTTTACTCAAGCTATGAATCACATCCACTGCTTTAGGGGGCTTGGCCAAGAGTTTGGCAACCACCAAAAGTGGAGGCAACATTGAAATGTACTGCCAACAGTGGATCTGGACTACCGTATAACAGCCAATCCAATCAATTGCTGCAGCAATAGAAAAAAGGACATACATGAACATAATTTGGGTTCTGGGAAACTCTGGGAGTGGTAGTATAACAAAATGTGATGGACAGAAAATTGTCCAACCCTGGTCTAAACAGATTTCCAGTGCTCCAAGTGTTAACACCAGTTGAGCTTTCTTATTTAAATGTTTTTAACATATGTTTTATTGTCATGTCAAGAATCCAGGGAATGACTGTCAGATGTGTTTTGTGTTCAATCATCTGTGGACTAAACAACAAATCCTATTGCCCATTGGGGCCAGATGCTTTTAATAATACATGAAAAAAAAACATAGAACAGCAGTCATACTTAAGATGTGAATTATAGGAAATAAAACAGTTTATCATTTGTGAATTGCATATGATCTTGTTCTTATTATTTTCCCTATATGTATATAACAATATACTGTAATTTACTCAATGATCAATATATTTCAATCTTCTTCCAACATTTTGTTTTAAATAGACACCCCCCAGAATGATTTCTTACAGAAAATATCAATTCCTCGTAAAGGGCCTGTGCAATGATGAACTACGAGTTATTTATGCTTTGTTACTTCATAAAAACATTAACTACACTGCCATCAACATTGTATACATGTCTCTATGAGATTTATATGGGTACTGATACACTTGGGGGCCATGAGGGCCACATCCCAATCCTAGGCTTCCATTTTAACAACCCCTACGTAAAATCAAATCAAGTGGAAACAAAAGTATGCCCAACACCATTTTGTTTAAATGCACTACTCAGATGACCGGGTCTCTCTAAGTATAATAACTACTTGAAATCTTAATAAGACCCTCCAGGATGTGTGGGCCTGACTTTAAACAACATTTAGTAATTTCAGCTAGGGCTGAAATTGGACTGTTGTCAGAACCATTAAGCTCTTCTCATTCAACCTCAGCCAAGTTTGTCAGTTCATAGGCCCTCTGCAAACTGCATTCCGGATTTAGCTTAGACATTCAAAGGGTTATACTCCTGGAAACAGCCGCAATGACTGTGAGAACAAAGGGATTTAGGGGAATAAAAAAATGGCCTGAGAACTTCCCACTGATAAAACAATCCACAACAAGAGTGTGATTTAACCAGCAAATGTTACAATTGTTATTGTAGGAATAAAAATTATTTATATTGTACACAGTAAAATATAATTTACAAAAAATATACTCAACAAATATAATGTATTTTTTCAAGAAGCCTATTGGGATATAAGGTTAATCGCATGAGGTATACAGATCTAAATATAAATATTTAACACAGTGTAGCCTTAATCCACAACTGTTCAATTTAAGTGGAAGACAACTATTATTAAATACTTAGAGGCCCAAAAAGCTATGGATAGCAATATCTGAGATGGGAAAATAGTATGAAAACTCTTATTATAAAGCTGCACAGTTTGAAAAAAAGGTTAATCATTTCCATAGCTCATTTCTTACAATTATGGTCATCACATAAATTTAAGGAGAAATTGTGCAAGTAAAACTCCTTGATGACCCCATTATTTAATAATGCTGATTGTCCCCAAGGTCTCATATCCACCAGTTGGAGAGTGAAAGTAAATAACACAGTTGGGGGCTGATTCACTTAGGGTCGAATATCGAGGGTTAATTAACCCTCGATATTCGACTGGGAATTGAAATCCTTCGACTTCGAATATCGAAGTCGAAGGATTTAGTGCAAATAGTGCGATCGTACGATCGAAGGATTATTCCTTCGATCGAACGATTAAATCCTTCGATTCGAAGGATTTAAATCCAACGATCGAAGGAATATCCTTCGATCAAAAAAAGTTAGCCAAGCCTATGGGGAAGGTCCCCATAGGCTAACATTGACTTCGGTAGCTTTTAGATGCCGAACTAGGGGGTCGAAGTTTTTTTTAAAGAGACAGTACTTCGACTATCGAATGGTCGAATAGTCGTACGATTTTTACTTCGAATCCTTCGATTCGAAGTCGTAGTCAAAGTCGAAGTAGCCCATTCGATGGTCGAAGTAGCCCAAAAAAAACTTTGAAATTCGAAGTTTTTTTACTTCGAATCCTTCACTCGAAGTTAGTGAATCGGCCCCTAGGTGTTCTGTTGATTTGGAAAAAGAATATGACCAATAAAGGAACTTTTAAAGAAATGTATAATTTGCCTAATAAGCATAATAAGCATTATTGCTATATGCAACTCTCACAATGGTTAACTGCATTTAAAAAGGAGGAGTGATGATAGCTACACAGATCTAAAGGGGGTATACCTTACACAGGTATGGGATCTATAATCCAGACTGATGGGGACCTGAAGTTTTCTGGATAAGAGATATTTCTGGATTTTTCTGGAGAAAATATCTAAACATCACCCAGCAATTTTCTTTGGACGCCCAGTTCTGCTCCAGCACTGCTCAGGCCAGCACCTGATTAGACTAATAGTTACAGAAGCCAGTAGGATCAGCCTCCTACTGTCCAGCTGTTTTATTTCACTGGGGAACACTGATTCTAGATATATTATTAATTATTTAAAGCAAGTAACAGTTTAAAGGAAGACAAAATTGTCACATGTTTTTGGGGCATATTTTGAGCTGAAAATAGTTTCCAACATAGTTTGCCAGAATGGACCTCCACAACTCACTTTTTAAGTATAAATAAAGCAGAACAGAGAGCTGCAGCATTTCCCACTGGTGATCTATGATGACCACTATTTTTACCTTTTGATATATATGCCCCTTCGACAGCATTGGGCATTTATTATTTATTTGACATATGTGTCACTCTGCCAGCTATAAAGACACTCCCTGCAAACATTTTACACACATAAACTGAAATTGCAAAAACACCCAGACATCCTCACTGGGCCTTTAAGAGTCCCCTACTACGGCTGTCTCTAGAAACACCTCTACATTTAGCCCTTTATAGCATAAAATGTATCCTTTACTGCATTCTCATGCTGCTCAGGTCTGAACTATTGCCTTGTATATGCTGGCAGTTCAGTTCACTTTTCATTTGCCAGACCTGATTTTTTTTTCCATTTAGTAAAAGCCAAACGGTACAAAATCATATAATTTGACTTCGTACCTGAACTAACATGTATTCAAACAAACCTCCCAACTGTCTTGTTTTTTGCGGGACAGTCCCGACAGCTTAGCCCACAGACCCAGGTTTTTTATTGAAATGTCTCTATTTTATTGAAATGTTTCTCTTTGATCTACTGCACTGACGCCAGAAAAAAAAAATACAAACTTTCTGAAACTTAATTAAAATAAGAGGCTTTTTGGCAGAGAGCCCAGAACACTGAGCGCCTGCACTTTGATACATTCGTAACAATTTAATATAAGCAAAGATACAATTGTAACTGTTTAAGATAAGCAAGTCTCTTGGGGAAACTGTGGCTCACAGTTTCACAAGGCAAGTTCAGCTTCATTAGTAAAATTGTTATAACACTTAAAACATAGTCCTAAAACTCTCAGAAATCTTTTCAAACTTTCATCACTCAGCAAATTTTGTAAAATGGACATGGTAATTAGGGGATGTGACCATAAAAATGGGCGTGTTCAAAAATATTTTGTTGCACTATGCACAGCAGATGTTTTATCTTTCTTTACATTTTTCAAATGTTGGGAGGTATGTAACAGGCCAGCTTTGTACAATAACAACAGTGCAGTTGATTCTTATGAACTAATTTCACTCTATAGCAGGGATCCCCAACCTTTTGAACCATGAGCAACATTCAGAAGTAAAAGGATTTGGGGAGCAACACAAGCATGAAAAATGTTCTTGGGGTGTCAAATAAGTGCTCTGATTGGCCATTTGGTAGCCCCAATGTGGATTGTCAACCTACAGTGAAGCTCTGTTTGGCAGTGCACCTGGTTTTTATGCAACCAAAACTTGCTCCAAGCCTGGAATCCAAAAATAAGCTCCTGCTTTGAGGCCAGTGAGAGCAACATCCAAGGGGTCAGAGAGCAACATGTTGCTCACGAGCTACTGGTTGGGGATCACTGCTCTATAGAGTTGCCCCCTTTGCTAATGGCTAATCCTGAACACGGGGGGTGGGACAGATAACATTGGGGTTGGGGCAGTGATGTAGGAACAGGCATGATGACATCAGAGGTGGTTACAATGATTTTGGTGGAGTTATGACACCAGGGCAAGGTTATTGCATCACTTAGATGCAACTGGCTGGATTTCTATCCAGTTTTTGCAATGTTTTAAAGTGTTGATGCCCAGTTCAAACTGACACAGGTGGCAACCCTATCTCTATCTATATTCTGCTTGATGATTAAGCCCAATCCTTTAATTACATGTATCAGTATCTGTATCTTTTATACACAAATCAGTTATCCAGAAAGCTCTGAAATACAGAAAAGAACATTCTTATTTTTGATTGATTTGCTTTTTTTGTATGTGTAATAATAAGAGAGGTGATTATCTTAGCATTTAAATGCTTTTCATGTACATAGGGTTGCCACCTTTTCTGGAAAAAAATACTGGCCTTCCTATATATTTAACTTTTTTCCCTATTAATAACATTGGGTTTAGCCATCATTTTTACCGGCCAGGCTGGTAAAATACCGGCCAGGTGGCAACCCTACATGTACAGTATTGGCCAGATTATTGTTAAGGTTTCATAAAGTTGAAAAACTAACAGAAAGTTCAGACCCGAAAAGGCCTTACAAAAACCGAACGGTTCAGGTCAAAATTAAACAGATGGCAACCCTAAGGGGCCGATTCATTAACTTCGAGTGAAGGATTCGAAGGTAAAAAGCTTTGAATTTCTAAGTTTTTTTGGGCTACTTCGACCATCGAATGGGCTACTTCGACCTTCGACTACGACTATCGAAGGATTCGAAGTAAAAATCGTTCGACTATTCGACCATTCGATAGTCGAAGTACTGTCTCTTTAAAAAAAAATTCGACCCCCTAGTTCGGCAGCTAAAAGCTACCGAAGTCAATGTTAGCCTATGGGGATGGTCCCCATAGGCTTTCCTAAGTTTTTTTGATCGAAGGATATTCCTTCGATCGTTGGATTTAAATCCTTCGAATCGTTCGATTAGAAGGATTTAATCGTTCGATCGAAGGAATAATCCTTCGATCGTACGATCGTACTATCTGCGCTAAATCCTTCGACTTCGATATTCGAAGTCGAAGGATTTTAGTTCCTAGTCGAACATCGAGGGTTAATTAACCCTCGATATTCGACCCTTGATGAATCGGTCCCCTAAAAGTAATAATTTAACAGATTTCTAGATTCCCTATTTTCTGGCTCAAATTGGTAGCAGGTAGAGGGCAGATTCACTGTTAGGAGTCTGCTGTGTGATTTTCTATAGAAAACTCCCATTCTCCCTGTCTCCTAACCTTCTCTCTGTCTCCTGAAACGATTTTATATGTCATAAACGTGTTTGACTCATCATAGTACAAGCAAAGTACATATAGTGCTGATTCGGGCTATATATTATATTAGGTTATTCCTAATCCAGCTCAGAACAGCAGTAGGCATTTAAAGTCATAAGGAGCGTACTGAACCTATGGATCTCTACATACAGTTTAGTATATGTGAAAAAAATCATGTATTCAGCCAAGTGACTGAAATACTGAAGTTCTTTTCTCAGAAAGCCCTAAGACTTCGTAACCGCTAGGCCCGGACTGGCAATCTGTGAGTTCTGGCAAATGCCAGAGGGGCTGCTATAAGGTCCCATAGAAAGTCAGTATTTAGTGGGCTGGTGGAGGCTGGTTGGGCCTCTATGTGGGCTGATTGGGCCTCTGTGTAACTGAAATGCCAGGGCCTATTTTAATTCTCAGTCCGTACCTGCGCTCAAAACTGTGCAAACTGAGTACAGCCTATAATTTCTCATATCCCCCAAACTAATAACATACCTCCCAACATTTTGGAAGTAAAAAGAGGGACAAAATTTTTTTTTTCACACGTAGAACAGCGATTTTTACCGCGCCCCTTTCTGTGGCCAAACCCCCTAATTACCATGTTCATTTTAGAAAATTTGGCAGGTTATGAAAGTTTGAAAATATTTCTCCTTATCTAAACTGTTTTTTTATATCTCAAAATTGTTACAAAGTATCTTATTTGCACCCTTTAGCTGTTCTGTGTTCTCCACTAAAAGCCAATTAAGTGAGAAACTCTGTTTCTTTTTCTGGCTGTTCAGTGCAGAGAAAATAGGGACTTTCCAGTACAAATGAGGGACTGCAGGTTGAGCTGTCAAAAGAGGGACTGTCCCTCCGAAAACGGGACAGTTAGGAGGTATGTTATTTAATGCTTCTATTTAGTCAATTACTCCTCAATATACACAGTGCAAAGATATTACTTTATTCCAATAACGCTTTTATTTCGGAACGTAACCCTTTTTAGTCTGTTTTCATTGAGACACAACTGCTTCTCGCCACCAAGAGCAGCTGCTTGTCAACCACGTGATGAGTTCCGGAACTTGGCATTCAGTTCCTAGTTGCTGGGGAGACATTAAGTCGTGCGCTATATTTCTATTGCTATGGAGACTGATCAGGAAGAAAGTACAGCCGGCGTGAGTCCCGGGAACCGGGAATGGGAGGAGCCATGGATTCTGGAACATCCGCGGGTGAGGTTATGCAGCGCCTTTCCTGTACAGAGATATTATACCTCTGTCGTCGCTTTCATTCTACCCGGACAGATATGCCACGTGTGCTCTCGGCTCTCTCTCAGTATTAACCTGGATCCTAATTTATCCAAATTTCAAAATAATTTGCTACAAAAATTTTCACTAGTGTAAATTAGACTGTGTGGGTCCAATCATTCATCTGCGTTTCCCTACATAATAACGTATATGTATCGCCTTTCAGTTCACTTTTAGTATGTTATAGAATTGCCAATTCTAAGCAACGTTTCAGTTGGTCTTCATTATTTATTATTTATAGTTTTTTTAATTATTTGCCTTCTGATTTTTTCCAGCTTTGAAATTGGGGGTCACTGATCCCATCCACAAACAAATGCTCTGCAAAGCTACAAATGTTCTACATTTGCTACTTTTTAGTGTTCATTTTTATGTATGGACCATCTCCTATTCATATTCCAGTCTCTTATTCGAATCAGTGCATGGTTGCTAGGGTAATTAGACCCTGGCAACCAGATTGCTGAAATTGCAAACTGGAGAGCTGCTAAATAAGAAGCTAAATCACTGAAAAACCACAAATAATACAAAATGAAAACCAATTGCAAATCTTCTCAGAATATCACTCTATGTCATACTAAAAGTTCATTTAAAGGTGAACAACCCCTTTAATATGTGTTAAGGCTGAAACTGAAGAAACGCCTTATTTACTGCAACCTTACATCAGGTGTCATGAGGAAGAGGTATAAAATAATTTTTTTAAGCACTAATAAATGAGTTACCCAGGAGATCAAAACCCCTGACATCTCCGCTTTGGATCACTTTCCATTCTCACCAGTGGGTCGCCCCTGTCCATAGGTAATAATTGCCAAAAATAGACCCTCTGTGCTGTTGAAATGATAATTGTGGCTGAAATTATAATTGCCGTGGGATAATAGGAAATTACCTTCACAGAGAAGCACCATAAGAGGCATTTAGTGCACAGTGCGATATTCATACAAATATTCCAGCACAATTGCAAGCAATGCATCACAACAAATGCAACTGTATATGTTTCTGTGAATAGGCTCCAAGTTACAGCTAGCATCTTCACCCAAAAAAATTATTCCAAATCCTATTTTATCAAGTTAATTACACTGTATAAATTATTTGAATCTTGTTTCCTTCAGTCTGGGAATTTATAATTATAGCAAGCAGGCAGGAGCCATTTTGTGGACACTGTTATTAAGACAAGTCTTGTATCATCGCAGAATCTTGTTTGTGCACCAGAATGGGGAATCTGATGTCCATCCCCATGCACTGCCTACACAATTAAATTGTTAATAGAACTGGGGAATGTAGGGAGAGCAGTGACATCTAGGAAGTGCTGAATGGAAAGTGAAAGTAATTGCTTGCCCCGCCTCTATGCCTGAGGCAAAATTTGATTGACAGCTGAGATTTTTAAATTAGTTTACAACAGCTATGAACGCTTTAATAAAAAAAGAATTTGGATTTCATGTTTAATTTGAAAATAACTTTTATTATACAGATTTTTATGTCTGGGTGACAGGTCCACTTTCAGAAGGAGACATTTCGAGAGCATTAAACACTGTATTAGCATTTGATTTGGTGGTAGGTTTGCTATCTGGTCGGTATTTTACTGGTCTGCACGGTATAAATGATGCTTGATGCCAATGTTATTAATAAATATAGGAAGGCCAGTATTTTTTCCAGAAAAGGTGGAAATCCTATTTGCTGGGTACAAGTCTTCAGTTTCTATTGACAAACTCATTATGGGAACCCTGGAATTACCTCCACTTCCAGGGTGCAGAGATGCCAGTCTGGATCAGAAGGCATTAGGTGCCACCTAAGGGCTGATCTCCACGGTGCGACGTCCTTGGCAAATATAATGTAAGTAATAGAAATATCGCACCTACAAACTGCATGTATCCGACACGACTGTCGGATGCGAACGCAGCACGATGCGTCTTCAGCTGACAGTTGTGTCGTGTTGGATTCATGCAGTTTGTAGGTGCAATATTTCTATTTCTATTACTTACATTATATTCTTGTCACATGCGCTTCCTCTCACCTCGTTGGATCTCAAGACGTAGCGTTGTGGAGTGCAGCACTTAGTAACACCTTCTCCAGCCACACCCCTGCTCTGTCTTTGCTGAACCCCCTGCTGTGTTTCCAGCTCCACTGCTTTGACAGATATCAAAGAATTTCAGAAGACTATTCTATTCTACAGCAATCAGTTGTGGCCTCTGATTAGTGAGGATTAAAATGCCATAACACTTATAGAGGAATGTCTGAGAGTATGATTGCTCCTGTTCAATGCGTTCCTAATCACTTTCCACTGCTTCTCCTACCTGTTAGACATTGGGTTTACAAGGATATTAAACATGTACATTAAATATGTTACAAAAATTATAAACAGATTCTAGTTTTCTTTTAACTTCCTTTGGGTGTACAGGTATAGGATCCATTATCCGGAAACCCATTATCCAGAAAGCCCCTTAATTAAGGAAAGGTCGTCTTACATAGACTCTATTTTATCCAAATAGTCCAAATTTTAAAAAATGATTTCCATTTTCTCTGTAATAATAAAATACTACTGTGCACATGAGCCAAACTAAGATATAATTAATCCTTTTTGGAAGCAAAACCAGTCTATTGGGTTTATTTAATGTTTACATGATTTTATATTAGACTTAAGGTATGAAGATACAAATTAAGGAAAGATCCCTTATCCGGAAAGCGCCAGGTCCTAAACATTCTGGATATTGTCTTTATTTGTATTGTATTGCGTTTTTCATCTCTTTCATATCTATTCATATCTGAACTTCCAGAAAGAAATATAACTATTTTTACACTATATGGTAACTATTTTTACACAGATATACATAATTTCACAGATTAAAAGGAAGACATGATTTTCTACTCTGTTTAAAGAGTACCCCCCTTAAGCTCAATGTCTAATGCAACCCCTTTATCAAATTGTTCCACTGTGAAAAGATGGATTCTGGGACTTAATCTCCCTCTGGTTTTCAGAGAATCTCTGCACTTCCCACTGTGGAAAACAGGTGAAGATGGGATTGCGTTACACTGTAAACCTTAGGATATCCTGGACCTGCAGCATTTTTGCATTCATGAGGAGTAGGAGGGTAGAGATACTTAGGTACCCTGATCCTTACCCATCCCCAAATGTGTCATTCTGAGTATGGCAAGTGGGGGCCTGACCCCATCCTGCACAGTTTTTTGGGGTTTTTTAAACTCTACATGAGGTGCTGCGTTGAACTTCTGGCCAGAGGAATAGAAAATGTTCCCCCTTATGTTGGGGCTAAGTGATCTGACAACCAGAAGCGGTTAAAATTGCAAGCTAAAAAGAGGCAGAATATGTACGGAAATAATTCAGAAACCAATTGGCAATTATTAAAGATATAAGTTTCCTTTTAAAATAAAAATGTTTTGTGTTGGCTTTTTTGCAGTTTAAGGAAATGATGGCTATGGATGTAGCAGACCATGCACAAGTATATGCAGCATTTTTGGTATATATGGATCTTTTGGAAGGTGAGTCAGATACACAGAAGGCTAACATTAAAGCTTGTATGATGATTATTGTTATTATTTAATGACATCTTTTTTTACATTTCTGGTGCCTGGCTGGTGGCCTGTTCCAGCTTGCCTAAAGCTTAACCTCCTTGATAAATAGAACACCTGTAAAATGCAGCAATTTTGGGTATCTGGAGGTGAAGTCGCCAAAAATGTTCAGACTCCAAATAACTTTAAATACAAGCAGCGAAAATAATTGAATCAGATGTAAGAGCTACTATGGTGGAGTATATGGCAGAAGCAATTCTGTTTCTAAGAACAATACTTTAGTTCATTTTGGATTGTATTTAACAGCTATTCTACAGCTATATGCCAGGTTAAATTAATGTTGTGTTAGGTTTTCCAATTGTTTTTGGTTTATCTAGTTTACCTTTATTTTGGTTTAGAATTACCAAAGGATGTGGTTTATATTTTTGAGCTTTGGCAGTGATAGAATGTCTTGTATGTTGTGTACTTACCTTCTTTCAATCAACATGGAAAATACATTTGTATATTAAAGGAACAGTAACACTGGAAAATGAAAGCGTTTTAAAGTAATTAACATATGATATACTGTTAGCATGCACTGTAATCGCTGTGTGTTTGCTTCAGAAACTCTAATATAGTTTATATAAAGAAGCTTCCGGGTAGTCATGGGGGGAGCCATTCAAGCTGGGAAAAAGGAGAAAACAGATAAGCCCTGCCCCCTGCCAGCATATAATGGGCCAAATTGCTACTGTGACACATGAGAAGGGGAGCAGAAAACATTTATTATTAATCCTTAACATTTTACTAAATTCGAAAATAGAATGCAATTAAAATAAATGTTTATTTGTGGTGTTATGTTTTAATGTTGACATTTCTCATAATGGTATTTAATATACCTGTGGTGCCCTATTCTAAATGTGATTATTCACATTAATTTAACTACTATCTTTAGCAATCACCGTGAGCACTTAGAAATCAGTGGGGAGGCTTATACAGTGCTGCGGGGAACTATTTAACCCATGCAGCGTCAAGCAGCAGCCTGGGACACATTACATACAATATTATGTAAATGTTAAGAATTAGACTGTGTGACAGTACAATGCCTCTAAATATGCAGATATTGAACACTTATCAACACACCGGCAGTGATAAGCAAGGCCATGCATATGCTTGTGCTGCTTTTAGTACAGTAAAATCTGCTTTATGGTGTTTACGGTAGTAGACATACAAAACCTATTATAGAGAACTATTACACTTTATTATTCAGTAAACGGAGGAGAAATGTAGTTGGTGCAAAATTGTCGTCATCGATTCTGGATCAACGCTGCGACAATTCTATCTCTTACCTTATTTTTGTTGCATGCGTTTTGTCACAGCGCATCGGATCGCGCCAAAATCGTTCATGTAGTCCTAGCCTATGAGGGATATAAATGAGCTGGAGAGAGTGCAGAGACATGCAACTAAATTGGTTAGAGGGATGGAAGACTTATATTATGAGGGTAGACTGTCAAGGTTGGGGTTGTTTTCTCTGAAAAAAAAAAGGTGCTTGCGAGGGGACATGATTACACTTTACAAGTACATTAGAGGACATTATAGACAAATAGCAGGGGACCTTTTTACCCATAAAGTGGATCACCGTACCAGAGGCCACCCCTTAAGACTTGAAGAAAAGAACTTTCATTTGAAGCAACGTAGGTGGTTCTTCACACTCGGGACAGTGAGGTTGTGGAATGCACTGCCGGGTGATGTTGTGATGGCTAATTCAGTTAATGCCTTTAAGAATGGCTTGGATGATTTTTTGGACATACATGATATCAAAGGTTATTGTGATACTCTATAGTTATTATAGATATTCGCATATATAATTTATGTGAAAGTATGGAGGGGTGTGTGTATGGATGCTGGGTTTCCATTTGGAGGGGTTGAACTTGATGGACTTTGACTTTTTTCAACCTGATTTAACTATATAGAAGTTGCATTAACTATATAATGGCTCTGTCAGGAGTGTATTTAGTAGAGTGGATACATAAGGGCCTGTAGTTTTGCTATTCATATCGACCAATGGCCGCGGGTCCAAGGATAAAGTGCATTTATCAGGCTCCCTTTGCTTTGAGCCATCCGAGTTTGGGAATTACTGGGTTGTCCATGTACATTAGAAATAGAAAAACTCTGGCACTCAAGGCAAGTGAAATGCAGGGTTCCCCCTTGCATGTCTTCACAAGAAATAAAAAGCAAGGGGAAACCCTGCATTTCACTTGCCTTGAGTGCCAGAGTTTTTCTATTTCTACTATATATTGGGGGTTGCCGTACTCTCTACCCTGTGCACCAGGCGTTCTCTGTGAAGATACCAGAGTGTGCTCTGCTTCACCTTGTTCTTGTCCATGTACATGCCACACAGACCAGTAAAGGTCATGGGAACACCTGATAGTCAGTCTTGATAAAGTCCTTGGGATCTGATTCTATCCCACTACTGTCTGAACTACTGACCAAGGAGTCATAACACAGGTGCTTCTTCCTGCTTCCTTTATGATCTGTATCTCACACCAGAAGTAGCATGCAGTTATAGTTTAATAAGTTGCTACTACCAGAAGTGACCGACTCTTGCTTTTTAGCAAGAATACAAACACCAAGAGCATGGCCAGCCCAGTTTTATATATTCAGTTCTACTATAGTTCAAACTACACTCACAGATTGTCCAGTTGCAAGATAATGAAACCCTTCACATGGTTTGCTCTGTTTGTTAAAATTCCTTTAATATTTTCTTTTTTGTTTAATGAACATATGCAGAGCAGTATAGTGACTGAGAGTGTGGAAGTAGTGAGGCCAGATCTCAGAGACAGTTGCTAGGTGGGGCAGGCTCAAATTCTAAAGAAGGGAAGGGTATGTGAGGGCCTAGGGGAACTGTAGTTGCAGCTGTTGGGAGGGGTAATAGTACAGGCAAGGGAAAGACTGCTCTGTATGGGGGAATAAAAAGGCAAGAATGCTTATTGTGTAGATGTGGAGAAGAAGAGGTTAAGACTGGTGAATTTCCTCTTACTCTGTAGTGAAACACATACGTGGGAAACAATAATAACATGCCTGGTTAGTTTCTATTGAATTTCTGAATCATTGTCTTTTGTACCAGCAGTGCTGTGTAATAGAATTTTTATTTTGCATCTGAAATTTACGTGTGTGCTCCAAACAGCAGAACAATTAGAACAAATCACTAGTATTCCATTAGGTGTGGTATCAACAAAATGGCACTTGTAACAAGTTTTGAGCTAGTGGTTCTTGCTATTCTTCGTGTTGACAACTGTCACATCCGTGCAATTACATACCAAAATGAACCTACCATTGGCAGCTAACTGTGACATCTCACGCTCACTTGCATGTGAGGGGGTTATGCTGTTCCAGGTGCAGTGTGCACGCACATCTCATCTTGTTGACAAACAAACTGATTCCTGCAATTAATATGCAATGCAACTAGGTGCACATTTCAGCTGAGAACTGCTCCAGGAAGGGCTCAATATCAAATTGTATGCAACCAGCGCTGCAAAATATGTTGCCGCTCTATAAATACATGTTAATAATAATAACCAATTGCAGGTTAGCAAAGTGTGCATTTAGAAAGGTTCCTACAGAATGACTGAAGATAAGAGAGTTGCTTTTGATGTCAGTGTACCCTGTAAGAACCTGTAATTCTACTACTGAAGAATAATAGTTCATGTTGCATTCATTTCAGAGCCTCCCTCAAAAAAATCCAATATTCCTAAAATACATCAATGTACTGTGGAGACACAGTTTTATACTTATATAGCCTATACAGAGTAATATTTACTGCTTTTAACAATGACCCCACAGGATCCAGTCCCTGGCACATATAAGTAATTGAGACAGTTTATCCTTTCTTTTGATATATTGGAATGACCTGCTGTCATTTTCTCTCTTTTTGATTTTAAATTTCTTTTTAAGAAACATATAAAAGAATAAACAAATGCTTCAGTTACATATTATGATACAGTAGTAGTGAATGTATTAAACAAGAAAATGAAATATGGGGGAGTAGGGATGAAATATAAACTTGAAGAAAACAAATAAATGAGTAAACAAACAGACAAATAGGTCACCGGGTTTGACATGGTTTGACTTCCTTAATGGAATGGTATAAAGCCACATATATGTGATCACTCTGTGTGCAATTTTATAATGTGTTATTGCATAAACACATATTGAATTTGTACAATTGCTAGTCACAGTGTATCAATGAAAGGGAGATGTCTTTCTGCTGTTAATCCCTAACCATTCCTTAACATTCCTAATATCATGCTGCCACTCCAACTTTGTACACAGAAGCCTTGATGTGTCTACATTTACCCATTTGTATGCTTTTGCTTATTTCCTTTGCAGGTAAAGCCTTAGGTAAATAAATCCAGTTTACAACTATAAAACCATATAAACAGAGCATTAAAAAGTTAGAGGTTTCCATGGGTTGAACACCTTGATTTCTAAATGTTTGTTCCAGGAGTTGCAAATGGTCATTTAAAATTAGGGATGCACCGAATCCAGGATTCAGTACGGGATTCGGCCTTTTTCAGCAGGATTCGGCCTAATCCTTCTGCTTGGCCAAACCGAATCCTAATTTGCATATGCAAATTAGGGGTGGTGAGGGAAATCGTGTGACTTTTTGTCACAAAACAAGGAAGTAAAAAATGCTTTCACCTTCCCACCCCCAATATGCAAATTAGGATTCGGTTCGGTATTCAGACAAATCTTTTAAGAAGGATTCAGGGGTTCGGCCGAATCCAAAATAGTGGATTCGGTGCATCCCTATTTAAAATGCAGCCTCTTAGGGTAAGGCCACACTAAGCGATAGCGCGGCGATTTGACTCGCCGCGACTATTCGCCGCGACTTTTAATCCTCAATCGCTGGCGAAACTTTGGCGCTGGCGTCTATGGGAAATCGCGCAAAATCGCCAGCGTAAAAACACACGCGGCGATCTTTTTTCTATTGTCGCTCGAAATCGCCTAGCGAGGCGATTTCGAGCGACAATAGAAAAAAGATCGCCGCGTGTGTTTTTACGCAGCGATTCCCCATAGACGCCAGCGCCAAAGTTTCACCAGCGATTGAGGATTAAAAGTCGCGGCGAATAGTCGCGGCGAGTCAAATCGCCGCGCTATCGCTTAGTGTGGCCTTAGCCTTAATGTGTTTTATATGGCAATACCAAGAAGCATATAGTGAACTGCAGGAAAATACTATTGTACTATAATATTAATATTGCACATAAAAAAAAAGCATACCAGATCTAGTAACCCATAGTCAATCAGATATCTGATTTTAAACAAAGGACCAGTAAATGCAATAGTTGCTGTGTTTTACTAGACCTTTTGTCTTATATGTTCTATTTTTCTTGACCATTTACACAACACAGATATGAATGTATGGCCAGCATAAGCTTAAAGGTGATTTACATCCAAAAACAGTTTTTTGCACAGTAAAAATAAAATGCACTTCTAAGCCACTTTCTAATATAATTCACATTTTTAATTATTTTAAAGTTATTACTAAATGTATCGTTATTAA
The DNA here is from genome assembly GCF_017654675.1 of Xenopus laevis. Taxonomy (NCBI): domain Eukaryota; kingdom Metazoa; phylum Chordata; class Amphibia; order Anura; family Pipidae; genus Xenopus; species Xenopus laevis. The sequence continues at coordinate 98,951,386 of NC_054378.1, forward strand.
AAGACAAATATGTAATGGCTGTTCAGACTAGGGATGCACCAAATGCAGGATTCGGTTCACGATTGGGCCATGATTCAGCCTTTTTTCAGCAGGATTCGACCGAATCCTTCTGCCAGGCCGAACCGAATCCGAACCCTAATTTGCATATGCAAATTCGGGGTGGAGAGGGAAATCGTGACTTTTTCTCAGTAAACAAGAAAATTAGGGTTTGGAAAATTAGGGTTTGGATTTGCTTCGGTATTCGGCCTGAATCTTTCACGAAGGATTTGGGGGTTGGGCGAAATCCAAAATAGTGGATTCGGTGCATCCCTAGTTCAGATGACAGCTGATTAAGAGGCTTGGAGAAGAACTGACCTACAGTTCATTGTTTTAAAAGTCAGAACCAGAGGGATAAACACTTACTATGGTCAATGTTAATATAATAAAATGTAAATGATTATTTCAGTGAGAAACTGGCAGGACCTGCAGATTCATGGCTCATCAGAACTTCATTTTATCTACTTACATGGTCTGGAGAAAGAAGGTTGTATTCCGCAGTTGATAATACCAACTCCAGTATCCATGTCGTACAGTCATGAGAGGTAGGAAACAACCAATGCTTTGTTATTGTGTTATTTGACACATCTATTTCAATTGCAGACATGTTAAATACTTTTGCAAATTATGTTAAATATTCGAAATACCTACCGTAATTTTTTTAACACTACTGTTTCTAAATGCTATGATCGAATCTCTAGCACACAGAAGTACTGCTATACATTTTAAATTCTGCATAGATAGGTGCATTCCTTTCCCCAGATTGTTTATACTTTATTGTACATTTTTTTTGTGAGAACAGAAAAATAACATTTAAAATACATGCTACACACACACATAAATACTTGCATGCGCATATTTAATTTTGCTTTGTACGTGAAAGTACATTTTAACCTTGATTGCACTGCACCTAAAGTGTCAGTAACCATCTTTTAGCAACAGCAGGAAAACAAATACTCCAGCAAATTGTAAGTTTGAGTTGTTTATTTAAAATATCTGTTGCTGGTTATAGAAAAGATAATGTAGGGAAAGTGAGCTTGCTCGCTGCACAAGTACAGGATTGTTCTGACTTCTCTCTGGGGAGCAACTTCCTTTCATTTCTTGCAGTCACTTGTGGAAATGGGTTGCAGTGTGTGAGCTACTATGTCTGTTGTCTGCTATTGAATATTTAAATGCTGTGAGTTGAGCAGGGCTGCGCTGGAGATTCAGGTATATTCTTGTGCAGGGATACAGAGACATACTGTCCACTGAATAAAATGTATTCACATCTATTGTTGGATATTTTTGCTTTTAGAGAAAGGAAAAGGACTCCAGCTAAAACTGTATGGCATTTGTTTCCTTAAGCCACAGTGCTAGAGAGGCAATCATCTCTGTATTACAAGACGTTTTAATCTCAAAAAGAAATAAAAAAAGTGCCTTCATGTTTAGTGATTTACTAAAAAGTAAACATAGTATAAATGAGGAAGCCCATTTGTCATAGGTTGAATATCGAATTCATGTGAATAGTTTTGACCCGAAAATACAAATCGTATTCGATTTGTACGAATTGAGTTTTTCTCCCGAAAAAAACTTGAATGTCAGGAAGGCTGTTAATATTTCCAAATGGCTCGACTGGCCTCTACCATTGACTTGTAAATTAACTCGGCAGGTTTTAGGTGGAGCATATTCGAATTAGAACCATGGTCGAGGATACATCTCACATTCAAATTTACATTCGAATAGGAGGATTAAAATTCAAAGGTGTGTATTTTGACACTCGAAAATTCAAATTACTATTCGACCCGTGATAAATCTGGCCCTTAGAAATGGGTTGCTTATGTGTAAGTATATAGGCTAGACACTAATCTGGAAACAAATCTAACATCTAATAAAATAGTTACATTGTGGTCATTATATTTTAGGTAGAATACCCTTTAACGGGGGTCATTTTCATAGCAACTTCTTCATTGGTCTTAATTTTTTATAGTTTAGATTTTAATACATTTTAATAGTTTGAATTATTTGCCTACCTGCTCTTTGCATATTGGTATTTAAAATGTTATCTGGCTGATAGGAGTGACCCCAATAACTAAATAAACTTGTGCCTTGTGAGACTTTTTTATTATTGCTACTTCCTATTAATTACCTTTCTATTCAGAATATTCATTTTACAATTTGTCACACAACCCACTGTCTGGTTGTTAGGCTAGAGGACAGGGTCAGACTGGAGGGCTGCTGCTTTAGGGGTCCTCACACAACCCCCAGGCTCCCTGCCCGGGAGACAAAAACACCATTGGCCCCACTGCCCCAGTTGCAACCCACCTTTAGGCCCCAGCCGCAGGGGGGGGGAGGTTTGTGGAAGTTCGGGGACAGTTGCAATAGCAGGATTGAGGGCCCGGTGGAGGAGACCTTAGCAACCAGATAGCTGAAATACTAAACTGGAGAGCTGCTGAACAAAAAGCTGAAAAATAAACCTTGGAAATATAAAAGAATAAGGACCACTTTCAAATTGTTTTAGATTATCACAGTCTGCAGAATGCCAAAAAATTTCATTTTAAAGCGAATTATCCCTTTAAAACACAGCTGTGCAATCTGCAGGTCTCAGCTTTTTTCTACACTACAATTCCCTGCATACATCTTCTGCTATCGCTAGGCATCCATGAAAATGTTCGTGTTTCTGCGGAATGTTGCTGAGCAAAAATTGCTTTAGGTTTTGTAACCCATAGCAACCAATCAGCCTGGAAAGCTTATTATCATGGTTCTCGGCAATTTGATTCAGTGCACATGCACTTTTTTAATATGAACATCTGCTAACGTCATCAGAATGCAAGGCAGACATTCTGTACCTGCATTATTTAACCTTTACTTCTTTCCTTTTTTTTAGCCAATAACCTCAGATTTCTTCTGCACACTTTGCTTTGTTCTTACTTGTACTTTCTCTCTGACTGCATATCACTTAATTCATGCAATTGCTCTCTTAAAGGAATGTCTTTTTCTCATTACTTATATATCTACATGAAATTCCTTATTTTACCAAAAGAAACGTAGGGTCAGATTATCATTAACGTTTACAAAGCACCAGCATATTACATACTGCTTTACAAAGAATGGGTGTGTATATATATATATATATATATATATATATATATATATATATATATATATATATATATATATATATATATATATCTCCAAAGGAATGGTGCACTCCGTAGACAAAATTAATACCTGGGTGCCAGCATGGGAAATAAGCAGTGAAAAAGGATTTCAGCACTCACAGGGTTTTAGTGAAAAAACTAAAAAAAATGTTTTATTATTAAGCCTCTGGCTTAATAATAAAACATTTTTTGTTTTTTCACTAAAACCCTGTGAGTGCCGCAATCCTTTTTCACTATATATATATATATATATATATATATATATATATAACATGCAGGTTGTATACAATACAGGAGGCAAATAATCAGTGTCGGACTGGGATACCAGGGGCCCACCAGAAAACCTTAGGTTGAGGGCCCACTTTCCAAACTATTATACCTCCTCTCCTCACTCAACCTCTTTATTCTCCTAGTCTCTTTTCTCTACATACTATTCTCTATTCTTCCATTATTAAGACCCTTTATTCCCATAAAGAAATAGAGAATGACCATGAAAAGATTAGAAGCAGGAGGGCCCACTGACACCTTGGCCAACCGGGAGTTTTCCTAGTATCCCGGAGGGCCAGTCCGACACTGCAAATAATGCATATGGTTAGAAATGCCATATTTTATATATTGAACTTATTGAACCAGCCTAAAGGTTTAGCATCCCTATAACGGTAATGATCCAGGCCTTCACAGTTGTACCCAGGAGCTCACCATCTTTGATTTTGTTAGACATGTCAATGACACTGCACATGCTCAGTGTGCTCTGGGCAGCTATTGAGAAACTAAGCTTAAGAATTGTTGCAAATCATCAAGCAAACGATTTCTGGAATCTATTCTGTGCAACAGCAAATTCACACTTTAACTCTGTACCTTCTGCTGGAGGGCTTTGGACTTTGTGACAGGAAAGAGAATACTCATGTATTTTCACAGCTGTGTGTCTTACCCACTGATTTCCCATTGACAAACACTCTCATTTCAAGACCAGACAATGAAATGCTAATTCAACATTAGAATAAAGTGATTGTTGAAGTGTTACAAAGCGTAATGTAGAAATATTGTGTGTAAGATACAATTGTACAGTTCTTTTTGTCCCCAAAAAATGACAAGCCCCCTTTCAGCGGTCAAGGAAAATAAATGAGAGACTTATTTGCCCAGAAGCTGTTTAATGGTTTGTTCATTTTTGTTTAGGTAAGTGCAAACACAAGTTTCTGTATAATGGATGGATCATTACTTTGATTTAGTCAAACTGTTCCTGGAAACAATTTGCTTTAGTCTTGAAAAAAGCGAGACCCTCTGGTTGTTCATTTTCCTGCTACCAGAGTAAACAATATAGAATTTACTTTTTATTCATTATCATATTCCTAATTTAAATAAGTAAGCTATTCTGACATTTAGAACTGCGCATTATTAACATATAGTAGTTCACAGGGCCACTAATGAACTTTGTGTTTTCCCCACCAGGATCCAGCAGTTTCTAAAACTGAATTGCACTTTGGAAGAAGCTCAATCGGTGTCAAGTATTCTTTTAGCTATTGTTGAATCTGATTCAACAGTTGTGTACTACAAACTAACTGATGGATTTGTGATACCAGATCCACCGGATTTTATAGAGGATATGGACAGCAAACAGTGGAGGAAGAAGAGACAGAGACAATTAAGATAGGAAAACATTCTTTCGTATTACAGATGTTATCTGTATGTGATGGTATAGATATTGTTCTATGAACAGTGTTGTATGGCCTTAATTATCCATGTATTGGGGCAATTAAATGTTAGAACGCATCTAGTGGCTGTAGTCAATGAATTTACTCTTGCGGTAAAACATTCTTAGGAAGGGGCCATCAAAATTCTTTGGAGGGACTCGTAAACATCCAATTTGACAGAGCTACTGCACTACTGGTGACCTTTCAGACTAATGTTACACCTTTTTTTGTACGCAACCAGTGTCTATATATATATATATATATATATATATATATATATATATATATATATATATATATATATATATATATATATATATATATTGAGTCATTAGTGCCATTAGGTACTAGTAGCTGCTGGCATTACATTTCATATACATATACTGCATTGTAACACCTGATGTGCAGTGTGAAGGGGGAGGCACATTAATCAAGGGTCGAATTTCAAATTCATGCGAGTTTTTTTAAAACCCCCATAAATTCAAAATTCAAACAGTTAAAATGTATTAATAAATTCTAATTTTCTCAGCTCAGACAAATTGAATTGACGCGAATCGGAATGGAATTAAAAAACCTCGAATGTCAGGAAGGATGCAAACATCACCAAATTGATCCCTCTCCCATTGACTAATACAGTAATTCGTCAGGTTTAAGGTTTGAATAGTCGAATCCGAGTTTTTAAAGGGCCAGTATGATAAAGCTTGAAATTAGAATTAAAACTCAAATCAAGTTTGTATAATTCACAATTTGAATTTCAGAGTTTTAACCCTGTTATTGCTATTATAATAATATTATTATTATTATTATTATAGTCTGATGGAGTCCCTCTAGACATATTATTTACATCATTCAACTTGAATGTGTGTGTGTGTGTATATATATATATATATGTGTGTATATATATATATATATATATATATATATATATATATATATATATATATATATATATATATATATATACACATATACACAGTACCCGCACTCTGACAGAATTGTTCCAGTGGTGCAAGATCAATTGTATTGAAATAGATGTGGATAGAGGATCAGCACTCACTTGTAGTGAATAATCTTTTATTTCGTCCCCAGGTGGGACCGAAACATCAGATAAAGATGTATATTTGCATGAAATAAAAGATTATTCACTACAAGTGAGTGATGATCCTCTATTCACATCTATATCTATCTACATATATATATATATATAAACCGAATCCACTATTTTGGATTGGGCCGAACCCCTGAATCCTTTGTGAAAGATTCAGCCGAATACTGAACCGAATGCTAATTGGCATATGCAATTAGGGATGGGAGGGAAATCGCGTGACGTTTTGACATAAAAGAGGGAAGTAAAAATAGTTTTCCCTTCCCATCCCTAATTTGCATATGCAAATTAGGGTTCGTATTCGCCCGAATCTTTCACGAAGGGTTCGGCCGAATCCAAAATAGTGGATTCAGTGCATCCCTAATACTCTGGGTGTCCGCACTCGATCTCAGGTAGAATAGAGGTGCACGATCAATGTTTATAATAAGCAGTAGAAATGGATCAGCACACTTTTTGTTGTAGGGAATAAAGTGTTTTATTGGTAACACAGCATTGTGTCTGACGTTTCGGTCCCACAATGCTGTTATTTTAGATTATATCAGCTTCGTATGCAGTGTAGAATGCTGCATATAATACAGCTGGATCCCTCACCCAGACAGGCTTTCATGCTGTAATCTAGGGTGGAAGCAGAGATCTCTTTGTAGTTAAATCCAGCTGCCTAGAGAATTATTATAAGAATAAAAAGCAGCATAAAGGGAAAATAAATATAGTCAATATTAAGCAGCCACACTCAAATCCGGACTTCCGCTGGTATACAATCCCCAGGATTGATGTATTGAATAAAGATTTCTTTGATAAATTACATAATTGGAGTGCAGGTCTTTCAAACAAATATATATATTTTTTTGTTTGTCTGTATACTGCTCCTGACGAAGATCCCTGTGGGGGATCGAAACGTTGAGGCTAAATAAACCTTTTTTTGTTTTTTGCAACATAAACCCTGTGAGTGCCGCAAGATATAGATAGATATATATATATATATATATATATATATATATATATATATATATATATATATTTTTTTTTTTAGTAGACTTAAAACATGAAGATCCAAATTACAGAAAGACCCCTTACCTGGAAAGCCCCAGGTCCCAAGCATTCTGGATAACAGATCCTATACCTGTGTATCAAAATGAATTACAACTAGAAAAAAAAAGCAATCAGGTTACTATTTTGGTACCAATACAAGTAAGGATCATACATGTGGACACCCTTGTGCCACCATTTGAAGGAGAAATGAATCCTAAAAATGAATGTGACTAAAAATGGCATATTTTATATACTGAACTTATTGAACCAGCCTAAAGTTTCAGCATCTCAATAGCAACAATAATCCAGGACTTCAAACTTGTCACAGGGGGTCATCATCTTGGAAAGTGTCTGCGACAGTCACATACTCAGTGGGCTGTTGAGAAGCTAATCTTAAGGGTCGTCAGAAATTATCAAGCAGAAAATGTGGTTGTCCTCAGCTGATGCTACAGGACCGATTATTAAATTCTGATGCTAGTTGCACTGGTGCTGTCATGTCATAATTATCTGTATTAATTAATCAGCCTTATATTGTGACATTTCTATTCGATGTGTACTGTATATTGTGAGTTGGTCCCTAAGCTTAGTAAGTGACAGCAGCACAGAGCATGTCAACAGAAAAGAACATGGGGAGCTACTGGGGCATCTTTGGAGACACAGATCTTTACCGCTAAAGGGCTGTAGTTGCCATTGGCTGGTACAGAAGCCCAAAACATAATGTATAATATTTCCAGCTACTTCTTCAGTTAGGCTTTAGTTCTCCTTTAAATTGCTAGCTTATGTTGCACATTGTTTGCTGTAAGTTCTAATGCTTTACTCTGTATGACAAATGTGCAAAAAGTGGTGGCAGCACAAACCAAGGCCCTGGACAAGGAACAGTTTGAGAAAAACATGCCAGTTCATTGTACCCAACCACCTTCATAAATCAAATGTTTGCTTAGAGAGAGTGTGCAAGACACTGGTATCTGCTTTTTAGCCGCCAAGGAATTTGGCAACCCTTGCAAGATAGTTATAGCGTCACGGTACTCCTTAGTTTCCTACTTCTTTCTATCACATTGTTCTCTTTTGATTTTTTAGGCCCATAGTTATATTTGGCACTGAATTCTGCTGCAGTAGTGAGTGTTTTTGTGTGTCTCACAAAACACTGCTGATTTATCAAACTTCGAACCCTGCAAGTTTCCTTCACAAATTCCAAAATTTTGAATTTTACTCCAGTTATTTAAAGATCACCATAATCTGATATGTATCAACATCTAGGCCATTATGACTTTATTTTAGACCTTCAAAATTACAGCTTGCCTGAGATATCAAGTTCCAAGGACGGATGGGATTGGATAAATATAGAGCCAAGTCAATTCATAAAATGCGACTGATTCATCACAAATCACTTATTATTATATAATTATTTGGGCTATTAAATTGGATCATGGATTGATCTGAGTCATATGTGTCGACATATGCTTTCCTGAGGGTATAAAAGTAATCTTCATATGGACATCATTGGTTTAAAATAAAGGCAGGCAAACCCGTTACAATCCAACTTAATCAGTGGAATATGGAGGCATTCCATTTTTACAGCTGTCTTTTGAAAACCTAGATTAGATTAATGCTGATGGTTCGATACAATGAAGATCATATTGAGTCCATTAAAACCTCTTCATTATTGGAGAAGTAGAACCATATGCGACTTCTTCCCCTGCACAGCGAAGGCAAATTGATTGATGCAACGTTATATTGAGCTTACATTGGCTGTATTTGCCAAAGTGTACCTTTACTTATACATGGTCCTAACAACCTGTTGGGAGAGCCTACGTGTTCGTGCAGCCTCCTTACTGTACAGAGGAGGCTGCACGTACACGTATTACACACACCGGTCGGCGTAACGCGTTGGTGAGGACTACCAATTTTGGGAGCTGCGGAAGTGTGTCACAAACATGCGCAGTGGACAGTAAAAGACGCTGAGAGACCAGGAGCAGCAAATAGAAACTTTTATACTGATTTTACATGTGGTTTTATCAAGAACTAAGGAACAAAGAAGATTGGGAGCAGGGGGAAACCATCTAATATATTTCAACGCCTGCATTAAGTCATGTCTTGTGAGTATAATATACCACCGGGAATATTGCGGTTTTAAGTTTTTGGATTTCACTGAATTATAATACGAGCATTTGGCAGTATTGTGGAGTGTGGATCCTATTTTTGCCTCCCTTTTTTCCCCATTTCTTCTTTTTTCAATTTTTTTTATTTTTTCATTTTTCACTTTTTTGTATTTTTTTCATACACTTGCTAAAATCCCTATACATTTATTGGACACTATTGTTTTCACTCATGGAGGAGATTTTTTAGTCTTTTAAGCACAAATATATAAAAAACACTAATGGTGTCACACAAAAAAAATTCTTTGTAAAATACTACACTATATTATCTGTATTTTCTGGTTTTTTTCCCCCTCAATAATCTGCGGTTTTTGAGGTACACAGCGGTCCAATCTTGGATATTGTTTCTTTCGCGGGCAGAGGAGAGCCCTAGTGATCGCTGGATTGGGAACACAACGCTCCGGGGATTCGAATTTGTAATTTGATACCTGAAATACGCTGGCTGATTTCAGCCCTACCATGGGCAGTAGCCTCCTTTCTTTTCTGCATTGAATCGGCTTGTAGCAAACAGACTTTGGCGGATTTCAGCTCAAAATGCAGAAACGGTTCTTCGCTGAAACCGATTCTGTTTAAGAAGTAATGCGGAAAAGAGAGGAAGCAAAGAGAGGAAGCTGACTGAAATCCGTCAGAATATTTCACCTAGCTGGTTTTGGCCCCAAGTGGCCCTAGTCTAGGACGAGGAGAAAATTCTGCTGGGAGGTCTAGTCTATTTATGCTGGAAAATGTGAGATCACTATTTGACGTTTCTTATATGCAAGAATATAAAATAAAGTCTGTGAGTCAATAATATTTCATTGTATATATAGAGAGAGAGAGAGAGAGAGAGAGAGAGAGAGAGAGAGAGAGAGAGAGAGAGAGAAAAACTTAGCCTGGTTAGGGTGAGACGGGCTAAAAGGAGCCAAAAAGCCTTTCTAGTGTAAAGCCTTCTGAAAACAGAATGTATTAACTTGCCTCGTGCCATATACATAACACTGCCTTTATACCACATGGGCGGAGACATGCAAATCACTCCTTTATGTCCCTTTGGACATAAACCAGAACCACTGATTTAATAGCACAGATACAGCCTAATGGTTCAGAGACATATATCTAAACTTGCAGACAGCCTATTCGACCTGGTTAGAGCTCATCAGTGTAAGATATTGGAACATAGCACAGATTCATGACTTTTACACTTAAAAACCATCTGTAATTGCTCTTGACTTATCAGCAGATAAAATATTTTGCTGTACAATTCATTAATTAACATTTCCTTTCCTGTGCTCAAAAGCTTCATCTTCTTGTGTTTATTTTACTGTATATACCATTCAACATTGAATAATTTCCCCCCTCCCTTTCGTGTATAAATAGATACTGCCCTCTAGTGTTGCAGCAGTTAATAGGCGTTAAAATATGTTGTGGGCTGTTTACGCAATTTTATTTTTAGTCGTTCTAATCTAAACCTAAAATGCATTTTTATTTGAACAAACTACATTAGCAAATATTCGTGGGAATGGTGAGAAAGAAGCTGTAATTTCCAGGAAAGGAATGAATTTTCTGTGCACATCAGACTTGGTCTATTGATGGTCACAGAAGAAAGCCACTTATTGATTAGAATGGTTTATGACAAAGGTCAATAAGTTACTTTCAGCTACATAACAAATGTATAATGATACATTAAGAAATGTTTATGGAAAACATTAAAATATCTGAAGTTTAGTCTTTTACAGTGACATAATGATGATGATTGGGGTAGCTACTCAGGACCATGGTTCAGGGGGGGAGATAACTAAATAACATTTTATAACCTTTTATTGAATCATAGTATGGAGAACAAACAAGAGGAAACAGTGGCAACTGTGAGATCCAGTGCTGATCCATCACAATGAGTCTGGTGCAGCTAGGTTTTGTCTGGGAATTATATGAATCAGAAAAAGAAACTATGGTGTAAGGTGAAACATCAGGTGATGCATATATTATCTATTTATTGAAAAACATGATGAACCATGTCACCAGAGCTGGGCCAAGTAGTATTGGCACCCAGGCACACATTGTGACTATACTAATGTCACAACCACCTCCCTGCTCAGGACATAAAGCCCCAAAATCCCTCCCATGCTTGGTCCACCCCGCCACTCCACAACCAAGAAAGTCACTCCTACAGTTGTGCCCGAGGCACATGATTCTTCTTCCAACTCCTAGTTCCAGCCCCTACAGTAGTTTCCAGGTTATAACATAGAAGTTTTGTTGACATGAAAGAAAATCCGTTTTTCACATCTGTTCTTGTTATCTGGATCCCATAAGAGGCCTTTCACTGCACAAAGAGAAAAAAGGTTCGGCCTCAAGCCAAACACAAACTCACTACAATCCATATATGCCTTTACAACTCTAAAAGGCCATTAAATCAAATGTATAGCACAGCTTCTCTTAGTAGTAATTAAATCAGTCCTATCGCAGAAATATAATTAAAGGGTAGATGCTTCCTCTAACAGCTGGACAACCAGAAGAATAACAAGTTTAAAAGGAAATCTCTTTAGCATAACCAAAAGCTGCTCTTAAGAGAGTGGTATTTGTGAGCATTTAAACATTGGTATATTGCTACTTTTCCTAATGCATTATGGGTAACATTTAATACAGAGAAAGCCTTCATGTGATGTTGAATTTGCAGGCATTCATTGAGACTTCTACATTCGGTCATATGATACAGTATATTATAGATGGCACATTTCTTATTTTATTCGTAATATAGAAGTTCTGAAATAGAATACAATATATATGTTGAAATCAACAGGTATGGCATTAACAAGGGAAGATTTACCAGTACTGTGGGTTGACAAGATCCAATCCCTGGGGGACAATATTTTGAAGGCTTCGCTGTCCCCTTCTAAAATAAACAAATGCTCTGTAAGGCTACACATGTATTGTTATTGCTACTTTTTATTACTGATCCTTCTATTCAGACTCTCTCCTATTCATATTCCAATCTCTTATTCAAATAGATGCACGGTTGCTAGGTTAATTTGGGCCCTAGATACCAGATTGCTTAAAATGCAAATTGAAGAGCTGCTGAGTAAAAAAGCTAAATAAGTCAAAAACCTTCAATAATAAAAAATGAAAACAAGTTGCAAATTATCTCAGAATATCACTCTCTACATCATACTAAAAGTTATCTCAAAGGTGAACAATCCCTTTAACATGTTCACACCTCAGACAAACTGAAACTGTGCCCCCTGTGTGCGCCATACTCTGCCTGCTTTATACTCCCTGTGTGCCATACTCTGCCTGCCCGATTTTTGTTGTTATTGTTGTTAGGGGCCCCTAAGGCATTGAAAGGGGTGGTTTACCTTTAGGTTAACTTTTAAAATGTTATTGAATGGCCAATTCTAAGCAACTTTTCCATTGTTCTTGATTTTTTTATAGTTTTGGAGTACTTTGCCTACTTCTTTTGACTCTTTCCAGCTTTCAAAAGAGGGTCACTGCCCCCATCTAAAAACAAATCTTCCATAAGGTTACAAATGTATTGTTATTTCTACTTTTTCTATTCAGGCCCTGTCCTATTCATATTCCAGTCTCTTATTCATATCATTGCATTGTTGCTAGGGTAATTTGGATCCTAGAATCCATTGTACTGAAATTACAATCTGGAGAGCTGCTGAATAAAAAGCTAAATAACTCAAAAACAACAAATAATAAAAAATGAAAACCAATTTGCAACCGTCTCGGAATATCACACTTAACATCATACTAAAAGTTATTTTAAAGGTGAACAACCCCTTTTATTGTGTGCTGGGGGAGCAATGTTTTTGGTTTTTGGGTATGTTTTAATATTAAGTAAGTTGCAGGTAAAACTTAGTCCCTTTGTAAATGTATAATTAAGTAACTGAATTCTTAATGAATCAGATGAAAATTAAGCGTAGGACTGGCCAGATATGGGATGACTTTGACGTAGTTGGCCAGCTTAAATATATTGCAATATATGGACAAACAATCCCTGTTTTGTTTAAAGGGTAAGGCATTTTTTAGTAGCAGTATGCACAAAATGTCTCTGTCTTAAATATATTGATAATGGGTTGAGTGCAGAGGACTCTTGTATTTGTCTATATGTATTTTGTGGTCGCAGCCTCATTGCACCCCCGCCTAATGTTTTTAAAAATTAGTGGTGAGCACAACTTTCCCTTGTTTGTTATAGTTATACAGGAGCAGTGACCAGCTCCATGTTGTAGCTCCCACCCCTCCCAGCTATAGTCAGGTGATCCCACTGGTGTCTAATAAAAGGGCAGCCAAGTTTGGGAGTTTTACTTTGAAAGCAGCTAGTAAGTTGCAGCTAAAACTTAGTCCCTTTGTAAAATGTATAATTAAGTAATTGAATTCTTAATGAATCAGATGAAAATTAAGCGTAGGACTGGCCAGATATGGGATGACTTTGACGTAGTTGGCCAGCTTAAATATATTGCAATATATGGACAAACAATCCCTGTTTTGTTTAAAGGGTAAGGCATTTTTTAGTAGCAGTATGCACAAAATGTCTCTGTCTTAAATATATTGATAATGGGTTGAGTGCAGAGGACTCTTGTATTTGTCTCTATGTATTTTGTGGTCGCAGCCTCATTGCACCGCCGCCTAATGTTTTAAAAAATTAGTGGTGAGCACAACTTTCCCTTGTTTGTTATGTTTTAATATTACTTACATTTTTCACATATGAGTGATTTCCCTGTAGTGAGCACCAACCATTTGTTTTTTTGGTGTGCTACCAGCATGGTATTAAAGGTTCTTGTGGTAACATTGGTTTGATTTAAAGTGGGTGTGGTTTAAAAACAGGAAGTGGTCAAAACTGGCTTCCATTATCAGCCCTCCACCATGTATGCTGGAAAAATGCCAGCCCTCATTATCACAGAAGTTGGACAGAACTGGTTTAGATGATACTTGGGAATAAACACCAAACTATAGCAAGTTGGTGGGCATTGTAGTATTTTTATTTTCAGCAAAACAAGGGGGCAGGGTAAATATGTCTGCTCTACAGCAACAAAAGAAGCAACAGTGGACCCCTTATTAGCCGCAGAAAATGAAGGGGAAGCTGAAACTGCAACAGAAAGGCCACAAGATGTGCTAAAGTGGTGGAACTAGCTTTGTATTTATTGATATTACTTGATATCCATCTTGAAGTCCACATTTCCAGTTTGACTGCTATAGTGATATAAGCTCTTCAGTAGGAAATTTTAATTTGGGTCCCTTGATGGTTTGGTTTCCATGACCATACTTGTGATTGGACCTCAGTGGAGGAGCAAAGTGAGTATTATGTTTCTATATGAATTGCAATGGATGGTTATTATAAATAAAGGACAATATTCCTTTTGCAATTTAGTATCAAACTATTTATAATATTGACTAGAGAGTAGGTCATAAGTATTCCAAGGTCCCTGTTTATATTGCCAGTGAAAATCAACTGCTTTACCATATTTTAGCAGGAGATGGCGCTGTACATCTGAATGACCAGCTTTATGGTTGTGTTTTTTCAGGGGACCAACATGAAGTCAGCGAATAAGACATGCAACCAAAAAATCTGGTTTACAACTATCTCAGCCCTCATATTCATTACTATTTTCCATTGCTTAGACCTACACCTAACAGAAATGGGAGCTTTTTCTTGATCCATAAGAAAATAATTTCAAGATTTAGTTCCTACAGTTTTTTTTTCTGTAAAGCTTGTTTTATATAAAGTGATTTGATTAAAAAATTATTATCCAGAATTCTTGGGGCCTGGAATTTTCCATCTAATGGATCTTTCCGTAATTTGGATCTTCTTGGTCTACGAAATTTAAATTTAAACATTCCATAAACCCTATAGGTGTGTTATGCCTCCAATAAGAATTATTTATATTTTAGTTTGGCTCAAGTACAAGGTTCTGTTTTATTGTTACCAAGAAAAAAGAAATCGTTTTTAAAAGTTTGAATCATGAATTTTTGTTTCAACTTGAATAATTTTGTTTGAATTTGGATTATTTGGATAAAATGGACTCTATGGGAGATGGACTTCCTGTAATTCGGAGCTTTCTGGATAACTGGTTTCCAGATAACATGAAAAACTAATATAGCCATCTACCTTCTTTTACAAATTCATGATTTAGGATGCCAATCTGTAGGGTCCTCACACACCAGATTCAACCAACCACTATCCGAAAGGCGGCACATGGTTTATTTAGCAGTTTAGGGCACAGAGTTCAAGCCAATAAGGCAGCAACAAATCCCTAGATCCAGGGACTCATAAAGGGTCATTGATGACCATGTGCAGCTTCCTGGGTATTTGCCATGATTTGTAACCCATAAAGTGGCATTATTTCCCAACCAATCCAGTGCAATTATGACCATGACACTAAAACGTGTGCATCGGATGTAAGTAGGTGCACTTGCCCGTGCAGGGTCGGACTGAAGGGTCCAAGGCCCACTGGGGCTTTGGACAGGGGTCCTCATCTTCATGCTCCCCTGCCCCGGCTGCAACCCCCCCTCTCTTGACCCCCCACCCCAGCCGCATGGAGGGTGAGATCAGAGGGGAGTGAAGGGCCATTTGGGAGCAGAAAAGTGCAAGTCTGGGTCAGCAGGGCCCACCGGGTTTTTACCCAGTGTCCCGCTGGCCAAGTCCAACTTTGTGCCTGTGAATCATTGAACAGATTGGGCAGCCATAAATTGGAGACCATGTTAAGGTACAAGTACAACTACGCGAATGGAATCAATATGTGCAGCATTCATGTCCATTTTTGTGCCTCCCACACTTGCGGCTGTGTTCGTAAATAAGCCCTATTGTTGTTTCAGTTCGAATTGCCTTTAAATAATAAAACGCTTGCTTAGCTTTACTACTCAATTACTCATTGAGTACCTCCCTGACGCGGGAGTTGCTTTGATTTACTCTCCAGTAAAAATGTTATAAAATATTTATATTATTGCAGAATCCGTTATTGATCAAAGTGACGTTCCATATATCACATATGGTAATTCCTCCAGCATTCTCACCCCCTGCACCTTCACTGTGATGCCTATTTTATATATTAATCCACAAATAAATAAGTGTACAGTGCCAGAGCACCAGTGACCAGATTAATGCCCCCCAGTTTATTCTGTACCCCTTATTTCTTTCTCTTAAAGAAGAATTAAAGCCTAACTAAAGAAGTAGTTAAAAATGTTGTACATTATGTTTTGTGCTTCTGTACCAGCCCAAGGCAACCACAGCCCTTTAGCAGTAAATATCTGTGTCTCCAAAGATGCCCCAGTAGCTCCTCATCTTCTTTTCTGCTGGTTCACTGCACATGCTCTGTGCTGCTGTCACTGAGCTTAGGGTCCCACTCACAATATACAGTACACATAGAACATAAATGTCACAGTATAAGGCTGGGTAGTAATTAATACAGATAATTACTATATGGCAGCACAGAAACCAGTGCAACTAGCATCAGGATGTAATAATCAGCCTTATAGCATCAGCTTATTTCAGGCTAACTTTATTTTTTGCTTGATAATTAGTGATGACCCCTAAACTTGCTTCTCAGCAGCTGCTCAGAGCCCACTGAGCATGTGTCACAGACACTTTCCAAGATGGTGACCCCCTGTGACAAGTTTAAAGTCCTGTATCATTGCTGCTATTGAGAAGCTGAAATTTTAGGATGGTGCTATAAGTTCAGTATATAAAATATAGCATTTTTAGCCATATTCATTTTTAGGGTTTAGTTCTCCTTTAAAGTTTTACACTTCTCCGTTTGCGGCCTGCGGGGACATTAGCCTTAGTGCTGGAGGAAAGTGCCTCACAAATGAACAATTTCACACCAAAACGAATGTGTTCTTTCAGCTTTCAGTGAGTTGTAGAAAGTGAGACCTAGAACTGTGACACTAGTTAAACACCTTACAGAAGCCCCTTAGCAACTGAGTGTGTAACTAAAGCAATGCCGGGTCCTTGATATGTCGCTAGGGTTGTCACCTGGCCGGTATTTTACCAACCTGCCCAGTAAAAATGATGGTTGATCCCAATGTTATTAATAGGGAAGAAACGTAAATATAAAGGAAGGCCAGTATTTTTTTCCAGAAAAGGTGGCAACCCTATATGTCGCCATTTATTCACTATTGTAAAAACCACAACACTTTTTTGAGGGAGCTAATATAGTCAGGTGTATACAATGATAGGGTTTATTATAGGGAAAATCTACCCGTTATTGTAAATTGTGATTTGATTTGTGTCACATGACTCACTGAAAATTTGTGTATAATATATAATCAGGACCATATTTACTGTATAGGTACTCAAGGGTCATTGCTTGTTCTTAGCTCTCGGGTGCAAAAAAAAAAAGATCTACACTGCCCCCATGTGCTAGTATTCAGTATGGCCACCCCTGACAGCCGGTGTGATGGTAGACTCCACACCTTTATTATATAATGGCTTGAAGGGGCCCCTCAAATTTGAACTGGGCCCTCTTGAACTGTAGTCAAATGCTCTACCACTGAGCTATAACCACTCACTTGACAGACATACCTAGCCTGCAATGGTTTGGGTGGAGACCATACTTTTCTGTATAGAGCAGAAAGTGGCACAAACTCACTCCTTTATTAATATAATGACAGCAAGGGGTAACCCAACTTCAAACCAGGAGACCTCTTTATCTACCATAAAGGTATACCCCTCACCAGAAAAGTACAGCTGACATGCAATTGTTTGGTCAGGGTTCATACTTTTTATGTATTAGAACAGAAAGGGGGTACACAAAGGTGTAGGCAGAACCCACACTTTTAATACATAACAGGAGGAAAGGAGCAGCCCAATTTGAACTGGGGACCTTTGGATCTGCAGTCAAATTCTCGACCACTGAGCCATAACTCCAACAAAAAAAAAAAGAAAACCCCACCTGGCTTGCAATGGAGCAGATGGAGCCCATATTTTTCCTTTATAAGAGCAGTAAGGGGACTCAAAAAAAATGTAGGCAAAATCCATACTTTTAATTTACAATGGCACCCAAAGGTGAACTAGAGACTGCTTGGTCAGTAGTCAAATACTCTACCCAGGCTGATGCAGCAGCAGCATAATATAGAGGGAATATTGCACTTTCATGTAACAGAGACATCTCCACAGAGATGTAACAGCATTATGAGTCTTACTGGCCATCAGACAGGTGTGCTAGTAAAGTGATGCTGAAGTGAGATGTTCTGTTACATGAAAGTGCAATATAAAGGCTGCGTCAGCCTTTAACCAGTAGATGGCGCTATAAATATACTCCATTTGCCTGAGGCCTCTTGCACACAAACTGATTTTGCCCATATTTGAAAATTCTGGCAGCATAAAATCCAGCCACATTTGCAACTAATAAACATGTCAGGTGACTGCAACCAATTAATGGTTGAATATTGAAAGTCTTCAGCTAACATACAGTCTTTAGTATATAGTAGTGCTTAGAGTCAGCTGTACCAGCCCATGGCCACATTAGACTTATGAAATAAAAATATATGGCCAGACCTCCTTTTGTATCTAGGCCACTGTTGCTTGCTGCATTAGGGATATACTTACTTTGCCGAAATCATGGGAGGGAAGGCAGCAGGGGATCAGGTTGGGGCTGGCAGGGCCCACAGGGTTGGAGCCAACTGGGTTTTTTTCCAGCATCCTGCCAGTCAAGTCTGACCCTGAAACTGGGCCTCCTAGTGCCCACCAGAGAACCTGACTTCCCGGGACCACTCTCACAACTATTAGATGCAGATAGGTATAGAGGTATAAATAAGCTTATGGGACAAATAACAGGGCTGAGGGGAAGACTTCCAGACTGGGGCCTACTAGGGCCTGAATTCACATAGAAATCTTCTGCTACTTTGGCAGTTCAGTTCAGTCTAGTCAACACTAGTACATTCTATTGCCAAAATGGTACCTGAAGAACAACCAGTCACATGTTAATTGAATTGGCAGTGCTCATTCAGCTCCATGCAGATAAATGCAGAGATGTCAACTAACCCCACATAATTAGGGTCTCCGGAACTGGAAATCCTATTCTTATCTACACTAATTGTTAATGTCTTAGAATTTCTCGGACAGGATCATTATCAGCCTAACAACATGGGTTTAGTTGATATTTCTGTAAATGGAGACATAATTGTTATATTCATCCTCCCTATAATGCCTGCTCCACCCAACTCTCTCAGTCCCATTGCATAAATCAGACTCCCAATGGTCTGACTGGTTGTCTGGCTGAATCCGGCTTACAAATGCACTAAAGTTTAGTCTGTGCATGGATTCCTTGTGTGCAGTCACAATCAAGTGTTTGCTCGTTTTCTACAAAAATGTTCAGCCTTTACTAGGTGGGGCCAGTGCAGTGACATCAGAGTCCGTGTAGTATTGAGGGTCAATGGCCCATGAGTGGATGTGGAACAATGGGCTCTGGACAGGGGTGTAGCATTTCTATAGAGAAAGTCTGTGGCTACTGGGAGGCACAGAGAGTGGTGACTATCAAGCAGCTTCAATATGTTTATGAAAATGTCTCACATTTTAGGGGATCCTACAATTAATTTAATATAGGGCCCAGTAAATTTCTATTTAGGCCCCTGGTTCTGAAACTCAGGTTTATACTATCCTTCTGCACTATTATTGACTGTGCCAGCCACCTCCACCATGTCCTCTCAGCCAGCTTATCCCTTTTAAAAAGTAATGTTTATAATTGCACCCAGGCAAACTTTATAACATATCCCAATATTAACCACTTTATAGTAAGTCTCACCCAGATAACCCCTTAAAGTAACCATAACCGCACAGATATTATTGTACGAAACTACATTTCATACAATATTCGGGGCATCTATGGCAGAAGACGAGCTGACTGTTATCAGCAAAAGACTTGGATATCAGTCGGTTTGTCGATTGGGCTTGCCGGAAAATTTTGATCGGGCTCCTTTGAAGGAAGTTAAACATTGCCATTGCTAATTTAAACCATGGGGAGAGTAACACTGGACATACACGGCATGGGCAGATTAAAGTTGCCAATATCAGTTCTTCAGACAGTTTATCTGGCAGTAACAGGTCTCCCACTTGTCCTTACAGTGATGGACTAGGGGTCCTGGGCCCACTGGGACTGTTACCTTGGGGGACCCCGCACAGTGTCAGACTCAGACACCAGGGGCCCACTCTCAGTACTATTATTCTTCCTCTCCTCACTCAACCTCTATTCTCCTATTTTTCTAGCAATCGAGGACTGCATCGGCTAGTTGAAGCGAACCTCATCTCGTCGGCGCACAGTCTCTTCCTTGTAATCTGATTGTTTGGCCCTAAAGCCGAATGTTCGGATTAACCCAATAACGCCCTGCCATTGGTGGCCATATCAGAAAAACATCTTATTGTGTATGGCCACCTTTAGCTGCTGATTTGGCCCCTACAAAGCAAGTTGGTAGCTTCTCTACCCATGTATGGGTCCTTTCCACCAGCCCCTCTGATCAGCGCCTCTCCAGGTAGCACTGCCTTCTGCCTCAAAGCCCATAATAATTCTACCCCTGATAACCGCAGCAGGATATGAAAACTTATGTCAGTAAATGATCCCAATATCCCAGTAAAACTGCAACTGAAAGTGCCAAACAATGAGTTTATAAGAAGAAGTAACAACTGGATTGTATTTAATCATTGCGTTGTATTGTGTGTGTGCCATACAAATGTAGCACTAGCACATTCTAAAGCACTTTCCCTTTTGACATTTAATCCCACCTTCTCTGTGCTTCTGAGCAATTATGGGAGGAGAAGGAGGTGGTTTATTGTATTGATTAAGTTATTGCTTAATTCTGATCCCAGCCTGACACTCCTCTTTTTCATAAAATGCACTGGCCAAGGGTACTTGCTGTCATGTTGTTTCATTTTATTCGACCATTCCCTGTGCTGCCCGACAAACAATTCTGTGCCAATCATGTGCAAGGGCAGGGATGCCTGGGATACAGACAAAATATGGTGAGTCTGACAGATAACATATCTGGGGCTGGAGTCTGGTTTGTAGAGGAGGAGCGCTGTTCCAGAGTCTAAAGTAAGAGACTAAAATCATTGGGGGGTTTCCTAACAACGTTGCACCCCCAGCAGGGCCAGACTGGGAGTAAAAAGCAGCCCACGTATTGTATAAATGTGCCACACTGGTGGTCAGCCCCCCAACACAAATTAAAAGGTAACATTGGTGATCATGGACCCCCATAAAATGTAAAAAAAATATTGGTGGCCAGCCCCCCCAATATAAAAAAATATTGGTGTCTAGGGTCCTCCATTAAAGTAGAAAAAATAGTGGTCAGGGCTTTCCCCCTATAAACTTTAAAAACAATACTTTTGTCTGGGATTAAAAAAAAAAAAAAGTTCTTCAATGGAAGCTTACATTTAAAGTTTGGCAGGTGGTTTTCTTTCTTCCAGACGACAGCACCTTTAAGTTACCTTTTAATATGTTATAGAATGACTAAATCGAACCAACCTTTTAATTGGCCTTCATTTTTTTTTAAGAGTTTTTTAATTATTTGTCTTCTTCTACGGACTCTTTCCAGCTTTCAAATAGGGGTCACTGACCCCATATAAAGAACGTATGCTCTACAAATGTATTGTTATTGCTACTTTTTAATTACTCACCTTTTATGCCGGCCTCTCCTATTCATATTACAGTCTATTATTCAAACCAGTGTAGGGTTGCTAAGGCAATTTGGACCCTAGCAACCAGAACGCTGAAATTGCAAACTGGAGAGCTGCTGAATTATAAAGCTAAATAACTCAAAAACTACAAAAAAAATAAAAGCATTTGCAAATGGTCTCAAAATATTACTCTCTACATCAGTGATCCCCAACCAGTGGCTTGTGAGCAACATGTGTGCTCTCCGACCCCTTGGATGTTGCTCCCAGTAGTCTCAAAGCAGGTGCTTATTTTTAAATTCCTGACTTAAAGGCAAGTTTTGGTTGTATATAAACCACATGTACTGTCAAACAGACCCTTCTGTTGAGTGATGGGTGAATACATTCCCCCAATTTGCAAAGAATTTCCACATTTAACCGCGGGTGAATAAATTTGCGAATCTCCTGCGAAAATTCGTCTGTGTCAAAATTTTGGACGTGCGTCTGAAAAGTCACTTGCATCAAAATCGGCGTGCATCAACACTATTCAGACGCTCATTAACTTTAACGCCACTGTCAAAATTGATGCAAGCGACTTTTCGGACGAGGGTGTCAGTTTAGATTTTCAAAATTTTTTCGCCGTTTCCGAATTTTGCGGGAAATTCACAAATTTTTCGTTGTTTCGAAATTTTGCGGGAAATTCACGATTTTTTTGCCGTTTCGCGAATTTTGCGGCAAGGCGAAACAGGAGAAATTCGCCCATCGCTGCACATAGGAGCTACCAATACCCAAGCACAACCCTTATTTGGAAGCCCCAGGAACTTTTTACATGCTTATGTTGCTCTCCAACATTATTTTACACTTGAATGTGACTCACAAGTAAAAAAGGTTAAGGACACCTGCTCTACATGATACTAAAAGTTAATTTACAAGTGAACAACCCCTTTACAATGACACATTTGTGAGGTGAGGGTGCTGAGAGTTGCAGCTGGATGGCTATAGGCTGATGTGAGCTACTGTATAATGTGTAGCTTGTGTGACACAGTAACAGTAATGTATAGGGGAAGAGAAGAAGGTGAGCAGGTGTCTGTGCTGCTGCCTCTCTGCTGAATTGTAAAGGCCTGGCCAGACCGGCTGTCTAATGAGTAGCAGTCTCTCACCCCTCCCATCCCCTCCCTATTCCCCCTCACTCCCTTCCCTGCTTGTGCTGCTGAGCGGCTGCAATTGGAGCGTTCGCTACTTGTGCTCAGCCCTCCGCTCCTTCTCCGTCTCTCGCCCAACGTGACCGCCTGCGCCAGTGGATCCCCGACCCCGGAGCTGCACCTCGGGAAGGTAAGGAAGCAAAGCGACAGCGCCGGGATGTGATTGGAGCGCAGCGCAGGGTCGGGCTGAGGAGGGATAGAGAGGAGCTGGCGGGCCTGTTGGTTTTTCATTTCTGCTCTATTTATATCAAGCTGCTGGTTTGGCTACATGAGCCCACATATGTATTTGGCACCAGGAGCAGGGCCTACCCCCCCCCTTATCTGCTGTCACAGGTGACCCCTGACATGTGGGCACAGTTGCACCACCGACCCCCTGCAGCCTGCCTTCCCCTTTGATTCCTATATAGCCAATTTATTAGTAATTAGCCATGCATCATGTGCAGCCCTACAATCTCCTAGTAACACCAGCAGCATGAACATTTGTCCCTATTTATAGCCTGCCTGCTGTCTGAACTACAACTCCCAGCATCCCCACTCACACTTGTGCTGTGCCCATGGGTATAATTTCCCATTTCAGCAGATGTCCTATATAATCTGCCTGGGGTTTTATTCCACTGAGCCCCATGTGATTTCTGCATTGATCTCAGAATTGTGACCCATGGCAAGTCACTGGCTTCCATACTGACCATTTAGTGCCTGTGCAAATGTTTGGATCAGGGGGTGCAATCTATAGCAGAAAAACCTCCCCCTGGTATTCTTCTGATCTAAATTCACTGTATTTTCAGACATTGTCATTCCATTTCTTACTGTAACCTGTTGAATGTGTGATTACTGGAATTGGTGCTGCCATGTGTCTGCAATGACTTGATATTGTCGGGCTTTGGCAATGTCACACTTCTGTACAAGAGGATTTTTATTCTGGAGTTAAGGTTTGCTGTTTGCTAGGTTCTGCCCACATTCCAGCTGTAATTAGTTATATGAAGGGTTAATACCATGAAGAGCAAAGCACTGAAGACAATTAGGGCAGCCCCAGGGCAATAGAGGATTCTGGGAGAGCTAGAAAGTATCAGGACATGGTGGAGCTCTCCTGCATAAAACTTTGCTGTATTTTATAGACCAGGTATATTTAGGTTGTAGTGAGAATAATCACTGTACACAATCACTGTCATCTGCCAATTTGATTATTTTGTTTTCTGGGCCCCTAAATGATTGCTGGAATGTGGCAGATGCAATAAGATGGGATCATTTAGGGCAGACAATCTGTGTGTGTGAATGGCCTGGAAGTGCTATGGTTCTTATTGTTTCATTTGGCCTCCAAGTGTTGGCTTGGGTCACTTAAGGATATATTAGTTTTTTTAATGAGTTCATAGGTCAAATGGGTGCATCTATCTCCTTAATTACTTTAAGGGTTAAAGAAAATTAACCACAGCATGTTTTCTCCTGAAGTGTCAGAGCCTAGTTGCCCATAATACTGCCCCAAATCCTCTTTCAGGTCTTCCTTGGTCATTGATCCACCAGACTGCCTGTAGGCAACAGTATAACAGAGAGGTTTTATTCTCACTTTATAAATGAAGTGTTCCTAGTCCAGTTAATTTGTGGTCCATGCCTACTACTGATACAATGGCCACAGAGAAGCACCACTTGCATTGTTAGGGACCATTACTACAAATGCCTCAGCCAGCATGCAATGCAAGTCAGATGCCAGTCAGATGCAATTAGAGTTGGGTCTAGGGCACAAAGAATGTTGGAGAGTTAGGGCTCTTACACACGGCGGTTTTTCCTGCCCTCCCCTGCATTGCGCTTTCTTCCGTTCAGATGCAGGGGAACGCAGGAGTAGTCGTACTCAATTATTGTGAGGGGCTGTACTCACAAAGACGCATGTAAGCGCCAAACGCAGGTGGGACCCTGCATGTTGCAATTTACCTGCGTTCACACATGTACATATGCATCTGTCTGAGTACAGCCCCTTCACAATAATTGAGTGCGTCTACTCCACTGCGGCTGAACAGAAGAAATCCCAATGCAGGCGAGTGCAGGAAAAAGGGCCCTTAGGTACCATATAGCACAAATGCTTCAGCCACGATGCAATTAGAGTTAGCCACCATATAGCACAGATGCTTCAGCAAGTGTGCAATTAGCATTAGGCACCATATAGCACAAATGCTTCACCCAGGGTGCAATTAGCATAAGGCACCGTGTAGCACAAATGCTTCAGCCAGGGTGCAATAAGAGTTAGCCACAATATAGCAAAGATGCTTCAGCCAGGGTGCAAATAACGTTAGCCACTGTATAGCACAGATGCTTCAGCCATGGTGCAATTTGAGTTAGCTAGGGTGCAATGGGACGTGAGTTAACAATGGCTGTAGTGATAAGCAACATTTTTCTCCACAATGACTCCAATGGGTGAAAAAATTGTTGTGCGACACAGCGAGCCAAAAAGAATTGGCCGCCTATAGACTTCAATGCATTTTGGCGAATGTTTGCCTTTTTTACAAATTTTTGGCGAAGTGAAACGGGTCAGATTCGCTCATCACTAGTGTTTAGCAGTTGGCTGGCTGTGGGTTACTTTAATCCTAATGCTCATCTGCAGCCCATCATGTAGAAAGGTGCCATCCTTATTGGATACAGTGACATTGGGTGCCAGACGTTAGAGCATGATAATCAGCAGAAAGCACCGTATAGTTAATGGGAGAGAGAACTGGAAAAAGAAACTTTCACTAGAGTACAATATGTATTCAGTAAAGAATAGTTTTTTGTTTAGTGTGCCAAAGAACCATATTGGCATGCCACACACAAATGTTTATCCACTGTGAGAGAGCTGGGGTTGTTCTCCTTCCAACACTTTCAGTTCAGTTGGTTTTAGATAGTTCACCAGAAATAAAGTCTTTTCAATGACTTTCCATTCTTCATTTCTGACCATTTGTCTAACATTGAAGTTTAGAGTTTCATTTTTCATCTTATGTCTTTCTGAAGCAGCTTGGGGGGGGGGCGGTCGCCCACTCTTTAACTGTTCTAAATTAATACATTAATCAATACATTTCTTATCTTTGTCCCTGCTGAGCAGAATCCCTGAGTTTCATTAAATGCAGTAGTTAGAATTGATGCAATAGTTGCCAAAATCCCTCAGATGCTGCTGAGAAATGTATCAACTAATGTAGCAAATTATAACGGTACAGAATCACTGAGCTGCCAGACTGAAACACCAGAGGGAGGCACAATAAACTTTAAACTGAAATACAGTGAAACCTCGATTTTAAGTCCCCTGATTTTAAGTGTTCCCGCATTTTAAATTTTTTATTTGTGGTCCCACCAATTTATAATGCATTTCCCTGATTTTAAGTAATGTTTTCCCGGATTTTACATCAATATTTTGTCCTGATGTTCCCAAAAACTGCTTTTTTTCCCTCTATGAATGTTATTATTTGTGAAATAAAGAGGTTTAAAATACTAACCAGATGTATATTTTGCCTGTAAATGGTCAATTCCTATTAGTCGGCCCCTTATACAGTCCTGCACCAATCACTTATTGCTTTAGGTTGTGTATGTGACTGACAGAGAGTCTTGCACAGGCCCCCCATAGTGTAACATTAACACTGCAATGTTTAACCCTTGTTATTAACACAGTCAATATTGTATCTCAAAGTAAAAGGACTCCTGTGCTTATATCCTTTCAGTACTTAAAGAAAAAGTTATTTTAACACATTTCCAGGATTTTACATTTCCAGGATTTTACATAATTTTTTCCTGGTGCCCTGAAAAACGTAAAATGGGGGTTCTACTGTATTAGAAAAACATGAAAAAATGGAAATCAACTGAAAAAACGTCTTTATTTCTATATGAAAGTAGCAGAACTGGTAGAACTTTTAACTCCCAGTATGTTTACATAGTTACTTGCTGAGAATACTGGGATATTCATCTCACATCAGCAGGTTTCATTATATAAAAATAAACAGGGTGCAAAGGCTGCAACTTTATTATTTTATTGGGCTGGAACAAGTAACCTACAGTGTATGAGCAGGTCTATCCACCCAATGAAGCAGAAGGTGCTCTCCCTGCCAGCAAATGGGAACTCTGATCCTGCAGCTTTGGGTCTATTTACCCAGCATTCGTATTGGGTATTCGTCTGTGATGGGCAACAGGGAGCCCGGGAAAGCCATAGAAGCACTGAGTATTATTAGCACAACTAATAGAGTTTTTAATAAGGCTAGCTTAAAGAGCTTCAAAACTGCCATAAATACATGGTTTGGGGTTTTTTGTGCTGCCCACTCCCCCTAAGTGTCCCTCTTGGCTGCAGGCCTCACTCCCACCGCTTAATGAAATTCCCATGGAAAATGAACACACGTACAATATTTGTTTTAATTATTACTGTTAGGGCTAATCCAATTACTATGCAGTTCTCATTTAAAGGGAAAGAAGACACTATTTTTTCATACATCATGGAAAAGGCATATTTCTGTTTAAACCTTTAAGTGGCTTTCCCTAGTGCTCGTCTCTACATTCTCCGGCTAATATGTTTGAGTTATCTGAAGGGAAAGGGGAAGTCAACCCCATAATAAAAGTTGCCTAATCAAAGAAAACACAATTCTAAGCAACTTTCCAATATAAATGTATTGATTTTTCAGTGCCTTTATAAAGTTATTTCTTAAAACAGTTGCTATTGAAAGCAGCATTTGTTTAACTCCTGGTTGTTACTTTTTAAACAGTGTTGCAACAGTCTGGTAAAAAACAGCAAAGACAGGTCTTTTAATCAGCTGCCTCATCTTAGGGTGGCCATACACAGGGAGATCCGCTCATTTGCTGATGTCGCCAAACGATCGGGTCTTTCCCTGATATGCCCACATTGAAGTTGGCGATATCGGCCTGATCCTAGGGCCCAACGATCAGATCAGAATTGAGGCAATGCGGGCAGTTGGATTGTGGGACCGCATTAATGAACAGATGTGGCCGTGATCCGACAGGATTTTTTACACTGCCCGATCAACATTTGCCCGACTTTTGGCCAAATATTAATGGGGGCGCCTGTCGGATGGCCCCACACGGCCAATAAGCTGCCGACTCGGTCTGTCTGCAGCTTTTATCAGCCATACATTGTTTCAACAGTCTGAGCCATCAGGGCAGTGAATAGAAAGGCACAGAAACTGCTTTCAATAGCAATAGCAATAGCAATAGCAATACAAATAACAAACCATAGAAAATGTGTACTGAATTGCTTAGAATTATGTTTTCTTTTATTAGGCAAATTACTTTTTGGGTTGACATTCCATTTAACCTTAGGGCATCAGATGCTGCTGGACTACATTTTCCAGCATGCATTAACTCTTGATTATTTGGGGAGGAATGCTGGGATTTGCAGCCCAGCAGCAACTGAGGGCCCAAGGTTAAGAAACAGGGAGGCAAAATATTGCTTGTTTACTACCCTTTAATGGTCTCAGGGGAATAACTCAGTTGAACCTACCAACATGTTAGCTCAAACTCATAAATCAAAATGCTAGAATTAACCCAGAGGTCCCCAACCCTTTATTCCAATAAGTCTCCTTAGAGCCAGGCCAAATAACTTTGGCACCCAAGAGTGTCAATTACCAGTAGGGCAAGTGATTCATGGTTATAGCACATATGGGAGAACCATTTCAAGGCCATGGTTGGAGTAGCTAGCGTGTAATACTTTTATTGATACTTAATTGGATTTCACCAATAAAAGGGCAATAAACCAGGTGGAAGAAAGCTGATCCACTGTCATCTGCTCCTTCATGTAACCCCACTGAAAGGCAAAACCATTGCTTCCAAATCAGAAATGCAAAAAAAATGTTCCATTTATAAAACAAAAGCGAATGGCAAGCCACAGTCTGGGGTAATCCCCTCAATTTAGGTCTGGTAGGCAGGCTTAGGATAGTTGTCTAGGGTCCCTAACCTTTCACAGATCCCCATTTACAGCCCTCCAGGTACTGCTGAGCTACAACTACACTGTACCATCCTCCTAAAATTACTTATTTCTTTTAAATTCTGTATATTGTCATAATACACTGCTCTACTCCATCATCCATCTCCTGGTTATGTTTACACGTCTCCCTATTTGTTATTTACAAAGGATCACTGATAAGGCTGCTGTTAGTCTTCATTGTCTGGCTGGCAACTGTTTTCTGTTTGTACTCCGCAGCTGGAGGATGTTTTAACTTTACCATGGCCATGCACAGGACAGTCCTCTGTATCTGACAGTTAGAACAGACGGATACCATACAAGTAACCATACACATGTATGGGCCCCTTCTTTTGTTCTGTTCTGGCAGCTGGAAAGTCCAGCCCTTTGGAATTGCTGGGGCTGAGGAGGAATTGTTACTGCCCTTTACTTCTTCATCTGCTGATGCACCCCCTATTAACATGTATTTATATAGCTCTAACATGATGTCGGCATTTTCATTCCTTCATATGATCTGAATATCTGTGCATATACTGTAAAATCTCTTATTTGAGATTTTATATATAATAATACAGGTATGGGACCTTTCTGTCATTTGGATCTCCATACATTGTCTACTTAAATGAATTGAAACATTAAGTAAACTCAGTAGGATTGTTTTGCCTCTAATGAAGATTGTTATATTTTCATTGGGGCCAAAAATAAGGTACTATTATTACAGAGTAAAAGATTAAAATTTAAAAATCTAAATGATGTCATCAAATTGGAGTGTAGGTGAGGCGGCCTTCCATATAGGATCTGTTATTAGATTAGATTAGATTCAACTTTATTGTCATTACACAAGTACAAGTACAAGGCAACGAAATGCAGTTTAGGTCTAACCAGTAGTGCAATAAGCAGTAAGTGCAGGATAAGGTATAAATTATAATTGGTATGTACAAGAATAAACTGGATAATATTTACAGAGTGATTACAGTCATATGAACATAATATACAGTTTGTAGTAACTATAATCAGTAGTTACAAGCAGATGAAAAAAATGTACAGGTTGCTGCAGTACAATATTGAATGTGCAATGGTAATGGGGATAGTGTAAGGTGGGGGGCGTTTAAAGGAGTCAGTAAGGTGCAGAGTTCAGTATGGAGACAGCTCTAGGAAAGAAACTGTTCCTCAGTCTGCTGGTTCTTGTCCGGTGTAACCTGAAACGCCTGCCTGAAGGCAGAAGAGAAAACAGTCTGTGGGCAGGGTGAGAGGAGTCCTTAAGAACACTGCGTGCTCGACGAAGACAGTGCTTCTTCTGGATGTCCTCAATGGATGGAAGCGGAATCCCTGTGATGCGCTGGGCAGTTTTTACCACCCGCTGCAACGCCTTGCGCTCAGCAACAGAGCAGCTCCCATACCACACTGTGACACAGCTGGTCAGGATGCTCTCTATTGTGCAGCGATAAAAGTTCACTAGGATGGCTGAGGACAGCTGGTTTTTCTTTAGTATTCTTAAGAAGAAGAGGCGCTGGTGAGCCTTCTTGACCAGGCTGGAGGTGTTGGTAGTCCAGGACAGGTCCTCCGAGATGTGGGTTCCCAGGAACTTGAAGGATGACACAGGTTCAACAGCCATCCCGTTTATGTGGATGGGATCATGGGAGCCACTTCTCTTCTTCTTCCTGAAGTCCACAATGAGCTCCTTGGTCTTGGTGGTGTTAAGGAGCAAATTATTGTCCGTGCACCAAGTGGCTAGGTGCTGGACCTCTTCCCTGTAGGCAGTCTCATCATTGTTGCTGATGAGACCAATCACCGTGGTATCGTCTGCAAACTTAATAATGGTGTTAGATCCATTTACAGGTCTGCAGTCGTGGGTGAAGAGGGAGTAGAGGAAGGGGCTCAGCACACAGCCCTGTGGTACACCAGTGTTGAGTGTGATGTTAGTGGAGCAGATGTGGCCTGACCTGACATGCTGTGGTCTGTTGGTCAGAAAGTCCATAATCCAGTTGCAAAATGAGGAATTAATGTCCAGGGCTCTAAGTTTAGTGATTAACTTAGAGGGTATGACAGTATTGAATGCTGAGCTAAAGTCAACAAACAGCATCCGTGCGTAAGTGTTTTCATTGTCCAAGTGTGAGAGCACAGAGTGCAATGCTAAAGAGACTGCATCTTCTGTGCTCCTATTGCTGCGATAAGCAAACTGGTGAGGGTCCAGAGTTGATGGGAGAGAGTCTTTCAGATGTGACAATACTAACCGCTCGAAGCACTTCATGATAATGGGTGTGAGTGCTACAGGGCGGTAGTCGTTTAGGCACGATGGGCTAGAGTGTTTTGGCACTGGCACAATGGAGGTGGACTTAAAGCATGTTGGAACAGCTGCCTGGGCAAGAGACATGTTAAAAATGTCTGTGAATACCGAGGCGAGCTGCTCTGCACATGCTCTAAGTACGCGTCCAGGGATACCGTCTGGTCCAGCAGCCTTGCGCGCGTTGATCCGGCTCAGTGCAGTACAAACATCTGAAGAGGCCAGTATGATGGTTGAGTGGTCGGCTGAGGGAGAAATCCTGGTAGCTGGATGGTTGTTGTCTCTTTCAAAGCGAGCGTAAAAGTCATTAAGCTCATTCAGAAAGCCGACATTAGTGGTTGTGGTGGAGTTGCTGGGTTTGTAGTCTGTAATGGCCTGAATGCCCTGCCACATGCGTCGAGGGTCAGCGTTGGAAAAGTGATCCTCTAGCTTTAATTTGTAGCAGTGCTTGGCCTTTTTGATGCCCCTCTTCAAATTTGCCCTGGAAGTCCTGTAGGCCTGTGCATCACCTGACCTGAAGGCAGTGTTACGTGCCTTTAGCAAGAGACGCACCTCCTTGTTCATCCAAGGCTTCTGATTTGGGTATATAGTGATCTGTTTCTGGGTAGTAACACTGTCAATGGTGGAGTTAATGTAGACCAGAACAGAGGAAGTGTAGTTATTTATGTCCGTATGAGAGCCACAGGTGGCCTGGGAAGCAAACATACTCCAATCTGTGTGTTGAAACCTGTCCTGGAGTGTGATGTCAGCCTCCGCTGGCCACACTTTGATGGTCCTCACTAATGGCTTCTCACGGTTGATGAGGGGGGAGTACTTGGGGGTGAGGAACAAAGAAAGGTGATCTGATTGACCCAAGTGGGGGAGGGGGGTCACAGCATAGGCTTCAGCCATGTTTGTGTATACATGGTCCAAAGTTTTGTTTCCTCTGGTGTGACAAGAAATGTTTTGATGAAATTTGGGGAGTACTGTCTTTAGATTGGAGTGATTAAAATCCCCCGCAACAATAAATGCAGCCTCTGGGTGAGCAGTCTGTTGTTTACTGATGGCTGCATGAAGTTCCTTCATAGCAAGCTTGGCATCAGCATCGGGGGGAATGTAAGCAGCTGTTATGATGGTGGATGTGAACTCCCGCGGCAGATAAAATGGTCTACACTTAACCATGAGAAACTCTAGGTTAACTGAGCAGTGTCTCCCAACGATAACAGAGTTCGTGCACCAAGCTTTGTTAACATAAATGCACAATCCTCCCCCTCTGGTCTTACCGGAGTCAACTGCCGTTCTGTCTGAGCGGAAAGTGTGGAGCTCAGCTAGAGCAATAGCATTGTCCGGTATTCCACTGTTTAGCCATGTTTCGGTGAAAATCAAAACATTACAATTCCAGAGTTTCTTGCTGTGGTTAATCTGGAGTCGAATCTCATCCATTTTGTTCACCAGTGATCGTACATTGGCGAGAAAAATGCTGGGCAAAGAGAGCCGGTGTGGTGTTAGCTTTAGCTTAGCTCTTAGCCCTCCGCGTTTCCCCCGTCTTTGTTTGCGGTCTCGCCGCCGCCTTCGAGCACTTCCGCCCAGTCGGGTGGAGTGCGCAGCCTCAGGTGTTCTGGCGTTCTCAGGGACGAGTCGAAGGTTACCGATAAAACTGTCAGAAGTGCAAAAACCAATATCCAGGAGCTCTTGTCGGGTGTACGATGTTAAAGCATGACTATTCTGTACGAACAGCACCGAAATGAGCAGGAAAAATACCGCAAAACTGCAGAAACTGGAGAGACGCTGAGCCTCGCGATGTGTACGCGCCGCCATCTTGGTCTAATGATGTATAAACCCGTTATCCAGAAAGCTCAAAAAAATGGAAAGGGCATCACCTGTAAACTATATTATAATTAAATAATTGTTTTTTCTCTGTAATAATAAACAATTGCTTGAACTTCATCCCAACCACGATATAATTAATCCTTATTGGAGGCCAAACAACCCTACTGGGTTTATTTAATATCCAAAATATACACTATGCCAGTACATAAAGGCATGGATTTTAAAATGAACTCTTAAAAATTACTTTTAATGTGTGTTTTTTTCAGTTGTATTTTGATGATCAAAAAAATGGAAACAAACCCTAATGAGGAAAACCCCAGGTCCCAACTATTAATTTTACTGCAGAACATTAACTCATAGCAACCAATCAGAAATTAACTCTGATTCTGACCTGCAATATAATATACAAAAATAAAAATAAAAAAATGAAAATATTTTTCTTTTCCCCAAAAAGAAGACCAATGCTGAGTCAGGAAAAAAGGCTTATGCACAGCTGAACATTGCGCTCATTCATAACCCAGTGGAGGGGGGGGGGAAAATCCTTAAGCTGTCCAATACGATGTGAAATATTTAACGGCAATAAATTGCACCGTACTGTTTTTTTCTAAGTACTGCTGTGGCGTCTCTGGAGATATCAGCCCTTTTCAGGGTTTTGCTAATTAAACTATGGGTATTAATGTCAATCATCTGCATTAGATTAAGTATCTTGTTACAAGCCAGAGTAAACAGAAGTAATCAAACAGTAGCTCTGTAGCACAGCAACATACATGTCTGTGTTTGTTGGGAGAGCAACGCTGCCTCAACGCAAGCTAATTCTTCCTGACATATTTTGAGTTATATATATATGTGGGGCCCTTGTGTTGTTTCAGTCTTTACTTATCGGTGAAGCAATAAATGTAACTGGGTGTAGTCACCAGGGGAAAGTACTTGGGCAATCTCTTGTTGGCCTTTAAATTGCTATGGAAAACAGTAGGGTAGTGAGAGTAAAGAAAGCTTCATCACAGGTTTTTATCCTAACACCTCTTGAAAGGAGTACTAATTATTATTAGGTATACCTAACATAGTAATTTAGTAGCATAGCACTCCCGTAAAGGGTTTTTCCTTTAATAAAGTTAATAAATTCACTCTGTAATGGTTGTGCTTAAAATTTCTTGCTTGGGCTAGATGTAGTGTTTTAGTTCTGGTATCATGAACCATAGGACTTTAGATTTTAAGCTCCACTGGGGCAGCGACTGGTGTAAGTCATGTCTGATCTCTATAAAGTGCTGTACAACATGTTGGTCCTATATAAATAAAGTCGAATATTAATAAATGCATAAAATCCCCCGGCTGGTTGTACTGCATCTTTCGGCATTTGCTCATTTGTCTCATTATGGCCATAAATATATAAAGATTTGGCTGGGCAATTAAGCTGACTTTAAGAATCCTCTGACAATCTGGATGTTTGATACCTCAGTTTCTGCAATCAGATCACAATAGGCTTGTCCGAATTAAAAGCCTTATCTGCCAGTGCTTATTTTCAACACATGCACTGTGCATTGGCAGATGCTGAATTGAGAGCATCCGCCGGGCCCCTTAACTTCCTCCCAGATCTGCTCAGTTAGGCTGATGGCCAATGAACAACAAAATTAGGCCGTCCAAGTACATAATCATGTTGCACAGTATCCAGATGTTTGGCCCTAGGGTCAATACGTCAACATGAAAATATGAATTTGGGTGGAGCTATCATTTCCATGATGCGGTTACAGTGCAACTATTGCAACTCGCCGTAGAATGAGCTTTCTATATTAAGAAAAAAAAAATCAGTGTGACCTTTGGATGTTCAGTTGATTTCCTGGTTAATCCTGTAGAGGTGAATGGGGTGTAATTTTCACTCTGGGAAATGTTTCCGCATGTTGTAATTTTATGCACACTTTCAATCCAGTTGGATAAATCATACAGAGCCATTCTAGATGAGGGTCAACTGGCAGTCTAGTTACTTACTTTTTAAATTTTGCATACATTGGCGTTTTCACCTCTCCAAATACTCCAAATAACTATAAAGATAAACCAGTCCATACGATGGGTCTATAGACCCTATTAGGCTGGAGGAGTGGTATGAACTGCCCATTCTTGTTCTTTCAGCACACACCACCATTAGTTGTTCATTTGGGATCATAATACTCAATGGGCTGCTACACCAGCCCTAAGGCAAAACATCTGTAACCCTGGAAATATATTCTCTTTTTTTACATTGAGTCACAGGAGAGACCATGCCAGAAGTACCAGTTCTTGCCCTGGAAACCCTTTATTGATCACAACCAAATATTCTTTAGAAACATGCATTGCTGTTCACAGAATTTTACCTTGAAAGCTCTAAACCCTTCATACTGACTTAGTAGCTGACTTTGAGTTATTTGAAGCAAGTGTATTATTACCAGGCTGTATACACGCAGCGTGTTCTGGTTCACCTTCTGCCCACTGGATGATGAATGTTCTACTGCAGTAGTGAATTGTACCAGATGCCCATATACACATCATGAATCCTCTGATGAAAGTACCTGCTGTTGACTTTGGCAGCATTCCAGGCGCCATCATAAGTGTTCACTGGCAACTTGGCAAGTGGTGAATGTTAACGGAAGCTTTTATTGTCAGAGACAGGTTAAAATGCCATGCATAAATGCTGTTAAAAGTTAAAACCATTAGGCGCGTCCACTCATGACCCCCAAATGAAGCTTCCTTATAACAAAACTGGCCATACACACGCAAATATTGTTGTCCGTCACAAGGTTTCAATAATCTGCACGTTTATCCAATGATCTGGACCGTGAAAATTCATGAACAGAAATGGGTCAGAATCAGTGAAACGTGCATGCTTTTCCACTAAAGCTCAGTATAAACCAACTTGCTGCAGTTTCTGTTGCTCAACGGCCATAATTTGTGTGGATCCTTTTTTGTAGACATTCTGTTTCAAATGTTTTTAATTACGACTGTGTTGTTGCACATTATCACGCCGTGGATGTTGGTTATTTCTGCACTTGGACAGGTTGGAGAGTTGCAAAAAGAAAGACTTACACTCGCACACCTTGGCCGTCCAGACTTCAGCGACTCCCAGGTGCTCGATGCTAGAGGGAATGGGCAACCTCAGAAACAACGTAGGAACAGGACACACCGGCACAACATGGGTAATTTCAGCAGGTTAAACCTAGCTCGTTTATTGCGGATGCAACGTTTCGGGGCGTGACCCCTTTCTCAAGCAGGTTGGAGAGTTAACAGCCAGTCTTGTGATAACAATAGCACAATCTTTCCAGATGATGGTGTTGCAACCAATAATAAGATTGCTATCTTTGTCTTCATGTCACATTTGATGACAAGTCTCTTTTACTTTTTTTTTTACAAATGATTATAGGTGCAAGACATGAGTCTTCATTTTTATGGTTCATTATTATCTATCATGTAGACAACATCTAGAAATGTGTGGTAAGCATAACGATATGAGGTCTTATGAGTGCAAATGTGCAGCAGTATTCCCAATGCATCGTAAAGTACCGCGCTCTGCCATTGTTTTAAACAAATTACACTTGTGCAGGACTGCTGATAACATCCCACTTGGCCTTCAGGCTTCTGTTTACTATTGTATAGTACAAAATATTGCTTTTCAGGTTCTCCGTGTGTTTTAAAGGAGAAATACCCCCCAATAAGAAAAACCCCTACCTACTACCCTAGGTAGTCCCCCCCCCTCATAGTTACCCCTGAAATTGCCCCTAAGACTTTGCTCACATTTCGATGCAGAATAAGTGCAGTGGATCTCATGGGCGCCATCTTCCGGATCTCCGGTCTTCTTCGGGTCCTCTTTCTTCCCTTCAGCTTTAAGGTGGCCATACACGGGCCGATAAAAGCTGCCGACAGACCGAGTCGGCAGCTTATTGGCCCGTGTATGGGGGCCCCCGACGGGCTTCCCCGATCGAGATCTGGCCGAAAGTCGGCCAGATCTCGATCGGATGGGATTAAAAATCCCGTCGGATCGCGGCCGCATCTGTTCGTTGATGCGGTCCCGCGATCCGACTGCCCGTTTGGCGAACGCTAGGATCCGATCGTTGGGCCCTAGGGCCCACGATCGGATCAGCCCGATATTGCCCACCTCAAGGTGGGCATATCGGAGGGAGATCCGCTCGTTTGGCGACATCGCCAAACGAGCAGATCTATCCGTGTATGGCCACCTTTAGTTCTCCTTTAACTCCTCTTACCCCCTCCTGCTGGCTGCCCTGATGCTTGTACAGATTTGCTAGCTCCTCTCTGTTTGGGCAAATAGATTTACTCATATCCCAATAATTATCCCTGCCAGGCGACATGTCATCCATCTGTGGCACAGATCCACTAATTTGCACAGCTTGCCTCATGAACAGCGTACAGATTAAATTGTGAGGGTGTTTCAGGCAAAGGAAAGGATGTTATGAAACAGCTAAAAATATGTACAAAAAGCTGATGCATTTCATTCTGTGTAGCTGTCCGCCTTGGAAGGAAGCTATAAGCTGAGATGTGCCAGTATGTACTTGGGTTTATTAGGCATTGCTCATGGGAGCTTACTCATGATGTGTCGACATTTCTCATTACTAACTGGCATGGTATGTCATTGGCTTCTTCTGCTAGACCATGGATCCTTCATACAGAGATATGTCTACAATCATTGTGTTACTCTGTTTGCACACACATCATATTTACATTAGCTCCTTGCTGTACCAATGACCCAGCTCTGGAAATCAATAAAGGAAATCACACCAAGTCAACACCTAGCCATCTTGTTTTTAAATATTTTATTTGGTCCCTGTTTGCTCTTCTCAGCATTGTCCTGCATTATCTAATTGTTCCTTTAAGAATCCATACTTAGATTACATGGGGTATTTTGGCTGTTTTTGTCTTGACTGTCTGATTATCTATAACAGGGATGCCCAAAAAGTAGATTGGGATCTACCAGTAGACCTTTAGCTGGTGAAAAGTAGATCTCAAGACACTGCAAACAAACAGCTTGTCTAGATCACCCTCCTTTTTCATTCACATATTTATTACATTAAGATTACATAAGAAGTGTTTGTTAAATATAGCAATATACATTATTAAAAATCAATGTAATATTTAAGTAATATTGCCCATGGAGCAGAATGCTAAAAATGTTTTTATGAATGTAGATCATAATGGACAATATCACTAAAAGTAGACCCTGCATTAGTAAAGTATGGCTACTCCTGATATATACAGATGTTAAGGGGAAGTTTAGAAGGAACATTTTGCAATCCTATTGGGTGTCACCACTAAATATCTCATACCTCTGGGTGTTTATATGAGGCACTGGCAGATCCTGAAGTTTGTGAGGTTCCATAGCCCCCTCAATTTTCTAAGGAAACAAAGACAAACACAAAACACCAGGGTTTGTCTTAAATCACTTGAATGTATAGATAATGAAGCCAGTAGCTTATGGCAATGGCTATGGTCTTCTTGAAGATTTACATCAAATATTGTAACTCTTTCTCAAATTTGAGTCTGTCACATAGCACCAAAGAACTTGTGGTTTTTGAAAAGAATGAAGCTGGTGTAAATGAGTACTAACCAATGCATCTCCCTGTGAACAACTACAATTGTTCCAAAATAAAAGATACTCGCTGTGAT
Source organism: Xenopus laevis (assembly GCF_017654675.1). NCBI lineage: Eukaryota > Metazoa > Chordata > Amphibia > Anura > Pipidae > Xenopus > Xenopus laevis. The sequence goes on from NC_054378.1 coordinate 98,989,945, forward strand.
GTATTCCTTTTAAATATGGTGTGCCTGTAAAGTTGATACCGTAAACTAGAAGAGCTTCCTTAAAACAGACCCCAATCCAAAGGGCAGAGATCAGCAACTTAATTTAAGGAAATATGCAGTTTGTATTTAAATGGCTTTGTGGTAAAATTGAAATGATGGCAAGTGGGTTAAAAAAACCCCTCTTGAGTCTGATAAGTCTGTTTTGCTCTATTCCTGTCTCTCTGAGTCTGTTGGTTCCCAGGAGACAGATGATAGAAATAAATGTAGTAAATATGGATAGGCTTTGATAAGTATGTTATGTTGCATGTGTCCATGTGATTCAGTGTATAATTTATGGAACTGTCATGCGGCTGACTTTTTATTCCTTTAATGATTACAAATAACTGCAGTTGTTTCAAAGCAAATATGTTTGAGAGCATTGAGTTGGTAGCCTGAGCCTCACTGTTCTTGTGTTTCATGATTGTTATAGAACCACAAGGTATGTGTGATACAATAGTGAATGCTCCAGTGTGATTCAGGTTGAACCAGCAAGTTGCTACAAGGTGCCCCTAGATGTAAGAAGCTGGGATCCCTCAGGGAACAAGATTCACCCAACGATAAATGGGAGAGTGTTCATATCTTGGGGTTTGGGCACCGGAATAATCCCCACTTCGTGTTGCCACCTGGCCGGTAAAAAAAATGATGTTTGATGTTGATTCAGAAAAGGTGGCATCCCTGTCCCCACTGGGTCTAAAGCTGTACATTGAATTATTATATTGAAAAATGTGCAACCCTAGTGCATAGAGTTTCCTCTGGATCTGCGGTCTCTTGGGGTACCCTAAAAACAGTCTAGGGTTGTTGATAGAAGACCAAACTGCAGTTTATTAGAATGCAAAGACATCTTTTTCTGGGGGCATTATTTAAAATATGCACATATCAATGTTAAGAGGTCCAGGGGAGGTATTTTAGACTTTAGCAGTGACGCTTTCAGGCATTGGGCTATAGGCAGGAAATAATGAAGATTTAGGGAGACTAACTGCTATATATTCATAAAACATGCATTCTCCAATGGAAAGGCTTCTTTTGCTAGCTTCCCCAAATGAAAATGTCACCCTCCTCCCCTGGTAGGCACTGACCTAGACTAGCTCCCCCTCTGACATTCGATCCCAGGATAGACGCCATGATCCCTGGATAGACATCATGATCCCCGGATAGACAACATGATCCCCGGATAGACGCCGTGATCCCAAGATAGACACCATGATTCAACTCGTTGTGGACAGGTCACTTTATCCCCTGCTGTCCTGGCACGTTTAGTGTGATGATGGCTGCTGTGACTGCTGTAGTGAATCATGAAGAATAATTCCCTATGTGAATGCTCTAAGCTGTCCACATAGAGAACAAATATGAGCCATATGGTCCTTCCGACTGGCCAACCTTTGACCCATATGTCTAGGGAAAAAAATACCGGCCTTTCTATATAGTTATCTTTTTTACCTATTAATAACATCGGGATCAACCATCATTTTTACTGGCCAGGCTGGTAAAATACCTGCCAGATCAGTAAAATACCGGCCAGGTGGCAACCCTACATGTGTCTAAGGCATTAAGGTTTCTCCAGAAAGCTGACACTCGCTAATGTGATTGATACCTGAACACATTATTAATTTGCACATACTAACTTCATAAGACTGGAGAAAAAACAACAAGGAAACCTATTATAGAAAGTGTTCATGTCATTACTCTCTACACGTAAAACATGCAGATATGATCATGAGAAAACATGAGCTGTGTTGCTGCCGAGGCTTAGCTGGAGGGTTGGTTTAACTTCTGCCTGGGATGGAAGTGACCTTGGCCAACAGCCATGTTTAGTAGGTTACATGCAGCTAACAAAATTAAGCAAGTACAAATATTTTTATCTTATTCATGGCAAACAACCACTCTTGGGCACTATGTGATATCTGACTAACAACTGTTGGACCTATTTTACTTCTAAAATAGATTATTTGTTTATGCTTGGCCTCTTCTTTTTATGGTAGATATCACCGCACTTTATAACTGTAAACTGTGCAACTTTCTACTGTGAAATATTCTTTTGTTCCTAAAGGGAATACCCACTTAAAAATAAACTGTAATTCTAAACCGCTAGAAACATTCAATTGAAATTAAGATTTTATTGTAAATGAAATTGCAATTGGAAGTTTACTACACTGCACACATACATTGTATATCACAAATCCTCTCTCCACCCAAGACTCTCAATTCCCATAATGCTTTTCCTCCTTCTGTTATTTTTGTAGTAGATCTGTTGCTCCAACATTATGCAAAGAATTGTGGGAAATGGGGTTTGGGCTAGAACAGAACTGAGTACCGATACTGTGCTTCAATGGAACGAGTAGCCAGACAGAATACTAAGATACAGGGAGAAATTGCTTTCAGTAGTAATAACATTTACATAAAAATCTAATAATATCTTCCCAATAGGGATTTTTAAAAATGTGATTTATCACTCTTTGGTTAGACAGATGTTTGCCAAGAATTAAAGGAATTTTTTGAGGCCCCATGCCCATTTAATAGAGATGTCGCGAACTGTTCGCCGGCGAACTTGTTCGCGCGAACATCGGGTGTTCGCGCTCGCCGGAAGTTCGCGAACGTCGCGCGACGTTCGCCATTTTGGGTTCGCCATTGTTGGCGCTTTTTTTTGCCCTCTCACCCCAGACCAGCAGGTACATGGCAGCCAATCAGGAAGCTCTCCCCTGGACCACTCCCCTTCCCTATAAAAACCGAAGCCCTGCAGCGTTTTTTCACTCTGCCTGTGTGTGCTGAAGAGATAGTGTAGGGAGAGAGCTGCTGCCTGTTAGTGATTTCAGGGACAGTTGAAAGTTTGCTGGCTAGTAATCGTTTTGATACTGCTCTGTTATTGGAGGGACAGAAGTCTGCAGGGGTTTGAGGGACATTTTAGCTTAGGTAGCTTTGCTGGCTAGTAATCTACCTTCTACTGCAGTGCTCTGTATGTAGCTGCAGTGGGCAGCTGTCCTGCTTCTGATCTCATCTGCTGACTGCTGCAATAACAGTAGTCCTTGTAAGGACTGCTTTTATTTATTTTTTTGTTGTTTTACTACTACTACTACTACTACTACTATAAGAGCCCAGTGCTATTAGTCTAGCAGTGTTGGGGAGTGGGACTGGTGTGCTAATCTGCTGCTCCTAGTAGTTCAGCAGCACCAACTTTAATTTTTTTTTTTAATATTCATTTTTTTTTTATTTTACTTTTTTTTATTTTACTACCGCTGTAGTAGTGTATAAGTTGACCTTTTAGGCATTATTTGCCCTGTAGGCATTATTTGCACACTGTTTTCTTCAACCCGCCATCGAGCTGTGTGACCTTGTTCCCATTCTGTCTAAATATCCATAATATTACCGTCTCCAGAAAAAACACCGGAGTGACTTTTTTCAAGCAGCATTCATATATTTTACGTAATCCGTATCCACCGCTGTAGTAGTGTATACGTTGACCTTGTAGGCATTGTTTGCCCAGTTTTTTGGCCGCAGCCACTGAAGCACAGAGGCCAGAAAAAATATGCCATATAAATGCTGAAAATAGTCATTTTTTGCCATACGTTGACTCAACGTATATGGCAAAAAATTACTATTTTCAGCATTTATATGGCATATTTTTTCTGGCAACTGTGCTTCAGTGGCTGCGACCAAAAAAACTGGGCAAACAATGCCTACAAGGTCAACGTATGGCAAAAATGACTATTTTCAGCATTTATATGGCATATTTTTTCTGGCAACTGTGCTTCAGTGGCTGCGACCAAATAAATGCATATTTTCTGCATTTATATGGCATAATTTTTCTGGCCTCTGTGCTTCAGTGGCTGCAACCAAAAAAATTTATATTTTCAGCATTTATATGGCATAATTTTTCTGGCAACTGTGCTTCAGTGGCTGCGTCCAAAAAAACTGGGCAAACAATGTCTACAAGGTCAACGTATGGCGAAAAATGACTATTTTCAGCATTTATATGGCATATTTTTTCTGGCAACTGTGCTTCAGTGGCTGCGTCCAAAAAACTGGGCAAACAATGCCTACAAGGTCAACGTATGGCAGTTGTTTAAAGAGAACAGTAGATTACTAGCCAGCAAAGCTACCTAAGCTAAAATGTCCCTCAAATCCCTGCAGACTTCTGTCCCTCCAATACAGAGCAGTATCAAGCAGATTACTAGCCAGCAAACTTACTATCATCTGTCCCTGAAATCACTAACAGCTCTCCCCCTACACTATCTCTTCCAAGCACACACAGGCAGATTTTCAGATACATTTTTGCCCTTGATCCCCCTCTGGCATGCCACTGTCCAGGTCGTTGCACCCTTTAAACAACTTTAAAATCATTTTTCTGGCCAGAAATGTCTTTTCTAGATGTTAAAGTTCGCCTTCCCATTGAAGTCTATGGGGTTCGCGAACCGTTCGCGAACCGCTCGCGTTTTTGCGCAAGTTCGCGAATATGTTCGCGAACTTTTTTTCCGACGTTCGCTACATCCCTACCATTTAATTCCCTGACCATCTTTAGCTTCTCCACACCCAGTTTTCATTGCTTTCCTGATGGGAAATTTAGACATGTGAAAACCAAAGTCACATCTGGGGCTTCATCATGTGCAGTATGCCCATACAAATTGAAGGGTTTACATTCTGTTTGATTAGCTGCAGAAAAAATCTTCCATGCCACCCCCTTTAATTTAGACTCATAAAAGAACGATTGCCACCTTTTCTTATATTTTTTACCGGCTGGGGGGTGGCAAAGAAAGGGGGTGGGATGTGATGTAAAGGGGCTGAGGGTGTGTTGTAAGGGGGCAGGACCATGATGCAAAGGGGTGTAGTTATTAGATGGGGGAGAGTCAAGATGCAACAACAGAAAGGTCAAGGGCAGATTATGGAAAGATGAAGAGAGAGAGGATAAGATTGGGGTGGATCAGGCGAGGGACTCATCTACATAGCCAGTAAACTTGAAACACTGGCCCGGACCTTGGTAGATGTTTAACCCTGTAGGCTGCTAAAATACAGGCTGGGTGGAAACCCCATTGGCAACTAAACATTATCTGTCAGGAATTAGGCTGGTGGCATACAATCGATAAATCTTCCCTGTTGCAGGCGACTAATCCCCCCGAAATGCCTTCCACCGGCGAGACTGTAACTTGCCAGTGGGATGGCATTCGGGTTGCTTCGTTTTCCGAAGTTGCCTCGAAACTTCAGGTGTCTTTGGGAAAATGAAGCGATGCAAATGCCATCCCACCGGCGATTCACATTCTTGTCAGTGGGAAGGCATTTCTCGGAAATAAGTCTTCTGCAGCAGCAAGATTTATTGTGTGGCGACTAATCTCCCCGTGTACCACCAGCCTTAATCTCTATTATATAGGTTCATGACAGTTGGCTACAAGCAATATGCATAGCAGACCCAGGAGTATAAAGAACCCACTTGGGATTGTAACTTCATGGATATATGTATGCAAAAAAACAGGCTTTCTGTGTTTCTACATATTTGCAAATGATATTTTTGCTGCCAAAATTATTTTTTCCATTGTGCTCACTAAGTTAACAGTGGTAACGGTGGTTTTCGGACATTCAGGCTTCAGTTTTATACACCACTTTTGTAAGAGAGCAAGGGCTCATTTTCACAGTATGCTAGTTCAGAAATCAGCAGCCGTTGTTTATACAAGTGCAAGCTCCTACAGTGGAGTTGTAGCACCACAACTGCTGTAGGGCCAGAAATCATGACAGTTCTGCTTTACATTAGCACTGAGAATACAGAAATCAATTTCTGGGAAATTACAGCGAGAAAATTGACCAGTGAGATAGCTCTCTTAACATACCCTTGCTTTTATTGATATATACCAAGATCATAGAAGCACAGAAAGATCTTAAAACAAGCCCAATAGATCTCATTATAAATAGTTGAGACACTGCCTGTCTGTGTTTTGTTCATGGACATAAATTAGGCAGCGTTTTAACTTTTACAATAATTGAATGGTTCCCCCCCCCCCATCATTTAATAAACTCTTGGAAAATGTCTTGTTTAAGTGCGCTCGTAAAATGTCTATAAGAGGGGCTAAATTATTAATTAGTATTGAGCTGTGTGTGGAGTTAACTGCTGGGTGCAGATGCTGTGCCTAATGTAGGTCAGGAAATCCTAATATTTCTGTGCAGCGGAATCTGTTTTAATACATCATTCAGCAGCAAGTGGCTTATGTACTTATACCTTGTGTTTTGTTCCACAAAAAATCCCATTTTCCTTAATTGACTTAAACAGTGCAGGATTTATAATATGATTTTATAAGATAATTGTTACTTGCTCATTACTGAGCATTGTTTGCTTAAAGCCCGGAGAGTTCATTTGCTGTGGCACTTAGGCCTTGTTGGCTTTATAATACTGGTAGAATGTATTATACCTCCCAACTGTCCCGCTTTTAGAGGGACAGTCCTTCTTTTTACAGCTCAACCTGCAGTCCCTAATTTGTATTGGAAAGTCACGTTTTCCTCTGCACTTAACAGCTAGAAAAAGAAACAATGTTTCTAACTAAATTGGCTTTTGGCAGAGAGCCGAGAACAGCCACAGCAGAAGATAAGATACTTTTGTAACAATTTCTAGATAAGCAAATAAGTAATTGTAAAAATATAAGATAACAGGTCCCTTGGGAAAAGTTAGACTCACAGCTTTTCACCTTCATTAGCAAAACTGTAATAACTGAAAAAAAAAAACACAGATTCCATAACAGGTTCCATAACCTGCCAAATTTTGTAAAAATAACATGGTAATTAGGGGGTGTGGTCACAAAAATGGGTGTTGCCAAAACAAACTTTTTTTGTCCCTCTTTTTATTTCCAAAATGTTGGGAGCTATGGAATGTATGATTCTCAAGCTGTGGGCTGACACTGGGACCTCTGCTGGAAAAGAAATGCAGTTAAAGGGCTGCAAAGAAACGGTGTTTTCCTTATCAATATGAAAATACCTGTAGGTTTTCTGGTAAGGCTTTTGGGGGCAGGTCAGTATATATCATTTCAAATTCGATTGCTCACAATAGTCTGGGTGCGGCTTTATTTAGAAGTTGGTACAAAATGGCTGAATACAGCAGAACCAATGAGATTAAACAGGAATCGGGTCAAATTGTTTTTATTTGTGGTGTTGATCATCCTTTAAAGTGGTGGTTCACCTTTATGTTGACTTTTAGTATGTTATATAATGGCTAATTCTAAGACACTTATTAATTGGTCTTTATTTCTTTTTTTTTTTTTATTATTGCTTTTGAATTATTTGCCTTCTTCTTCTTACTCGTTCCAGCTTTCAGATGGGGGTCGCTCACTCCATCAAAAAAACAAATGCAACAAAGGCTACACATCATTGTTATTGCTACTTTTTATTACTTCTCTTTCTATTCAGGCCCTCTTCTATTCATATTCCAGTCTTTTATTCAAGTCAGTGCATGGTTGCTAGAGTAATATAGACCCTAGCTTGCTGAAATTGCAAACTGGAGAGCTGCTGAATAAAAAGCTAAATAATTCAAAAACCACAAATAATAATACATTAAAATGAATTGCAAATTTTCTCGGAATACCATTCTCTACATAACACTAAGGGTAATTTGAAGGCAAACAACCTATTTCAATACAAGACTAGTTTATCTTTCAGCGATTACTCGTCCATGCCATGGCATCTCTCTGCCCCTTTCGTGTTATCCAGATTTGCAAATCTTTGCCATGCTTTTGCTGCACACCTACCGTACCCTTCCATTTCAACCAATATCCGTTGGTTCAATGATAGGGCAGGTTTGGGTGTTAAATCTTCTTTTGCACCAAATCTGTCTGTGTATGATAGGTGCACACTCATGCCATGCTATAACTTTCTCTGCTCTTTTCTTCTTTTTTCTCCATGGGCAGTACTTTGCTAGCTGTAGGTCTTTTGTGATTTCCTTATATTAAAGGGGGGTACCACTTGTTGCACTGCTGTTGCAAAGTCTAGGAAATAATTACTCACTAAGACCTGATACTCTGTAGTTCTGTCATATGTATCCCTGGAGGCACGTCTCCCTAGTTAAAAATATGTGGAAATACAGGTTGGACAGACTATTTCTGCTTTGTACACAAACCAGAATAGACATAGCTAGTAAATATAGATGTTTATAGCATGATCTAGATCTGTAGGGACATCTTTAGGGTCAGGCCACACAGGGCGTTTGTGGAGATTTGGTTGCCTGGCGACTAATCGCCTCGTTTTTGCGGCAACTAATCTCCCCAAATGCTTTCCTTAACTCTGCGCCGGCTAAAATGAAAAAACGCGGGCGCTAATCACAAGCCAGAAATTTCCTTGTGAGGAAACTTCGGGCGACTTCGGAAAACAAACCACCGTGTGTGATTAGCGCTGGTGTTTTTTTCATTTTAGCCGGTGCAGAGTCAGGGAAGGCATATGGGGAGATTGGTCGCTGCAAAAATCGAGGCGATTAGTCGCCAGGCTACCAGATCTCCCCAAAATGCCCATTGTGGACTTACCCTTATAGTGGTGGTGGGATTGTGACAATATCAACTTTACTAGGTCATTCGTTTTATACATTTGCAGTATAGAACCTCATGCCCTTAATCTGTTGATGGGCAATGCTGATTTTAAAGGAGAATTAAAGCTTAAAGGGTAAAAATGATGGACATAATGTTTGGGGGTCCTGTAGCAACCCAAGGCAGCTACAGCACTTTAGTCATGAAGATCTGGCACTATTAAATGCCCCCTAAAGCTCCACTTCTTTTCTGTTAATTAACTACATATGCGCTGGGCTGCACTCACTTACCTGAGCTTAGGGAGCGACTTACAATATACTGTACGTGAAATATATAGAAAGTCAATATACAAGACAGTTGCACATTACATAATACATATTTACAATTAGTAATTCAGATTCACATTACATGGCAGCTCAGCCCTGTAGCATTGGTTTCTATGACAGACTGAGCAAGTGCAGAGTCAATGACATTCCTAATATGATTCAAAATAGCTCCTGTGGCAAAACATTTCTCTCTGGTCATTATACCCATTAATGTTCTTTGAGCTGCTGTGGCAATTCATTTGTAGATTTTGTGGTGTATTATTGAGACAGACAATGCTAAGAATTAACAGCAGTTTTATGTTGCTACTGTGTATGAGGCACGGGCAGATTATTTTGCCTGGCTCTACATGATGAAGTTCTACTTGTATAGTTTAGTACATAAGGTGCAGACTGATTCAGATACCTTGAGACAGTGCCTGACTGTAGCTAGGGAACACTGCTCTAAAATTCATGGGGCTAAGTCATCTGAATTTAGAGAAGGTTGATTCACATATAAATTTTTTCCCAATTATTTTTTTCTTTGCATGTGTCTGTATGAGTTGACCCTTGTATACACACACAGCGTGAGCTGACACACACAGTTCCTGTTCAACGCAATTCTGTGTGACAGCTCTTTGGTTGTTACACAGAAAGCAGTCTAATTGCTTGTATCATACAAAGAGTGATGGAGCTAAATTTATACTGATGCTGATGTACATGGAATATTCAATTGGTGTCCAGCATCTGATTTGCAGTTGACAGCTGGATGTTCCATGAGACCAGCTCACTCTGCCATTTAATAAATTGCACTTCAATACACCAACTCGCAAGCTTAGGAATATATACTATATGCAAGTAGTTTTTTTTTATCTAATGTAATAGGTAAAAACCAATAGACAAACAGCCAATCAATAGTTATGTCCTGCATGCTACTGATTAACATAAGAGTAGTAGCTAGGGGCAATTCAAGCAATGTCCAATGCAATGCAAGAAGCCAAATCTCAGAGTTCTATTTACATATAAACAGATCTAGTGGTGATTACGTTTGTGGGCCATAACTTTAACAAAACAGGTTCTCCCACCTAGCAGTGGATGAGTGAGCCCAAGCTTAAAGTCAAGAAAGGAGGAGATTTAAAATTAAAAGTCCAGCTTGATGGCCATTTGAAGTGTAAATGGGGTGAATAAATTTGTCCTAGATGAGTAATGAGATACTCCTCGATCTGTAAACCTATTATAATATAATAGAGGCCCATACCAGATTTGACCCACTTTGTCTATTGACAATTATTAAGTTACAATGCCTGAAGCAATCCAATATTATTTAGAAAACTGATTTGATTTCCCGTGTGTCATTGTAAAATATGTGCACCCTTACTAATAAGGTGTTCCCTTAGAATAAAATACATCTCCAACATGGCGACTTTAATAAAGGAAGCCTCTTCAAAGCCTTCCCATTCAATGCATCCAAGCTTGCCCAGTTTAACAACAATTACTGACACAGCTACTTGAGCACAATACAGCAAGGCAGTGAACTGAACATCTGTGTAAGTGGTTCCTACACAATTACAGAGATTGGGAAGGACAATTGTCTTAATTGCCTCTTAAAATATTATATAAAGGTTTCTGTAGCACTTGCAGCATATTATTCACAATGGCACTAAACACATTTTTGCACTGCACACAATAGGATTTATGCTTTACAATGACAGGTGGTTTGATTCCGAGCCTTAGAATAGCAGGTGGAAATAGCAATAATTTATAAAAAAAAAAAAAATGATCAGATAATGAGTTTGCCCCTTGAATATCGCTACTTTTATCCACAAAGCTTGCTAACCATTAGGTTGTGCTTAATCATGCTGTGTCTGCAGTAAAAATTATTCCCCCACTCTATTCCTTATTACTTTTGTTTGACAAGGACTAAGCAGCATTATTATTGTATTTATTAACTCTTTAACACTCCATTTGCTCAGAATCTGCTATCCAGGATTATCCCATATATTGAAACTGGAGACTTTTAACCTCTCTGTGACATACAGAAATAGCTGTAAAGCATTTTATTGGTATAGATATTGCATTAAATTGTTTTTGCACTAGAATGACTAAAGGCTGACATTTCATCACCATATGGCCCAGGCCACCCTCTCCTCAAAAATCAGCATTTTATCATGTTATTACCTTATTATACGCTGTACATTATATGGTGCACTGGCAGCGTTGGAGACACTGCTGGGTTGTGAGTCTGTTCAACTCCATCTACTCTTGTGATTTTCCATAAGATTGAGTGAAATTATGAGATGGATCCAGCCTAAAGATCACTGATGCTATATAGGTTTGTAGCATGTCTTCTAATATGTATCACTTCAGTAACCTACTTATGTGCTGAGCGAGCAAAGTGTAATGTTTTCATTTTGCTAATTTGGGCTTATGGTCTTCATTGCAACCTATTATAGGTATTGGACCTATTATCCAGAATGTTTGGGGCCTCAGGCTTTCCGGCTAACAGGTCTTTCTGTAATTTGGATCTTTATACCTATAAGTCTACTAAATAATCACGTAAACAGGGTCGGACTTGGGGGCCTGGGGACAACCGGGGCTCCTGTCGCAGGGCCCCTCTCCACTGCCCTTCCCCCCTGCTGCACTGACCAGCACATACATGTGAGCGTGCATGGACGTACGAGTGAACATGTATGCACGTACAAGCGCACTGTGTTGGGCCAGTCGCGAAAAAAGGATAAAGAAGGCAGGGTGCGGATATGGCCGGCGGGGTCCACGAGCCTGGGGCCCACCGTTTTTCCAGTTCGACCCTGCACGTAAACATTAAATAAGCCCAATAAGCTGATTTTGCTTCTTATAAGGATTAATTATATCTTGGTTTGGATCAAATACAAGGATCTGTTTTACTATTACAGAGAAAAAGGAAATTATTTTTTAAACTTTAGATTATTTGCTTATAATGGAGTATATGGGAGACGGCCTTTCCGTAATTCGGTGCTTTCTGAATAATGGGCTTCCGGATAATGGATCTCATACCTCTACTATGGAATATGTCAATGAATTTTATCATAACATTTCCACAAACTTCCCCTTAAAGCGTGTCTGCACAGAATCCTCTCAATAAGACATGTAATGCTAAGATAAGTGCAGCATTTTGCCAGTTACAGATCAAAGTTTACATGGTTTACCTTTTACTTCTGCAATCTTAACAGTCCCACACCCTAGGCTGCTATCTGCTCCGCGCCAGGCAGCAGCCAATAGCAGGGGAGATTGGATTCTGATACATAGGGACTGGAATTCAAGCCCTGAGGACTGCAGCCAGTGTCAACATGCAACAAGTTCTTCTGCTACTTTAACATTTTCTTTTCTATTATGTTTCCCCATGAAGTGATTTTAAGTGTATTTGCTGAGGGAAGAATACAAAGTGGAAAAGAAAGCAGTAACTGTCAAAAGGATTCAAGATTGAGCATATTTGCAGTTATAGCCTGTACACTACTTTTTTGCACATTAAAAAGCGAACGGAACACAAATCCGTGATTTCCAAATCATGTAAAAAAAACTGCCCCCCACCCTCGTTTTTCAATAGACAGCCCTGAAAGTAAAGTTCAGCAAGACTGGGCAGACATTTTGATGGGCAATGCTACTGCTTGTTCTATCGGGGCTGAATGCCCTAATGGTACATAGCATGCTGTATTCACAGACTGGAAAGAGTGACATCCAGACCCATAGTCAGTGCTAGCTGTGCTTTTTGCTTAAAACTCAGTGCCAGTGATAGACTGGCCCACCGGAATACCAGGAAAACTCCCGATGGGCCCAGGTGCCAGCGGACCTTCCTATTTCTTTATGGAAACAAATTGACTTAAAGGAAAACTATACCCCTAAATGAATACTTAAGCAACAGTTTATATCAAATTAAGTGGCATAAGTGGAATCTTATCAAATAGGAATATATATTTAAGTAAATATTGCCCTTTTATATCTCTTGCCTTGAACCACCATTTTGTGATGGTCTGTGTGCTGCCTCAGAGATCACCTGACCAGAAATACTACAGCTCTAACTGTAACAGGAAGAAGTGTTGAAGCAAAAGACACAACTGTGTCTGTTAATTGGCTCATGTGACCTTACAAGTATAGTTTGTTTGGTATGTTTGTGTGCACCATGAATCATATGATCCCGGGGGCGGCCCTTATTTTTTAAAACGGCAATTTTCTAATTATGATTACCCAATGGCACATACTATTAGAAAAGTATATTATGAAAATGGTTTATTTACATGAATCAGGGTTTTACATATGAGCTGTTTTATGCGATATCTTTTTATAGAGCCCTACATTGTTTGGGGGATATAGTTTTCCTTTAATAATGGAACAATAAAGTAAAGTATGTAGAGAAAAGAGACTAGGAGAATAAAGAGGTTGAGTGAGGAGAGGAGGTATAATAGTTTGGAAAGTGGGCCTAAGGTTTACTGGTGGGCCCCTGGTATCCCAGTCCGAAACTGCACAGTGCTCATGGGCGCAAGGGAGCCTTATATTCAAAGGGAAACCCTTCAGCATTGCAGGTATCTGTAAAATATCAAAGCTGTGGTGTAACTAGATGTTACTGGGCCCCACAGCAAATTAATTTTAGGGCCCCCAAAATATCCAGAGATTGTCCTGTTTTACCAATATGAAATTGCTCATTATTTGTGCCTCATGGGGCCCCCTATAACTACTGGGCCCCACTGCAGCCGCAGGGTCTGCTTCCTCTGTAGTTATGCCCCTGCTTTATACTTATAACACGGGTTTATAGAAATTAAGCCATTTCATGAAAATATATTTATATTATGTTTTTATAATACTGGATTGTATGAGGCACTGTGCTCACACACAATCCAAAAGGCACACATATTTGCTAGATTACATCAACCAATGAATGGACAGGGCTCTGTCTTTTACACCCACACCTCTTCCTGTTACAATTAAGGACCTGAATTTCCTGTCAGGTGATCTCTGAGGGATCACACTGACCCTCACAAAATGGTGGTTCAAGGGAAAGATGTAACAAAACAATTACTTTATGACAGACAATGAAGGGGGTTTGTGTGGGGATGCCCACTCTTCACCTTTTCTTTATGCTTTATCTGTCTGTATTACAGAAAATGTTTGAAAAATATCAAATCTTTACTTTAATTTTGAATGTAGATCCACCATAAAAAGTCCATAACAAACTTTCTCTTCGGGCCACTGAACTGAATCAGAGTAGCAGCTTAGTTATGGTGCTAAATATAAGGAGGCGTAGGTGTTAAACAATATACTGTCAGCCAGACGTGTCAGTAGTTGTATTATCCCAAATGTCTGAGCTTTTTTTTTTTTAAGAACTTTTTACACTTTGTGTTTACAGAAGTGGTTGCTATGGCAGCGAGTTTGCTGCTCCTGAAACAGCTGTAGCCTAAATCCCTCTGCTATAGCCAAGAGCATGCTGACAGGCACCCCATCCTGGGCAAATTCACAAAACATCACAAATAGCTTCCAATCAGAAGCCTTACTGCAAATGATCAATCAGAGCTAACTGTTGTTTGGTTGCTGTGGGGTATTGCTCTAGTAGTTTCGGCCTGGGCATGGGATCCATTATGCAGATAGCTCAGAATTATGGAAAGGCTGTCTACCATAGACTCCATTATAATCAAATAATTCAAACATGTAAAAACTATTTTAATTTTTTCACTGTAATGATAAAACAGTACGTTGTACTTGATCCAAACTAAGATGTAAATAATCCTTATTGGATGAAAACCAGCCTATTGGGCTGATGATTTTCTAGTAGACTTAAGGTATGAAGATCCAAATTACAAAAATATCTGTTATCTGGAAAACCCCAGGTCTTGAGCATTCTGGATAATGGGTACCATACCTGTTCCAGCCAGGTAAGGTAACTAATGTCCCAATTTTTGTCCAAGCCCAGGGTTAACTTCCCAGACTCAGGACCTGCCCCCCCTTTAAAGCAAATAAATAAGCTGCCTGTTCTACTTTGCTAAGACATTGGTTTGTGTAAGGGAAGTAAGGGAACAGCATGCCATGGTCAAGCGTCAGGAGATTAAATTAAAACTGTCAACTCTCTCCAGGCGCTCGTCCATTCCATGCTGCTCCCTCATTTGCACAAAGCAAGCTTTGTCTTAAAGAGGTAGTTCAACTATAACTTAACTTTCAGTTGAGGTAAAGGTCCAATGCCTAGCAATTTTGGTGTTCATTTTTTATTTTATTTAGTTTTCTGTTATTTGCCTTACTTTTCTGCCTCTTTCCAGCTTTGTAATCAGGGTTACTTAACCTGAAATTCAAAAAAATTTTGCTTGTGTGGCTACAATGCTATTGTTATCTTTACCTTTTATTACTTGTTTATTTCTCTGTTCAGACCTTCTCCTATTCATGTGGCAGTGTCTTATTTAAACCACTGTTTGCTAAGGTAAATTGGACTGTAGCTTTTGATATTCCAGGCTGGACTGCTGCTGAACAAAAAGGCTAAATAATTCAAAACCCATACAAATTAATAACAATTGGAAACTGTCTCAGAATATCATTGTCTATGTCATATTAAAAGTTAATTTATAGGGTAACTACCCCTTTAAAGGAACAGTTCAGTGTGAAAATAAAAAACTGGGTAAAGAGGCTGTGCAAAATAAAAAATGTTTCTAATATAGTTAGTTAGCCAAAAATGTAATGTATAAAGGCTGGAGTGACTGGATGTGTAATATAATAGCCAGAGCACTACTTCCTGCTTTTCAGCTCTCTAACTCTGAGTTAGTCAGCGACTTGAAGGGGGGCCACATGGGGCATATCTGTTCAGTGAGTTTGCAATTGATACTCAGCATGCAGCTCAGATTCAAAAGCAACAGATATGACCCATGTGCCCCCCCTCAAGTCTCTGATTGGTTACTGCCTGGTAACCAGGGTAACCAGTCAGTGTAAACCAAGAGAGCTGAAAAGCTGGAAGTAGTGTTCTGGCTATTATGTTACACATCCAGTCACTCCAGTCTTTATACATCACATTTTTGGCTAACTAACTATATTAGAAACATTTTTTTATTTTGCACAGCCTATCCATTTACCTAGTTTTTATTTTTATACTGAACAATTCCTTTAAAAAAGTAGGAGGAAAGAAGAGATGGTTAAAAAATATAGATAAGTGCATGATGGAAGTTAAAGAGCAACATTTTTTTTGTCCCTCTTTCAATTTCCAAAATGTTGGGAGGTATGTAAGTAAAAGGGCAATGTGTGGACACAAGGGGGAAGAATAAACTGTGGCAGGGTAGTTCAGAGAGAAAGCCAGAGACTGTAGAAATGGGGCTCAGACAAAGAAAGAACTGGAGTTATTCTGGAATATGGAGGATGAAACCATAGCAAGAATGAGGGAAAATGGGTACACTGCACATAAGCATTTTGTGACCTGAGAAGGAATTGAGGGTCACAGCATGTACCTAGTGTTTATGGCTGTTTGTTTCCATGCCCCTTTGGGTGCATCTGTTTAGTTGATTCAGTCTTTAAAACCAGCATGTGCCAGCTATTGTTAAACATAATGGATTCTTCTAGATGGTAGGCTATCTCCACCTTCTGGTTATTCCTGCAACAACCATCACTGGCATTTGCTGCTGTTGCCCTGACAAAGCTGCACATACAGTTAGTATGTATATGATGACTGTCCAAACTCGTAAGATCTTCGCACTTAATCAGTTCTAAAATTATTTTCTTTGGGAAATAGATTCCTTGATTTAATGTGGGTTTCCTGAGAAAATAGAAACCCTGGTATATATGTTATAGTTATGCTTTTACATACTTTTAAAGTACTATTTTTGTTGATAACCATTGCATAACTGCATTTTATATGACCAGAGGTGTGAAGTAGAGATCCCCCATTCCATGAAAATGTAGGTTTATTTAATTATCTGTCTAGGATTGGACAATTGCCCAAAGTGGTTGCGCTTCAGGCTCCACAGTTATGGAAAAAATATGGTAGATATATATATATAATCCAAGCGAGTATGGAACGCACACCATAAGTAAAATCCAAATGCTGGGTGCCAGTCTATTGAGTTATGCAAATATCCCATTGGTGACGGCACTCCACAATTAATCAGGATACACAAGTCATCTAGTCGTTCAAAGGTTTATTAGTTGACCAACGTTTCGATTCTGTACTGGAATCTTTGTCAGGGTCTCACCTGATATATATGTGTGTGTTTACATGTGTGTGTATATATAGTACTGTTTTATTGTCACAGAGAAAAGGAAATCTTTTTTTTTTTTTTTAATGGAGGTTTTATAGAAAAATTTTAATTATTTCAATTATTTGATTAAAATGTAAAGATGTCCTATCTATAACTTGGCACTTCTGGATAGCTGTTTTCTAGATAACGGATCCCATAACTGTGTGTGTGTATGTATGTGTGTGTGTGTATATATATATATATATATATATATATATATATATATATATATATATATATATATATATATATATATATATATATATATATATATATATATATATATATATATATATATATATATATATATAGTGCCCTAAACAGTTTTTTCATTATTTGCATTGTGTGTGTGCAGCTGATCCTATTATCCTCTGCTTTCTTAATGCCTGATCTAATAGTCTTTGCTAGCTAAGTACATGTAATCTGTACCAGTGTGCAGTAAAGATGTTAACCCGCTTACTGATTCAAATGCTGCTTTACTCGGACACATGCGCTGATAAATAAACTGCAGGCAGCGCTTTAAAGGGCAGGTTGCTACCATACAAAAGAAAGTTGCTTTGTTTGATATGCGTATGTTAATCTCCAGGCAGTGTGGAGAGCTGTAGCCCTACCCTCTTGTAAGTGTGTTATTGATATGCTTGGAAAGTGTTAGGCATAGCAGCAGACATGTCAACTCATCCTAATTTTTAAGGAGTCATCCTGCTTCGTGGCTTTTGTCATCTGCAGTAGCAATCCAGTCATCCACTGAATTTTTACCCTACTTTTCCTTACCCTCTGCCCTTGAAGACCTATGAAACACACAGAATTCCTCCAGATATGAAAATTAGTGAGCAGGGTTGGGGACAAGGCCTTGGTGGGTCCGGCATGCCTGTGGGCAGAATGGGCACGGTTTGGACCAAACAGGGGTGTGGCTAAGACATACTGTGTTTATAACACAGCCGGCATGGCTGTCTGTATTGCCTGATACAGGTAGTGAACAAATTGTAAATTATACGTGCCTCAAGCTAGGGGGCTGGAGGCACAAATAAATTACATTTTTTTCACTAAACTGGAGTGCTCCTGAAATATTTTCTGGAATATGGACCGGACCCGAGCAGACAGAGTCACAGTCGGCACCCAACGCTGAGAGTGTTTCTGTAGCACTACTTTGTTTGTTTGGCCTGATACAGGTATGTGACCTTTTATCCAGAATGCTCAAGACCTGGGGTTTTCTGCATAAGGCATTTTTCCATAAATCGTGTCTCCTTAAGTCTATTTAAAAATTATTTAAATATTAATTAACCCCAACATGATATGTATATTCAGTTGAGGACCAGAATTCGCTATGTATCTGACATTTCAGAACCTTAGGAAGATAAGGAGCCCCTATGGCTATAAGAACCTTGTATGGGGATGTAGCAATAAATCTACTCACTGTGGGTGAGCTGATGGGTGTCTAGTATGACATCGTACAGGGAATATGCCCCAACAAAAAAATTTACATATAGAGGGATCAAACTATAGGGAGTCTGTAAAGGTAGGATATGGATATATTCCACATACTTCCAAGGTCAGCTTCACTGTATACTGTTTATCCTTAAAAAGTAAATTGATGCTGGGTTTGTTAAACAATCTGCTGACACGTAAATGTGACTCCGGCTATGGTACTTGGTTTGTTCTGCTGAATTTACACCTCTTGGGTTCAGTTCTAATGACTGTGGCAGAAACAAAACCACTGAAATGGAAACTCATTATTAGATCATTTTATAGTTCAGCTGAAGTAATACTGCCACATCTCAACCAAGGGCAGTCTTGGATTTTGAATATAAAATGAGCTCTAATTTATTTTAAATGAGTGTAAAATAAACCCAACAATCCAAAAATATTTCTGTATCTATTTTGCCTGAAGAAGGGGCCTGTGTGCTCCGAAAGCTTGCAATTATTACTTATTCAGTGAGCCAATAAAAGGTATCAACAAACTTTACATTTTCTGCATTTTTTCAATGGCTAACACGGTACAACATCTCAAAACTGTATCTCCCCCATGCAGTGAACAATAGAAAGCCCTAATTCCTAACCTATTAATGCAATTAATGCGTAGTCAATCCTAAAATAGTTTTTTGTTTTTTTTTACTATATTAGTGAACTCTCCCATGCTTCAGGACTACACTGTACCTGAATTATAATACCCTGCTATTCTCCCTATGAACTGCAGAGTATTCTCCACAATACCTGTTAAAATACATACTGTATATCATTGTCTCTATTTACACAGGACAGCCCAAATATAATAACAGTTGCAAAGTTTGCACCAGGACTAGAAACCCATAGCATCAAATTGGAAAGGTCTCATCTGATTGATGGCTATGACTTTTTAGACTGGGTGCAAAGGTTAGCATTAAAGGGCTGGTTCACCCTTAAGTTAAAGGGATACTGTCATGGGAATTTTTTTTTTTTCAAAATGAATCAGTTAATAGTGCTGCTCCAGCAGAATTCTGCACTTAAATCCATTTCTCAAAAGAGCAAACAGATTTTTTTATATTCAATTTTGAAATCTGACATGGGGCTAGACATATTGTCAATTTCCCAGCTGCCCCCAGTCATGTGACTTGTGCTCTGAAATACTTCAATCACTCTTTACTGCTGTACTGCAAGTTGGAGTGATATCACCCCCCCCCCAGCAGCCAAACAAAAGAACAATGGGAAGGTAACCAGATAGCAGCTCCCTAACACAAGATAACAGCTGCCTGGTAGATCTGAGAACAACACTCAATAGTAAAAACCCATGTCTCATTGAGACACATTCAGTTACATTAAGAAGGAAAAACAGCAGCCTGCCAGAAAGCATTTCTCTCCTAAAGTGCAGGCACAAGTCACATGACTGGGGGCAGCTGGGAAATTGACAAAATGGCTAACCCCATGTCAGATTTCAAAATTGAATATAAAAAAATCTGTTTGCTCTTTTGAGAAATGGATTTCAGTGCAGAATTCTGCTGGTGTAGCACTATTAACTGATGCGTTTTGAAAAAAACATGTTTTCCGATGACAGGATCCCTTTAACTTAACTTTAAACAACTTTTCAATTGGTCTACATTTTTTCTTTTTGATCTAAGAAACAAATGCCCTCTAAGGCTACAAATGTAATGTTATTGCTGCTTTTTATTACTCCTCTTTCGATTCAGACCCTCTCCTATTCATATTCCAGTCTCTTATACTTATCAATGCATGGGTGCTAAGATAATTTTGGACTCTACCAACCTGATTGCTGAAATCGAAAACTGGAGAATAGAAAATGGATAAATAACTAAAAAAAACTATAAATAATAAAACAATGAAAACCAATTGGAAATTGTCTCAGAATATCACTCTCTACATCATATTAAAAGTTCATTTAAAGGCGAACAACCCGTTTAGAGTGATATTTATTGCTGTGAGTTTATATACTAAATAAAGGCTGGAAGGTATTTTTATATGTTGAAAAAGTGACAACTGGGAGTTGCATTTTCATCTCCTCATATATACACAACATGCTTGCTTCTGAGAAATAAGTGCAAAATGAAGAATACACATAGTGAGTGCTGTGCTTCTAGTGTGCTACGGTAATAAAAATAGTGGTCACATGCTGAATGACCCTGCTACTGGCGGCTGGGAACTAGCACATGACAGATAGGGCTCTGCAAGCTGTCACATTTAAACTACCCATTAATAATGTCTAGGTCATCTTCTTGTACATTTTGTATATCATTCTTCTGCTTCATTGTGTGCAGTTGTCATAACAAAGTGCAGAATGTTTTATCTTCTTTTATCTCTCCGTGTTTTAGGACCTGCAGGGCAAGAACGCTAATATTGTTTATTTCTGCCTTTGTGCTATTCCCTCATAACATACTAAGTAAGGCTCACTTTATTTTCCTGTTGATGTACACGTTTCATATTATTTCATTTGTAAGTATATTTTTATGTGTGCTTAGCCTTATCAGTGGGTGTCATTACTACATATACTACTGTGAATATAGATTTTACTATATGAAAAATACAGTATGCTCCTTAAAAAAAACAAAAACGCACACACGTATGTTTAATGTCGCTAAATTGTGCCCTCAAGGGGCCATGCCCTTGCCAGTTGCATTGGGCAATAGTCTGCATAGGTTGCACACTGCATCAGATTGCTTTGGTGTCAGATGCAGGGGTAATTACACAGCTCTATTGCACCTTGTGGCCCTCGTTGTTCCAAAGATTGCAGGTTTGAAAGACATGCAAGCTTTGGGAAATTCCAGGAGATGACAACGTCATCCACCACCTACTTTTTTTGCATTTTGCACACTGCCCCGTGTTAAATATATGAGGCCATGTATCGAAGGAGAGGCCTGCCATAAGAAGAGTAGAAAATCCTGAAAAACATATATATAACTGCATTGGATTGGGTACCCACAGAATACCAAAAAAATGCTCAAATTTGAGACAGAAAGCCCACAAATCCTTACTGCATAGGTATCTGGCTTAATTGCAGGCTCTCATACCTCCTACTTCCCACATGTTTGAATATTTTTGCCCCCGGTCTTGTTTGATCTACTTCTGGAGTGACGGGGGTTTCATGGGTCTAGGATTGGGTTAGAAACTAACCACTTGAAGGTAGAGGTGGGCAGCAGGGAAAGGGAAGGAGCATTTTGGGATAGTGGGTCCGGATTGGGTAGCAGATCCGGTCCAGGGACCCTTGCAGGACTGTAGCATAATCATATTCCAAAGGACTTTACATAGATAATACATCAATCCCTGCCCTAGGGAAGGTTACAATCTAAAGTCCTATCACTATCACATACCCCATGGCCAATTTTTCAGGAGGTAGGTAACCTGTATGTTTTTTTTAGTGTGCTAGGAAATCATAGCACCCATTAAATCACACTTTTTATTGTGCTGTATGCCTGACCTTTATTTTAATTCTGTGGCAACTCCAAAAAAGGCATTTTTAGTTCATTATTTAACTTCTCAAAACCTGCGTGTCCCTGGAAAATATTCAGTCCAACAGATAATTATCTTAGAAGCATCTGTCTCGTGTTGCCTTCCTCCTCACTGAATACATTTATCAGTTTAAAATAACATTCAGACAGGCTGACACTCCTACAGGTCTTCACTCTGCCCTGGCTATGTGTTTTGTACCTGGGCCCATAGCTTTCTCATTCTATACTGATTTCAGTAAATGCATGGCTTCCTATTTAACTCTTTAGTTATTCATTACCAAACCTTACATTGTTTTTCAGATGATCCCTTTTAGGATTATTCCATTACAAGTTCACCCTTAGATAACTTAATTTCTTGACACACTACCTTGAAATGCTGGAGCCCAATTTTCACTGTGTAGAAGGGCAATATTAAATACACAAATGGGAACTGGAGAAAAGAAGGGTTGGTTGTGACAGGTCAATTAATGCATGTACTTAAAGAATGGCATAAACTTTTAAATCTGAAATTCCAGTGTGAGAAGTAACATGGCACTATTAGGGTGAAGACACACAGAGCTACTTAGTAGCAGCTATTCTCATGGCTTCAAAACGACAGAATATACACTGTCAATACTGAGAATTGCCTCTGCTAAAACACATGTACAGACAATTATCAGCAATGTCTATTTTTGTAGCCGTGACAAGTAGCTGCTACATATAGCTCCATGTATCATTCATGTGTACATTCATATCCTTTTTTTCAGTGAATCAAAGTATTATTGTGCTAGTAATCTTTCATTTAAATAATGGTGTTAAGAACACAAATTTCTGACATTTATTGAATGAAAAACTATTATGGAAAACTGCACCATCTAATAAAGCTCGCCATAGACTTAAAGATGCCATTGTACGAAATGAAGGTTTGGACCGTGTGTGGACCGTGTGTAGAGTGGCGTGACATTTTTCGTACCATGGCAATTGGTCGTTAAATTGGACGGACAGGTTAAAGGGATTCTGTCATGATTTTAATGGTGTAGTTTTTATTTCTAAATTACACTGTTTACACTGCAAATAATTAATTCTACCCTGTAAATTTTAATTCCTGAACCAGTAAGTGTATTTTTTTTAAATTTATAATATTGTTGTGTAGGCAGCCATCTCAGGTCATTTTGCCTGGTCATGTGCATTCAGAAAGAGCCAGCACTTTAGGATGGAACTGCTTTCTGGCAGGCTGTTGTTTCTCCTACTCTATGTAACTGAATGTGTCTTAGTGGGACTTGGCTTTTTACTATAGAGTGCTGTACTTAGATCTACCAGGCAGCTGTTCTCCTGTATCAGGCAGCTGTTATCTTGTGTTAGGGAGCTGCTATCTGGTTGCCTTCCCATTGTTCTGTTGTTAGGCTGCCGTGGGGAAAAGGGAGGGGACGATATCACTCCAACTTACAGTATAGCAGTAAAGAGTGACTGAAGTTTATCTGAGCATAAGTTGCATGACTTGGGGAAGCTGGGAAACTGACAATATGTCTAGCCCCATGTCAGATTTCAAAAGTAAATATAAAAAAATCTATTTGCTCTTTTGAGTATAGGATTTCTGTGCAGAATTCTGCTGGAGCAGCACTATTAACTGATGTGCTTTGAAAAAAAACATGTTTTCCCATGACAGTATCCCTTTAAAAGATTTATATCGGCTGCCAATAATATCTCTGAATGTATTGCCTCTCTGTTGAGATCAATGGGTGACTGTCACTACTATTTGTTAGACATAGCTTTCCCATGATTGCTGTCTGTCAATGCCCAGAACATCATGTAATTTGTTCTCTTTACTACTTTATTTAATCTGAATGGTTAGTTGCAGGTCAGAAGGTTGGCACGGATGATCATTCATTTGACATAGGCTATATTCTGCATATCTATGGCCAGCTTAAAAGCTGGTGAGGTTGTTTCAAAGTCAGTGGGAGCTGTCCTTTGCAAATTGTACATTTCTTTGAGGTTTTAGAATTTTCGTATTTGTTCCACAATTTTTTTTTATACTTTTTATAATCCTATTTTTTTAATAAATGAGGAGACATTCATGGTTTTTAAATTCTAAAAATTCATAGGAACATGTCACTTGCAGAACATAGAAATATGTTGCTCAGAGCAAATGTGGAAAAGGCAAAACAGTTAATCAAATAACCCTTCCTAGTGACCCCATCCCCCCATAATAAACTCCTCCTTTGTAAACTTGAAACACAGGCAACAGCTGAAAGAAGGGAGGTGTGGAGTTATCCAAAGCTTTTTATGCTAAAAGAATAGGCAGAGCACAATTCTATAGAAGTCCCATACAAGCTTTGGACGGAGGTTATAAAATGACGATGTTTTTAGACAGATCCTTGTTGCAAATCAATAGAGCCCTTTCCTGAGGAAGACATGGTTGGGTTAAACAATGCTCAAAATTCATTTGATATAGGCAGTATCATTCCAACAGGAAGCCTTCCTATTGTTTGCTAATTATAAACACCTTAAAAATTAATTGCTTATTCTACTGAGGCTGGAAATGTTGCTCTTCCCCAGATATGTACTTTGTTTCTTGAGAATATCCACTTGAGAGATGTTATTATCTGTACAGCAAAGCTTTTATACTGAGGCTGTTGATTTAAGAAAGTGCGTTGCCACTTTGCTTGATTTCAGGACAACTAGAGTGAAATCTATACATCACTGCCTTTACCTTTCCTTTTATTTCCTGTTTGATAGACCTCGTGTGTGCACAGTATATTTTATTCCATGTATTTAAATATAAGTATAAATTGAAAAGGAGTTGTCATGTTGATTTTCTTGGCTGTGACATACAGTTGCATTCAGAATAATAGAAGTCCGACATCACTAACCTGATCAACCACTGTTTTTGATAGAAATTATATTTCTACAAGGCAAAAATTTACTAGTAGGTGTAGTAACAGTAACATGACATGCATTCTGATGATTCTGTGTCATTGGATCATTCATTGAGGCTTGTTCCAAATAACAGCAGTGTGGAGTTCAATTAGTGACGTCATTCATTCTGTGAAAAAACAGGTGTCAATTACGACCCTTATTTAAAGTGGACCTGTCGCCTACACATAAAAAGCTGCATAATAAAAGTTCTTTGCAAATTAAACATGAAGCACAAATAATTTTTTTATTAAAACATCCATACTGCTTATAAAGGTGTTTAACTATCTGAGCTGTCAATCAAATATCTGCCCCGCCTCTAGAGGTGGGGCAGTCAGTTACTTTCACTTTCCTTTCAGCAACACCTACATGTCACTGCATTTCTCACGTTCCCCCCTTTCCTCCTCACACACTATAATTATAGCGCATACCTCCCAACATTTTGGAAATAAAAAGAGGGCCAAAAAATTTGGTGTGTGTGGCGTGGCGAAAATGTTGTGACCACACCCATTTTTGTGGCCATGCCCCCTAATTACCATGTTAGTTTTACAAAATTTGGCAGGTTATGAAAGTTTGAACATATTTCTGTGTTTTTTTTCAGTTATTACAGTTTTGCTAATGAAGGTGAATTGACCTTTAAGCTGTGAGTCTAACTTTTCCCAAGGGACCTGTTATCTTATATTGTTACAATTACTTATTTCCTTATCTAGAAATAGTTACAAAAGTATCTTATAAGCAGCTGTGGCTGTTCTGGGCTCTCTGCCAAAAGGCAATTAAATTAGAAACTTTGTTACCTTTTCTGGCATTTTTTCTAGTACAAATGAGGGACTGCACGTTGAGCTGTCAAAAGAGGGACTGTTCCTCTAAAAACAGGACAGTTGGGAGGTATGATATCGTATGATATTGGTCACTGCACATGGGTATTAGGTTCCACACAAGATTTTGGGGTGATACACAATTTATCTTAATAAGTGTCCACAAAATGGCTCCTGCCTGCTTGCTGTGATAGTTTAATTCCAAGACTGAAGGAAACAACATTTAAATAATAAATATAGTGTAAGTAAAGTTTATTTTACTCAACTAACATGGTAGAAAAGAAATTTGAATTATTTCTTAGGGTGACAGATCCCCTTTAAAGAAAAACTATACCCCTGAACAATGTAGGTCTCTGTAAAAATATATTGCATGAAACAGCTTGTATGTGTAACCCTGCTTCATGTAAATGAATTTTTTCCTAATAATATACCTTTTTAGTAGTATGTGCCATTGGGTAATCATAAATATAAAATTGCCATTTTAAAAAATAAGGGCTGCCCCCTGGGATCCTAGGATTCACAGTGCATACAAACTAGCCATGCATGTTAGGTCACATGAGCCAATTAACAGACAGACATTTGCTTCCACACTTCTTCCTTGGTGGTTCAAAGCAAATATGTAAAAGGGCAATTTACTTTAAAAAAAAAAAAATGCCTTACCCTTTAAAAAAAACAAATTGCAATATATGGACAAACAATCCCTGTTTTTTTTTTTTAAAGGGTAAGGCATTTTTTCAGTAGCAGTATGCACAAAATGTCTCTGTCTTACATATATTGATAATGGGTTGAGTGCAGAGGACTCTTGTGTGTGTGTATATATAGAGATAGAGAGAGAGAGAGAGAGAGAGAGAGAGAGAGAGAGAGAGATATTAAGATTCTTTAATATGGCACCTCATTTGATATAAACTATTTGTTGTTTAAGCATTCATTTTGGTGGTACAGTTTTCCTTTAAGGAAGGATGGCAGCAAATGTTGTCCATGCTGGTTATAGTGCATTTCTGAAAATCTGAGTAAAATGGGTCTGTCCAGACATTGTTCAGAAGAACGGCATACTTTGATTAAAAAGTTGATTGGAGAGGGGAAAACATATAAAGAAGTGTAGAAAGTTTGTCAGACAACCCCCAAACCAAAAGCTACTCAACCACAAATTATTAAAAAACAAAAGCCACTCACTAGCACTCACTACATCATCATATTAAATGTTAATTTAAAGGTGAACAAGCCCTTTAATGTAATTGTCCTAAAATGGTCATGTTTGCAAACGCTTTGGGAGGGTCCTAAAAATATTTTTCTGTGGTGCCCAGGAGCTTCGACCCATTTGCTCTGTTTATTCAGTAGTCTAGGTTACCATGAAAATGGCTTTCAGGTAATGTTCTTCTTATGCTGCATTCGACCGCGCCAGAGCTAAACAGGATGGTGGATGAGGAAAGGACTATTTATAGGCATGAATACAGATTTGTGTAGAGCCCGCGTCTCCTTGGCAGGCGTCCAGGCTGAGGCGAAGCAGTAAACATTTTGGTCTTGCGCAGAGAGAGCTTTATGGGATCTGTGGATACAATGTGACCCTTGCGTGGAAAGGCAATCCAACATATAACGCCAATGTCATGTACAGTAATGTCTGGAGGCTTTTCTACCCCTGCGAAGGAGACAAAATCGAATTGCTTTGCTGTAAAATTTTAAAAAATCTTTTCAAGAAGCCAGTGTACGAATCGCTGCAAGTACATTGTGTGGCAGGGACGGACTGGGCTGACGGGACACCTGGAAAAAACCGGTAGGCCCTTGCCGTTATGGCCCCCCGCCGGCCAAGACCTGCTCCCCCGACTGACTAGCTGTTTGCGCAGTGTGGCATCTTGAGTTAAGAGGTCAGGAGGGGACTGCCAGGAGGGCCCCTTCATTTTGCAGAAGGTGGCCCACCAAAGCTCCAGTCCGACCCTAGTGGGTGGGGATTTAAAGCGATATCTCAATCTTTCTTCAATCTTTTTAGGTTTTTTTTTCATATATGAGGAGACCACGCAGAACAGGCAAAGCCGTTTGTTTGCTAGCAACTGTTTCAAATGACTTTGTATAATATTTACCAGCTCAATACTAAGAAAAGTACTTCCGCAGAAATTAAGGGAAAGGTCGAGTAGTTAAGTAATTATCTTATAACACCAATTTTGCATAATAACATAGATCTGTAATCTCATTGGCAGCCAATGATTAGCCAGGGAACATGAATGATCCTCTGGATCAACTATCAGTTAGGTAGGTTATATATATATATATATAGACTGTGAACTTGATGGATGTGTGTCTTTTTTTTAACCTAACTTACTGTGTTACTATGTATTATAACTCACTGTCTAATTAAGGGGAACTACATGTAATCTAAATGCTATGTACAAAGGGCAACTTATTCTCTGTTTGAACAACATGTTTTTATGGTAGCACAGGGGAGTGGCATATCTTTTTGAAATTCACAGTACTGGAAATCTCTCCAGACAGTAATTGTCAATTTATTTTGGTTGCCACTTTGTATAATGGCTTGTCTGTGCTGTCTGTATCTCACCCTCGTTCTCCGCCTCTGATTACACAGAGAGAACACAGAATCTGCCCATTGCCCTTGAGACTGATCTGCTATAGGCACTGACTTGCTAATAGTATAATTTAAATTTGTTTTTATTTTCCTTTTCCCAAGCAGGCAGTGGAGCAAGCTTCAAATAATGTTTGTATTGTGAATTGCTTTAAAAAAAAATAGATATTTTGATATTTTGAAAACATCCAGGGCTTAAAATTCTACTATACCTAATTTTTTCCACTAGGGAAGCAAAAGAGAATAGAAAATAACCCTGACAGGTTCTCACCAGGGAAACAAGGAAACAAGGTGGAATAATGTGTTATTAGCGTGCATATGCTGATGTGTGTGCTTCCCATGTGACCATACATTGAAGGTATATGTGCCTGTAGATTTGTCTTGGTTGGTTTAAACTTTCCTGTCAGTTATCTGTGCAATGAGGGCACTGGGGGGGGGGCAGTTTTGACAGGTCATCCTACAAACCCATTAGATTACAGTGGAAATTTCATCTCTCAACCCTTCCTTGTAAAATTTACATCAGGAATTTGCAGCCCCCTGTCACTTGTTCATTTGCTCGGTCAACTTGAACAACCCAGCTCAGACAATATATGCTGATATTTTAAGGTTGAAAACAAGATTACGGGTCCATCAGATTCAGTAAATCTTAATTGTAGCCAATGCAGAGGAAGCCATATAAACCCCATGTGACACAGTCTCCAATTTTCTTTTATAACAGGTAAATCCTGATTCCCAAAAGGGCAATGTCTGGATCAATATTGCAGACAGTATTAATACAGGTATAGGATCCATTATCCGGAAACCCCTTATCCAGAAAGCTCCGAATTATGGAAAGGCCATCTCCCATAGACTCCATTTTATCCAAATAATCCAAATTTAATAAAAAAAAATCCTTTTTCTCTGTAGTAATAAAACAGTACCTTGTACTTGATCCCAACTAAGATATTTATCTTTATTGGAGGCAAAACCAGCCTATTGGTTTTTTTTAATGTTTACATGATTTTTTAGTAGACTTTAGATATGGGGTTCCTAATTACAGAAATATCTGTTATCTGGAAAACCCCAGGTCCCAAGCATTCCGGATAACTGGTCCCATACCTGTATAAGTATCCTTGCTTCTTGTTGCTGGAAAGAAATCAGACCCTTTCTAAATTAAATACTGTATAGGATCCATTATCCGGAAACCCATTATCCAGAAAGCTCTGAATTACGGAAAGGCCATCTCCCATAGACTCCATTTTATCCAAATAATCCAAATTTAATTAAAAAAATCCTTTTTCTCTGTAGTAATAAAACAGTACCTTGTACTTGATCCCAACTAAGATATTTATCTTTATTGGAGGCAAAACCAGCCTATTGGTTTTTTTTAATGTTTACATGATTTTTTTTAGTAGACTTTAGGTATGAAGTTCCTAATTACAGAAACATCTGTTATCTGGAAAACCCCAGGTCCCAAGCATTCCGGATCACAGGTCCCATACCTGTATAAGTATCCTTGTATCTTGGTTACTGGAAAGAAATTAGACCCTTTCTAAATAAAATGCTGTATAAACCATTTCTGTAAATCCCAAGGGACACCCTTGAGAACTCTGGAAATATATACTGGTGCATATAATATCAGAGAGATGATCTGGTCCCCTTATGTGTCTATACATAGTTATCATATCCCATGAAGCCATTCTTTTTCCAATGTGGCCAGCCTTTCTTCATAGCTTTAATACCTGTACCTTTAACCTGTGGTAAAAAAGAATGGAAACGTTTAAAAAAGTGGTGATTTGTTGGCACTCGCAGTGTTTATAATGTCTAACCTCCTGGCTGGTGCTCCTCTTTGAAGAAAATTCCACTAGGCCAGGGTACAATTGTAAGGAGCACACTCTACTGTCTGTCATTCTTGCTACTGCTATGGGTTGTGTATGCAAAACTTTGACTTTCAGTTGCTATATTATAATTTAGTTGTATTGTGCATGCCCGACTCCCAGGAGGATCACGGAGACCAGAAGTTTACAATAGTACCAAAGGCCAGTGCAGTTTTATTAGGGATGCACTCAATCCAGAATTCAGTTCAGGATTCTGCCTTTTTCAGCAGGATTAGAATTTAAATGCAAGTGCCTGGCCAAGCCAAATTCTTAAAATTACGTGACTTTTTGTCACACAAATAAGGAAGTAAAAAGAAACCCCACTGCATGTGTTTTTTTTTTTTTGGCCCTTCCCAACCAGATTTAGAACTCAGCAGAATCTATCCCAAAGGATTCTGGATTCAACCAAATCCCAAAATCGTGTATTTGCTTCATCCCTAGTTTTCAGCACACAGGAGCACCAGCTTTGCATCTGAGGTTGGTCGTAATATTGGGGGTGCTTATCAAATTGGCGCTCCCAGTAATTAAGCATTTCTTTGTCCTTTACTAGTAACATTGCCTTGTGTATTTGGCTTTTAAAGCAATCGCACATGGGATAAATCCTGGCTACTGCAGGCATAAAAATGTTCCCTCGTTTCCTTTCCATTGACTAATAGGCAAATCATTGGTTGAAACATGCATGAGGAGACTGCTTTAAGAGATGGGAAACTAAAAAATGGGATAAGACTCACAGAATTTTCTAAATGCCTTTGAATTTTCTGTGAGCTATTGCCTTGCAGAAAACTGTGAGCCTTCTCCCCTTCTTTAAAGTGAACTATACTGGACTGGAAGCAGCCAGTGATTGAGGAGCACCAGTATATTTAACAAAATGGTGTGCAGACGTTTGTGTTGAACTAGGATTATTAAGAGACCGTTCACATGTGACACTTGCTTGTAGCACACCTACTGATTGCCAGACAGAACTGTTATGCCCTGGGAAGCAAGGTTAAATCTTCCCATATACTGGAATGCAGAGCTGCATTGAGTACAGCTCCTAGATCTGAAGATGCCTCTTAAGACATATTGAAGAGAAAGGCATCAGAGGATACATGGATAATCCATCTAGAGGGACTGACTGCTATCTTAGGACTTTCTCTGCAAACTGCCTCCCTATTTGACCCGAGATGCACTAATTGTCAGGCAGTAAGGTCAATGTCACCAAACTTGAGCACAATAGGGTAGAGAAATCGCCAACATATGTTACAACTTCCTAGTAGGCTTCAGAGATTATGGATCTCCATTTAAGTCTTACATTCTAACTTTCTCAATGTTCCTCAAGCAAGAGGCTACTGGTAACATCCTACACATTTGTGGATATGATGCTATCTCAGGCCTTTCTTTCCAAACTGCCTCCCAAGATGACCCTAGGTGCACTCATTGTCAGGCAATAAGGTCAATATCACCAAACTCATTGAACACAGCAGGGTAAGAAATGGCCACAATATGTCACAACTTCCTTGCATTAAAGTTTGCAGTTTTGTTAAAACAAGTAAATTGATTAACTTTCCATTCTCTGGCACCTATTTTGTTTTAGAGATTATGGATCTCCATTTAAGACTCAGATTCTAACCTGGCCAAGGTTCCTCAAGCAGCTATCTCAGGACTTTCTTTCCAAACTGCCTCCCAAGTTGGCCTTAGATGCACTAATTGTCAGGCAGTAAGGTCAATATCATAGAACTTCTTGAACACAACAGGGTAGTGGTATGGCCACCATATGTAACAACTTCCTTTTATTTAAGTCTTTGGCACCTAATAGGCTTCAGAGATTAAGGATCTCAATTTAAGCCTCAAGTTCTAATCTATTCAAGGTTCCTCAAGCAAGAGGCTACTTATAAGCATCCTACACCACCACTGACTTTGGGGGACATGTTACACACTTCAGTAGGCTTGATAGAGGGTACTGCAGAATAAATAGTCATGAATTAGTTGTTGCCATAGCAACATTTATTGGCAGTAACTTGAAGGCAGAATGTATACTGATTTTAGCTACCTAGGACTGCGTCACTGTGTGGGCTTATTGGAATGAGCATGGGAGAATACTTTTATAAAAGAAAGAGGCAACTGGGAGCCTTTCAGAGAACACATTTACATATTACAACTATAAATAATTGTTGGTTGTGGAAAGGTGTATATTTCTGCAGCTTGGGAGTATTCAAACATGAATCTGTTGTGTACTGTACTGAGCACTGAAAGCTTCAGTTCTAAAATATTTCTGAAATCTCAAAATGGTTTTTTTTTTTTTATTAATACAGCAGTTATTGTATTCATGTTCTGTTGAGGCTATACACATATTTGCATAAGCTTTGGCAGTAGATCATTTTTAGCCAGGGATAGCCAACAGGGATAGCTAATCTCCTGGTATTGCAGATAATAGATTGGGGTCACATGGGTGACTAAGTTGCATGGTATAGAAACTTAACATCTAAGGTTTCTCATTCACACATAGTAGTATCCGTTTTGACAGGAGCCAATGATATGCTCCTTGCTGCCCTTCCTAAGGTATGGTGCTGGTCTTATCTCTCCATCTGTAAATATTATATAGACAATATTTTTTTCTTTTGGTGGTAGCGCAATACCTGGTTTAATCTGCCCATTTTCCTTCCAACTTCTTAAAGTTGCTGTCTTGTACCGGGCCCATTGAAACAAATAATGGATTATGGCTCAGTCTGATCAGATCCTAAAGCATAATAAGTTAGCATTCCCTTACTAGGAGTATAAACTATTAGTAGAAGGAACAAGAACATACCAGCCTCACTAATAATTACATGAATAGCTCTTTTTTTTGGTTCTATCGAGTCTGGACTGAGATTCAGAATAGGCTTTGGCATTTCAAGTACACAGAAGCCCAAACAGCCACCAAATTGCCCAATGAATAGTGATTGTCTATGGCATATTGCAGCAACATGATCTACAAGTTGGCAGTCCGGGCCTGAGTTCTATCACTGGTTTTACCCACAGTAAAACAGTATGTTATATAATGGCGATTCTTGGCAACATTCAATGTTTATATAGTTTCTTTTAAAATTATTTGCTTTCCTCTTCTGACAATTTACAGTATTTAAATATGGGTCACTGACCACTGCACCAAAAGAAGCTTTTTTCCTTACTGATGTTCACTTCACACCAGCTCCCTTCTTCCCTACTGATCTTCTCTTCTCTCTGCAACTCCAACTCACTTCTTCCCTACTAATTTCTTCTTCTCTCAGCAAATCACTTCTTCCTTACTGATGTTCACTTCTCACCAGCTCCCTTCTTCCCTACTGATCTTCTCTTCTCTCTGCAACTCCAACTCACTTCTTCCCTACTAATTTCTTCTTCTCTCAGCAACTCACTTCTTCCCTACTAATCTCTTAGCAACTCACTTACTGATCTTCTCTTCTCTCAGTAATTTGCCTCTTCTCTACTGATCTTCTCTCAGTAAATCGCTTCTTCCTTACTGATGTTCACTTCTCACCAGCTCCCTTTTTCCATACTGAGCTTCTCTTCTCTCTGCAATTCACTTCTTCCCTACTGATCTTCTGTTCTCTCGGCAAACCCACTTCTTCCCTATTGATATTCTTTTAGCAATTTACTTCCTACTGATTTTCTCTTCTTCTGGTAACTCACTTGTTCCCTACTGATTGTCTCTCAGTAAATCACTTCTTTCCTGCTAATCTTATCAGCAACCAACTGCTTCTCTACTGATCTTCTCTTTTCTCAGCCACTTTTCCCTACTGATTTTTTATTCTCTCAGTAATTCACTGAGCTCTCCTTTTTACTTCATGCTACCCATTAATTATAATTCAGTTAAAATAACATCAGCGTATACTTAAATTATTGGTCATTGAGACAGTGATTACAAAATTAATGAGCAGTGATTAGTTAACCTATTTTTGCAGTAGGTGGAGGTACCTATTGGGATAAGAGTTTGTCAACTTGGTGTGGCTGAAATTACATAAATTGCCACATTTGCTAAAAACTTAAATGTTGGAAGGTATGTGAAACTATATATGTATATAAGTGTTTCATGCTTGGAGCTGCAGCTCTAGGCAGGGAGGGGGCTTTCCTCTGATATTAATGCAGCGCTCCTTTGAGCAGGAAGTAAACAATGCATAAGGAAGCCTGACAGTCAGCACATGCTATAGTTACCTTGCAAAGTAAAAATAAAAGAACTGGAGGTGCATCAGGATGTTTCCTGAGATGTTACACAACTGACATCACAGGAACTGTGTTTTAGCAATTCTGCTCCCCCCAGTGTGGAAACAGAGGCAATGTCAGGAGGCAGATCAGATGCAAGAGGAAATTTTACAAAAAAGCACACAAAAAATGGCAGATACAGTGTGGGTTCCTGCTCTTTCATCTCTTTGTGCCTGAAGCACAGGCTGCAGTCTCTCTCTCTGGGCTACATGCCG
Organism: Xenopus laevis; assembly: GCF_017654675.1. Classification (NCBI taxonomy): domain Eukaryota; kingdom Metazoa; phylum Chordata; class Amphibia; order Anura; family Pipidae; genus Xenopus; species Xenopus laevis. Next base: position 99,024,499 of record NC_054378.1, read on the forward strand.
GATTTTATTAACTAGTTTTATAGATAGTGAATTCTGCTTTTCCAGGCGCTGACATTCTGACATCTTGCTGCACACAGAATGTGAAGATCTACAGTATCAGAAGAATATTTTGAATTTAAAAAAAAATGTCCTGTCATTTCTAGAGAATAAGAGGCTTCTATATATTATTCTGACAGATTTCGCTCTTACCTACAGGTTCAGCAGTGATGGACACGTACGTGGGTTTTTGGCACCACTTGTCAGCGTCTCACTAGAAATGTTTTTTCCGATCAGTCAGTCTGGAGCTGACTGATAAATATGGGATGTGCTTCGGCAAAGCATGTATCTACAGTACAAAATGAGGACGATGCACAGAATGGCAAGAATTACCAAAACGGAGATGCCTTTTGTGGTGAGTTCTGATTTGTTTTTCTGAGATCTAGAAGTCTTATTGATACACATTTTTCAGGAGCTGTTCTACTGATGGCGTTATCAATGATGTTTTTAATGAAACCCTAAACTCCGTTCTGTAGCAAAGGACAATGTAACCTGATGCAAGGTACTATAATTGAGATGAATAGTATTCCATATACTGTAGATACCCCAGAGGGAAAGAGCTAAATTGTGGGAGTTTCAGAGATAATGACTGGCAGTAGTTATTATGTCACTGTAGAGAGTAAACTAACAGCTTTTTTCCCAGGAATTATCTAAAACAACTACAATTGAATAAAAAAATTAAATGTGTATATTGTATAAAAAGAAAAATCAGGTTGTAATTACCCCAGACACAATATTTAAAGGAGAAGGAAAGGTTGAAACTACATAAGCTTTATCAGAAAGAAAAAAACACAACTTTCTTTCCTTCTTTTGTGTACACATGGGCTTCTGTATCAGACTTACTTCTTTCAGCTTAAGTCTCCAGGGCACAGGCTTGAGCATGCTCAGTTTGCTCCTCTCTCCCTCTGCCCCTCACTTCTCCCCTTCCTGCTGTAATCTGAGCCCAGAGCTATGAGAGAGCAGGAAGTGATGTCACACCAAGCTATTATGGCAGCTGATATCCTAAACTACAAACAGCGAAAGCTTCTAGAGTTGTTTACTCAGGTATGGTAAAGCATTCTACACAATAAATACAGTTATGGGACCTGTTATGGCAGTGACACATGGGAATATTTGTCACCTCCAGAGGAAACTTTGCATGATTTAGTGATCAGTTGGACATACCGCCAGCGATTGATATTACCAGCAATGGAGTGGCCCTTATCCAGAATGCTCTGGACCTGAGGCTTTCCAGATAAGGGGACTTTCTGTAATTTGGATCTCCATACCTTGTCTACTAAAAAAATTATTTAAACATTAATTGACCCAATAGGATGGTTCTGCCTTGAATAAGCAATAATTATATCTTAGCTGGGATCGAGTATAGTAATGTTTTATTAATATAGGAAAAAAATATATATATTTAGAATTATTTGAAATTAAAATGGAGTTTGTGGGACATAGCCTTCCAGTAATTTGGAACTTTTTGGATAATGGGTTTCCGGATAACGGATCCCATGTGTGTATAGCATTCTGGTTGCACCATTGTGATCTAATCTATTGGCAATAAACTGTCTCTGTAACTTTCCTACTCCTTTAAGCAGCCATATTTTTTAGTATATACCCACAAATAAATATATATATATATATATATATATATATATATATATATATATATATATATATATATATATATATATATATATATATATATATATATATATATATATATATATATATATATATATATATATATATATATATATATATACACAGTCTTAGGGAGCGCACACCATAAGCCAGGGTAACAACCTGGGTGCTAATCCGTAGGAAATAATATAACAAAGCAGTGTGACAGCACTCCAAGGATTTACGACATGAACATCAGTTAAGCAAAAAGGTTTATTGTATCCGACGTTTCAGTTCCAGTGCGGAACTTTCATCAGGGAAGACTTCTTCCCTGATGAAAGTTCCGCACTGGAACTGAAACGTCGGATACAATAAACCTTTTTGCTTAACTGATGTTCATGTCGTAAATCCTTGGAGTGCTGTCACACTGCTTTGTTATATATATATATATATATATATATATATATATATATATATATAGTTCAAGAGGACCCGCACATCTTGGTTAGTGAACCAAAAATTTCTTTATTTTTCAAACTTGTGCATCCAACGTTTCGACCCACATTAGGGCCGCCCTAATGTGGGTCGAAACGTTGGATGCACAAGTTTGAAAAATAAAGAAATTTTTGGTTCACTAACCAAGGTGTGCGGGTCCTCTTGAACTGTACAGGGGCATAACTATAGAGGAAGCAGACCCTGCGGCTGCAGGGGGGCCCAGGAGGTATAGGGGCCCCATGAGGCCCTAATTCATATACAATTTCAATAAATATTGGAGAAACAAGTCAACCTCTAAACATTTTGGGGGCCTGAAAAATAATTTGCTGTGGGGCCCAGTAATATCTAGTTACGCCACTGGAACTGTACATAAATACTTTGACCCAGCACCCACGTTCATGGAAGACTGGTTTAGAATGCAAGCGTCTGATTCAGGATATATATATATATAGTCCCACAGTACCAGCACTCCAATCTTTAGACAGGTTCGTGGTGCACGATCAAATACAGGATATATAGAACAAGAAGGATCAGCACTCACTGTATTGATATGAAGAAAAGTTTGCGTTTATTTATTTACATCATAATCCGACGTTTCGGTCCCACCTGGGGACCTTTCTCAAGGATACTGTGTAACTGTGATGTGATCTTTAAATACCCACCCCCCATAAGTGAAAAATGGCGCCAAAGATGACGTCATGAGTCCAAGGTGAAGTGTCAGAACAAAGTTTTATGATGTAAATAAATAAACGCAAACTTTTCTTCATATCAATACAGTGAGTGCTGATCCTTCTTGTTCTATATATATATATATATATATATATATATATATATATATATATATATATATATATATATATATATATATATATATACACACTATTTTTAAGATTTTTATTTGTCAAGCTGCTTTGCTGAATTTTCCAGGGCAGAAGAAAGCTGGCATTATCACCTGTATTTTTTTCATACGAAATTATTAGTCTGCACCCTTAACCTTCGCAGTCCTCTGAACCAATTCCTGCATCCAGTGGAAAGTGGCCACCGAGCTATGTGCACCCTTAGTAAATTGGATATGAAGTGATGACTGCTCTACAGAGTTATATGGGGCAGTCATAAATACAATTTAGATTCATTAAAGTCTGTGCCACAGGAAACAATTAAAGGGCAAACCCAAAAGAAACATGGTTATTGTTAATTGTAGATAATAGTCATTAGTCTTTGAGCTAAGGTACAGAACCCTATGATATTTCATTTGTCCTCTTCAAAAGCTCCTCTTACATCTGTGCCTGCTCTTCTCATTCTTGGCTGACTGCCTCACTTTGTTGGACCAAGTGTTTATAATGGGCTACAGCATGTGCACTCATACCAGGCTACACTGATAATACCAGGAATGTGTGCCAGAACATAAGAGCAGTATCGTCAAGGCCAATATATATAGACCATCAGCATTTAACTACAGGACAAGCTGTGATACAGTTGGTTTTTCTATGTCTTTATTGCCCTTTCTTTTAAAAGAGCAATCTTATGCATTTACTATGTAGTGTTGACAATTAGAGTTTTGTGGGGGTCCAGTTCTTGAAAACCACAACCTGCATTTTTACCCACTACCACAACCCAATCCGTCACTGCTAACCATCATTAAACAGTAAGTGCTTTTGTTGCAAACCAGAAGTGACATGTCAGAAGTTTGTGGGGACAGAAATAAAATGTTTGTTTAACAGAGTAAAACATGGCTTACGAAATACAAAATTAATCTTTATTCCAGAACTTCAGCCTGACCTATCCCGGGCGTAAAATATATATATATAAAATATAAGATAAGATAATAAGACCTAACCCTCAGACCCCCTTTTTAAAAGTGGACCTGTCATCCAGACACAAAAATCTGTATAATAAAAGTCATTTTCAAATTAAACATGAAATACAATTTCTATTTTTTATTAAAGCATTCATAGCTGTAGTATATAAAGGCTGGAGAGACTGGATGTCTAATATAATAGCCAAAATTTAACTTCCTGCTTTTCAGCTCTCTAACTTTGAGTTAGTCAGCGACTTGAAGGGGGGCCACATGAGATATAACTGTTCAGTGAGTTTGCAATTGATCCTACACATTCTGCTCATATTCAAAAGCAACAGTTATGACCCATGTGGCCCCCCTCAAGTCTCTGATTGGTTACTGCCTGGTAACCAATCAGTGGAAACCAAGAGAGCTGAAAAGCAGGAAGTAGTGTTCTGTTCTGTTCTGTTACCCATCCAGTCACTCCAGCCTTTATACATTACATTAACTAACTATATTAGAAACATTTTTAATTTTACACAGCCTATCTATTTACCCAATTTTTATTTTTATACTGAACAATTCCTTTAATAACAGTGTCCACAAAATGGCTCCTGCCTGCTTGCTATAATTATGAATTCCGAGACTGAAGGAAACAAGATTCAAATAATTTATATAGTGTAATTAAAGTTCATTTTTGCTTGACGAATGTGATAAAATAGGATTTTGAATATTTTTTTGGGTGAGGGGTCTCCTTTAAGCTGCTGCAGGACTCTACAGAGAGGTAACAACTATTACTGTATCAAACTTGAGCACTCCAAATATATCTCCAATGCCTGGGTGCAGGTTATAAGATAAATTTCCAAATAGAAAAGTAAAAAAATTAAATATTTTTTATTTCAACGTTCCGGCTCCCAACTCAAGCCGTCAGGACTGAGGACCGCTTGAGTTGGGAGCCATTTCACATATATATATATATATATATATATATATATATATATATATATATATATATATATATATATATATATATATATATATATATATATATATATATAATCCAAAAAATGAAGGAAGCACTCACAGCAAATTTTTCTTGAAAAAACTTTTTACTGGATCATGCAAACATCAACGCGTTTCGGTACCTCAAGGGACCGTCATCCTGATGACGGTCCCTTGAGGTACCGAAACGCGTTGATGTTTGCATGATCCAGTAAAAAGTTTTTTCAAGAAAAATTTGCCGTGAGTGCTTCCTTCATTTTTTGGATTGTATGCTTTACTTGGCTAGCACCCGGCCTCAGTGACTATTGGCGAAGGTGAGTGCCGGTTTCACATGCTTTTATATATATATATATTGGTCCAACCAGATCGCACTCCATATTTAAAACATAGCTTTTATTAGCCTGTTAAAATGTATCAAAAAATGGCATTCTTCACAACATAGTAGCAGCGTCATTTGTATCAAGACACTTATCTGTTAAAAGTCCAGCATAAACGCTATATTCATCCACACTCACGCGACGTTTCGGGACACATCCGTTCCCTTTCTCAAGCGTATGTATCGTGTAGTAGCGTGTAGGACTCCATTGCACACACTTTCTGCTTCCTCGTTAGGCGGGGCATACGTGGTAAGTAACTGTGATGATGCTTCCTCACCTGGAGGCCGGATCTGCACGTCAGTCACCACATATCTCCACCCTCCCGTTACTATGCAAAGTCCATAGTTACCAAAGAAAGAAATATATCAGTAACAGCAAATTACATGGGCATTTTTCACTATATCTGATAATTGTAGTTGTTTGAGCAAATTATGCCAAAATGAAAAGCAAAAGTTGACAGATGAAATGGCAAAAAAGAAAAAAATTTTTTTTAAAAAAATACAAAAGTACTTATAAAGAAAAAATATACACAAAATAATATTAGTTGCCCAAAATATTACTACTCACCCTAAATGGGTACTTTACAGAAATAAATGCAAGTCAAAATCACGATTTAGACCCCTTGGACTGAGAGTCCCTAGCCTGTCAATCCATTTAACTTCTGCTCTTTTTAATGCTAGAACACGATCTCCTCCTCTTTTCAGAGGTGGGACGTGTTGGATAACTCTGAATTTCAGCTCCTCTGATGTATGTCCTTGTTCTAAACAATGTCTAGAGACTGGCAATGATCTGTTGCCCACGTGTATAGTTGATCTATGCTGAGAAAACCTATCCTTCACCCTCTGGGTGGTTTCTCCAACATAGACCAACCCACATGGGCACACCAGCATATATACAACAAAATTGGTATCACACGTATTGTAACCCCTAATTTGATACTTCTGATCCCTATGTGGATGGTCGAAATCAGGACCTACCAATACAAATCGACACTGGGCACAACCCTTACATCTATACATGCCCTCTTTCTTGGGACCCCAAAACATTGCCTTATTAGGTGGTTTCCGTATGTCTGCATTCACTAATCTACTCCCTATGGTTGCTCCTCTGCGATAGGACATCATAGGGCCTTGTTGAAACTCTGGAATTGAGGGATATGCATCTTTTAATAAGTGCCAATGTTTATCTAGTATGCATTTAAATTTGGAACTGGCAGAATTATACTGGGATACATAAGCTAATCTGTTACCTGTAGAACGCCGATCTCTTGATGTACATCCAAGAATCCCTTCCATAGCAGCCTGTTGATTTTTTTGTATTAGCTGATTCGGATATCCCCTATCTGTAAGTTTCCTAGACATTATTTCTAAGTCTTGTTCCAAGACCACCGGATTATTTGTAATTCTACTCACTCTGGTAAACTGGCTGATAGGAATCGATCTCTTAACTGAGGGGGGATGGAAGCTGTCATAAGAAAGAAGTTGATTTCGATCAGTGGGTTTTGTATAGATACGAGTATCAAACCCTGTCTCGGTTCGTGTAACCAATACATCTAAGAAAGTAACTACTTGGAGATCAGCTGTCATCGTGAATTTAATGTCATTATGGGCCCCATTAATTGCCTCACGGAAGATGGCCAAGGAGTCCAGGTCACCCCGCCATAGGAGGAACACGTCATCGATGTACCTCCACCAGGCACAACAGTGCCTAGTGAAGAGTACATTTTGATAGACATGCTCCTCCTCAAACCAACTCATAAAGGAGTTGGCATATGACGGGGCGACCTTGGACCCCATGGCCGTCCCCCGCACCTGCAAGTAATATTTGTCCCGAAATTGAAAATAGTTTCTATGTAGTATGAAGCTCAACATCTCCATGAAGAATTCTATTTCTGCATCACTGTACAAATCACTGTTTGTACAGTGATGCAGAAATAGAATTCTTCATGGAGATGTTGAGCTTCATACTACATAGAAACTATTTTCAATTTCGGGACAAATATTACTTGCAGGTGCGGGGGACGGCCATGGGGTCCAAGGTCGCCCCGTCATATGCCAACTCCTTTATGAGTTGGTTTGAGGAGGAGCATGTCTATCAAAATGTACTCTTCACTAGGCACTGTTGTGCCTGGTGGAGGTACAGCGATGACGTGTTCCTCCTATGGCGGGGTGACCTGGACTCCTTGGCCATCTTCCGTGAGGCAATTAATGGGGCCCATAATGACATTAAATTCACGATGACAGCTGATCTCCAAGTAGTTACTTTCTTAGATGTATTGGTTACACGAACCGAGACAGGGTTTGATACTCGTATCTATACAAAACCCACTGATCGAAATCAACTTCTTTCTTATGACAGCTTCCATCCCCCCTCAGTTAAGAGATCGATTCCTATCAGCCAGTTTACCAGAGTGAGTAGAATTA